>NC_138197.1:90342499-91544788 GCF_964194105.1 Spermophilus citellus | reverse complement strand
CACACACACACACAAAAAAAATACCCTAAATCCTCTTCATCCTCACATTCCCTGTAATTGTCTATCAAAACAGTCATTCTCTCTTCCAAACCCTTACTTCAACAGGCATATTATTCCATATGACCATAGGTGATAATTTAAGTTATTGCTCAATCAATGCTACAATAGCCTTAAAACAAAACAAAGTCTTATTTTTTATGTTCTATTGCTTGCAACCATTTCTGGTACTAATTACTTTTATTACTGAGGGCTCAGCTGCACACAACAGAACCCACTTTAAGTACTTTAAGCAGAAAGGGTTTTTTAGAGGGAGTTAGGTGCTTCCATAAATTCAAACAGCTGGAGGACCAAGCTTATCTCCCAAGACCAATCCCCAGCCCTCAGAACCATTCTAATTGCTGTGATTGAGAAAGTGGCCATTACTACTAAAGCAAGACAATAATGCACAATTGCTGACTACAACTCTCATATGCCTGGAATACTGCCACCAACGACAGGAAGCCATAGGATCGGGAGATCTATATTGGGAGGTCATCATTTCAGGTGATAGCTTCAGAACCTATGCCCTATACTCTGCCTCTTCCCCTCCCCCCCGCCACTTCTTTAAAATCAAAGTCTCAAGCAACAGCATTTGATTGATGAATCCTAAATCATACCTGAAAATCTGATTCCTTAAGAGTCTGGGAATACAGTGTTAGCTTTTCATTCTCAGCATACTAGAAAGGACTTGAGATAGATTTTGAATTAGCCAATATCATTTGTAGTCCCCTTTTCCACTGTGTATCAGAAATACTTCAAAATCAAAATGATTGACCTAGAAAAGTCACCACATCATGCCATTTTTTTTCTCTATCCCATGGCTTGTAGGGAGACAGATAAATTTTACAAAGAGCCATAACTAGAGCCCATATTCCATATCCATACATAATACAATCAGGCAAATTGTTTTGACATACCCACAAAAACTATGGGTTTTATATTATATATGTTCTAAAAACAGATATAATGATCACCCTTATGTAAAAGGGTTAAAGTAGATGCCCAGGAATTTGCATTAGATGCACACTGATATGTAACAATACCCTATGTATGTTTAAATATTGACACATAGAGATAATGAACGTATTCATCAGCCTCATAAATTTTGTAGGTTCCATTGTTATATATCCTTATGGGGGTTCTTTTTAATTTGCATCTTTCAAATTAGCCAACTCATTTTTAAATATGGAAACGAACTAATCTTCCTCACCTGTCCCCCTGCCATCAGAGCAGAATATTTTCTAAAGTCCAAAAAGTGTGTCTTCAATACAAAAATTCCAATTCATTCACACACCCGGGATAAAGCTCTCATGTTGGAGCACAACCCCAGTTGTCTCCTTACCCACCACAAAAATCAACATGACTAGGTACATAATATAAACCTTTGGCTCTTAAATGTGTATAGCAGCATATTGACGTATAGTTAATACCACAGATGTTCCTCCAAATATAGATCAATATAAAACAATTTGTTTGCTTCAACTGATAACACATACTATTGGTGGCTATGTCTATCAGCAACTGAGATGAGCAAGTCATACAACAAGGTACAATTTGCAGCCAATGAGACAAGGGAGTGACAACAAATAAGAGATGAGAGGAATTGAAAAAGACTTTGCATTTACCAAAACAAACCAAAAAATTTCCAGTATGGCATGTACGAGAAAGAATGCCAGAACAGCAAACTGTTCTACTCAGACAGCAATATACCACTCAGAAATAAATTTCAAATAGATTGCCCCCAAATTGTAACATTTGGGGCATAAAGATAAATAGGATATGAACTACTGGGGATAGGGAACACATCGAAATAGTTCTTAGATTTTATATGAATTACGGGGAAAACTTCTTAAAATACAAATTGCTAGTCCCCACCTCGGAGATTCTAATTCGAGAGGTTTGGGGTGGGGATATTTCTAAGAATTTACATTTCCAAATAGTAGAGTATATTGATGTGCAATACACTATATATAATTATATTGATGTGCAATAGCTGGGGTATGTGGACCATAGTGACTGACAAAGACTTCCAGGGGATGGGTTTCAGAGAAGCAGGGAGGGCAGCCAGTGAGCCACGGCTAACAATGTGGACATGTACGTAACCAGAGAGAAATATGGTCACACTCAATGTCTCTTTGTCCACACTTCCTTTTTCTCACTCATCTTTTCAAGTATGCCTCCCAATCTGCCTTGAATTTATTCTCTTCCCACTATTCACTCTGTAGTTCAAACCACTGTCATATTTTCCCTGTATTTTTACAATAGCTCCCTAATTAATCTGGCTTCTACTTTCACATCACATGAGCTAATCCCAACTCTGAAGCCAAAATAAAGACTCGCTATTTTAATCATAAAGTTTTATGTTTTAAAAATGAATGCCTAAAGTGCTGTTATTTCTCTCATATTAAAAAACTGACCACCAAACAAATAACAGCAAACCTTTATTTACTCCACATTTCTTTTTTTTTTTTTTAAGAGAGAGTGAGAGAGGAGAGAGAGTGAGAGAGAGAGAGAAAATTTTTAATATTTATTTTTTAGTTCTCGGCGGACACAACATCTTTGTTGGTATGTGGTGCTGAGGATCAAACCCGGGCCGCACGCATGCCAGGTGAGCGCGCTACCGCTTGAGCCACATCCCCAGCCCCTTACTCCACATTTCTTAAAAAAAAAAAAAAAAAAAAAAAAAAAAACCTGAAACACTTGGCTCATTTCTCTGTTCCCTTTTATTACAATTAATAATTAATTAATTTGAAAATAATAAAAAATCCTTTGTCTAAAATCTGTCTCTATTTTCTCATTTTTTTCCTCAAACCCTCTCCCATCATACTTTTCTCCACACCTCCCACCTCTTTTTATTAACACTATAAACTTTACATTAGGAAATCCAATAGCCAACTCATTTTCCTCCTTGACTCTCCAGCAGTATTTGACACTGAGCCCTTCTTCCTCATATATTCTATTCAGCTAGCCTTTGAGATGCCACGCCTTTCTGACCTTCCTTCTGCCTCTGGTCATTCATCTGTTAGCTTTTCTTTCGATCTGATCTCTAAATGTGGGGGCTTCACAGGTTCTCCCCTCAAGCATCTTGTCTTCTCCCTGCCACTCACCCTTTACCTGGTTTCATTAATTCCAATAGCTTTTAATATCACCCAAATGTTAACGTCTCAAATTTGTATCTCCGGACCTGACCCTGAATTCCAGGCTTGTATATTTAACTACCAACTCAACATCTCCACAGAGAAGTCCAAAAAGCATAAATTGAACAAGTTTGCTATTTTCTCCCTTGTATATTTCTCTTCTTTGGTCTCCCCATCTCTAAAACTATCACTATCATTCACTAGATTTATAAGGTCAAACTACTGGAATCTTGCTTAACTCCTTTCTCTTCCTAAAATTTCATGTCCAATGCATCTATACATCCTATTAGCTCTTCCCTTTTGGTACCTTCAGAACCTGACAATGTCTCACCACTTTTGCCACTATCACTAAGTCAAAGCCACCATCATCTCTTGCATGGACTAATAAATAGTCTCCTAACTGTCCTCGCTTATTTCCATCATTTCTCCCTTCACACAGCAGCTAAGGTGATCTTGAAACCTGAGGCCATGCCACCTATTTGCTTGCTCAAAACCTTCTAATTTCTTCCCACTAAAAAGAAAAACTAAAATCTTCCCCATGGCCTTCAAGGACCCTGGCTCTTCTCTGTCTTCAACTTCTGGCATTGTCCTCATACTCTATGCTTTGAGTCTAGCCACAAAGGTCTCCTGGGATTTTTAGGCTCATCAATTAGAAGATCTTGCATTTGCTGATCCTGATATGTCCCCTATTGAGAACAATCATCCCCCATAAATTGGCTTGACTCACTAGTTCAATGCCTGAAAATGTTGATTAAAGGCCTTCCATACTACCCTACCTAAAATAGCATCTTCAACTACCCAGCTACCCTGATTAAATTTCCACATGCATTGCTACGAGACTTCTATTATATGAACCTAGAATGTCAGCTTGAAAAGGGCAGGGACATCCTCTGGGGAATTACTGAATCCCTAGCACCTCCTAGATTCTAGGGCTTAAAACATGGTTGGTATGAGACTATAGATCCATAAATATTTGATGAATGACAGATTGAATAAACAGGTGCTTCCCTTGCTTCTTCACCAAAAAACAGCATCCTCACCACACTTAAATTCCTCAAACAGCATTTAGAATTTGGAAAAAATCCACTTAGAATAAAATCTAACTCTTAATCATAGCCCATGAGGCCCTGAAGAATCAACTTCTGCCTACTCCTCCGTTATTTTCTTCTTCTAACAGACTTCCTACAGGCTACACCCAAGCCACAACACTTATCACACATTCCAAGGTCATCGATAATCACAGCTGGGACAATTGCCTGAGAAATTCTCCCTTTTTAGCTCCTTCGGTACAGATTTCTGCTAAAATCTGTTTTTCTTAGAAAGGCCTTTCTTGACTACACTAGCTAATTTTACCTCTCCCTCTAATTAAGTTTACTATCCTGTTTACCTGTTTTGTTTTCTTCAAACACATGACTCTATATGTAATTATCTTGGTTATTTATTTGTTTGACTCCCTCTCTGGAATATAAGTTCCGTACAAGAAAAAGCTTCAAATATCTTATTTACTCCTTTATCACCAGTGACTAAGATAATGTCTAGCACTTGGAAAATACCTAATAAAAACCTGCTGAATGAATTGTACAAGGATACATATATATTTGTGTCTATGAACCTATGTTATTTACAAAGGTTCAAAACTGAAAATAATTTAAAACTGTAAAATGCCAAAGTGGATGAATTTGACTTTTAGAAATAGATAAACAGTAGTGGAAATTTCTAAAACATATACCATTATCTATTTGAAACTCTATGGGATTCAAAATTAAATAATACCACATGGCTCATACATGGTGCCATGTGGTAATTCATATTGAGTGAAGTATTGAATGGAACATTCCATAATAGCAAAAATTATATGGAAAAATTTAAATATGAAGACTTATCACCAATTTGGGGTTTTCTTATCTGGTACACATCACACATTTTACCATATACAGAGCACCTGGAATATCCCCAATGACACTTTGAAGAAGAATATTGCCAGGCCTATAGTCTAGTGTAAACTCACAGAAGTTTGTTTCATTTGTAATATTCAAGTCAGTAAATAGTCATGGCAAAGTTTGTCTAAAAGAAGGCACTAACTAATCAAAAACTGCTTCTACTCAAACTTCCCATAATAACCTTGCAGTTATGAAAGCATTAGAAAACCCCAGAAACACATTAGAAAATGTGTATGAAAGTGTTTTACAAAAGACATTGTGGAATCTATAGTCATATATGGAGTAGTCAGTTCATCGTTGCCGAGACACAGCTATTCCTATATATCATACTGACATACTTTGTTCTAGTTCAACTTGCAAGATAGCTGCTTTCACAACATCCCCACTCACAAAATGAGTTGCAGGATGTAGTCAAATTACTTTCCTGACAAACAAAACAGCTAAGAGAAAACCTGCAAGGACAAATTTATATGAGATAGAAACGTGCTTGGAAGACCAAAAAAAAAAAAAAAAAAAAAGAGAGAGATCTCTGTGATTCCTGTGGGCACCATGATATGCCAAAATTGTTTTATGACACTTAGCTATAATTGCAGCTAACCACACTGTTGGGGCTTTTTTCTTGGCAGGATCAGAGGCTATGAATATGCGTGTGTATTTGTGTGTAGGTATAAATTAATTTCCTTGTGAAGATGTGATTGCTCCACCTCTTATAGTCTGTCTACATCTTAAATTTTCATCAAGTGTTGCCAATTAGTTCACAAAACAGAACTGAAGAGCAAAAAATTGAGGTGCAAAATGTCTGATTTGTGGATGAAATTTGTTATGGCCAGTGATTTTGTTGGTGCTTTAAATATTCTGTTATTAAATTGATTAAATAATTAAAGCTGTTACAAACATGTCAGATAAAATTTCACATCAAATTTCTACTAGTGCCTTAGGAATGTCATCTATTTTCTAATGTTGTGAGATTCTTTCCATTTCTGAAAGGTCACTTGTGGTTCTCATCTTCATATAAGAAATACTTGTGGCAGGATGAATGAGTTAGCTCCTAAGAACTAGAAGTCCTAGATTTTGTAGTTTATAAGCACCATGAGCAAATAACTCCATCTCTTTAAAATTGGTTACATCTAAGAAAAGGAAATAAATATTTGTTCTTCCCACCTCATAGGATTCTTTAAAGATTGAGTAAAATAAATCATGTCAATTGGAATACATTTGGAAAATTATAAAATACAAAACAAATTCAATAACATTATACTTAAGAGAAGTCACTGTGTCAGGGGCTAATTTTCAGTAATCATAAAAGAACTACTCAGCACTATCACTATCACTCATGTCTGGGGCTTTCATTGGAAAGCACTCTGGGTGTTTAAAGATGACCAACACACTGTCTTCCATCAACAAGTTTGTACTCTATGAAGATTACACAATTCAACCAAAGCTACAAAAATTCACAGCAATAAACAAATGTCAAAGTATGGACACACTGAATAGTGTTGGTAAGTGGAAAGTGAAAGTATTCACCATGACCTTCAATGATAAGAGAAGTCTTAAACCTTGATAGGCATAAGATTTACTGATTTTTTTTCTTCTTGTTTGGCTTTGTGGATTTGGGACTGAGATTTTAAGAGTGATAATCACATTCTTTTCCTACTTCAACTTCAAAGTTAAGTGATAAGTAGATGCTATTATAAAAGAGATGCAGGGCTGGGGTTGTAGTTCTGAGTGTGGTGGTGCATACCTGTAATCCCAGCAACTTGGGAGGCTGAGACAGGAAGATTGCAGGCTTGAGGCCAGTCCACAGCAACTTAGCCAGGCCCTAAGCAACTTAGGGAGACCCTGTCTCAAAATAAAATATAAAAAGGGATGGGGATATGGCTCAGTGGTTAAGCACCTCTGGGTTCAATCCCTAGTACGAAAGAGAGAGAGAGAGAGAGAGAGAGAGAGAGAGAGAGAGAGAGAGAGAGAGAGAGAGAAAGAAGGGAGGGAGGGAGGGGAAAAGAAAGAAAAGAGAAAGAGGAGAGATACCAAGGTTACTCTGTGGAAAATAAGTCTTCAGAGTTTGGATAAGCAGGATTCTCTTCCTAACATCGGGATGAGGTAAAACTATAGCTGGATTCCCCACCCCCAAAGGATGACCATGTGAATAACCCAACTTTTTCCAATTAATTTGAAAGCCACTTTTCATATACCAAATTTTCTCTGTACTTAGGTTTATTGCTCACCTCTCTTTCTGAGTCACTGATTTAGTTCTACCTCATTTTAAATGCAACCATACCTGGAAATGCTAGCTTCTCCTTGTTATTATGTGATGCCTGGAAAAATAACTTGAACTAACAGATGAAACTAGATTAAAGAGGCAATCCAGATGGGACAAGTGACATAATCAGAAACTAAGAGGTGAAACTGGACATTATATACTCAGGGGAAAATGAATGCACCAAACTAGCTAGAGAAGAGAGTTTCTGCAAGGGAGCTGGAAACAATAAACTGAGAGCAGTATTTGATGTATAATATGACATGTTAAGGATGGTTGAAGACATTGAAGGTTTTTTAATAGGTTGCCAAAATGATCAGAAGAACTCTGGTTATAATAAACAAAATTATTAGTTTATTATAAAATTATTATTTATAATAATAAAAGTTATTGCTATATTATTATTATTATTTCCTCAATAATCCAAAAATGAAGAACAGAGGATGGAGCTTATTAAAATAGTCTGAGTAAGGAAATAAGGACAAGCATGACACCTAAACAACATCTTCTTGAATATTTAAATGAAATGAGAAATTAAGTTTCTTAATCTAGTCAATTATGTAGATTAAGCATAAACATTTCTTATTCCTACATACCACTAATAGCACATAGCCTTCATTTAAATTTGTTTTATCATTTTCTTATTACCATGGCACATTTCTAATGGTGAGAAATGCTTAATAATAAAACATAAAATTTTAAAATATGATTAGCCCCAGAAATGTTCTTAGAAAGAAATTATAAAACAAGAAAAGCTTACTTTTGTCAGGTGTGGTGGTATGTGCCTATAATCCCAGCCACTTGGAAGATTGCAAGTTTGAGGCGAGCCTCAGAAATTTAGCAAGGCCCTCAGTAATTGAGACCCTGTCTCAAACTAAAAAGCAAAATGAATGGGAATGAGACTCAATGGTAAAGCACCCCTAGGTTTAATTCCCTGTACTAAAAAGAAAAGTTTATTTTTATTTTTAGGAGTCCCTACTTCAATACCCAAAACCTATGAGGAGCTAAATAATTCTTATGCTTGATGGAAGTCATATTTTTAAAAGATCTTTAGTTATTAATTACCTGGAGAAATAGCTAATAAAATAGACATTAAAGAGAAATTCTAGAACTGGGAGGAATTTGTTATCAGGTTTAGAAATGTCTGATCAGTTACTAAATTCAAATTTTACCTTTGCTGCTCAATCTGAAGCCTAAAAGAGTCTTTTATAAGGGAATAGAATGAAATGGTTCATACAGAGGAGCCCAGTCTTTCAAAGAGGAACACCTAAGGATTTGGCTTTTACTGTTAAACAGAATTGTGGTCATGAAAACAAGATTTAAGAAAAGATGACAATTTACCATGAGGCCCTACTGGATTAAGTGGGGGTGCGGGGGAGGGATGGTAACCAGGGTTTGAACTCAGGGGCATCTGACCATTGAGCCACATCCCCAGCCCTATTTTCTGTATTTTATTTAGAGACAGAGTCTCACTGAGTTGCTTAGTGCCTTGCTTTTGCTGAGGCTGGCTTTGAATTCACTATCCTCCTTCCTCAGCCTCCAGAGCCATTGGGATTACAGGTGTGCACCACCATGCCCGACTTGATTAAGCTCTTATTAGTGAGACTGCAGCCAGGTGCTAACTCAGAACTATCTATGGAACTTCAAAGGACTTTTCCTCCAAAAATAATTCAGAGCATATGAAAGGATCAAGCTGTTCTCATGACCACTCCAGCACTTTTATAGTGCTGTAAAAATATTAAGACACCCAAGATAAACAAACAACAACAACAATAACAACAAAAGGTTGAACTGTGGTTCTTCTTTTATTTTTTAATAAAACACTTCTGAAGGGTGGTATAAAGATTTCTGTGGACCCTCTCCCCAGCAAAACAGCTATCATTAAAGAATACGACATTTCAGAAACAATTTTTAATATCTCTGGAAATTGCCCTAAGGCATACAACAAATGGAGAAACTTATTCAAGAAAATAAAATAAATCTCAGTAAGGACAGCTCAGTGTGATGGAAGTTCCACTTGAGGCAGGTGCAGCCAAGAAGAGAGAGCTTCTTTTTCTCTCAGCCCCCAGGTCAGGGTGACGGCTGCCCCCTGGGAGAAGCAGTCTGTCAACATTGCTCATGCCTGTCCCCAGTCAATGTTGCAGAAACTGTTCCAAGCCAGAGTGGCAGAGAAGTCTGGGCCTCCCTCCTCCACCAGCACCTACTGGGAGGGCAAACTGAGAATACTAGAATCCAGTCACCCGCTCCTTGGCTCTCTCTTAGGATGGAACTTCCCCACCAGGAGAGAAAGCTGAGAACAGCAGACACTACTAATTATCCCCTGTGCCTACTCATAGAACAGGACTGACACTAAGAAAAATGAGCCCTTGACCCCATCTCTGACCTCTGTTCTTCCCAGGGACAGAGGCAGGCCATTAGAACTGAAAACTCTGTAGCTCTCTAGGGAGACTTTATTTGTAGCAGAAAGAGGTAAGTTCAGGTCTAAGGATGGTTTAAAAACAAACATGGTAATCTTAATGGTGAGCAATTAAGAGAAGGCTGATAATTTGGGGATAGACCCAAGGAAAATACCAGACATCCCATTCCAGAAATTTAACAGAGAGAACCCCATGGAAATGAAAGCTAGGTAGAGCCCTCCTGGGGTTAGAAAGGCCTCTAAGACTACTTGGACAAGACTTTGATGGGATTAGATGGTTAAGCAAGTCCTATTGCTAGGACATTGTCAAAAACAATACAGCAATTGGATAGCAGTACAAGTTAATAACTGGATGGGATACCAATAGAAACAGACCATCTGAAACCTTTATGAGAAAGGGAACCTCAGTGAGTCAGAGAGCCTGGCAAAAAAAAATAAAATAAAATAAATTGTCATCCCACTGAGTCCTACCATGCTCCCTAGAAATTCAGCCTCACCTGCTTTGAGTTTTTCAGAAACTCATCTGAGAAGCATGACAAGATGCCATTGGTGAAGACTGCCCCGGAAAGCAGGAACCTTGAACTGCACTAGGAACATGGCTGTAGGCTTGCACTTAAAAGTAGTATTCATCTTCCCAATCTCTAGTTCTAAAAGTGGTTGATAAAGTTAAGTCTCAGTAAGTTCATCATCAGTAACAAAGAAGGCCCAACCTGATAATTGAATGTGATAGCAAACATAAACCAATGAAAGCACTTGAAAGGTAGCTGGGGTAAGGGTAAGGTGTTGTACTCTTAATACAAATTATACTGGTGTCTGGACCATATCTAGTAATTCAAGAAATAAGATCTAGATTCACCTCTAATCCTCCATTCATATATGTACCACACTGCTATCCAGGCTAAGAAGGGACCACATAGAGCCAAGTAAGCTGATACATGATTCCTACCAAAGGGGTTAAAACAACACTCTAGCTCCCAGGAAAATGGCCAAGAATGCTGATGTGGAAAGTAAGACCAAGGACTAGTCAGTCAATTTAATAAGGAAAATGTAGATAAAGAATTCCTAGCATGCCAGAAGCATGCCCATGACCTCTTGCTCCTCCAGAGTTCCTGCTCTCTACCTTGTACATTAAATCTATCAGACACCCAGATCTCAGCATAACCCACACTAGTAATTCCCTGAACACATAGTGCTCTCTCTCCCTTTTGTTTTCCTGTCTGTACAAATCTCTGCTTAGAAGGCCCTTCTCTCCCTCCCCTACTCCACTCATCTGGCCAATTCCTATGATCATTTTAAACTCTTAAGAGCTTTGCCTTCTCTTCAAGTCTCCTCTGATATCCCCACTCTGATTGGGGAGTTTATGTCCCTTTCATGGCATCCAGAGCCTACTTCTGTTGCAACCCATAGCAGAATTGTTGGCTATATATTTCTGATTACAAATGCATTCAAGACAAGAACTAATAAGACATTTCTTACCAGTGCTCTTAGAGATAATACTTGGCACAGTGCCAGGCATAGGGGAACTCAACAAGGAAGTGGAAACCAATGAATGAAGACTGGCAAAAAACTGCTGAGAAGAAGCCAAGAGGTTCCCCAAAATTAAGGCCTGACCACAAAAACAACCCAGATATCCTCACTGGGCATTCTGAGTCTGAAGGTTGCATGAATTGTCAGGACTTGATAATGAATGGACAGAGCTAAGCCTAAGGGTTACAAGACTTTCCTTGAAGTTATCAGGGGCAGTAGAATAATGGTGTCTCATAACATGAGTCCCTGGTAAATTAAGTCAAATAATGTGATCATGTGTGATGAATTTCCATTTTAAAAAAGACTTCTTGGTTGTTATGCCTTAACTCAAAGAACAGTGTAACAGTAGAATATCAAGCATAAGAGCAGCCAGGGAAAGAAGATGTTTTATTCATAAAAATTTTCCTTGAGGGCCTGTTCAAGCTGCCCCCCAATAGGTGGCTATCTATTTAGGGTTTCCAGATTAAATATAAGATACCCTATATTTTAGTATAAGTATCCCCCAAGTATTGGGTGGGATAGACTAATCCTTTTTTTGTAAAATAATTTGTTGTTTATCTAAAATTCAGATTCAACTTGACATCCTGTATTCTTATTTGGAAAGGGAAAAAAACTTCCAAAAAAGCATTATACGTTATTATAGGAGTTTTTCCAATTAATTTTAGCTTAGCCCTTTACATTAGCAGTTACTTCCTCATCATCTCCCCAGTGTGTTGGTTGGTTGGTTGGTTGGAGAACACTTTATATTCCACTCAGTGATTTACGCCTTTTTTTTTTTTATTGACTGTTCTGCCGAAACTCCATGATAACCACTGAAATATTGTCTTAGCATGCAGCTGAGAAAGCAGAGGCTCGGAAGGCGGGCAGCAGAGAACTCCCAGGCTGATCACCAAGCTAGCCAGCTCCTTAATATACTCTGTCACTTTAATATGAGTGTTACTAGTCACAATAAAAATAATTATATTCTCATTAAAGAAGACTATTTCTCATAATAGTATAATTTGATACTAATAAGGAAGTCATCCAGCAGTGACAATAGAAGGCACAGGGCTGTCGATCTCAATGGCAGTTTACTGGACACAAGGTACAGAGAATTCAATTTCCCCGTTCAGCATCACCACCACCTGTGACATTCCTAAGGCTTCTTTTGCAAAAATTAAATCTCCTGCTCTGGCTGGAAACAGTTCTATTCATAATGGTTACATATAGACACTGAGGAGAATCAAAAATCCCCAAATTTCCCCCTTGTGAGGTTTTGGGTCTTTCTTCAGATATATTTTATATAAAAGACACATCTTCATATTTTAGCCCCTGGTTTTAACAATAAAGTCACACAAGTACAGCTACCATAATCTTTCTAACATTTTTAATCATTATAAATTTTTCAGAAACCTAAATACTGTCTGCACACCCCTCCCCTCCCCCCAAAAAAGACATGTCTTTTGAATTTATCCTTAAAAGCCATTGTAGCACATTAAGAATAAAAGAATCAGTTCTGCCATTTAAAATTTGGTGGTAGAAGTTAAAGTGTTGCCAAAAATCTTCATTTGTACTTTTTTTGTTTTACATTCAACTCTACTGGTTATAATTTTAAATGTTCCTTTTACAAGAACACTTCCACTTCACCCAACTAGAGAGCTAAGCCCTGATATATATCCAGGTACTTCAGGCATTGTTTCAAAATCACCATGGTAACCCCTCATTAGGGGAGGCTGTGCTCACACAACTCGTTTTCTTTCTAAAGAAAACCTAGCACACCCATCTTGATTTTGTTGAGATACGTTTCAACCCCAGTAAAGTCCCTCCATCCCACCAAGTTCACATGCTGCCTCTTGCGTAACTTCACTGTGCCCCAAAGTGTTAAGCACATCCACCCTCTGTTTGGGGGCCATTAAAAATGGAAATGTCCACCAGGACAATTTGAATAGGATACAGCAATATCTGGGCACAGATCCATTCCACTTCTGCTATTCAATTCCGGATGACCTACAAGCACTGGACTGTAGTAGAATGTCCTCCCCAGAGAATGAAAAATATGGCCAATATGACTCCTCAGAGTCACATAATCCAAGGACAATATCTCTGGACTCAGCTCCCACACAACCACTGATACTAGCAGTCAGTGGGATTGGACAATTTTTCAAGCTAAAACTGACTCTTTGCATGAGGACCACCCAGGTCTCGTTTCATTCAGTCCCCAAACACCTTCTTCAAGGACACACCTTGTCCTCTTTCTCACTTCCCAGATTGAAATGGTTTCGGGTTTTCCTGTTTTTGCTTGTTCTCAACCCTCATGGCACATTAGGAAAATCCAGGGAGTTTTGTTTGAATGGTTGGCCTTTATTTCTGTTTTTAAGTACCAGTGCCCTGTAACCTTCCTGAGAGATTCTGATCGATTGGCCCAGAGCGAGGTCCAGGTACAGGCCTTTTATTACCACAATCCCACCGTGATTCTAATGTTCTGCCAGGGTTCAGAAAATCTGCCATTTTCGTTTTGTTGTCTGTTGTTCTGGCTCAAACTGTATATTAAGCTTCCTTCAGGGACTGCCCTTTGGAATCTCAAAAGGTTTGTCTTGGCTTTTACAGAACCTGGATCTGGAAAACAGAAAGCTTTGACTTTCACAGCACTGTTTCTCTTGTGGACTTCAAGAGTCTGTTTTGGAAATCACAAACACAACAGTGGTTGTTTCTATTTTGCTTCCTGCTATCACAATCCTAATTCTGGAGGAGAATGGCTGATCAGGAGTCATTTACTATGAAGGACTGAAAAAAGGAACACAGATGAGTATTTTAAGACATTTTGTCATTTGTTCCTTTCGTTTCTTAATTTTTCTTTCCTTTAAGCTCCTTTTAGTCGAGAACAGAATACCTTATTGATATTCCTCCCAGGAAGAATTATAAACTTAGGAGGGAGGGCATGACTGGTTCTCTCCAAAGGACATATGAAATGACCAGTATCACAGGAATTATTTAGGAACCTTTGTAAGGGTCCGGCAGAGCGTCGGAAGAAGAGACCACACAAGAGACTGACTTCATGCAATTGGCAGAGGGGATTTATTAATTCAGCATGCTGAGGTTCCAGGCTCACTCAGGAAGATAGAGCAGCCCAGAGCCCCGAGCAGAGGTCAAGCAGAGCTTAAGTACACTTTTTGGAGAGGGCGGGGGGCTTTGCAATCAATCATCATGAGGCGCGGGAAAATTGAACAACAACTCTGAGACATGATTAGTACATTCATTGGCGGGAACAGTCTGGGCAGGGGTGATTGGTCACTCCTAAGCGGGGTACACATTTAAACTGATTGGTTTGGGGGCCTGGATGCTTATGTGCCAAGCTACTTAGAGCCCTTAGCTATTAAACAACCAGGGAATCAATGGAAATATTTACTGGACAGTTCAGGTATTGTCCTAACAGCTACAGGGATTACAGGTTCCGGGGGTAGCAGAGGAATTTTAACAATACCTGGTCTTTTACTTTTTAGCCCAGGCCTTGCAATTTAGAAACTTTACAATGCCCAGTCTTTTACACTTTAACTCAGGCTTTTGCAGCTTAGAATCAGCTTAGAAATTTTACCTTTACACCTTGAAGTTCTGAGCTTTAGTCTGGTTACTACAAGGATCTCTGAAAAAGAAAATGAAAATATTATTATGCTGAGAGCCATAGCCAAGTAGGAATGACGCATGTTCTTTGTCATCCTACCTAATGTTGCTTAGAGGGAGGACTCTCCATTGTGGAAATGGGCTTGCCTTGGACCCAGGTCATTTGCAATGACATTGCATGTATGTTTGAGAAAGGTGACCCTGCTCAAGGACCAGGGTGGATCCGGGTTTAGGGAGGATCCTGCTGGATTAGGGTGGGTCCAGGTTTAGGGTGTATCCTGCTGGGAATAGGGCGTATCCTGCTGCCTCAGGCACCCAACCACTCCTTGAGTTCCCGCTGAGTTCTCGCGGGATTCAGAGAGTATTTTGGTATGCAGAGCCCAGTGGAGGTGTGGATTTTCCCAGAACGTGCATGTAGAGTGCTGGTGAGAGTTCAGGAATAAAGAATTGCTGTTGGAATCTACAAGGTGTGGTGGCTCGTGATTTTGTGCCCAGCCAGACTGCGGCATTATTACAAGCTTATAAGGAATTGAGCCTTGCCCACAACTGATTTTTAATCTATGCAGCAAATGGGAACCTGTCCCACACATGGATCTAAATAAAATGCCCTGCCTCATAAGTTTGGAGTTCAATTCTCCTCGAACATACCAATGGTTCTTAATCCTCCATTTGCTATCTTAGAATGTCTTCCTATGGTAACTCCAAAATCCCTAAGGACTTATTTTTTTCCATGGGGCATCTCCCAGAGAAGAAATGGAATATCAGTTCTCTGTTTCCCAACCGTCCCTGTTAATGTTGCTCTGTGATGTCACAGTGGAGAACAGGTGGTCCAGAAACTGCTGCAAAGAACAAAACTCAGGCTGCTGCATAAACATGGCAGAGTTTTCTCAGGTTCCCTGCAAATGTTACAATCAGCTAGTAACCATGCCTGAGAACATTCTACAGCAGGTATGAAGTCTGCTATTATCATCTGCCCTTAAAAAATTTAAAAAAAATGTTGGGAACTTTCTCCTCCTTCCTTCCCCATTTCCAGCTATCAAGGAATCATGAGAGGCTTGCTGATATTACAGATTGCTAATGACACCATGTTTTCAATTGAGACACAGGAAGCTATTTCCCTCAGTGTGTACTACAGACCAGGATACCAGGTTAGAAGGAGTTTTCAGCTTTAAGCACCCCTACATCCAGACCAGCCTTCCCCTACAACTTCAGAGAAGGCACACTAACATCCTTAGAACTAAACGGCCAGTCATGGTTTCCTCTTTGAACTGTCTCAGAGGGCTAGATCCAGTCATGCTTTGTTGAAATTGAGGTTCAAATTCAGAAGTTAATTCCTACGCTATTGGTGTCCAAGGGAAGAAAAAGAGATAACACTGGAGATTATGTAATAGCATTCACTCCAAATTTGCTTCCTCAAGACCTCACTCTACCCCAATCTGTACCTGGCTAATGTCTCCAACCCCAGCACCTGAACTAGAAGAAGCTTCCCATCACCACTCTCATTTCTACCCCAGGACAATGAAGCATGTACTACTGTTTTGTTTCCAAGGTCTCAAAAGATAATCACACAATAAAATAGACTGAAGAGTCTAATACCCAGACTAGAAACTCCACCACTGTTACCTTATTGCATTTCAGAGGACCAGTAAAATGTAGAATGGAAAATACTGATTTTGGTCCATGCCTTTAACATACAGAAGAGAAAACTGAAGCTAGAGATTCTGTAAGCATGGGTGAAAATTCACTAGACTAAACCAGTAATTTTTCATCTAAAAATATAGCTGCATGTCTATAAGAAAATTCCCCTTCAATTGGAAATTCCCTCACTATGGAACATGGATACACCAATAAAAATCTTACTGCTCTCAGCAAATGGCTTAATTGGGGCACAGAGCGTTAACCTGTGCAAATTTTACACAAACCCAAGGTGTGATTAACAATATCATCTGTATCATAATCAGCCACTGGACACACAATCCACTGAGATAATTTTACTTTTTTTTTTTTTTTTGGTAACCCTCCTATGGGTCAGTGAGAAAGTACAAGCACTCATTTAGAGTCCCTGTTACTTTGGACGTGCATGCCTCTATTTGATATCATTTCAATGTAACCTATTTAATTGTAAATTACGGGTTCTATGACGAGAGCTTTATTGCATTTCCCATTTGCAGTTGTTTACACTTTGCTATCAATATTTTCCCACCAATATGCAATTCAGAGGCTGTTATGCTGACACTAATGTTAATGGGTTATATTATGCTTCTGTTCCACTACAGTGCACGTTTTTTAAAAAACATAAAGAGCCCATTTTGCAGATGTTCATATAGCCTCACGGCACAGAGTTGCTTATATTCTGTGAAGAAAATAAGCCTAAACATGCTTTCTCCCCCAGTCAGTTGTAATTCAGAAATCTCAGAATTATCTGAATTAGTTGAAACCTGACCCCTTCACTACATATTCATGATCCTAATGAAGGATGAGTCTTGGTAGCCCTGTCCATGCAAATGAACAACGTGTGTTTACAGCAACAGCAAACCAAGCAGCAAAAGCAGAAGAGCAGATGTCTCCAGAAAGAATGAGCCCCAAGATCATCATTACTGAACTGCCCAGTACTGTGATGTCAGTGCTGATCACACACACACAAAAAAAAGAGGTTGTAAAGATCCAAAGCCACAGGGGCAGCACATCTGTCCCAGCAGCATAACTCAGCCTGAGACCTGGATGGGAGTATGACAGCTTGCTTCTAAAGGGAGAAGAATCCTCAGTGGAGGCAGAACAAACTTAATCTCCTTGGAGTTCAGTGCTAAGTCTAGAGAACACTACTTATTGATCTCATCCCACAACAAGGCACTTGTATTTTATCACCGGTAAATAGCCCTTGTGAGTTTCAGGGGCTTGAGGCAGCTAAGAGAAGAACACATTTTCCCCTAGTCCTTTTATTTAAGAATAAATTGTAGTTTTTCAAAAAAGTACACATACTGTAGAAAACTGTGAAAGCAGAATGTCCCAGTAGCTGGGTACAGAGCAAGCAAGCCTAACGACCACCACTGAGCTTTGTCCCAGGTATTGATCCAACATGAGACCTAAGGCAGGTTTCATCTCCTCCCGTCTGGGTGTCACCAATGGCAAGACCAGGCTGACAAAGCTGACATCATACCCCATGGGGATTCCGCAGAACTCGTAATGGGCGGAAATGTGCTTCGATCAAGAGGATTGTGCTGAAATGCTTGGAAACAACATGACGAATTAATAATAAACAGAAGTGAATTGACAAAGCTGAAGAGGCTATGGAGACCCAGCCATTCTGATTATGCCTCTGGAAAATGACACTTTCTTGCCAATTTTAAGTGACTGAGCTGGGGTCCAAAACCCCACAAGCTCTGGGTTTACTGCCAGTTCTCATCTGTTTTGTTAGCACTTGATGCACTTTACATTCACACACACAATGTAATGTATTTTCTTTTTTCCTTATAGTGTTTTGCAAGTTGTGATGACTAATTTTAAAAGCTCACACATATATCCAAAACAGCAAGCACAGAGTCTAGCTTCAAATGACATATCACCAGTTTGTTGGCTTAAAATAATTAAGGCAGTATCACAATAACTATTAGTCATTGCTTTCATCACTTGTTTATTTGGAATTATGCAAATTACAGAACCAAAACCGGCCAGCTGAAATCTGTCTCCCACCCCTTCTTCTACACCCAACTCCCAAACTTCCCTGCTTTGAAATAGCTGCATTTAAAATTGTAGGATGTCAATGAGCCAGATAAAACTAACACTTAGCATAGAGAGATCACTAAGAACTCCTATATATTCAGGTTTTTCCTTTCTCTCCCTCTCTTTTTTTTTTTTTTTTTTTTTAGGGCAAGAAGTTAAGAGTAGATGTAGGCTTTGTGGAGCCTATAGATTTATGCAATCTGGAGGGTTTTATGGAGAAGGAGAATACACAAAGTTTTTCACAATATATATTCATGGCAGTATTTTACTAGAGCCCTAAGAACTTGGAAGGAGCCTTGCAAATGAGAAGCCCTGACACTTCAAGTAAATCTGCCTCCAGCCCTATGTAACAGAGCTGCATGAGGTTTTCTGTGTCTCTTTTTTCCTTACACAGTACTGAGCCTACTTTCCATGATCCTCTACCATTTTTTTCTCATGATCCTTTCCTCCTTACTACTTTGTTCTTGAGCCTAGGCCATGGATGCATACAGCAAGCGTGTTAGAATACACCCTCTTTGTAGAATAAAGCCTAACAGGGACCAGCACTCTTTCCAGAAACTCCCAAGAAATGAACTGAAGGGAAAAAAGAACCAAGAACAATGAAATTCATTTTCCTGATTTGAACTTTCAAACTATGCTTACTTTTCTAATTCAAATCCTAGAGGGGAGAAAATCAGACATCAGCTAGGGTTGGTAACAATTAAGGAAACCTGTCAGTCCCATCACAAGGTATTCATGTTTATTCCTGAGAAAAATTTGACCAAGGACCTGGCAAACTCTAATTTTAATTAGAGAAAGGAGTGAATTAACAACTTTAGCTGCCAGCACAAACAAAAGCCTAGAGAAGCCCGCATGCTCTCCTTGCAGTCAGCAATGTCACCTATCTCCAAGTGTTTGCTCTCGCTCTGCATATAGAACAGCCATCCAGGGAAAAGCTGAGGAGGAGGTGGAAGGAAACGCAGCTGCTGTCAAGAAAGGAAGGTTGCAGCTTCTGTGGTCCCAGAAGTGTACCTAGACCAGGACCAACCAAGACAGTAAGTCCCTTAAATACTCCATAAAGAACCCAGCACACTCATTACAGTACAGGTCAGGAAATGGGCAGCTTTGGGGAGGCAACAAGGGACACGGACTGGCCCAGCTATGGAGCTTTGTTTCAGCATCTATACAAGTTCACTGTCACTGCTACACTGTCAACGTAACTTTAGCCCACCTTGACATTCAACCAGCAGATGGAAAAGTAATATTTTGGAAAACTGTTGGTTGCTTGATGATCTAGCCCAGACATTCTATAATAGGGATTCTTCTGGAATAATGCAATTACCTTCCCCAGCAGCCTCTCCCTCTCTTCCAAGCCTGCCCTTCCTGTGATCTCTCACTCTGCTACCCACAGCTGCAACCTCAGCCATTCCCAATTCCTCTCTTACCCACCATATCCATACTACCAACCATGTCAATTCCACCCTGAAATAATCCCCTGAATCTGGCTCCCTCCTTTCTATTTACACTGCTTTCACTGGGACTTTAAATACATTTTCTTCTGCTCTATTACAGATGCTGGGGCTGGAGTCACAGTTCTCCTTCTGTGACACTCACCTCCAGTCTTGTCATCACTGCGTGATTAGAAAGGGTACAGAAGGAACTTGGTAGAAGCAGTGTCCACAACAGTTGTGTTATTTCTCTCCACTGTTGCTATGGGGGTGATGTCAGATTCCCCCTAGCTATGCCCACTTGGGGGATGGATTGTCTGCTGGGGGCTTTTGTCCTCCCTTTTCTTTAAGTTGAAGAGTTCACCAACTAGGATGATGGCTAGATCATGGCTGGAGCAGGATGCAATTCCTCTCAGCTCAGCTGGGAGTATATTTCAGTAGCAGATGGCCCCCACCCAAAGTGTAGGAAGTCCTAGGCTCAATCCCCAGTGCCACAAAGAAAAAGGGAAAAAAAATGATTAAAAAAAAAAAAAGAATAACAACAGCAACAATAAAAGATGGGGAAGTATTATAGAATAAAATAAAACAATAATAGCCATAATATTTTTAAAAAAGGAAAAAAGACAAAATAATTAAAATCAAAGAGGAGAAAGAACCAAATGGAAAACAGGTAAAAAGTAAAAAGAGGGGAAAGGAAAGATTTTTAAAAAGGAGAAAAGAGAGAAGGATAAAACAGCAACAATCAGAGTAGTATTATAGAAAATAAAATTTCCTCCCAACCAAGGTACTTGAATGAAGGGACAGTGGACACTCCAAACCCGCACCAATCAAAGCTGCTCTTCAAGACTTCTTAGGCTGTGCACCCAAGGGACAAAGTAAAGACTGGGTGCTGTTTTCTTTTAATCCCAGGCCTTTCTACTTTGGAAAACCCTTCCTTATCAGCAAAATCTATTTCAAATGTCATTTGAAATGAAAATTTCTATGAAATCCTCACCCTCCTTCAGGCTGAAATAATATATTCTTTCTCTGGGCTCTTTCATAGTAGCTATCAGTCTCCTTAAAATAAAATTTCCTGTTTATCTCTGTTCCTAATAGAGTAGGTTTGATTTATCTCTGTGTCCCCAACACCCAACATAGGTCTGGCATGGGCAGGCTTTTCATAAATAATGAACTAAATAATCCCTCCAACATCAAGAATTGGTGTATGGGGCAGATTTAGAGCTGAGGATTGGGCTAACTTTTTGGCACAGCTGCTTTTGAGAATACAAGGGCGCTACAAGGAGCTCACGTTGACCTATATCAGAGGAACTTTCTAAAACGTTTGGAGACTGGAAAAGAGAACTGTTTGTATCTTGAGGTTGTACTCATTTTGTTTATCTTGAGGTTTTTTTGTTGTTGTTGTTTGTTTTTTTTAATCCTGTCCCTGAACATGCCTGACTTGACTTTCTGGTCTGGTTCCTGTTGGGCATAAAAATTTCTTCCAAAGCAACGTCTCCTGAAAGACTGAGAAGACCAGGATTTCTCAAAATTGCTAAACCATTTCAGCCTTCAAACTCCCTCTTGCCTGTGAATCCCCAGCTCCTTTCCTCTGGTGTTATTGTCAGTACTACTAGATAGTCAGCCTCACCAGTCTCCAGCAGGTAAACCAGTAGGTTTACCACATTTCCTGCTTCAATTAAACAAACCGACTTAGCTACAGGCTGCAACCTCCAAAAGTTACAACAGGATACTCTCCCAGTGAGACATCCTTATGCCATTGTTACCTCATTGCAGAGTAGGAATAAAAGGAGCTGAATTCTTTTTAAAAAATTAGTCATCTGCAAATAAGCTCTATAATAGGTTGCATTATTGTTCCTGATCATTCATTACTCCCTTCCCAGTGAGAGGATTTTTCATTTCCACCCATTGCCATGTGACTTGCTGTGTGTCCTCGTGGGTGTAGTATATTTCCACTCCTTGCTTTGGCTAATGACATATGTGCACAAGTGACAATGCCAGTTAAGAGCAGAAGTTTTGAGTCATTATATATTTCCACCAGTTCTCTTTATTTTTCACCCTTCACACAAAGAAAGCAAGGTTTACAGGGTGGCTACTCTCTGAATTAGGATCCTAGAATGACACAGAAGACTTAGCAAATCCCAAAAGGGGTTTCACCAACCAGCAGCCAATGTTTACCTGACATTTGGAGGTCATCTGTAATTGTAACACAATTGGCGAATCTAAACATTTTTATGCAAATGAAAATAAAAATACTTTAAAAAAAACTTTGAAGGGCTGGGGATGTGGCTCAAGTGGTAGCACGCTCGCCTGGCATGCGCAGGGCTCTGGGTTCAATCCTCAGCACCACATAAAAATAAAATAAAGATGTTGTGTCCACCGAAAACTAAAAAATAAAATATTAAAAAATTCTCTCTCTCTCTCTTTAAAAAAAACTTTGATATTTAATAGTTGTAAAATATGTACATTTTTTCATGTTTTGAGCACAGAGATTTCCTTTTTCTAATCCATATGTAATTGCATATATTTTTAAGAGCAAATTAATTCACATTAATATACAATTATAACTTTAAAATAATTAAAGTGACAACTAATCAAGGGTGAAGATTTATTGGGTACCAAAAGATATTTTTGTTATTGGTTTTAAATAAAGATTTTTAAGACTCTTACAACCTCATGAAATAGAAAAGATTTGGGCTACAGCCTTAAAATAGTAAAAGCTGCATAAAACTGACCTTGGAAAAATGATGTTTTCAGTGGCATAAAGACCCTCTATCTGATATTGTATCTTAGCAAGAACCACAGAGAGATTTTCAAAAACAAAATGTAGATGCAGAATTTATCATCCTATTTAGAATAAGATATATCCCATGTTTGAATAAATATGTCAAAATATACTCTCCTGTCATATATAACTAAAAAGAACAAACTTTAAAATTTTTTAATTTAAAAAATTAAAAATAAATAAATAAATTATATTCATGCTATTAATTACAAAATTAAATTTAATTTGGGATAAATTTAAAACATATTAAATAGGAAAAGGGATAGTACATAAATACTGTACTTTGATGAAAGTAATTTGGCAATATGTATAAAACACCCTAAATTCTTATTTTTGCCATCCTGCTTTCCAAAATGGCATCTCAATCTCTAATCCATGTGGAGTACATAAGGTTCTCGTTTCCTTTTATCTTCACCTGTAGTTGATAGTACCTAGCTTTTTCATTTTTGTTCAGTGGAATTGTTTGTAGTTACATATTAATTTGCATTTTCCCCAAAATAGTGATGTAGTGAATCTCATGTACTTATTAGCCATATAATTTCCCCATTTTTCTATTGCATTTCTCAAGCTTTTCTCAATGATTTATAAATATTTTCCCCTATTCTTTCACCCAGCTATTTGTGGTGTTCTTCAATGGACAAAAATCTTTGATTATTTTTGTGGCAAATCCATCAATATTACCTCAAGTGGTTTTGGCTTTTTGTCTCATTAGCAAGTCCTTCCACATCTCAAGGCCACAAAGGAATTCTATATTTTCTTCATTTGATATTTTCCTTATCTGGAGATCTTATTCTAAATAATCAATCCCTTTCCCTTTGTATTGTTATTGGTTTATGTGCTGGTTTCAATACCAGTTCTATTGTTAATAACTAGGGTTCTGTATTATGTCTAGTAAGGTATTCTTGTGTATCTGTTATTTTTCAAAATTACCTTAGCATTGAATTTAGAGAGTAATCTGGAATAAAACTTAATCTTTAACATGATTACTATGATATATCTATTTATTATTTTTATGTCCCATAATAGAATTTTTTCTATTTTTTTCCTATTTATTTGCTATAATCTTACTTTATTTTGTGACCTTCACAGTTTTTGTTATATTTCAAATGATATGTATTATATTTTTTAATTGATCTTTACTTTCATAGGGAAATACTAATGAATTGTATAACCAGCAATCTTGCTAACATCTCTTGGATTCTTTATAAAATAACCAATTTATCTATAAATAACCAAAAAAACACTTACTGCTTAAAAAAAAAAGCCTTAACCTTTAACTTATTACAGTATCCAGAACCAATAGTTTTATGTTGGACATTAGCATTCAAAGTGGTCATCTTTGTCTTTTTCCTAGCATTAAGAGGAATATATTCTAAGTTTCTCAGTTAAATGTAAAAGCTCCTGGAAAAAACTTTTGTCATCTAGACATCCCTTTTAGTTTCAGTTTTCCAAGAAGCATATTTCCTAGGGAAATACTGCATAGATGCACAAGAGAATATGAGAAGTTTTTTACAATTAACAGTCTGTTAGTGAAGTGTAAGAGATCACCTAGATATTCATCACTATCCATTCACATCACCATTTCCAGTGTTCCTTATTTCTTTTCATATATCCATATTTACATCTCATATAATTGTCCTTCTGCTTGAAGAAATTCCTTTAAAATATCATTTAGTGCAGGCTTGATGGTGATTTTTTTTTCACCTTCTGTATAAGTGAAATAGTCTTTTCTTTGATTTTAAAAGATATGTTTGCTGGGTATAGAGTTCTAAGTGGACTTTTTTTTCTTTCAGTACTTTGAGGATGCTACACTGTTTCCAAAACAAATCTGCCATCATCCTCGTCTTTGTTCCTCTGTACATGCCCCGACATTTTCTCTGCCTGCTTTTAATATTTCCCCTTTAGCACTTGTTTTGAGCAATTTGATTGTGATGTTCCTGGGTGTTGTTTTCTTATTCTTTCTGTCATTAAAGTTACTTGAAATTCTTAGATCTGTGGGAACATAGTGTACATTGAATTTGGAATTTTTTCGGCCATTATTTCTTTAGATATTACATTTTTCTGCAGGTTACTGATTCCAATTACATATATTAAACTACTTGAAAATGTCTCCCAGCTAACTGATGCTGTTTTCATTTTTTTAATGTCCTTCCTTCTGTTTTCTTCTGGAAAGTTTATATAGTAATGCTTTCAAATTCACTAATCTTTTCCTCTGCAATATCTGATCTGGAGTTAATCCCAGATAGTGAAATTTTTACATCACACATTTTGATTTTTAACCCTAAAACTTCAATTTAGACTTTTTATATCATCTCTTCTCAACTTAACTTTTTGAACATGTGACAAAGTATAATAGCTTTTAAAATTCTCATCTAGAAATTTTAATTAACATCTGTGTCAATTCTTGTTCCATTTCAGTTGAGTAACTATGGATCATATTGTCATCCTTCTTTGAATGCCTGGTAATCTTCAATTGGATGCCAAATATTCAATTTTATCTTATGGGATACTAGATTTTTTAGCACTACTATAAATGTTGATGAGTTTTGTTCTGGGATGTAGTTAAGTGACTGATAAACACTTTGATCATTTCAGTTCTTGCTTTTAAGATTATTAGCAAAGAATGTGGCAGTGATGATTCTAAGGCTAATTTTTCTCTACTACTTAAGTAAGACCCTTCTGTGTACAGTACTCAATATGGTGTAAATTATGAGATTTTCCATACTTATTCAATTAAAATATTAATAATACTTTAGAAAAAATAATATATCACATCAAAGGAAGATTTGTATTAGGAATACATAATGACTCAACTTTTAAAAATCTAAAAAAAGTCATTGTCACAATAATTTTACTTTCCAAAATCTATTCTAAGCAAACAACAGATAATTCAAAAGCTTTATTTGCAATGTTCATAGACAATTATATATAGCAGAGAAAAATTAGAATTAAATGCTTACTCTCTGGTTAAGAAAAATTCAGCCACTCAATAGAATACTACCTAGTCATAAAAGGATTACAAAGAAAATTCTACAGTGAGTATATCCTCGGCATTTTCACCCTTTAAACCCCAGTAAGACCTAACCCAGTCACTCTATTTAATCGTGCTTCCTAGTTCTATCCCCTAATATACTCTTGATACTCTGGATCTGCCTTACCTGCCTCAATTTTTCTTTTTTTATGTAAAATTTACCATTTTTAACAAGCCAAACAATTTGCATTTTATTGTTGACAAAATCACCTGTTTTCTCCTGTTGCAAAATGATCTTAGTAAAGAAAAGGTTTTGTTGGTTTTTTTAAAGTTGGTTTGTTTGTTTGTTTATATATCTCAAATAACCTGAGAAGGCCCTAGAACATTTTTTTCAAATTTCAAATTAATTAATTAATTAAAAATTAGGGATTAATATTATTTGAAAGTGACCTCAAATCTGTGACATATGAAAATGTGTTTAGACATTAATTTGATTCACAGGCACTATGAACTAGATGTAATGGGGGATAATATGTAGGAAGTGAATGACATCTGAATCTCAGAGTACCTTTGTTGTTTTCCATACTTATGGAGAAAATTACTTGCTATATAGCAGCATACCACTCCATGATAAAAAGGAACAAATTACTGATACATATAATATGACGGATGAGTCTCAAAGCATTATGCCGAGTGAAAGAAGCCAAACAAAAACGGGTATATGTGTGTATTGTAGGATTTCTTTCATACAATGTTACAGAAAATGCACCGAATGGTATAAAATAGAACACTGATTGCCTGGGGAGGGATAACTGTTAACAAGACATGATAAAATGTTTGGAAGTAATGGAACTGTTCAATATCTTGTGATGGCAGTTTCATAAGTATTATGTATGTTATATCTCACCAACTTATCTACTTTACATATGAGAGGCTTATTGTACAAAATCATACTTTATAAGTTAGTAGCTTTTAAAAAGGTAAAAACATACACTCATCATATGAATGTATTTAAACATTATTAAATGTTTCAACATGAATCTCATGAATTTCAAGGGTATTCAACAATGTTAAATGAAAAAAAAACTGGGGATAAAAAAAGCACATACATATTATATTTACAACTATATAACCATCACCAGGAAAAAAGAGTAAAAGAAAATACACTAAAATGCTAATATTGTTTGAGATTCAAAGATGATGACTTATGGGTGTTTTATTCCCTTCTTCCTGACTTACCTACACTTTTCAAAGTTCCTCTAAGAGAATGTATTATTTTTATAATAGAAAAAAATCAATATATTCATTTACTTTCCTACTCAAGCATCATTTCTGATCCATCTTTTAATTCTCCACAGGACTAATCTTTCTGAAATATTCACTTCTCTGCCCAAAAATCTATGGTGGCTTCCCACTGCTCAACAGATTAAATGTCTTCATTCTGGGGTACACAGTTCCATCACAACCTAATTTCATTAGTTTTGCTAAAGTTTCCAGATTTGAAGTAAACAACTCTGTGCTTTTAGACTATAACTAAACTAAAAAACAAACACTTTTTAAGTGTCAGATACATAAATATTGAATTGTCTACCAGCCTGATCATTGCAACCATGCATTAGGACTGAATATTTTTCTTGTTTAAATTTATAATTCAGGACATACTTGTATTTTTTGCTAACTTTCACACTTGTCCTTTTGCATTATCCTTTAATTTAAGAAATAATTGGCAGCTACATTTTTAAAAGGACATATACAGTATATTTAAAACTATTTTTAAACAATATTTGGGTTTGAAACTCTTATGAATAAAAGAAAAATAATATGTTTCAGGTTGAGAATTTCACTTACTTATAGACTTGGTGTTCTGATTTTTTTATTATTTTATTATTATTCAATAGTATACACTGTGGCCTGTAGAACAATGTGCATACCAGAGCACTCAAATATCCAAAGTAACTGCCTTTCAAAAGACACCATATGATGTTCTAAGTGTTTTGAGTTTAGCTGCCAGTGAACAAGTTCCTTCTTTATTAATGAAATTAAAATACACATGCTATCATTATGGAAAAAAGAACTCCCAGCAAGTTCTTTTTAACAAAAGTCAGTTACTTGGACATGATGTTCCCCTGCAAGAAAACATTTCTTTAAAAATGGAAATTTTTTCCAGCAAAGAATTTGCCGCTGTAGACTTGTTAAAACTGGCAAAACAGTCTGTTTTGTCCCTATCTGAAATTCTTGTGGAGAGAAAAGAAATTTAATGTCATAACTAATCAATGAAACAATTAAACCAATAGACTTTTTTTTTTTTTTTTTTTTTTTTTTTTGGTGCTGGGGATAGAACCCAGGGCCTTGTGCATATGAGGCAAGCATTCTACCAACTGAGCTATTCTGCCCAGCCCAAACCAACAGACTAATTTAATAAGAAACTATAGGTTTGGGTTCAAGTCAAAGGATCAGAGTCATGATACAGAATAAGGAATGCATCATAAAGATGAAACTCTATGCACTCCTGTGAGCTGTTGTTTCTGCCTCTAGAATTTGGGCCTGAGGTCAGCAGGGCCAGCAGCACAGAAGAAAATCTGGTTGTGAAGCAAGGGAAAACAAAACCAAGTGGAACTTGTGAGGAAGAAATGAACTAACAAGGACAAACTTGAAACCTCATTTCTCTCACTGGTTCCATCCTTTTTGATATGACTTGCATAGGTATCCTTCACCATAGAGCCAAAGTGTAGACCTAGAGGGGCCAAAGGCAGGTAGAGGAGGGAAAAGAGGAAAAGGGAACAGATCTATCCTGTCCTTTGACTCACACTGACCAGGGCTGATATTATGGTTTAGATATAGGGTGACCCTCAAAAGCTCATGTATGAGACAATGCAAGAACACTCAGAGGTGAAGTGACTAGGTTATGAAAACCTTACCCTAATCAGTGAATTATACCCTGATGGGGATGAACTGAATGATAACTGAAGACAGGTAGAACGTGGTTGGAAGAGATGGGCATTGGAAGAGATGGGCACTGGGGGCATGCCTTTGGTGTATATATTTTTTACCTGGCAAGAGGAGTCTCTCTCTGTTTCCCGATTGTCTTGAGCCACTCTTCTCCAACATACCCTTCCACCAAGATATTTGGTCTCACCTTGAGCCCCAAGGAATGGAGCCAGCCTTCTATGGACTGAGACCTCTGAAATGATGAGGCCTCAAATAAACTTCATCCCTCCTAAAATTGTTCTTGTCAGGTCTTTTGGACACGGCAGCAAAAAGCTGACTAAAATTGTCAAGCAATGACAGGTAGCCCCACCCTGGTGACTGGCTACTACGAGACTTCACCTTCCAAATCTTAGTCAAATTTATTTTGTGCAGCAACCATACCATAAAAAGAATTCTAGGGAACATTGTTCTGCCATACTTAGGTTTTCAGGGAACAAGTCAACATGGAAATCGACTCCTGAGCCCCCTTTCTCCTCCTTGCTCCTCACATCCTTTACTCTCTCTACATCTTATACTACTATGGGTCCCCAAGTTTGATCTACTGCTAGTAAATCAAATTCCCTCTCACTTCCAAGATATTGCACAAATTTTAGAATGCTTTTGAGGTATCCATGAGATAGTTAGATTATATTGTTTTACAGTTTGATACTGGAGTCTAGAACTGAAGAAAAACACACTGGAGGTAAAGAGTTTTGAAGTTCTTAGCACAGATGACATCATGCTCCCTGGGCATAGGGATGAGCTCTCCCAGGAAGAGTGTGTGCCCAAGGAAAGAATAATAATAGAGTCTTTAAGAACACCAGTGTAAAGCACATAGACAGAGAAAAGGAAATATCTCTATCCTGTACAATAAATTGGACATGTCCGCATTTGGGGGTTCAGTGAATTTCATGAATAAGTTCTAAAACTGGAACTTCATAACTCCTCTGTGTATACCTCACATTTTTCTCAGTAAAGTAGCCTGTGGCTCCCAACCACTTTCTTTGTTGTTTTTTTTTCCACAGTAACTTCAAGGCTACCAAGAGTCAGAAAAGGGCACATTGGGAGAGGAAAGATGAGAATGGCTAACAGAGTTAGTGACCCAAAATTCTCATTTGTTCTTCCTTCCCCCAAAATGATAGATCCAGGAGCATCTGTCATAAAACTATGCTTCTCAGAAGTAAGAGAGCATCTCTCTAGACCCCTGGTTTCTCCAAATGCAATACCTGTAGCTAGGCCTGGTCTGCAAAACCAACCATGTAGAGACTGGGAAAAATCAGTGAAAATCCTAATCAAAAAAACTCTAAACTAAGACCTTAATAAGGAACAATCTGCACTGGAATACAAACTCCTAGAGGAACCTGAGATAAACCACATACCAAGCAGCATCCAAGCACTGGGTGGATAGGAATAGAGGACCCAGGTCATATGGAAAGTTGATGACATCTTCAAAGGAATGGCCTGCTTGTTCCTCCCAAGATCATGACATTAGTTATGTGATACTGAAATATAATAACAAATGTATGTTTGGTCTTATTTCTGGATTCCTGGAACAGAGCATCTAAAACCCTTGAAATTTCCTAGATGCTAAAGGTAAGAAGAGCATCTTTTGTTATCATGGTTATTCTTTCAACTGTAAATTTACAATAATGAGCTGACTGGTGGTGGGTCCTAGATAGCTTCAGGATGAGATTTGTTGCCAAAAGAATAAACCATGTGATTGGAACAGTCAGCCCCACTATCAACCTCTAGGAAAAGAAGAGGAACTCAAGCCTGTGTTAACCACTGATGGCCGATGATTCAATCAATCATGACCAAGTAATTTAATCTCCAAGAAATTTCTAGACAATGGAATTTGGGGAGCTTTTGGATTGATAAACACATTTTCATACTAATAAGAAGGAGTACTATCCACAGGAAAGAAGTTCCTGTGCTTGGGATCCTTCTGGGCCTCGCTCTATAGACCTCTTCATCTAGCTCATGATTTATATACTTTGTAATAAACTGGTGACAGTTAGTATTGTGTTTTTCTGAGTTATATAAACTATTCCAGAAAGTTATTAAACCTGAAGTGGAGGGTATGAGAGTACCCAACTTTGCAGCCAAGTTGAACAGAAATACGGGTACCTTGGGTACCCGTACTGACATTTGAAATGAGGGTGGTTTGGGGGGGACTGAACCCTTGAATCTGAAGACATCACGGCTAATTTTGGGTAGCTGGTGTTGGAGTAGAACTGTAGGACACTGGATGTCTGGAGAGTTGTAGGATGGGTATTGGTATGGGAAAGCCTCCACACCTATGGTATCAACCATGTTATGAGTTGAAACACTTTAAGAATTACTAACATCCCTCCATGAAGTGAAATTTAAACTCATCATCAACTTTCCTGAGGGTTGCTCGGCTTTTATCAGCAAATATATATATGATGCTAACATCTAAATTACAAAGAACAAGAATCCACTTGGGTCATGTCATAAAGTAAAAGAGTTCATTACAAAAATGCACACAGATGGAAGAGGAAGTAGTCACAATAATTCTCCATGTCTTTCTCAGGGACTTCATGACCTCATCAATCACAAACAGTGCCTCAGATTCTCTGTGTATATTTATTTGTTCCCTTCTCTTTACCAAAAAGCAGCTTTCTCACTGGACTCTCTTCTGTTCCATCATCATTTGAACATGGCTTTGTCTTGCTGTTGCTAACCCTTAATTCATGCTCTCATTTTTTTTTCAGCTTTCCTGATAGCTGGAAAACTTTCCCTGTATTTCTAACTTTAAATTCTTAAGGGAAAATCTACCTTATTCAACATCTCTTTGGAAACAAAGACACAAGACATGCATTGCTGGCTAGCCCTATGTGATGACCATCCTTGGGTAACATACCTTCTCCTGATGTCCACTGAGTAGGTGAGTTTTCCATAAAATACAGTAATAATAGGAAAGGCTTTTACTATGAGTAATGGTTTGCCAAAGAGAAATAGAAACGCTCTCATTTTGATGAATTTCTTACATTAAGTTCTTCCAACATTAACAATATTGAATTAAGTTCAGTATAATATCAACAAGATTTTTTAAAAAATTGATATCTGTAAAAGTGCATTGAAAGTTCTTACCACCATATGGATATGAGGACTGTTATCAGATCTTCAAGGCTTCTTTCATTTACTCATTTAATAACTAGACGGTGCCTCCTATGTGCCAGACACCATGCTATTTTCTGGGGAAAGCAGTTGTCGCTTTTAAAATTCCAATTGCACTGGTCCCTGTGATATAAAAGCAATTAAATGATTTTACTTTTTTCAAATGAAATCTGAATGGCTAATCACAGTTACTTATCATCTCCTAAAACCTAAACAGTAGTCAAGCTAGTCCTTCAGTAGAACCTCTAAGAAAAACACAGTGTGCTTTAGGAAGGATGTTGCTAATTTAATGAAGTGGCATGCACTGCTTTGCATCAGTGCAGGCGGGATGCTCCAATACAGCATCAGGAAACCCTGCTGCTGACAGCACTATATTTCAAAGGTACTTTAAAACCAACTTCACTATCCCTCCTGGCTCCCAGATATTCCATGGCTCATATATTAGAATTCTGCAGGAATAGATATAAGGTGAGCAAATCCTTTTATACATACAATTCCTCCCTTTCAGATTCTTCCTAGAGTATTAACATAAGGTTTTACCTTTTTTTTTTCACACATACACCCCCCACGCACACACACAACATTGTGTAGCTTTGCTGAATGATACTGAACAGCTGCAACTTGCTACCCAGTGGAATTGCTGAAATTTTTGGCAATTGCTGAAATTACTCTGTGTAGACACATATTCACACATGTGGAGATAGAAAAATTGTTTAAGAACCAGGGGAACCATTGGAAAGAAAGATGCCGGCTAAGTGCTAAACATTATTATTTCATCTGAAAGAAGAATGAGGCAGAGAAAAATAATTTCTGGTAAGGCTGAAAATGCCTCAGAAGTATTATGTTAATTATCATCTCAAAAGTTCATCAGGAGCCTCCATGCTCAGCAAACTTGACCAGAAATCCATTTCCCTCCTGACAATCTTTTAGCCTGTATGAGCATTCTTGCTTCTAATTACTTCAATTAAAAGTGCTTTATAATAAAATGCTGTCATTTCTCTTCCTCAGACCTTAGAACTATGGAGATAATTGTCAAATTGTTCTCTCACACTCCCAAATGAGACTTTCTCCCCAGTACAGTGAGCTGCTCCATTCCATTTTCTACTTTCAAAGAAGACAATAAGTAGTCTTTCTGAAATACTGAGCAAAGATTTACCTTCTTGGATGTTGGCTTGTTAAATAGTATGGGAAACTGAGAGAGGCAGTTATTACACAGATAGATTCTCCTTTTGTATACAGTCCTTTCATTACCAGGACTGTTAAATACATGTGCAACTCCCATGTAGCGGGAATGAGTCCTCAAGATGTGAAAATAAAATTATCAATAGAATCAGTCTCCTGCTCTCTACAATGGACTATTTTGTTGTTTCAATCACATCTGTAATATGAGTTAATGTTCAACAGCCAGAAAACATTTGCTGTCTCAAAGAGGGACTCTAATAACTGAATTGTGTCTCAAGATTCCTCACAGAGGACGTGGAATAGCTGGTAATGATGAGAACCGAATGGTGAAGTTGACTTGGTCAATTACCCTCTGCTGAACTAAGGTCTATACAATGCATTTCACACACATAGACTGCTTGGGAGTGACAGGAAAAGAGTCATATTTAAACTTGCCAACATGATAGGACATAGGTCTCATTTGAGCAAATTGGAATTTCACCCTATTTTCCATCATTTCCTCCCATTAAAACAATAACACAAATCTTTACTGGCCATGTAGGCTCGTTTACAAGACAACAGTTTCTACTCGAGTTATAGATCCCTAGTTCTTCCCTCTCTATATATTGATATAATACTACTCAATGTAAATTTCCTACCCATAGTTCATTAGAAATAAATCATTAGAGAACAGCAATCATGGCACACCCAGAGTCCAAATATTAATTACCTATATCTTTTTTTTAATTTTATTTTTTTATTGGTTGTTCACAACATTACAAATCTCTTGACATATCATATTTCATACATTAGATTGAAGTGGGTTATGAACTCCCAATTTTACCCCAAATGCAGATTGCAGAATCACGTCGGTTACACATCCACAATTTTACATAATGCCCTATTAGTAATTGTTGTATTCTGCTACCTTTCCTATCCCCTACTATCCCCCCTCCCCTCCCCTCCCTTCTTCTCTCTCTCTCTCTACCCCATCTACTGTAATTCATTTCTCTCCTTGTTTATTTTCCCATTCCCCTCACAACCTCTTATATGTAATTTTGTATAGCAATGAGGGTCTCCCTTCATTTCCATGCAATTTCCCTTTTCTCTCCCTTTCCCTCCCATCTCATGTCTCTGTTTAATGTTAATCTTTTCTTCCTGCTCTTCCTCCCTGCTCTGTTCATAGTTGCTCTCATTATGTCAAAGAAGACATTTGGTATTTGTTTTTTAGGGATTGGCTAGCTTCACTAAGCATAATCTGCTCTAGTGCCATCCATTTCCCTGCAAATTCTATGATTTTGTCATTTTTTATTGCTGCATAGTACTCCATTGTGTATAGATGCCACATATTTTTTTTTATCCATTCATCTATTGAAGGGCATCTGGGTTGGTTCCACAGTCTAGCTATTGTGAATTGTGCTGCTATGAACATCGATGTGGCAGTATCCCTGTAGCATGCTCTTTTAAGGTCTTCAGGGAATAGTCCGAGAAGGGCAATAGCAGGGTCAAATGGTGGTTCCATTCCCAGCTTTCCCAGGAATCTCCAAACTGCTTTCCAAACTGGCCGTACCAATTTGCAGTCCCACCAGCAATGTACAAGAGTACCCTTTTCTCCACATCCTCGCCAGCACTTGTTGTTGTTTGACTTCATAGTGGCTGCCAATCTTACTGGAGTGAGATGGTATCTTAGGGTGGTTTTGATTTGCATTTCTCTGACTGCTAGAGATGGTGAGCATTTTTTCATGTACTTCTTGATTGATTGTATATCCTCCTCTGAGAAGTGTCTGTTCAGGTCCTTGGCCCATTTGTTGATTGGGTTATTTGTTATCTTATTGTCTAATTCTTTGAGTTCTTTGTATACTCTGGATGTTAGGGCTCTATCTGAAGTGTAAGAAGTAAAAATTGGTTCCCAGGATGTAGGCTCCCTATTTACCTCTCTTATTGTTTCTCTTGCTGAGAAAAAACTTTTTAGGTTAAGTAAGTCCCATTTGTTGATTCTTGTTATTAACTCTTGTGCTATGGGTGTCCTATTAAGGAATAGAAAAACTAGGGATAACAGGAACTTACCTTGACATTGTAAAAGCTATCTATGCTAAGCCTCAGGCTAGCATCATTCTGAATGGACAAAAGTTAAAGGCATTCCCTCTAAAATCTGGAACAAGACAGGGATGCCCTCTATCACCACTTCTATTCAATATAGTTCTCGAAACACTGGCCAGAGCAATTAGACAGACGAAAGAAATTAAAGGCATAAAATTACCTATATCTTATTGAAAGAAACTTGTGTCATTTAATCTCATATTTTTAATAAGTAAAATTTTAAACTTCCCCCAATATGATTATACTTTTTTTGTACCAGGGATTGAACCCAGAGGTACTTAACCATTGAGTCATACCACCAGCCCTTCTCATTGTTTATTTTGAGACAGGGTCTACTAAGTCACTTAGGGCCATGCTAAATAACTGAGGTTGTCTTTGAACTTGTAATCCTCCTGCTTCAGCCTCCTGAGCTGCTGGGATTATAGGTGTGTGTCACCACACCTGGCTGTGATTGTACTCTTTTTGGACTAGAGGTGTGTTACACACTAACTAGCGATGAATAACAAATTCACAAAACATGGGAAACCCTAGCAAAACTCATCCTCAGACTGAAATGACTTTACTTTTATGCTGAGCCTTTGAAAGGAAATGTGGAGCAATGAAAACAAAGATCAGAAAGAGCTGGAGTCTGAGTTATTAATGATACCATTTGCCCCTCACACTAGTTCTGCAATGTCTTACATACTATGTGAGATTAAGTCATATATACATACTTTTTGTCAGGCACTGTGTTAGTTGCAGCCAAACACATCCTAATTTCTAGGTACTCCCATCTTTTTACTCTCCTTTGAGACCTCAAAAGAAATCACCAAGACAGACAAGAAGTCTAAGGGATTAAAAGCTAAAATATTTAGCTCTATGAACTCTTCCAGGTAGAGGGACACTCAGGAGTACAAACTCTGGATTACCAATGCTTCCCTACCTTTATGCTGAGGCTTAATAGATTGCCATTCTCACATTCAATTACAAAATCTCTGTAAGGACAGGAACTTGGCCTTGTTTATATTTCTATCACTTGGCACATTGCCTGGCACATAGTAGGCAACCAATGAACATTTGAATGCATGAACAATGTGGAGTGAGTCATCTGATTTTGTTGCACTTGCTAATGCTTAGAACTGTGGGGGCTGCAGACCTCTGTGCAACAATTTGACTTGGAAATGAAGCCAGAAAACAAGAATGTCATTCTATACTCTTTCTGCTGCAAACAGCTTCATAATGGAGACCCACGATATAAATGCTCAGTCTCCCCAGTGCTCCAGATAAAGCTGTGATTTTCTTCCGATTCTCTATTTTTAAAAAGCCCAAGACCATGCGTGTGTTTGTGTTTCTTTGTGTTGACTGTAGGTTTTGATGTTGTTGCCAATTCCCTTCTCATACTGTCAAATTTTGTTTTATGTTCCCTTATTCTTTCAACCATTTCGGGGGGGAAATGCTAATTACCATGGGCTTAATAGCAATTCTGAACTGCACCAGAACACCAGGGTCTCACAAATACCTGTCACTGCAAAAGTTTTCAATTACCATAATTCCATTCCTAATTCAAATTACCATAATTGCCCTCCATTAATGCAACTTTCTTAAAGCTGAAACATCAAAGAAGCTGGCACTACATTAGCTTAGTTGACTACTTGCAAAAATAAACAGCGTCTGTCCATTTTGCAAATAGGATGAAGTTAGCCTAAAAAAAGATAATATGTATCAGTGCTTGGAGTTCACAAGACCCAGTATATTATATTATTCTTTCAACATTTATGAAAACTGAATACTATATGTTTTGGTTGGCTTTTTCACTGCTGTGACTAACGAATCTGACCAGAACAACTATAGAAGAGGAAGAGTTTATTTGAGGGCTCATGGTTTCAGAGGTCTTAATCCACAGAAGGCGGGCTCCATTTCTCTGGCTCAAGATGAGGCTGAACATCATGGTAGCATGTGTGGCAGAGGGAAGCAGCTCACATCATGGTGATCAAGAAGCTGAGAGAACATCTCACTCTCAAGATACAAATATATACACCAAAGCCATGCCCTAAATCCCACCTCCTCCAGCCACATCCTACCACTTCAGTTACCACTCAGTTAATCCCGAATTAATTCACTGATTGGATTAAGACTCTTACAACCCAATCATTTCTCCTCTGAACCTTCTTGCATCATCTCACACCTGAGGTTTTGGGGGACACCTTACATCCAAACCATAACACCATCTATATCTCCTTTTTTCTATTCTGTATTAAGTACTGTTCTTCTGATTGTTTCAGCATTTACCACAAAAAGAAAATTTAGTCTATAAGCTTCCTAAATTTGCTCTTACAAATCTATCTATTTGGATAAAAAGTAGCTTGCCACTCTATAATCTTCAGTTCCAATTTTTTTGTTGTTTTTGTTTTTTACCAGCACATTGTATTTTTTAAAATTAATTAATTTATTTATTTGTTCTAATTTGTTATACATGACAGCAGAATGTTCCTGAATAAATCACACTTGTTTAATCACTTACTGGCATGAAACAAGACCACCTTCCAGAGTTAGGTAGACTCGGTGCTATGCCATTTCTACACTGTCCCTGGCATTTCACAAGGAAGCCATAATTTTGTAATTGAAAATGCAGAGACTTCTTTGTACTTGAACTCTGAGGAACTGCCAGAGGAAGCAGGCAGAGCAAAAGGTCACATTGTTAGTTGGACTTAATATATCTGATTCCAGAGAGACAAGTAAACAGTCCTTTAAGTCAATAAGTGAAGCAGTGATACTTCAATAAGTTTACCTAAGTCAATTCTTATGATAGATTTTTAAAAAATGTCTAAATCAGCCCTATAATAATAAATTCATTTTAACTTCCCAGCAGATGATCAAAGTCATGGGTAATTCTCAGTCCTGCAGAGTCTCCCTGTGGTGTCCAGCACTTTAGTCAGCCATTCAAGAGCCACAGTAGCTTTGAAGGTTGAAAATTCTGCATTTTCAAATGCCACAGGCACCTTTCAAATTTAGCTCCAGGCTGGACCAATATAGTACTCTCTGTGGAAGACAGGAAACAGAGGATAGTCCAATTCGTGGGAAGACTCTGAAGAGCTCAAAAAGACAGTCTGCCTAATTACCTACATCCAATCAATAAAAGACCTAGTATAAATGCTGAATCCTGGGGGCTCTCTCACTTCCTGTGCTCCCAAGTATGCTAGTATATGTTTAGATTATTATTGCAATTTTCTCCTCATGTTTGGGTAGAAAATTAACTCCCTGTGGTCAAAGAGTTCATGATACCAGATAGAAGCAGTCTCAGGATAATTAGAAATGATCTTCAGAAAAGAAAGGGAAAAAAAACTTGTTTCAGAGCAATTTACCAGTGTCCAATATTCCCAAATTTACCAGTGTCCCTTGCTTAAGTTCCATAATTTTTTGTGGCTAAAAGACAACAAAGTTCTTTGGTGCCTTAGACTAGCAGCAGAATACGTTATAATAGCGATGCCATTACAAGACATTTAGCCAGAATTTGGAATGTGAACAAATCAAAGACCAGTTCCTGCACTTGGCTGGATTCTATTCAGTCTCAGTGTGAGGCTCTTTGAATCGGATTTTCAGACATTTAAGCCACAATGTGTAGGCCTGAATCTCAAATCTGTCATCTGTGATTTGGAAAGACAGTACCCTAGGGGCTATTGATAGGATAAGAGATCAGAAAGTATTTCCTGTAGAGATGCACACTTGTTTTCTCTCTGCTCGACTGAGAGGACCACCTAGGATAGTGAATAGAAAAGGAAGATGTTCAATAACTCTGTAGCATTCATTATTAATGGAAGGAACAAATAAGTTATCAATGCTCTTACCAATGTGGAAATATCTGCTATATTAGATGGTTCTGCTTATCACATTAAAAATAGTTAAGGTTTCAAACAAGTCAAAGATCTCTGAGGGTCCATTACAAAAATCATTTAGTTCACAGACCAAAGTGTATTTAAAAATGTATATAAAATGTGCCGGGGTCTGTGCTAGTTTCTTTCAGGTATATAACCCCACTCATCCTGGTCTTCCTCACTCACTTCCTTCTCTTATTCTCAGTATGCATTTCCTTTTGACTCACTTCTTTCCCTTTTCTTCTATTTACCTTTTTTATTTAAAATGGATTTAAAACTGAAGAATCTTTTTAGTGTTTTTCACATTTTTTGAATGAAGTCTTAGGATTACAGTGTTTAATTTTTTAAGTAGGTAATTTCAATATTTTAAATGACTTTTTCCTTAGGAAAAAAATTCTGAATATGATTAGTTTCACTTTTGAGGAAATCAGAAGCCATTTAGTTTAATTCTAAAAATTAAAAAGTTTCCTCCTTTTGATTTGGAAGGCAACCTGTACTACTGTATCTCAGACTCCTACTGCCTTTCTCATTAGTATCCCAGACAGCCTTCTGAATCGTCTCTACATCCGTCACTCCACAGCCAGCATTATGATGTCACCTCCCAGCAAAACCTTAATATTCAGGCAATGAGGCAAAAACACCCACCAGATTCTGGAGCTCTGAACCCTAGTCTGGTTTCAACCTCTTTCCAGCAGAACAAATTGAAAGAAATTGCTTAGGATGAGAGAGGTGTATTTCAATGGCTTAAAAACTAAAATGAAGATAGAAATAACTGCTTTAGTGAATTCACAGGATTATTATGAGACTGAAACAAATTAATGTAAATAAAAGTATTTCCTATATATAAAACACAAATATCAAGTACTACTTCATGCTTACCTTTAAGTAGTAATAAAAGCAATTTATATAGCCAGACTGACACTCATTACCCATATGAACCTGACCATTTAAGACTTGTGCCTCAATTTCCTCCTCCACAAAACTAGAACAATAATTCTATTTATAGAGTTATTGTGAAGACTAAATGAGTCAGTGTTATAAAAAGCACTTAAAATATTCCCTAATCCAGAATAAGTGCTCTATAAGAATTCATTATTATGCCAAAAAATTATCAAAAAAAAACCTCTCTGGCTCAAATTCTATTGTGACTTCTCTTTCTGGCATTCATAGTTGTCCGTGGTTTTCTTTTCATCCATTTCCCATCTCCTCCCAAGCAAAGACCAGCTCTGCTCCAACAGGACCAGTGTCCCCAGTGCCCTGCATTCAGTCTGAATCAGTGCTTCATTCTTTTAGCATCATTTCTCTGAAATGCCCTTTTCTCTCTGAACTCCCCATTAATCAAATTCCTGTTCCAGTCCCATTTCTCCAATAACCTGAGCCATGCTCTTTCCATTTTGTGAATTACAACGGTAGTTTTCATCCTAACGGTTCACCTACAATTTCAATCATGTGCTTTCTTGTACTGCTATTTGACCCTCTATTGTCTTGTTTACCCACAGAGTTATCTTCCCATTCTTCTGAGAAATGTTCCTTCATACTCTGTGGCTCTAAATACTGAGGTCTGCTTCTTGATCATATAACCCTCATGTCCAAATAGTTCCTCATTGGAGTACAGTCGTCACTCAGTATCAAGGTGAATTGGTTCCAGTACCCCAAAGGATACCAGAATCTGCTGGTGCTCAAGTCTCTTATATAAAATGATGTGGAATTTGCATTTAACCTGCACACATCCTCCCACATACTATAAATCATCTCTAGATTACTTATAATACAATATAAATGCTACGTAAATAGTTATTATGCTGTATTGTTTAAGAAATAATGACAAGAACAAAGTCTGTATACGTTCAGCAAATTTGCATTTGATTTCAAATATTTTCGATTCAGAGTGAATCTGCGGACACAGAACCTGCAGATACAGAGGGTTTGCTGAACTGTGAACTTGAAAGAAGAGAGCCCTCTCCATTTCAGCACAGGGATGTTAGCCTGTTGATGAGCCTGGAGCTGCACTAGCCATGGCCCCAACTCCATGGGAAAGCCAGTCTGAGAGAATGAAGGGAGCACAGAAGAAGATGTAGATGAGAACTGGAAAGTGGGATCAGGATGGTGATCTACTCACTGGTCTCAAATGTCCCTGAAGCTAGCTCTACTTGTTCTTCCAATTCTTTGGTTATTGGGCTCTGTCAATGAAGTCATCTTTTGTGCTTTTAACTAGTTTAACTGTTAATAGTCTGGCATAGATGTTAACAAATATATCTGTTTCCTATTGACAGACCTCTGTCCCAAAGCCAGGTTATTTTCAGCTTTAATTATATGACGTGTCCTTGTTCATTATCCATATACCATTGAAGAGCAACGCAAGTAAGTGATTCATTGCTGACACATGGCATTTCTTGAGCAGCCATTAATTAGCAAAATAGCACTTGAACATAAATTGTTAAGAAGTGTCAGCAAATAAAACCGTAATCAGAATTTTTTTTCTCTCTTCTTGTGTATGCACCTTTGTGAATTGCAGTAGGCAATTTCCAACTTTAATTTAGAGCTTATCAGGAAAACCGAGTATTACATTAATCTTTAAGAATTGAGTCTAAGTGTGATTTACCCTCTCCGTTCTCTCTTCCAGAAACAAGAGATGACCTGAGTCATGTACATTTATCTTCTCTAGCCTGTTGAGAGTCTCGAACCCTTGCATGCAATAATCACATAGTGAAGCTTAGATTCATCTTTAAGGATTCAGGAAACGGTGACTGAGTACGAACTATTTGCCAGGCACATTGTAGGTCAGGCAAAATGTAAGAATGAAAAATATAATTCAGGCCTGAGCAGCCACTGTTGGCTTCTCTCCCCACACACTTACATTTTGAATTTTATCAATTTGATGTATTGCATCTTCCATCTGCAAGTATCTGAATCTCTGAGCCTAAGGAATTATTCCAGAAAACTAATCTTCCAGAGCACAGCAATCCAGCAGTGCACGGGATCTACACCTCCCTATTCCTCCTATATCCCACCTCTCACAGCCACAATGACTAACACAAGTGGGTATATAAACATTCTAACTCCCTTGACACTCGGGAGCATAGTACTGAGACACAATACTATATAACCAACTTAATCATGGGCGGTTTATTGACCTCCTCTCCTTTGCTCTATTACTTTTCTACTTCTCTGTCAGTGTTCTCCATACCTCCCCTGAAAACAAACAGAACAGAAAAACTAAATCTTTACCTCACTGTTTCCAAACTAAGATAAAACCCTTGAATAATGTATACTTTCATGAAAAAAAAAACAGCCTCAAATAATCCACCTTTAATAGAGAAGCAAAGACTATGGAAACAGAGAGAGAAAGAAAAAATATATTCTTTTTTTTAAAGAGAGAGAGAGAATTTTTTAATATTTATTTTCAGCAGACACAACATCTTTGTTTGTATGTGGTGCTGAGGATCGAACCCGGGCCGCACGCATGCCAGGCGAGCACGTTACCGCTTGAGCCACATCCCCAGCCCCCCAAAAAAGGTATTCTTATTGACTCTGTGAGCTTCTTCTCCATCCATAGGATTCATAGTAAATGGATATCTTGGGCAAGGGATGCTGTAGGCCCTGACTTTTATTATAGCTGTTATTAATGCCTTACTCTCTTCTGCCATATTGGTCTCTCTTCCCTGTGACCAGGTTGAGTCCTTAACTCTATCCCCTAAAATTGAGATTTATTCAAGTGGCAGACTTTCCAATAGAATTCACTGATATAATAATGATACTCCAACATGATACTTCTCTAGGATAAGATATTTTTTAAACCAGACCTGACATAGGTAGGGGAGCACAGGATATATGAACAAAAGACTTTAATCTCCACCTTCTCTACCTTTCAAATCAGGGCATATTCATGACACTTCACAAACTCGAGGTGCATTTTTCAACTGGGACCTAAATACTCCCATTGCTTCTCAGGTTGAGCTCTTTAGGAAAGTGACTCAAGCAGAATTCCATGTGCAGTTGTTCTCTTGGAAAGAAAAAAAATGTAGGATTAGGGAAGAGAAAGAAGTCACACTATGAAGCAGACCAGTTTCAGAGGTTTGTCAGAGTTGTTCTGTGTGGAGCCCATATGGTCCAGCCTCCATCAGTCATTGGCCCTGGGCCACCTGGGAGGTTGGCCTTAGGTGAAGGCTGTTCTTCCTGCAAAGTTGGTGCTTAGAGATGTCTGCGGAGAGCTCTCCCAACAGCTGGGGCTACCAGCCCTTCCTTGAAAGGCAATCTGGAGGCAGAGACAGGAAGATCACAAGTTCAAAGCCAGCCTTAGAAATTTAGCAAGGCACTAAGCAACTCAGTGAGACCCTGTCTCTAATAAAATACAAAATAGGGCTGGGGATGTGGCTCAGTGGTTGAGTGCCCCTGAGTTCACTCCCTAGTACCAAAAAAAAAAAAAAAAAGGAATCTGATGACACATCCATGTTACTCATTATACATTGGGATGTACCTGATTTCTCTTTCTTACATTAACCTTCACAGGAGCAATTTTTTAAAGTTATAGGTTGGAAACTTACCTCATGTCAATTGATTCCCCCTGTTTTCTCCTTTCCCTCCCCTGAAGTTCCCCAGGCTTTTGCCAGCAATGTCCAAACTCCAAATTCACTTTCTAACTATTATCAGTTAAACCAAAGCACAAGATTGGGATTTAATGGCATAAATAACAAAATTTAGGATTAGAGTTAGGGTCAGGCTGGGAAGTAGAATCAGAAAGCCCAGTAGACTCAGTCCTGGCAGTAGGGTTCAGGTCATCTAGGGCAGTCGGGTTATTTGATTATTCAATGAACCTATCAAATTACCTGCATTTTTTCTGCCTTGGGAACAAAATTCTTCTACAACATTTGGAGGAGTCTCTGGATGACTGAACCACTCTAACACTAGAGAAAGTTCTTTAAAAGTGACAGCAAGTATGGTAATCTTTTACCATCCTACTGCCTCCATCAAAGCCCTGCTATGATCTGAGAGGTAGGGTAGGGGCTGGGTAGATACCCAAACTGCCTACCACCTGGGAAGTGGGTTGAGCATATCCAGATACCTAACTATACCTAAGGGCTCTGAAAAGTGTAATTCAAACCAAGTCTGCACTCCCAATTGTGTTCATTATGCTTGATTACTGCTTTATAAAGATTCCCTCTGTTCCATTGTGGAGGCCCTTGCTTTAAGCAAAGACACACACAGGGGAAGAGATGAAAAGAAAGAATCTGTGCCTTTAACAACACATTGTGAAATTTAAAATTATCTAAACAAAATAGACTGTCGTTATAACTAATTATGGTTTTGGTTTGCATATGAACTTTGTCTCTAATTTGAAGTGAAAAATTACATGCGCATTTATCATTTTCCAGGGTACACACTCTGTACCATTTCACATTCTACATTTTTCTCAAGTCTATTCTCTCTTCACCAAAACAGTCAGACAAAACAAACATAAAGATAATAGCACAATAACAAAGGGACATGAATAATTGGAATGCCTCCTCAGTCAGTACTTTTGCTTCTACTAAAAGATTACACTATGATAAATATTATTACCCTCAAGATCAATGGAATGAAGAATCTGCCAAATCTAACTCAATGCCAGGAAAATCTATATTGTATTTACACATTTCAGGTGGAACGATCCAGTATTCATAGCACAAAGCATTTGTATTCTCTTTTCTACACTCTCACCTCAATTTCCTTCTAGAACCAACACTATTTGCAAGACATATTGGCAGAAAGCTCCTTGTTCTTAGAGCTGATACAATAATCACCACACAAAATACTTTAAGGATCGTGCACCAGTCATCCTTAAAGCCAAGACTCAGAGAAGACACTCATCCTGCACCTATTGCTTCTTTCCTTTTGTGCCATTCTCCCTGAAAGAGTTAAATATATTCACCCTTCCTATATTGTAAGCAGATAAACTGAGTAGATCAAATGGATTTGTAAACATTTATTGGCTATTTTGGTAGAGCTGTGCAATATAATCATGGAGTCTGAACTCTGCCTTTATTAGCCATGCAAAATTCCCCAGGTCAGTATTTACATTTTAGCAGCTTATTAAGCTTCTAGATACTATGATTCAATCAGCTTCACAGAATCCATTTTGGTATGGCTATGCTGACACAGAAATGATGGAGGGCAAATAGATTCAAATTAGTCAGACTGCAGTCACACTGGCATACCACTTCACCCTTCATTTACTTCTGAATTTGGACACATCCCATGCAGCCTTATTTGCATCCAGAAGACCCAGAATGTACTCTGATAAATTGAGCAACCCAAATGTATCATGGCTATTCAGAGAAAAAGTTATGAGGAATCTTGTTAAGAGCTGCCTGTCATCAGTTCCCAAACTAACACAACCTTACTACACATGTGAGGGGGTCAGTGACCCCCAGCCAATGATTCAATGAACAGAAACAAGCCTTGCACTTTGGTAGAATGACTGGATCATGATGACAATATGTGAGTATAACCAAGACAAAGACAGATCATTTCCATTTCAAGGAGTCTATTCTTCACCTGATCCCAAAGAAGCTCAGAGGTAGCAATTTTCAGAACTCTTTATGTACTTTCTCTCTTAAGCAGAGTAGAAAATACGTCCAGAGAAGATAACTGTGACATCACATGCTATCGTGATCCAGTTGAACCCACAAGGAGTTTCTTTCATTCTATGCTATATTCCTCCCCCTAAACATCTATTAACCTAATCAATACAAATTAAGATCCACTCACTGATGTATTTTATTCATCTTTAATATCTCTAAAAGAAAAATTTTGTAAAGAGCCAGTAAATATAAATTTGTTCATGTCTTTACTGTCTACAGAAATATCTATATGCCCAGATGCTTTCTTGGGATTTCTGAAATAATGAACCCTTTCAGCTTACATGTAGTTAAACATTTATCAATGGTATTAACACAACGGTCAATACAAAAAAAACAGTGATACTGAATGGTTTTAGAAAACATAGAGTCCTAGAACTGTATTCTTATGCCTGAACTCTGGGTTTTCATGCTTGTTTTAAAATATGGTAATGTAGATTTTTTTCCACTGAAACATTTATTTGGCTAGATTTGAGTAGACCTAAATATTAACCTAAGAAAGCGGGTCTGGGTCTATATATATACATAAAATCATTATTTCTTGGTCAATTACCACTAAAAATTCCACATGTTAATGAAAGAGTGATATGAAGTATGATTGATATTAAGCTTATTTTCTTGAAATATAACTGAATAGAAACATGAAAAGACTAAATCAACTGACAGTTCATGTATTTAAGGGGAAAAAACCCAAACTACACAGAGTCTTTCCTTAATCTGCCAATTACTGTATCATAGTCTAAGAAAGCACCTGAATCTCTGTACCTAAGGATTCTCACTGTGAGAGACTAATGTCTCAATAACCCTATGCTATGTAACAAATATTCCCCAAAGCAATGATTTTAAGCAACAATGACTTATTATTTCTTACAATTTTGTGGGTTTGATGGGGCAGGTCCTCTTTGAGGAGCTCATGCATCAATAAAGCAGTTAACTGGGCTCAAAGGTCCAAGATGGTATTGGCTGGAGTATCACCATTTGCCTCCTCGTGATCTCTCATCCTTTGGTAGACTAAACTATCTTTTATATCAGGGAATCACAGGGAAATGTATCAAAAGAAAGTACATTAAAAACAAAAAAAAATCTAGGATTCACACAACATAGCTTTTGCCACATTCTGTTCATCAAAGCAAAACAGATCTGGCCCGAAATCAAGAGGACAGAACAAAAGATTCCACCGCTGGATTAAAGGATCATAAAGTTATATTGCAAAAGAGCATACAGACTGAATGGAAATAAGGAGCCTTTCAGGAAATATAATTTGTTTCTAAAACCACCAGGAGACCATCCTAGTCCTCTCTGCCTCTGTCTCTAGATTTCTTTTATCTACAGCACAGGAGATTCCACAGTCACAGTTCAGTCAGATTGAACGGTTGGTTCAAGACTGTTCCTCTGCACTGGCTTTTGCCCACCTGTAAGACACACTCTGACTGCCCAAACTTAACAAGGATAATGTACTGTATTCTGATGCTTGCACTTACCTAGTATCCATTCCTTGTTTCTCTTCTTTGAAAACTGCCTCATCCTTACTCTTTGTACTTGTGGGTTAACTGAAGCCAACCCTAACTCAAGTTTGAAGGTGGGCATTTGATCTTATTGAAAGCTAATTAGCATATTCACAAGTAGGTATATAACCTAATTGCCCCAAAACTGTCAGTCATAGGGCTTTTTAGCACTCTTGAGGAGCACTCATTTCTGAACAGGACCTGCTTTAGGAGCTACTGACTGTCTTACCAATACCAATAGCAAACTAGCCTGAAAGTGAAACCAGCACAAAGCAAGCAGAGAGGTGAGAGAAACTAGGTCTGAATGACAATGCTTGAGGCTCTATCTCCCTCAGACTTTTGTTGTTGTTGTTGTTACATATGCTAATAAACTTCTCTTTTGCCTTAAGCTACTTTTAGTTGGATTACTCTTCATTCATGATTGAAAGTGTCCTAACCAACACAAAAAAGGAGAATGCAGAGGATGTGGGAGTGTCTTGGAAAAACAGGACAGGACTTGACAGCAAAATAGCTGCTGACTTTTTCAGAGGAAGAATGAAAACGGAGTTGCTATGTGTTTTCTTGCCTTCTCTGCCACTGAGCCTAAAATCCATCTTACCTTTCAACAAGCAGAGCCAGCAGCACTAGTCTTCTAATATGGTGAAGATATATCAGGGTTCTATTATAAATAAGGATGGAGAATATTATATGAATAACTCTGGAACATAATTTTAAAAAGTTCTCTTTTAGGACCAAAATAAAAGAGAAGCATCTTGGTATTTACAGAGCATTAAAGAGATAGATAATAGCACATGATTATCTAAAACATCAGACAAGATACTTCTTGGGTACAAATATTCAAGGTTCAAATGCTGGACTAGAAAACAAATGTGTCACTAAGTGTATTATAGTTCCCCAGGGAAATAGAAGATAAATACATATATACATATATCTCCCCTATTGCTGCATGTATGTACATATATGGATAGAGAGAAAGAGAGGTAGGTAGGTAGGTAGGTAGGTAGGTAGATAGATAGATAGATAGATAGGGGCAGGGATTTTAAGGAATTGGCTCACAGAATTATGGAGATTGATAAGTCCAAAATCTGTAGGATGAGCCATCTCAGTGAAGACCCAGGAAGGCCTCCCCATGGCAGTTCAAGTTCAAATGGTTGGTCTCTAGTTTCATTCAGGGTTTCAATTTATTGGATGAAGTTCACCCACATTATGGAGGGCAATTTGCTATACTCAAAGGCTATGGATTTAAATGTTAATTTCATACAAAAACACCCTCACAGAAACACCCAGAATAATGTCTGACCTAGTGGCCCTGCCAAGTTGACACATGAAATTAACTTTTACACCAAGTATAGGAACAAGTCTTAATACATTTCTCCATGTCATCATCTGAACTTTTTTTCTGGCTTATAAAATCAAGATCTATAGGAAAGTGACCTACCAGCATGCTATCATTGACTTTCAAGCCTGAAATACAATGGAAATATAGGTGGATATAACAGAAAGAACATTATCCCTGGAGTAAGATCTGAGTTCTAACTTAAACCAAGTCATTTCACCAAACTTGACCTCAGTTTCCTTACCTACCAGGCTCAGTTTCCTGAGGCTGGTAGATTTGGTGATACTAAGGCAGCTTCTAAATCTAACATTCAATTATGTCATGGTTTCAATCTCCTCTTGTTAAGGATAAGCAAACTCCCTCCTTCCTAGAATCTTTACAATCTATATATATAATACTTATTCCAAATGCCAAATTGGATACTCTTCTCTTTTCTAGCTCCAACCTTTATTCTATTTAAATAGAAGTGGGACATGTGCTGCTGAGAAGGACAACAACAGGGGTCCGTGGGTGTTGGCAGCAACCTATCCAAGGTAACACTGAGCCACTAGAGGCAGCCCACATTGAGGAATTTTCTCAGCTAAATCAGGTGAAAGTTTTGCTTTTCCAGTAGAAAACAACTTAGATTCCAAAGACAGTATTGATGACAAAAACATCTTCTAGCCCTTCTCTCAGAGCTAATTACATTCTTGAGAAATTTCTGCTCAGAGAAAGAAGATATTTCAAGATGATCATGAAAAATTTGACAGCAATAAAGTTAGCAAGATGGTAGAATCATATGTCTCCAAAACAATAATAATTTCACAGCCATCTATGGACATGAGTGATTTTTATGGGAGCTTTGAGATTTGGGTAGGAAGCTATGAAATTATGCTGGAACCCAAGACTAGAAGGGCCATTTTGAGGGGTTAGACTCGTGCCCTGGGTTCTGATCTAGAAATAGTCTTGTTTCCCAATGGACTTGGCTACTGCCCTGTTTGGCCTGGTTCTGCCACTAGAATCATCTACCAAGGGAGTCATTTCTATGCAGGCCTTAGATTATAGACCCACTGATCTAGACCCTGGCTTTGAACCCTGAAATGACCCTGAAACTCAGATCCAGCATCTCTCAGTGGCAGCCTGAGAGCAGTTTTGCCTATGTAGGGACGAGGAGGGAAAGACAACCATTCATGACCCTGCAGGCCAACCTGATGACCTGAATCCCACACCAAATCCAAAACAGCTTTGTAATTCTGATCCATCCTCTCTCAGTTACAGTCTGGGAGCAGGTTTCCCACTCAAGGACCTACCAGGAAATGCCTTTTGCTACCCCCAGAAGCAAGCCTGCAAATGTCAGTCTTAGATGTGAACCTTGAGATAGTAGCCCTGAGACTTGGTCCCAATCCCTCTCATTCTTGATACAGAGTCAGTCCTGTCTGTTTAATGACCTGCAGGAGTTTTATCAGAGACCAAGAAGGAGCTGTTCCATCATCATACACAGTAAATAAAAGGACCACCATCTATGGACCCTTAAGCAGACCTTCATCCCAGCATTAGCCCTCCAAGTTCTCAGAGGCAATCCAATTCACCAAGAACCATAAAAGAACCATGCCTGTTCAAGCCCCTGTTAATAGCCCACCAACCATGGAATTGACAGTTGACCCAACAATGCTCACATGACCCAGTTTGAATCCCATTTGATCACAATTCCAAAGGCAATCCCTTCTGCCCAGGTGCCCAAGAAGAGAGGGTCTTTGCCTGTGGAAACCAGTCTGTAAATCTGGAAGAGGCATTTGCTTCTTCAAATGCACAGATACCAATGCAAGTGTTTGTGGAGCACAAAGAATCAGCCAATCATGACACCACCAAAATAAACAAATAAAACCCTAGAAACTAACCCCAAAGAAATGGAGATCTACAAACAGCTGACAAAGAAATAAAAATAATCATCTTAAGGAAGTTTAATGAGATGCAAGTAAGGACAGACATCTAGACAACTAAACAAAGTCATAAACAAAATGTAAAATCTAGAAAAAAAATGGAAATCACAAAAAAAGAACCAAAAATATCCTGGACCTGAAGAATACAATGTAAAACTAAAAAAGTTTTATTTCAATGGCAAAATTAATCCTGCAGCAGAAAAAAAAAATAGCAAACTCAGAGACAGGTAATTTCAAATTATAAATTAGAGGAATGCAAAGAAAAAAGAATGAAAAGGAGTTAAGAAAGTTTAAAAGATAGGTGGAACACTAGCAAGCATACCAAATATGAGTTACAGAAGTCCCATCTGGAGAAGAAAGAAAGAAGAAAAAAAACTTAAAGAAGTAATGACTGAAAACTTCCAAAACCTGTGAGGACACGGACATCCAGATCCACAAAGCTCAAAGGATAATGAGCAAGATCAACCTAAAGCAATTTGATCAGGTGAATTACAATCAAATGTCCAAAAGTCAAAGACCAAGAATCTATGTGCAGCAAAATAAAAGAGTCTCATCACAGAAAAGGAATCCTCTATAAGACTATCAGCAAAATTAGAAGAAACCGTACAGGTCAGGAGGGAATAGGATAATATATTCAAAATGCTAAAATAAATAAATAAAACCTTGTTTTAAGCAGCTTTTTGATGCTGTGACTAAAAGAAACAACCAGCACAACTATAGAGAAGGAAAAGTTTTTTTAGGGGCTCACAGTTTCAGAGGTCTTAATCCACAGACAGCAGGCTCCATTCCCTGGGGATAGAGGTGAGGCAAGACATCATGGCAGAAGAGGATGGCAAAGGGAAACAGCTCACAGGGTGATCGGAAAGCAAAGAGAGACTCCATTCTCCAGATACAAAATACATTCCCCATAGTCACGCCCCCCCAATGAACTGCTTCCTCCAGCCACACCCCACCAACCTCCAGTTACTTAAACTCAGTTAATCCCATCCCGGGTTAATTTCCTGATTAGGTTAAGGATATAACCCAATTATTTCTCCTCCAACCCTTCTTGCATTGTCTCACACATGAGCTTTTGGGGGTCATCTCATATCTAAACCATAACAACCTGACAACTAAGAATATTATCCCCAGAAAAGCTGCCCTTTAGAAATGAAGGCAGATTAAGATATTTAAAGGCCAAAACAAACAAAAACAGAAACAAACAAAAAAGTGAGTTCATTGTTACTGGCCTGCCTTATAAGAAATACCAAAGGAAATTCTTGAAGTTGAAATAAAAGGATGTTAAGTAACAACATGAAAACAAAAAAAAAAAAAAAACCAATTGGTAAAGAAAAATAAATAATCAAATTCATAATATTCTAATATTGTGATGGTGATACAGAAATCACTTTTAACTCTAGAATAAAAGTTAAAAGACAAAATGGTTAAAAATAACTATAGCTGCTGGCACTTGCCTGTAATCCTAGCAGCTCAGTCCAAAGCCAACCTCAGCAAAAGCAAGGCACTAAGCAACTCAGCGAGACCCTGTCTCTAAATAAAATACAAAAAAAAAAAAAAAAAAAAAAAAACCCTGCTGGGGCTGTGGCTCAGTGATCGAGTGCCCTTGAGTTCAATCCCCAGTACCCAAAAAGTAAAAAATAAAAATAACTATAGCTACAATAATTTGTTAACGGATATAAGAAGTAGTATGACATCAATAGCATAAAATGGGGGAAGGGAATAAAACAGAAACTGCAAAGTTTTTGTAAAATAAGTTGTTACCAGTTTAACATGATGCTTTTATAATAAGAATTTTCTTATCAGGGATTGAACCCAGGGGCACTTAAACACTAAGCTACATCCCCAGTCCTTTTTTTATTTTTTATTTGGAAACAAGGTCTCACTAAGTTGCTTAGGGCCTTGCTAAGCTATTGAGGCTAGCTTTGAACTTGTGATCCTCCTGCCTCAGCCTCCTGAGCACTGGAATTACAGGTATGGTCCACCACACGTGGCTGTAATAAGATATTTTATGTAAGTCTTATGATAACCACAAAGAAGAAACCTCTAGTAGGTATACAAAATAGAAAGAGAAAATAATAAAAGCAGACCATTACCAAAAAACAAATAAACAAATTATAAAACAAGACAAGTTTATGAGGTCAAACAAATTATCATACAGAAGCTCTCTTTGAAAAACATCTTAAAGAGATATACTGCAACGCAACAAAGTGTGAATCCAGGAGGAAATAAGGAAGTGTGGAAAATAAGAAGAGGCAAAAAATTTAATTTATTGTTATGTAATAAGCAATAACTATAAAAGTATACCCATATAAACCTAAGAAAAAATTCTAAATAATCATAATATAATAATGAGGTTTGAGGGAAGATACCAGAGAGAAGTAAAAGAAGCTAAAATATGCTAAGGTTCTTTTCACTTTCAGTAAAAAAGTATACTGATATATATCAGTAAAGTATATATAATTATACATATATATATATGTGTGTGTGTGTGTGTGTGTGTGTATAATTGTCAGTAAATTTTTCACTGTTTTGTTGGGAAAAATAAGTACTAATATAAATCTACTAAGTTGGGAGTATACCACAAGAATAAATAGAAGAATATATATAAGAATATACAGCTTCCAAAATGGAAGAAAATTTTTCATCTTCCAAATAGGGTGCATAAAAGAATAAATAAATGAATGAAAAGGAACAATAGTAAATAGAAACCAAGAACACAGTATTATAGATACAAATCTTAATAAAAGTACCATGAATATAAATGGATCAAACTCATAAATCAAAAGACAAAGAATCCCCAGATAAAGATTATAGGGGTAAAGAAAGCAAGTAAAGAAAGTATATAGAAATGTTGATGATAATGGGATGGAAAAAATATATATCAGTAAAATAAGAACTAAAACAAATTCAAGTTACAGAACTAGAGGTGAAAAAATGTCTTATGGGAAAGAGCAACATCATATATTAAAAGGAATATAAGCCAGGTGTGGTGACACAACCTTTAAGCCCAGCAACTCATGAGGCTAAGGCAGAAAGATTGCAAGTTTGAGGCCAGTCTCAGCAACTTAGTGAGGCTCTAAACAACTTAGTAAGACCCTGTCTCAAAATAAAAAAAGGGCTTGGGATGTACTTCAGTGGTAAAGTGCCCCTGAGTTCAATCCCCAGTACACCCCTCCAAAAATTATATAGTATTACGCAGATAGAATTATGAGTACATGTATATATGTAGCCTTGAAATGTATTTTTAAGTGAGTAAAAATAGGAGACAAATACATAAATCAGTACCTTTAGGCAAAGGTTTTAGCATATTGTGTCAGCTTCCCATTACTGTGACAAGTTACAGGAAACACTCAACTTAAAAGGCAGAAAGGCTTATTTTGACTTGGCCCCATTGCCTTTGGGCTGCAGTGAAGCAAAACATTATGGCAGGAAATATGTTGTGGAGCAAAGCTGCTTACCTCATGGCAGCTGGGAAGCAAAGAAGACAAAAAGTGACCAAGATCTCATCATCCCTCCAAGGGCACACCCCCAATGACCTAACTTTGTTCCACTAGGCTCCACCTTTAAAAGGTTCCACCACCTCCCAATAGTGCCACAGAATGGCAACCAAGTCTTTAACCAAGTCAGCCTGTGTGGAATACTCAAGATCTAAATTGTTGCACATTCTGTTCTCAGAAACTGCTAGATCAACAGACAAATATATCAAATGAAAGACAGATTAATTCCATGAAACATAAGTTTAATCCCATAGACTACTGTAGCCAGAACACTGATTGCATAAACATTTTTTGAGTCTGCAGGAAAACTCACAAAAATTCATATTTTAGAATATTTTTCCAAATTTAAAACTCACTAGGTTGGCATTTTGCTTAAAATTCAATGTCTCAGACTCCCTCTTGAGAATTTCATAATCTCTTTTCAAAGAGATGTCCTTTAAGAACATAGGCTAAAACTAAATACTAGCTTATATGCTATTTTATAACTTATCTTACTCTTCATTTCTTCTATTTCACTTAAATTAAGAAGATAACCACTGCAATTATGTGGTATTGTCTTATATCTACCTCCCTTGAAATGGACATTACAACCTGAAACACATTTTTGACTACCTCTGGTTGTGTTAAATTATTATCTTTGTTATCATCAAAGGTTATCTGGTGTCATGAATGGTGAAGAAACTGGGTATTTTGAATCATGAATATGTTTTGACTTTAAAAGATTCATATTTACCCTAGAGTCACAATCCCACCCTCACATATCCAACAATAAGAGTGGGCAGTGCCCTATGGACTGTGAGATAGTTTTGATGCCTAATAAGTTCCAAGGGAAACATATTCAATTTTTGAAATAATTCTAGGTAAAATATTCACTATATACCAAGAGGCTAATAGTAATTATCTCTGGCGATAGTATAAGGGTTAATTTTTTTTTCTTCTTTGTACCTTTTTTTGCATTTTTAACATTGTCTATGATGAATATGAGCTATGTTAGTAATATAAATGTTAACTTAATTTTTAAAAATCTACCTAATATCCCTAGGTCTACCATAAAATTCTCCAGTCTAACATAGCAATTAAGCCATTTCAATAAAGCAATGGGCAGTATGAGAACATGAAGCATCAAAATTCAAAACACATAAAAACCCCATGTTCTCTGAACTAAAATTTTTCAATTCTCTCTTAAAGTCACTAATTTCCCAAACATTCAAGATATATTTTTTTAAAAGAAAGAAAGAAAAGAAACAGTAAGGGAAATGTGAACAAGCACTCCTAAATCAATCCTGCTATCAAATTCTATTCCCATTCAAATGCTCCCCCAAGAGCTTTAAAACCTCAGTGGTGAACAGTGTTCTCCAATAAAGTGCACCATTTTGTTCAGTGCCAAAAGATTAATAAAACTTAACCAAGATAATTACTTAAAAGTAGTCTCCGTTGAGTGAGTCAGGGTGGGAAAAGACTCATTCCTGTTAGCAATAATTATCCCTGGGTAAATTATTTCCTAACTATTCTCTCTAGGGTACCTTCTTCTAGAGAACTCTTACAAAGAAACCAGTAGACTGCTAGGGTTTATTTTAAGGTCATAATCCTCTCGCCAGTCTATGTCAACCTAGAAGTTTTCTTTCATATCCTCTTTTTTATTTTTTTAGACCTTCCCAGGGTATATTCTTCATTTTCTCCAACTAAAAATTAATAGCAATGACATCAGTAACATTAATGGAATACTTAGCATAACAACCTGCATATAAACAGTGCTCTTTAGTCATCCATTTATTTACTTATTGTTTTCTTCCCCTAACACATATTTATTGAGTACCCACCCTTGCCACACACCATACTAGGTTCTTAGTGCACCTCAGTGAAGAAAGCAAATAGATATACCTGCTCACATGAGTGTCCATTGCATGGAAGATACAGAATAAACTGAACAAATTAGTGAATTTTATAGTATGTAAGGAGGTAGCAGTGCCAAAGAAAGCAAGCAGGGAGAAGAGATTAGGAGTGCCTGGCAGGGGGAGGGAAAGACAGCTGATACATACTGCCTTGTTAAATGGGTGATCAGGACAGGCTTCATTCAGAAGGTAAGATTTTAAAAAGGTTCGAAGGGAAGGAAGTTCAACAAGAAAATATGAAGGAAGAGCATTCTAGGTAGAGAACATGGTTAGCACAATGCCCCAGAGCAAGAGTGTAAGTGATCCATTCAAGGAATAAGAAAGCTCAACAGCCTTTGGCAGGGTGAAACAGGAAGGCCACAAAAGGAGATGAGGCCAGAGAAGTAAAGAGAAAATGGATTGCCTAGAGCCTTTGTAAGGACTTCATTAGTTTTTTAAGAGAAATGAAATCCACATTAAAATGATATGATCTGACTTGGAGTTTTAGGGATTTCTTTGACAAACTCAAGGCAGACTAAAATTGGAGAGGGAAATGCCGGAACCAGGGTAGAGGGTGAACTCAAATCAAAATGGTATCCACAAAAGTAGCTGGATTCAGGATATTCTTTTTAGGCAGAGCCAAATGGGTATGTTCTCTGAGAGAACAAGGTGACTTCAAAAGTTTTGGCCTTGGCACCTGAATAAAGTTGCCATCACTGACATGGGTGGGCTATGGACAAAGCAGATTTGGGGGGAAGATCAAGTCTTCATTTTTGGACATGCTGAGTTGGAGATATCTTAATAGCCATCCAAATGGAGAGGTCTAATAGGCACGGGATATATGGGTCTGAAGTTTGGGAGAAAGGTCTGTGTTGGAGAGAAATGTAGAAGTCATTAGCATATGGGTGGTATTTAAAACCATGTGGCTGGTTGATGAGAGAAAAAGTAAGACAAAGGTAAGGAATAGAGGGAAGAAGGAAAGAGGGGGTGAAAGGAAGCAAGATAAAATCTGAGCCCTAAAACCCTTCAATATTAAGATCCCAACAGGGAGAAAGAACCAGTGAAGGAACCAAGGATTAAAGATATATGAAGCAGAAGAAAACTAGTGTAGTGTATAATCCATACGGTGGCCAGGTTCTGTTATTATTTCCATCTTATGGACAAGAGGACTCCGAAAAGTAGACACAAAAGATTTATGCTGTTCAAGGTCACATAGCTCTGTTAACTGAGTTTGACTCAGTTTTATGATTCTGTAATTCATATTCCAATCCAGAATACTAAACTAATACCTACCTAATCTTCAAGGCAACCTCTTCCCTGAAAATAATTGCCTTCTTTATACACTTCTCAAATGTTCATTTGCTGACAGCCTGTTACTTTAGGGCTCAAATATTTGGATATCACTGTCCATTTTCCCACTGTTTCCTGCAGATATTCTTCATTCTTTCTGCTCTCACTTTGTTTAAATGTGCCTTTACTTCTTCGAGGTACATTGCATTCTCGGTAACTCCTTCTAGCCTTCTATGTTATCATCATATGTTGACCTGCAGGTCACTTCTCAAGATCCCTTGAGGACTAAGAAGCTGAGTTAATTTTTTATCAATGTGGATGATTATCTAAGCCACTTCCATTTATAGGCTCTAAGATGCAAACACTTTGTCCTGAAAACTCAACCTCCTGGACTTTTGTATGGCTCACTCTCTCAGTCCCTCCACCTTCTGACCCTTCCAGGTTCTTTTCTTTGGACACCTTCAACTGTGCAGCCCTCCTGCAGCCATCCCCTTCTCTCCTACCTCTCAGCTGAAAAGGATGGCTAAGGGAGTCACAGAACTATACCCACTGCCGCCCGTTATGCTTCCCAATCTCAAAAGGACCCCAGTGTTTCCAAGCGATATTTTTTTTCTTCTTGTCTTTGTTCAGTTTTCTCTCCCTGAGCAGTTATTCCACGCTTTCATCACTCTAATGAATACTCACTCACCATCGCCACTACGTGCTCCATCCCCATCCAGATCATCAGAAAACCTTAGCTCTTTCCGATTTCAAAGAGAAAATAGAAGCCATCATACAAAAAAAAAAAATCCCTCTACCCCCAAACTCTGGCCCTGCAGATTAATTCATTTGCATCTATCTCTATTTCTTCCTTTCTTCCTGCTCCAGAGGAATAGATGTCATGTCTTTTGTCTAAAAATGATCCCTTCACTGTGTTCTAGATTCCATCACCTCTTACCTCTTCCCTAGTCACACTCCATCACTCATCCCATCTGTCTCCTAGGTCATTAACCTTTATCTCTCCTTTGCCTCCTCCCTGCAGCAAATAAATATGCTCTAGTGGAATAAGACAACCTAATGTACACGTGTACACAGACTTTTCTTCTAACTCTTTTGATCAGGAATGCTTTCTCTTCTACCTCTTCAAAGAATCCTACTATTTATTCTTTACAGAATTGGCTCAAAAATTCCCCATATTCCCTAGTTTTGGTATAATCCTTAGGTTACTTGTCTCATTTGATATTATACTATAGTTTGTCCTTCCTTCCTTTGTGTTTTCCTTTCAACAAACACTTTCATATAGCCCTTATAATATCTCAGACACTGTTCTAAATGAATATTAACTACTACTTATATGAACCATTATTATTAAATCATTTCATAATATCAATAATTTAAAATTTTGCTCATTTGGATATTTGTATATATATTGCTGTATTATATAACAACAAAGTCTTTTCAAAAGTCATAATGGTATCTCTTGGCCTTTCCCTATTACACCCTCCCAGACTGGGTATGCACTTTGTTCATAATAGGTATTTTTATGGAGGTGAGCTGAACCTCTTACAGTCTTCATGTCAATGTTGAACATGCCATATCCTGTCTCATTCTTTAAAGTGAAGATACATCTTATCTGATCTTATGATGGACTGGAAAAAATCACATAGTCAAATCTATATTTGAAAATCTCTTAGAAAGGGAAGAGCTAAAGTCCTTCACATTGTCTTTCAGTTCATTTAGAATACCTAGTGTTCTCTCCACTATTGTAAGAGTTTTCTATTTCATCTCCTGCATGCAGGAAGTATGTTCTAAGACAATGATATATCTTTAAATCCTAGAATCACTTTCAGCGGGTAAGATAACTTATACAATGAGAGACATGTGGGAACTGGCACTGAGATCAACTGACAGAACTGTAGATTCGTATTTCCTAACCTGTAATCACTCACAAGATATGCTTGTCAAGTGGAATGGCAGGTAGAATTGCCCAAATTGCTGGTGCTACCATGTCTCATTGAATCTGAAGACATTAACTGTAAGACAAAATTGTGTGTGTGTGTATATATATATTAAAGAAATGTTAAATGCTACCAATCAAACTATACCATACCATCAGTTGTAAGAAGAATTCCAATTTTAGGGATGTTAAAAATTTGTATCTTAGGGGCTGAGGTTGTGGCTCAGTGGCAGAGCACTTGCCTCGCATGTGTGAGACACTGGGTTCAATCCTCAGCACCACATAAATAAACAAAATAAAGATATTGTGTCCATGTATAACTAAGAAAATTTTTTTAATTGTATCTTAGAATCAATAAGTACAGTATTAACATTTTTAAAACAACTGCAAGTTTCTTAAAAATAATAAACTTTATTTTGTATACTCTACAGATCCCTGTATATAGATCATTTTATTTAATTGAATCAAATTATATATATATATGCTATTTATTTATAGATAGATTTTATTTATATATACATAAAATCACAGTTTTCCAGTGGGTTATGAACCCTCTCTCAATGCATGAAGAGTTATAATGAACCAGTAGATTACAATGCTATTGCAATTTTAAAAGTACAAAGGAAATTTCAATCAAGTACATAAAGAAAATTCCTTGTTACTAGAAATACAAAGCCTGAAGCAGAGAGCATTTTGATCCCCCCAATGTAAATAAGTGTAATCTCATTAAGCTATAGTCTAAACACAATCTGGAATGGAAGGCAACGAATTCCCTGAGAATTATAGCTAGAACCGAGAAGGTAAGCAATCGACCATGCTTGGCCCATATGCAGGACTCCTGCCTATGCTGTCAATACCATCCACACTCCCTTACCACCTGAGCACTCTCTGTACACACACACACACACACACACACACACACACACACACACACACCATTCCTCAGTCCTACTAGGAAATGGATGCCACAGAAGGTTAGTCAGTCCAAGGCAGAATCTGGACCCATTTCACAAGATCAGGATTGCTGAAGTGAAATTAGACACCCTAATTTCAATTTACGTACAGTTAGATGAGTCAGATTTGGTTTACCTTGAAGATTATCTATCAGGTGAGAGCTGTTTAGGCTTCCAAACCTAAGTCTTGTGCTCCAGCATTTATGAGGCAGGACCATCAGTCAACTATTCAGATAATATTTTCTACTTAAAATTACTTTTTGGCCAGATATAGTGGTCCCTGCTTATAATCCCAGTGACTCAGGAAGATAAGACAGGAGAATCATAAATTTGAAGCTATCCTGGGCAATGTAGCAAAACCTTGTCTTTATAAAAAAAAATTAAAAAGATTAAAAATACTGAGATTGAAGTTCAGTGGTAGAGCGCCCTGAGTTCACTCCCCAGTACTACAAAAATAAATTAATTAAATAAATAAAGTAAAATTAGTTCTTAGTGCCTGTGTTCCTTCTTTTGTAAGTCCTAGAGAGTGATGGCAGGATTCCAGCAATAAAACTCAAAGCAAAACCCTTAAAGTAATCCTCTCTTATGATTTGGATGTGAGGTGTCCCCCAAAAGCTCACGTGTGAAACAATGCAAGAAGGTTCAGAGGAGAACTGATTGTGAGAGTCTTAACCCAATCAGTGATTAATCCTCTGATAAGGTATTAACTTAGTGGTAACTGAAGGCAGGTGGGGTGTGGCTGGAGGAAGTGGGAATTGGGGGAGTGGTTTGGGGGTATATATTTTGTATCTAGAGAGTGGAGTCTCTCTCTCTCTCTCTCTCTCTCTCTCTCTCTCTCTCTCTCTCTCTCTCTCCTCTCTGATCATTATGTGAGCTGCTTTCCTCTGCTACATTCTTCCACCATGATGTTCTTCCTCACCTCGAGCCCTGAGGAATAGAGACAACCTACAAGGAATAAGACCTCTGAAACCATGAACTCTTAAATAAACTCTTCCTCCTCTACAATTGTTCTGGTTGGGTTCTTTCAGTCACAGCAGGGAAAAAGCTGGCTAAAACAGCCTCCTTTCCCCAGCCCCACAACCACCCTACTGCTTTGGTGATGCACTATGGTTTCAAATATCTGAGTCTACGTCCATTTCATCTGAGTCCTCACCTTGCCTCCTTTCCCCAAATACCCAGTTGTTATATGTGGGAATACTGGAACAAATGCCTAGATTTATACCATGCAAACAGCTTTGACTCACACACAAAAAGTGAGAAGTGAGCTGTATGCACCAAGTCATTAATACCGTTAAGAAACTGCATGGAGATTCCTTGGAAAACTGGGAATGGAAACACCTCAGTCTATACGCAAAGGACTTAAAAACAGCATACTACAGGAACACAGCCACATCAATGTCTACAGCATGATAGCTAAATTGTGGAACCAACCTAGATGCCCTTCAGTTGATAAATGGATAAAGGAAATGTGGTGTATATATATACAGTGGAATATTACTCAGTACTAAAAGGGAATAAAAGCATGTAATTTGCAGGTAAATGGGGGGAGTTGAAGAATATAATGCTAAATGAAGTAAGCCAATCTCCAAAAACCAAATGCAGAATGTTTTCTCTGATATAAGGATGTTGATTCATAACAGAGTTAGTGGGGGAGGGGAGATGAACTCTAGATAGAACAAAGGGGAGGGAGTTGAAGGGAGAAGGCATGGGGGTAGGAAAGACAGTGGAATGAGATGAACATCATTACCCTGAGTACATATATGAAGACATGACTGGTGTGACTCTACTTTGTATACAACCAGAGAAATGAAAAATTGTGCTCTGTTTGTATAATATGAATTGTAATGCATTTTGCTGCCATATATAACAAATTAGAATAAAAAATAATTTTAAAAAAAGAAACTGCATGGATGGATGGACAGACAGATGAAACTGTAGTAAAACATAGAATGAGATAAAAGGACTCTTGGTGGAAATAAATTCTGAGAGTAGACCTTTGTCTTCATGGGTAAAGATTTATGTCAAACATTTTTCTAAGCTTCAGATTTTCTTGACAATTTCGCTATATATCATTAACTCTACAACATCTGCTGAGATAAAATTAAAACAGACCATCTTATATTGCTTTTCAGAAATACACAGGCTTTCCCTTCCCTAGAATCCTAGACTTTTGGAAATGGAAAGAATATTGGTGATCATTAAACCTACTCCAAATATTTTATAGATTAGGAAACTCAGATGGAAGGATTCTCCAGGACTTGACTAACTATATTCAGCCACTGGTTAAGAATCAGTGCATTAGGTAAATATGCTTTTACTAAGGAACACAACAACAAAGCCTGATCAGAATTTAAAAGTAGAAAACAAGAAAGAGAAGTCTCACTCTTTTGTTATTTGTGTGCAGGGAAGGTGTACAGAGAGAGAATGTGAAAAAGCATAGAATATATACAAATGGAATGTTAACAGGAACACTTGAAATAGTATATAAAGAAACATTTCAGGAAGCTGGAAGGCCCATGTAGTCATTGTTTAAGGAAACCAGCTTGATATTTCAGTGTAAAAGCAAGAGTGCCTGAAAACTGGGCAAGCCTCTCATTAGAAACCACTCTTCAATTCCACTTTTCAAGCCTCATCAGAATATCAAAGGAAACTGTACTTTTTTTTTTATTTATGAACTATCAGATATTCTTTTGTGGTCATCCTTGATTTATTCTGATAGCAGCTAAGTATTCTAAGTGCCAACTTTATCAGGTATATATATCCATATTCTGTACCTGGACATGCATACATTCAAATATCTATCTAAATATACAAATTTTTATTATAATTTGGTGTTTCAAAAACAGAGAAACTAATGTGGTGATGCAAATTTGAGTACTCTTTTTCAAAGGCTGCTGTGTTTACATGGATTTCTACACAAATAACTTGGGCTGATCTTTTAGAAAAAAAAATTAATCCCTCAGGAACACTCCTCTTAACAGAATCAACTTAATTTTATGTGACACTGTCCTTTCCAGAACTGCAAATTCAATGAATGCAGCAGGTCCTGATCTTGGTTTTTAACAGATGGCCTCAACAATATGACAGTAATAACATCTGACATGTGTTGTTTCAATGATCTCTCTTACTCTTGGAAAAGTAGGGAAGCGTTAGATCCCGTGTGTTCCTTCAGATTGTTATTTCTGGCACGATCTTCTTGGCATATGTTACGATAAACCATTCATAACAAATTAAATTTTCATTAAGGTAAAAAAAAAATCTTCATAATCCATAAGCCTACAATTTGTCTCAGTTCCCAAGGTAACATTTTCTGTTCAAAGGGACCAGTTATACAAATAATCGAGGAGGGGGCTGGTTTGTTTTTCAAGAACTAGCTGTTTTACTAAAGGGGGAGGAAGATGGGGCTCTGAGGCCTAGTATCTCAGAAATGGAAAAGGGACAAGATGCCTGAAAGATTCATGGCCGTGCTCTCAAAGCATTTTCCAGGGACACAGTAATCACAGGATCCCAGGAAGCACATCAAAAGACGCTAAGCCACACGATGCTTCTTGAATGGCACCACATGGGCTGGATATAAAGACCAGCTGGAGCAGACAGAATTCCTGTACCTTTAAGGTAGAGCTTTAGAGCTGATTGTCGCTGTAATTAACAGCTTCTTCTAACTGTGCAATGGAATTTTCCTGAAGGACTCGGTAGTTTTACTAACTGGCGGGTTTAGTAAAATGGGATTTCAGGCAGCACAGAGCTTTCAAACCAAAGTAGCTAAATCTAGTTAAAGCAGAAACATCAATGATTTTCAGTAAGCACACATCATAGAAACACCCGAGCATCGTAAACCACTGCTGATTGCTTCTTTCAGAAGCATGCTGAAACTAAGTGGGACCAGAGAAGACGGAGAAAGCTAGCCTAGGCCTCTCTCCTCCTGAGCTTGCACTTAAATCTCATATAAATTTTTTCCTATAGCAATGTATTCAAGCCTACTTAGTAACTGATTTCAAGGTACACTAGACATATTGGCTAACACCCGGGAGAGAATTTGAACAGGATTCTTGACCTTGCCTCACCCCTTAGCACAACCTTGACTTGGGTGAAATTTCAGAACCTGCTGTGAGAAAGGATCTCATCCTACATGAGCTTTAGGCTACCAGTGTGCTTCATTAGCCTCTTTTTAATATTTCCAACTGAAAGTTGACTATTCACAAAAAGAATATTATAATGTGTAAGTTGAATTCTGAAATAAGGTGGAACAAACAGATTTACTACTGAATGTCTTCTTATAATGAGTAAAAAAATTTATCTATGCTTATGAAATATAAACACCTCCTTTTTTCCCAAGTAGTGTCACATAGTAACCAAAGGAGAAAAGAAAACTAAAAAAAAAAAAAAAAAAGAAAAGAAACAAAATTATGTGAATATAATGAAAAACTAGGAGTTGGACAAGAATTTTCTGTGCTTGATGAATACCTAAAAGAAAAGGAAGACTCAAAGACCCAGTAAAAGGGGAGGTCACAGGACTATACACGGCCACACCACTGTGGAATATTTAACCCAAAAGGAAAGTACCAAGAAATCCATGTGCATAAAATTCAGTACTTCACAGATGCCATCAAAGAACTCACAGAAATCAGGGTTTGTGAAAGGAGGTGATGAGAAGAGCTGAGGGAACCAGGAAGCAAACACTTAGGGGAGCATCTAGGTTGGAAAGAGCAGCAGGTTGGACAAGGGCTGAGAAGAGGGCCATGTCCTGAGAAAATCCTGGAGACTGTCACACTAGCCTTGGCTGCTTAAATCCCTTGGAAGCAGCCAAATTCCCTTGGACCAAGTCCAAAATGAAATCAGCTTTTGTCACAGTCTGAGCTAAGTTACGTGGCTCTACAGCAAATTTTTACCTAAATTCACTTGAAAATTCATATGTAAAAAGTGGCACAAGGTAACGTTCTCCTAAGATTAATTTTGTGTTCAGTATATTTTCAAAAACATAGCAAATTAATCATCCTTTTAAAGAGAATGATGATTCTTCAGTGAGGCAGATCTGGGCGAGATAGAAACTCTGATAGGAATTTCTTAGATAAAGTGAGGTTTAGAGAAATAGTACTTTCATCAAAAGAACCAATTTTATACTAAATACAAATATCAATAAATGGATAAAAGCAAAATTTGGAAAGACTTCATTTTCTAACCACAATGCAATTAAAGAAGACAATGACAAAGATAGAATTTGCTAGATATTTAAAAATAGTCTACAAAACAAAGTTGGGTCAAAAAGGAAGCAAAAAGTATACTATTGAGGGAAACCACTAAAAACTAAAAATGACAATCTAATCTAAAAATTAAAATGACAGAATGCTGTCAATTTTTTTAAATTCTTCAATGAACTTAATTCAGAAGTGCTTTTGAAGTAATCAATGGCAAGTCATTATTTACACAATCTCTTTAATTGTCTGATGTGTTTGGGGCTAAAACATATTATATGCATGAGAAATAAGATTTTAGAGTTATACCTGTACTTTTTGGATTATATTAAATTGAAAATTAAAGGAGACTACAAAATAGAAACCAATCAATGGGTTCATAAAATCTTCCTTATTTATTTCAAGAAAAATAAACAGATAAATCATGGCCTATTTTCAGAATTTTGTGATCTCTGTACATTTCTGAATGTTCCTGAGCCTCAGATAACCTATTTCTTTTTTTTATTTCTTTTTTTTAAATTTAATTATTCTAATTTGTTGTATATGACAGCAGAATGTAATTTAATTCATATTACACATATAGAGTACAAGTTTTCATGTCTCTGGTTGTACACAAAGTAGAGTCACACAATCATGTCTTCATACATGTATTTAGGGTAATGATGTGCATCTCATTCTACTGTCTTTTCTACCCCTGTGCATCCTCCCTTCCCTTCCCTCCCCTTTGCCCTATCTAAAGTTCCTCTATTCCTCCCATACTCCCCTCCATCCCCACTATGAATCATCCTCTTATATCAGAGAAAACATTTGGTTTGGGGGGATTGGCTTACTTCACTTAGCATTATATTCTTCAACTCCATTTACCTGCAAATGACATGCTTTTCTTCCCTTTTAGTGCTAAGTAATATTCCACTGTGTATATATATCACATTTTCTTTATCCATTTATCATCTGAAGGGCATCTAGATTGGTTCCACAATTTAGGTATTGTGAATTGTGCTGCTATAAACATTGATGTGGCTGTGTCCCTGTAGTATGCTGTTTTACGTCCTTTGGGTATAAACTGAGGAGTGGGATAGCTGGGTCAAATGGTAGTTCCATTCCCAGCTTTTCAAGAAAACTCCATACTGCTTTCCATACTGGCTGCACCAATTTGCAGTCCCCCAAAATGCTGCCAATTTGAAAAGAAATAACGAGTGAACTATTTCAATGTAAGAAATTAGAGGAAGACAGTGCCTAAAATTCCTCCTGAAACTTGTTCCTTCCCCACTTCACCATCGTGGTCCCATCCCAACTTGCTGCGGCTCCAAATCTATGTGACATCCTTAATTCTGCCCTTTCCTTGTGCTATTAACTCCAATCTGTAGTTCAGTGTCAGTTGCACAGGACAAAGTCCATCATGCCTCCCTGAGAACATGGCAATGAACTTCCCACTGTTTTGCCCTGCCCCTGCCCTCTTAGAAATGACCCTCTCTATCTGGTTGTGGCCAGGAAACTTTTTTGGACTATTGATGAGATTTTATCATTCCTGTTAAGACAGGTCATGGTTTCCCCACTGTGTGCACATGAAAATCCAAAACTTCTTGTTAGCATTTCACCTCCAGACTACAGACTGGGACCAGAAACAGAGTTTGACTCACAGGCATGTTTAATTTGTCTTATGGGATATTTCAAAAGATTTTTGATTCATAGACAATATTAAGGAGATAGTGATTGCATATTAAAAACAGAAATTTCTGGGTTTTCTTGAAAGCTTGAAAAATCTGCCAAAGCAGGGCCCACATTTCCATGTGATAAGTGAAAACCTAGATGGGTCTTTATCATCTCATTTTGTCTTTACCTCACCTGGGTATCAATAGTTCTCTTTTTTTCTTTCCAGCTTTATTAATATATAAGTTACAAATAAAATAACCATGTACATTTGTGATATGCAACATTGTTTTGATAACCAACATCCTGTGTAAATGAAACTTTGCATCCCTTGACCAACATTTTCCCATTATCTCCTTCAATAACTCTTTGGTTAAATGTAAAGTCTTTTTCATGCCATAGTCATACTTTTGTCTATGTACGTATCTTTCAGTATATGAGAAGATGAAATCTGCACTGAGGGAGCCACACGTTTCCAACCCCTGAGGCACTTTGTGATACTTGCCCCAAACCTGGATTGAAATGAACAGTCTGCATGATATTCAATAAAATACCAAAAAAAGATTTCCAAAATTCCAGATGCTTAACAGCATTTGAATATTTGGCATCACAGAGGAAAAGAAAACTTCCATGATTAAAAAAAAATTTTTCACTTTTCATCATGATCAGTCAATATCAGGAGGGAGGGAGGGAGAGAGATGGGAGGAGGAGTTGGATCCTTGGTCAGTACTTCCTGTGTTTGGCACAAATAGGACACCAAAAGTTAATGTATAAAGTAAGGTTCCTATAAGGGCTGAAAACTGAATCAGAGAGAGAGAACATATGAAATAACCATAAAATAATTAACATCAATATCATATTCTATAGATAACTGCAGTAATAATTCAAGAAAGAAGAGAGCAGGAAGGTTGACAAGATCAAGGAAAATTCAAGATTAGAAAAGGGTCTTGGATGTAGAAATTCCAGTCAAAAACTTCAAAATGCACAAGGAGAGGAGGGGTGAAGCACAGAACACAACACATAGTTATATAATAAGACTCATCTGATCACGGGAAGGGGACCAACACAGTATAACGACATCTTCTCTGTTCATCACTTACATACTGATGTGTGTTCATTTGCATTTCTACATGTATGTGCTGGGGGAAACCCGGTCAGCCAGCCACAGACTATAAGCTCTCAGAGGGTGGGGACTACCTTATCCATGATTCACCTGAGCCATTTGTAGCATCTTTCCAAACCTCCCCAGACACCAAGCAGAAAGAAATGGTAATAACAATACATTGTCTTTAGATGGGGTTCTTTGTAAAGGAGTTGGAAGAATCTTACAACAGAAATTACATGGATTCTTATGTCTCCATAAGGTAAGTGGATAAAGAGCTTTTTATCTGTAATTCAGACAGGATGAATAAAGGTGTTAAGTGGCTTGTCCATGCCGTGTTTCTGGCTAAATTTCAGGTGACTCTCTATAATTATTTAGCTTTTCTGGAGGCTTTGGAAATTTTTCATCCTCTATCCCAGCAGTGTGCTTCCATTGTCTTCACCTCTCCCACTGCAAGCTAATCGGTCTCTGATAGTAGGCTGCAAGGGTGTCATTAGCCTCTCCCTACTCCATCAGCTCACCTCCTGCCAAAAAGAGCTTCAGAACAGTGGGCTACAAGTTTCCTATTTGACTTTCTTTCCTGATTTTTTTTTTTTAACTTTAGCCCGCTCTGGTTTTCCTGAACTAAGACTGTACATGGAAAAATTTGACTGAAAACCAATGATACCGTTTGATCCGTTCATCTATCCTTTGGTGTTTGAAGTCACATCAGGCACAAATCAGATTTTTAACAACCTTTGAACAAAGGAACCTAATGTTTCCGGTGAAATTATCAGTCAAGCCATGTTTTTAGCTCAAGTGAGGTATTGAACTTGTAGATCCTCTCCTTTTCAATCAATCCATGTAAATAACATTACAATCATTGCTGTTGTTTCAGTAGTAAAATAAACCTACAAGCCAAGAAAGCTGAGTTTTAGATCCAACTCTGCCATGACTTGCTAATTAATGAACAAAAAAAAAAAAAGAGCACAGGCTTTCAAATAGTACATACCTGAGCAAAAACACTAACTGTGATGTTTCACACAGAGGAAGTGTCTTAGCTTCTCTGATCCATCTGTAACATAAAAATAATACTATTTAATGTAGAAATTACATGGATCAGATGGGTTAGCTTATAAGATGCAATTAACAGTGCCCCATGAAAGAGTTGAACTAGATGAGTTTTAAGGTCCCTTCTGCTAACTAACATTTTATGTCTCTATTATTTTTTCCTAGGCACTATAAATTGTATCCCAGCCTGGTTCCTTCTCTTATCCTCCAAGCTGTATGGCTATAAATACTTCACTCCCACCTGTAGTCTCAAAATAGTAAAGACTCTGAGACTCTTATGACCAAACCTCCACATTGTAACCTATTTTCAAGAACTGAGTGGCTGCCTGATTTCTTGCCCTGTAAGGATTTCTTCATTTCCTCCAATTTCTCTCATGAGATAGAGGCCAGTCCTGAGTCTTATTGCCATAACATGGTCAGAACTACCTGCATAAGTCCTCCCTGCACTGACCACCTGCCTGCTTGGACACTCACTGCCAGTCTGCTGCCAGTTTGACAGCTCTAACCCACCAGCTAGGACATCTGTCTACAGACCACACTGCCAGGCCTCTGGATCCCAGCTACCCACCTCGAAGTGCTCCAGAGTGGCAGCCCCGCCCTCTTTTCTCCTACCCCTGTGGAGCCTTGTCCACCTGTGGGTCCTGGACTCACAACCTGAACCTGGACCTGTCACAGACAAGACCACAGACATTAACACAAAGATACAATATTGCTAATTATTTCTGAAAAGAATGCAGTTGCCTTATACCCTTGAGATGCACTATCTTCAGCTCCTCTATATTTAGACTATTTTATAGCCTATGTTTTTATTATCTAATTTGTTCCTTTCATTACTTACATCTTTATGGAAATACATATGGAGAAAAGAATACAAAACATAACTTCCTCTATAGCTCAGTGTATTATTACAAGACAAGCACATGGAACCACAGCAAGAGGCCTTCTCACCATGTCCTCCCAAGGTAGGAGAACAACTCCAGGGTTTCTCCCTCTTCTTAGAAGATGTCAGGCCTGTAGATTCAATCCCCATCTTTCTGACCTCATTAAAACCTAATTACCTCCTTAAGGTCCCATCTTAATTACAGTCACATGGGGGCTTCAACATAAGAATTTGAGGGGGGTATAATTTTCAGTCAAGCAGCTGTCTCAATACACAAAAAGAACACCAGAGCTTTGCCCTCATCTAACCCTCCAACATCCTGTCAGGTAACTACCATTATGATCCACTTTTTGCATATAATAAAAAAGTTCCCAGAAAGGATAAATAGTAGAAATTTGTAACATGTCTTCCTGCTGATTAAAATTCCCCAAAAGGCTTCTTATTATTCTTTTTTTCCCCTTCTTCTTTTTTTTCTATTATTCTTAAAATTATGCCCAACATAGTCTTCACTGTGGTGAGCAAGGTCTCCATTACCTGTCCCTGTCTGATTCTCCTCCTCATCTCCTACCACTGTCCCCTTATAAGGCTTCCTGCACTCCAGCTACAGGAGGCCTCTTTCTGAACTCCATTCATGCCGATCATGTTCCCCTCAGCATTCTGGCACTTATGATTCTATCTAGAATGTTCTCACCACTTCTTGCACATTCAGCCATTTTGTGATTTAAGTCCTAAATGAAATGCATCCTCTCAGACCTGGATACACTACCTTCTGCTTCCAATGAACCTTCAAAACAACGATTTATTTTTGTTTTCTTCACTACACCATTCAAAATTATTCCATTTTGCTGTTATTATTTGTTTCATTCCATTTTTTATTGTCAGCATGTGTTATTAGAATGTAAGCTCCACAGGATGAAGGCCTTTTCTTTCTTCTTTACCTATTTATCCTAGTTCCTAGAATCTGGCACATAACGATACCTACAATACCAAATGAGTACGAGGTAGATAAGTGCATCCATGATCATGATTAAGCAAATGGTAGACCTTAGATTCTAAACCATTCATTCCTGTTTGAAACACTACAAAGTCATATCTGAAAGAATTTGTTTCAAAGTTATATGTCAAAGTTAAAAACCAAGGAATAAATCAATTCTTGGAAGGATCTGATTCAATAATAATTATAGTCACCATTTATGGAGGCTCAGCCTGTGCTATGAATTCTGCTAAGTGCTTTCTAAGCACTATCTATTTAATTCTCAAAACCACCCTATAAAGCAGCTGTTATCATCCTCATTTTGCAGTGAGGAAATTGAGGTTCATAGAGGTTGAATACTTTACCCATAACTTGCCTAACAGGGGACTGAATTAAACTGGAATGAAGGTCTATCTGTCCAGAATTCAAGCAATCACACTCCATACCAGAAAAAAAATTTAGCCCATTTTAAAATAATGTGTCATATGGTATACATTTCCTGATCTAAATATGTATTTATTTAAAACTTAAAAAGTAAAATTAAAACCACTTGTATCCCAAAAAATAATGTGCAAAATTTGTCGCCCCTCCTGACATTGTCTCCTCTACAGTTCTTTTTCCCACTAAAGAACCAAGATGTTATTGATGGTGAAATTTTCCCAGCACTAAAATCTAATATGTTATACAGAAGGGCAGTTCCACTAGATAGAAATTATAGATGGCAGATGTCCAGGGCTAATTCATTGCCTTTTAAATGAAATAGCAAGAATGTCTTTGAAGGGACATTTACACTACCTAATAAGTAATCTTCCAAAGTGTGGTATGTTCGCAATTATTAACCAGCACAAACTGCGGAGGTTAATGAATACTGCTAATCTGAATCCATCTGTATCAACTTTTACTCAGAGTTTTTCCCCTGAGTTTTCTCTTGAGATGGCTATTTACAAGATAATGTAAAAAGCAGAGACTTGCAAAGAGATATCAGACACCTACACTCTTCAAACATCGCAGATGCAAAATACTGACCCAGACATGGGAAAAACAGACACTGGAGAAAGTCCCTTGACTGTTTTTACCCAAATAAACTGTCTCCAGCAGGCCTGCAAAACCAGCTTTCAACAGATGGAGACAAGTTATTATTATCTGTTAGATAAATGATTCCAGAAGGGAAAGGAAAAATCAACAAGATACAAACAAAAAAAAAATCTATAAGATACAAACAACCTGCCTAAGCAACCCCAAAATAAGAAAGCAAGTTGGTATGAGTTGCTAAACTGTATACTATTCTGAAGCAAGTAAATGAAGCAAAGACTAAGTATTTCCATTCAAAAAAAAAAAAGAGGACAGAGGGCATTAAGAGTCTGAAGGTCAAGGGGCTGGAGGGAAAGGAAGGAGCAGGGGTTTAGCAAGGATGGTGGAATGTGATAGGCATCATTATCCAAGTACATGTATGAAGACACAAATTGGTGTCAACATATTTTATATACAACCAGAGATATGAAAAATTGTGCTGTGTATGTGTAATAAGAATTGTAATGCATCATTTATTTTTTTAAAAAAAAAGAAAGAAAGAAAAAAGAGCCTAAGAGAAAAATCTTATGATTTCAGATCCTGCATATACTTCCACAGCACCCAGTTTCACAAACAAGAGAACATCCAGTGGCAACATCAAAATTAATTTTTTGTCATTGTTTTCTGAACAAAAAATGTCTTCCATTTTGTCCTGGACATTCATTTTTTTCTCTAAACTACAAGTGACAAAAGATCAGATTCAATAATGTAGAAGTTCTTTGGATTCTCTGATCCAAACCTAGATCCAAATAGCTCCTTATTATTCTTCTTTAATACACAAGCAACATTAAAAATTCATCTTTATCAAAGACAAGATAAAGAGTATGGAAAACTTTTCCTACCCTTTAGCACAAAGTACTTTTTCTTGTTGAATATTTTCCTAGGTGGACAAACTTGGTCCCCAGCCTCTGGTCAGTCCCCCAACAATACCCATCACACCTGCTCCTATTGAAGGAGTTTACTTCCCCTCTTAAATTCAAATATAAACATATCTCTTGCCTACCCCAGACCTCCAAGAACATTCTTACAGAATAAATTCCAAGTTCTCTAGCCTTGCCCTTCAACCTTCTATTTTTTTTAAAGAGAGAGAGAGAGAATTTTTTAATATTTATTTTTCAGTTTTTGGTGGACACAACATCTTTATTTTATTTCTATGTGGTGCTGAGGATCGAACCCAGTGCCCCGCGCATGCTCACGCTACCGCTTGAGCCACATCCCCAGCCCCTCAACCTTCTATTATTTGGCATTTTCCTAACTTGAAATATGTGCCTAATAGACCCAATTGTGTTTATGTCACACAATTATACTAGTACGCTCAGTTCCTTAAGTGAACTCCAGAGCAACTTATTTTTATGCCAACATTCCTCAAACACCAGTGCTCCAAGGGGCTCTCCAGAAGTCTTCTAAGAAGTAGAGCTCCGTCCTTTGCTCAGGCAGTTCCTTCTGCCCTTTCTCCTCATGTTCTAAGTGCAGCCTTTGGTGGAGGTCCACATTGAAGCAAATCTTCAGCAAGAAAATCAATGAATCCCTTTTCCTTATTCTTATAGATCATGGGGAAACTCTCTTTTATTATTTTATAGACCAACATCTGTACAATGCTTTATGGCTCACAAAAAAAATTGTCACATATATTGTCTCTAAATTATCACCAAAGTCCTGTGCTTCTAGAAAGAGGAAGAAGGAAGTGTTTTTTTTTTTTTTCAGGGCCTCAGACAAGTTATTTCTGTCTGAACATCATTTTTGTTTGTAAAATAGTATTAGTAATAACACAATTAAGGAATCAGTAAGAATACTGTGATTTTTAAACCAAGGTACTTATTCCCAAAGATCTTACACAGTTCACATTGAGAAAGCATAAACTGATGGACTATAAGCAAACTTTGACAGACACATATATTGAATTTACCTGAACAGTTGTTTTGATTTTTTTTTTCAATTGAGCCAATGTTTAAACATTTAGGGGTTTTCAAGATGGCGGAATAGAGGTAGTCACCTTCCTGGTTGTTCCATGGCATGAAACCAAGAGAGCCGATAGGTGGCTCAGCAAGGTGGGTGAACAAAATAAAGGTGATGGGGGTAGATTTACCAGATTTAAAACTGAACATTCAAAGTAGATCAAGGACTCAGGAGGTTGGATATAATAAAATAAGGAAGAAATCCCCAGTGGCATAGCTGCTACTGTGGTCAAGCTGGAAGGACCACCAGAGCAGTCCCTCTGCAAATAAAGTGGAAGGATAAAGGAATTAAAGGAACCCACATTTTTAGGATACCTGATGTGTGTCTGGATATGGAGCATTTAGAGATCAAGGACATTGCCCAACTAAACTGAAAGGCACAATGCACAGTATCCTTGTCCAGGAAATAAGCCACCATCTCTCCACAAAGCATGTGGAAGACAAAAGAAGGAACTATTTTGTAGCTGCTGCATGGGGGCTGACAGCTGAGGGAGCCAATTCCTACAAAACCAAGTTTGGCCTGAAATACAGGCCCAGTAAACACTCACTGCACAACACAGACGGTGCTTAAGTGAATAGGAGAAAATCAAACATGAAGAAAGGTTTACACAGGGGACAACTGGTTGTGGAAACCCACCAGGATCTACCTCTCTCCCTCCAATCCAGCTGCTTGCAGGACCAGCTGGGAGAGATGCACCTGGCTGGGAATTTGGAAGGATGGGGGCAGAACTCAAGACTAAAAATTACAGGGTCTGCAGGTGACATAGGGGACTAAGAATTGGCTCATCCACCACACCAGTGGAACACAGGGGAGATTACTGGGATACAGTCTTCCAGCATGGACCAGCACCTACTGGACCTTGGAGGTGCACTGATTTAAAATGTCCAGACCAACTGGCATTCAGCAAAAATCCTGGAGCCCACCTAAGCCTAAACCTGGCCTCCAAGAATGCCACCTACAGGATTATCTCTCTCACTCCATCCATCCAAATGGTGGAGCATAACACTCCAGACAATCCCACCTAAAACAGCTGAGAATAATTTGAATTCCAATGGAAAGAATTCTTTAACTTTTCATGAAGATTTTTTTTGTCACTTTTTTTTCTTTTACTTTTTCTTTTCTCTGTTTAATTGTGATCTTAATGGTACATGGACATTTATACATACTCATATTTGATTTTTTTTCTTATTTCTACCACATTTGAAGCCAGTTGTTTTTCATAGATCAGTTTTTTTAAAAATTAGGATGTTTGATTAGTATATTTTAGTTTTTTATATTTATTTTTAATTTTTTAATTTATACTTTATATATTTTTTCTCTTACCTATGTGTCCCTTGATCCTCTTTCTCTTTTCTTCCTCTAACAGCCAATCTCATTATTTTTTCACTCTTCCTTTAATTTTTTACTTCTATCTTCTCTCCTCCTCCCTCTAATCATCACATCCTATATCCTTCTGTTCTCTCCTTGTCCATCATTTGAAATTGTAAACACTTTTGTAAATTTGCTGTTTTTATTATAGGCAATAAATGATCATATCATTTCAGTTCATTGTGATAAGTAACATGGCAGACATCATAATAGGAACTATTTGGTTTAATGCTTTATATTGTTTGCATTTTTGTTACTATTTGTCTCCCCATAAACAGTGAGGTACTGGAAACCTTCAGGGACACTGTAAGCCCACAGATCTATGCCATTAGAGGGGTAGACACACAGACAACATGAAAAAGCAAGGAAACAATTTGCCCCAAACAAACCAAGATACTCTAATAACAGAATCCATTGATACCACAGTGGAGGATATATAAGAAAAGGAGTTTAAAATATACATTGTTAAAGGATATGTGAAGTAAACAATGGTGAAAGGAATGAAAACAGAAAATACAGGAAGTGAAAAATCACTTCAATAAAGATATAGAAATTCTGAGGAAAGAAAATAAGCAGAAATCCTCAAAATGAAGGAATCAATGAACCAAATCAAAACTTCAATGAAAAGCATCACCAACAGACTAGATCATTTGGGAGACAGGTTTGGGAAATAAAGATAAAATATATAATCTTGAAATGTAGTTGACCATGGAGAAAATATGTGAAAAGACCATGAACAGAACTTCCAAGGAATATGGGATAACATGAAAAGACCAAATATAAGATTTATCAGGATAGATGAAGGCTCAGAGATACAAACCAAAAGAATGCACAATCTTTTCAGTGAAATAACATTAGAAAACTTCCCAAACCTATAGAATGAAATGAAAAATAAAATACAGGCAGCTTACAAGACTTCAGATATACAAAATTACAAGAGACCCACACCCACAAATATCACACCAAGTCACGTTATTATAAAATGCCTAACATACAGAATAGACTTTTTACAGGCTGGCAGAGAAAAATGACAACTCACATTCAGAGGGAAACCAATCCAGATCTGAGCTGATTTCTCTACCCAGACACTCAAACCCAGGAGATCTTGGAATAACATACACCAAGTTCTGAAAGAAAATGGATGTCAGCTATGAATACTGTACCCAGCAAAATTAAGCTTCAGAAATGATGACAAGATAAAAACCTTCCATGATAAACAAAAGTTAAAATAATTCACAACTAGAAAGCCTGCATTACTAAACATACTCTATAAAATATTTCATGAAGAAGAAATGGAAAATAAAAGTGAAAACCAGGAAATGCAGGAACTTCACTAGAAGAATAGTCAATCAAAGGAGAAACTAATTCAAAGTGAAAACCATAAATAAATCAAAATGGAAGGAAATAAAAATTATTTATCAACAATAATATTGAATGTAAATGGTGTAAGCCCATCAATCAAAGACATAGACTGACAAATTAGATTAAAAAAATAAGACCCAAAATATGTTACCTATAAGAGACTCACCTCATAGCAAAGACAGCCACAAATTCAAGGTAAAAGGTTGGGGAAAAAATATCATTCACATAAATCTTAGAAACAAGCAGAGGTCTCTATCCTCATATCAGATAAAATGGATTTCAATCCAAAGTTAATTAGAAGGGACAAAAAAGAACATTTCATATTGCTTAAGGGAATTATACATCAACAAGACATAACAATCATAAATATGTATGCCCCAAACAATCGAGCACCTACATACATCAAACAAAACCTTCTCAAGTTTAAGAAGCAAATAGACTACAACACAATAATACTGGGTGACTTTAACATGACTCTCTCATCACTGGATATGAAACAAAAGAAACAATCCCAAAAATACACAAAACAAAAAGTTGTTACTTTGAAAAAAATCAGTAAAAGTGATAAACTCTTAAGCAAGCTAACAAAGAGAGAGAAAACTCAGATTACTAAAATTCATGATTAAAAAAAGAAATATCACAATGAACACTACTGAAATACAGACAATAATCAGAACCTACTTTGAAAATTTATACTCTGATAAAATAGAAAATCTTGAAGACATTGACAAATTTCTAGAGACATGACCTATCCAAATTGAATCAGGAGGACATAGAAAATGTACACAGATCAATTTCAAGCAATGAAATTGAAGACATCATCAAAAGCCTACCAATCAAGAAAAGCTCAGGACTAGATTCTTAGCTGAGTTCTACCTGACCTTCAAGAAGAACTAATACCAATCCTCCTCTAATTATTCCATGAAATAAAATAGGAGGGAACCATTCTTCCAAACTCATACTATGAAGCTAGTATCACCCTGATATCAAAACCAGACAAAGACACATTGAGCAAAGACATTTTTAGACCAATATCCCTGATGAACATAGATGTAAAAATTCTTAATAAAGTACTGGGAAATTACATATAAAATGTATTTTGAAAAATAGTTACCACAATCAAGTGGAGTTCATCCCAGGGATGCAAGGTTGGTTCAACATATGGAAATCAATAAACATAATTTATCACATCAATAGACTTAACGACAAGAATCACATGATTATCTCAATAGATGCAGAAAAGCATTAGAAAAAAACATAGCATCCATTCATTTTTACAACACTAGAAAAATGAGGAATAGTAGGAACATTCCTCAATATTGTAAAAGTTTTCCATGCTAAACCCAAGGCCAACATCATTCTAAATGGAGAAACATTGAAAGCATTCCCTCTAAAAACTAGAACAAGACAGGGATGCCCTCTTTCACCACATCTATTCAACAGAGTCCTGGAAACTCTAGCCAGAGCAATTAGACAGAAGAAAGTAATTAAAGGGATATAAATAGTAAAAGAAGAACTCAAATTATCCCTATTTGCTCATGACATGATTCTCTATTTAGAAGACTCAAAGAACTCCACCAGAAAACTGCTAGAACTCATAAATGAATTCAGCAAAGTAGCATGATATTAAAATTAACACCCATAAATCAATTGCATTCCTATATATCAGTGATGAGTCAACAGAAAGAGAAACTAGGAAAACTATCCCATTCATGATAGCCTCAAAGGAAATAAAAATTTGGAAATCTACTAATAAAAGAGGTTAAAGATCTCTACAATTAAAACTACTGAACACTAAAGAAACAAACTGAAGAAGACTTTAGAAGATGGAAAGATCTCCCATATTCTCGGATAGACAGAATTAATATTGTCAAAATGGCCACACTACCAAAAGTTCTGTACAAATTTAATGCAATTCCTATTAAGGTTCCAATGACATTCTTCATTGAAATAGAAAAGGCAGTCATGAAACTCATTTGTTAAAGTAAGAGGCCCAGAATATCCAAAGCAGTCTTCAGCAAGAAAAGTGAAGCAGGAGGCTTCACAATACCTTAAATTATACCACAGGGCTATAGTAGCAAAGCAGCAAGGTATTGGTACCAAAACAGACATGAAGACCAATGGTACAGAATAGAAGACACAGAGACAAACTTACATAAATACAGTTATCTCATACTAGACAAAAGTGCCATGAACATACATTGGAGAAAAGATAGCCTCTTCAACAAGTGGTGCTGGGAAAAGTGGAAATCCATATGTAATAAAATGAAATTAGACCCCTATCTCTCACCCTGCACAAAACTTGACTTTAAGTGGATCAAAGACCTAGGCATTAGACCAGAGACCCTGTACCTACCAGAAGAAAAAGTAGGTCCAAATCTCCATCATGTCAGCTTAGGAATGGAATTCCTCAACAAAACTCTTAAAGCACAAGAAATAAAATCAAGAATCAATAAATGGGATGTAATAAAACTAAAAAGCTTCTTCACAGCAAAGGAAACAATCAAGAACATGAAGAGAAAGCCTACAGAATGGGAAAAAAATTGTTTCTACCTGCACCTCAGATAGAGCATTAATCTCAAGGATATATAAAGAACTCAAAAAACAATCCCAAAAATAAATATCCCAATCAATAAATGGGCAAAGGAACTGAACAGACACTTCACAGAAGAAATACAAATGGTCAACAAATATATGAAAAATGTTCAACATCACTAGCAGTTACAGACATGCAAATTAAAATTACACTGAGATGCCATCTCACTCTAGTCAGAATGGTAATTGACAAGAATCCAAGTAACGATAAATGTTTGCAAGGATGTGGGGGGAAAAGGCACACTCATACATTGCTGGTGGGACTGTAAATTGTTGCAACCACTCTGGAAAGCAGTACGGCTATTCCTCAGAAAATGTGGAATGGAACCACCATTTGACCCAGTTATCCCACTCTTTAGCGTATACTCAAAGCACATAAAATCAGAATAGTGACACAGCCACATCAATGTTCATAGCAGCTCAATTCAAAATAGATGCAATGGGGATGGGAAAGACAGTAGAATGTATCAACAGATGAATGGATAAAGAAAATGTGGTACATATACACAATGGAATATTACTCAGCCATAAAGAAGAATGAAATTATGGAATTTGTTGGTAAATAAATGGAACTGGAGACTATTGTGCTAAGTGAAATAAGCCAATTCCCCCAAAACCGAAGGCCAAATGTTCTCTCTGATATACAGAGATTGACTCACAATAGGCGGCAGGGGAGGAAGGAGTGGAGCTTCACCAGATTGAATGGGAGAAATGGGGGGAAGGGAGATGCAGTGGGGATGGGAAAGACAGTAGAATGAATCAAACATAACTTTCCTATGTTCATGTATGAATACACGACCAGTGTAACTCCATATCAGGTATAACCTGATATGGGAAGTTATGCTTCATGTATGTATGATATGTCATTCTACTATCATGTATAAGTAAAAAGAACAAATTTTGAACAAGATAATAATTTTTTTAAAAAATTAAACATTGACATAAAATCCATTTCAGCTTTTCAGCTTCTTTCTTCCTCTCAGAAAAAGAAGGGAAGGATGAAGAGAGGGAGAAGAGGAGGGTTATTTAACATTCCCTTTTCTCTAGGACAAAACTTTATCTTTACTGTGTCTCTATCAGAAATTGAAGAGAGAAGGAAATCCAAGAGTAGCTGACGTTTTAAGAAACCCAGAAGTGGCACAAGCTCTGAGGAAGTGAACACTATTTCTATACAGTTAATCGTCAAAGGAAGTGAATCTGTGTCCTACACATGAGCTACTTTTACTCCTTCACATGACCAGTCTGTCCCCTGAAGGTATTTGGATTTCCAACACTTGGCCTAGGCTCCAGGAAAAGAGACAATATTTGTTGTTACGGTTTATTGCCACATCTTCCATTCCTAGAACAATGCCTGGTATAAAGAACTCAAAAAGTGTTTGTTAAGCAAATGCAGGCTGAAAAGTAAGAAGATAGCCATTTAAAAAAATAACAACTGCAATTGCACAGCAGCAAGTGCTAAAAGAGAATATACAGGATACAATGGAAACACAAAGGACTCTGCCTCTTCATCCAGCAAAACATAATAAAGGTGAGCAAAAAAGATGCCACATGTCCTTGCCCGTTACTCTCCACACCTCCACCCCCAGCACACTAATTGTAAGCTCGTATAGCAGGGGCCAGTGGACATTTTCTGCAAATAGCCAAATACTAAGTATTTTAGGTTTCTCAGGCCAGGCCATCTCTGTCACTATTCAAACCCATCATGATAGAACAAAAGGAACCCTAGACATTATGGAAGCAAATGAACATGGCTGTGTTCCAATAAAGCTATTAACCGGCAGTGAGCGATATGTGGTCCGCAGGACATAGTTTGCTGAACATTGTTCTAGAAACTATTTTTATCATTTTTGTAGCTTTGAATTAAATTGAAACTAATTGGGGGGCTTATCCTTTTTATTTTGAACTCTGACCTTGGCTAACACAAACACACACACACACACACACACACACACACACAATGTATTATATAGAGAGTCGGGGAGGACGCATGTATTTAAGAATGGTAACTGACACTAATCACTTCCAGAAAAATGTTTCTGCAAAAATGGATACAGAATGAGACTTTTTGTTTATGTAGTTTCTTAATGGAAACAAAAATCTATGGACTTTCACTATTAAAAGTCCTGATTTTAATACGACTGTTTAGTCTTAAAATGAAGACTAAGGCCTAGGAGTTTAAAAACATAAATACTGTTGTATAGAAAATTTATCTCATTGTTTCTAATGAGAACTCTAAGAATGATATTTTGTGAAATTATGCTGCTTCCCTAAGTTATAATTAGATACTTAGGATAGGAAAAATAATGATAATAATTGGGCATCATATTAAATATATATAATATTCTCTTCATAGTAAATTAAAGCAGCTTTTAGGATTAAAAGATAGGGGGAACTCTAAATAGAAATTAACAGTCTTTTTACTCCTGACTGTCCTTGATAGGTCTGGAAAATAATTTCTCTATAACAGAAAACTTGGAAAAAGAAACAGGGAAAATAGGATAAGTAATGATAACAAAAGAAATGAACAATTAAAACCAGAGAATGAAAGAGAAGAAGCAATCAGTAAGCCTGCAATGGGGAATCACAGATTATCAGAAATTCCTTCAAGGTCAGGCAAAGATTCCAGGATCATGAATGATTACAGCCTGGTTTGCAGTACTTTTTAAAATCTATTCCACAAGCCGGGCACAGTGGCACACGCCTATAATCTTAGTGGCTCGGGAGGCTGAGACAAGAAGATCATGAGTTCAAAGCCAGCCTCAGCATAAGCAAGTTGCTCAGCAATTCAGTGAGACCCTTTCTCTAGATAAAATACAAAATAGGGCTGGGGGTATGGCTCAGTGGTTGAGTGCCCCTGAGTTCAATCCCTGGTACTCCACACACACACACAAAAAAAAAAAAAAATCTATTCCACAAAAACTTGTATGCTTGAGCACACCTGTAGTCCCAGCAACTCCAGAGACTGAGGTAGGAGGATCGCAAGTTCAAATGCAGCCTGGGCAACTTAGTGAGACCATGTCTCAAAACAAAAAATAAAAAGGATAGAAAGTATAGCTCAGTGGCAGAGTTCCCTGGGTTCAATCCCTAGTATCACCAAAAAAAAGAAAGAAAGAAAATCTATTTTATAGTAACTTTTACAGAAGTAAAGTACAGGTGTATTTCAATTCTGTAAAACAAAACACCTATTTTAGAATTCGGGCCAAACCTAACAGATTCCATATTACCTTGGTGTATTTGAGTTCCTCAAGACCTGTGCTGGTGTGCATTACACCTCCATCATTTGAGATCTCCTCTGGGAAGAATCATGCTGCATTTGCCAATGAAAGTACATATATGGGCCATAAAATGGGCCAGAAATTACTAAAATTGCATTGACTGCCATTTAACATGATGCATTGATTTCAATGAGAGACTGAGAAGATCATTCTTGAAAGTGTAAAGGGGTATTAAAGGAACTCCAGAGAATATTAACTCCCATATTCTGTACTCTAAAACCAATGTTGAAACCAAAATGGTGAAAAATGAATACGTGTCTTCTTATTCCTATAATTTTACCTCTTGCTTCAAGACAGCCACCAGGCATTATGTCTTCTTTTTGAGAACATTCATGTTACATAGCTAAAGAAGAATTTGCCTGAAGATTATTCATCCTTCTGGATTTTTCCCCTTAAAAGTCTGAACTCATTTAAGGGGTTATGCTAGGTCTACAGGAGAAAGCAACATGTTGAATTCTTGGATCAAAAACCTCTCCCAAAGCTAGGAAAGGGACTAAGATCCTCAGGTTCAACAACAACGAAATTCCACAAAATGAGGAGTTGGCTGGACCCCTAAAAAAATGACTGCACCATATATATAGACAGATCAGTGAGTGCCCAGGCACCCAGCCTCACAAACACCCAAGCCTCAGCTTGTAGCACAGCCTCTCCCTTCTACGACTGGGATTGGAATGGAGAGCCATTTGAACCAAAGATGTATCTACCCTCCACCCATCCCACCCTCCCCAGCACCTGCATTCAACTCTGAGAGGAGAAAACGCTAATAATTACCAAAATTGAAATTCCAGCCACTAACATGAGATGAAGGCTTAGATCAGATTAAATGTGATTTAGAGAAGAAAAAGAAATATCTTACACCTAAGTGTTGGGGTGGAATAAAATTCATTGCTGCTGCAGCACTTTTTAATGAGTCACTTTAATTTTATACAGTTCAGTCACATCTTACATTAAATGCAAAGTAGAATCGTTCTTATTATCAGCCTCCTCCACTCCCAGCTCATGAGCTACAATGTGTCAGACATCTTCTCAGCACTTAACCTCAGGTTGAGACTAGTATTTACCTCATATTATTGATGAGGAAACTGAGGCAGAAACCTTGGATAACTAAAGTCTCACACCTGGTAAGGACTCAAAGACAGGCAATGTTACTAGCCTTCACCCACCAGCTCCTTTTCTGGCTCTTCTAGTGGGGCCGGGGCCCCCCACCTTCACACAGGCAAAGTGTAAGTGATATGGGACAAGAAATTCCACAAGCTCCCAGTGTCCTGGTGTAGTCATGTGAAAGCAGATGTGAAAACCCTGAGCATCAAAACAGAATAAGCTTCAGCGAATAGCTGTTGATTAACTGAATGCTTTCCTTGACATTCTCCAAAAAGCAGAAACTTAAAATCTCTTTCTACAATATTGCCTCTTCCAGTGTTTTTAAGTAGTTTTTTGAAAAGGTGTGCTGTGCTGGGGTCCAACCGGTTCTTTTTTTTTTTTTTTTTTTTTTTTTTTTTTTGAAGCTTTTTGTTGGGATAAGAAAAGCCAAATTGGTCTCTCTCTCACTGAAGCTCTGTGTGTCCACCTAAGGAAAAGGGCCTGCAGCAGGGTATGTGGGCATGGCCCTCCCATGATATGCAACCCAAAGCCGTGGCTGGGCTAAAGAGAGTCACAAAGTGGGAAGGGGGAGGCAAATTGAACGCTTACTGCCTAGTCTGTGCAGCAAACACCCACTTCCCTCTAAACCCAAGAGCAAGATCATCCTTTACCTGATTTGGAGGGAGAAATGCTTTGAGAAGTTGTAAAAAAGAACAGATCTGATTAAAATCCCACAGCATATTTTCAATTTAATCTTCTTTTTTCTCTGCAACCTAATTTCAGCAATTATGTTTATCTCTTAAATGCCTCCTCTTCTTCATAACTTTGATGATTCTCACATGGGCTGTAGACTGTTTGCTCTAATTGTTTTCTTATTAACATTTCCATTTTAAATGACTAAAAATAAGACTTTGACCTTCCAAAGTGAATGTCTGCTGACTGCTCTTCCTCCAGGAGAAATTAACTTTGAAAATATCTACAAAGTTTAGCCAAGGCGATATGGCCATTCATTTTTCTTCTTATTTGTTTCTTTAAGGCAGAGTCTTCTTTTTCTTTTCTGGAAGAGACATGGGGGCAAAGAATCAGTGAGCCCCACAGAAAGCATCAGGTCATAGAGACAAATGGAAAGGGTTTCTAATAGGAGAATACTAAGTGACTGTTCATTCTCACACTCACTGGTCTATTGCTTCTATTTTAAGAAAGAGGAAATACTGGATGTAAATTATTTTTCTTAATATATGCCAGCCATTAAAAATAACATCATTTAAGTTCACTTTTTTTTTCATGTAAAGAGAAACTACCATTTGATCATTTCAAGGGGATAAAAACAAGATTATGCCTGACTGCCAAAAAAAAAAAAATCCTCCTTTGGGATGTGGAACATGAAGAAGCAGGATAATGAGGATTTTTCCCCCTAAACAGATTGAAGATTAAAATATGAATTAAAAAGCATTTAAATATGAATGAAAACAATCAAGATCAAAAGAGCTATTTGTAAAGACTTGGAAAACCTAACCCAACATATCCCCTGTGCCTTTACAAATGTGTGTGATAAGTGGTGTGTCAGCACCAAATAATAATTCTATATATTTTATTGATAATTGTCCTCATCCTGACATATGGAAGAAAACATAATAGTTGCAGAGAATTGCAGTAATATATTTAGTTCCTTTAAACCTCTATTTCAATCACCTTTCATAAAGTAAAAGAAATGAAAGGAACTTTGTAAGATATACAAAGGAAACTAAACTTATTGATATATGCTAGGAGACCCAAACGAATTCCTTTCATCCAGACACACATAATTCTTACTGCAGACGAGCCTCCATCTTTCTGGATGAGCAGACACTTCCTCCCATTAGAGCTGGGGAAGAATGACTATCTCTGATCATGCATCACTATCATTAAAACTAAGGCAATATGCCCACCCACCCCTTGCATATGAAAGGAAAGAAAAATAAAAAATAATAATCACCAGCTTCCAAGCACTGACTTTTTATGTCTTATACAGAGCTCCATGAATCTTCCAAAATTAATGACAATGGATAAGCTTCCTCAAAGATTTTGCAGGATGCTGCTGGCACGTTTCTGCAAGGTAAAGCGATTTACTCTGCCCTCGGCGGAGGGAAGAAGGGAGGGCTTAGAAAAATAAACTAGCTTGAAAATAAAATTATAAAGCTGAGGAAATAACACATGAAAGAAACATCCCACCTATTCTCAATTTTAATCATCTCCAAACCTAAAGGAGAATTAAAGTTATTTATTTCCACAACTAAGGCCATTTTTGCTGAAATTGCAAAACTCGTCATTTGACAAAAAGGAACACATCATAAAGGTTCTGTGCTGTCCAAAGTAAATACTACAGATTAAACAAGAAGGAGGAAAAAAGGAAAATAAATCTCAGTTGAAAATAAGTCATCTTAATAAATATGTTCTTCATTATTTTAATAACAATCCAATGATATCAAATTTATAAAAATTTTGGCAAAATATAATTCCTAAATCTATAGCTGAGTGTAAAAACACTATTAAAAATCAATAATATTAGAAAAGGAAAGCATCCCTAAGATTATGTACTGGGAAATATTTACAAATAAACAAAAAAAAATTATCTGTATGGCCATGATAAACTAAATAATAATGAAAAATTAAAATTTACTCAATCATTCCTTCATTCAAAAAATTTTTAAGAGTGTACTGGGAACCACACATTTTTCTAGACACCAGTGGAACAACAGTGAACAAGAGAAGGTAAAAAACCTTAACTGGAAGATTATAAAATATTACAGTAAAAAAAGAGAAAATATCAACAAGATAAACAAAACAGATGCATATTAGATAATCAAAAATACTATGAAGAAACAAGTCAGGAAAGGATAGTGAGGAGTGCTCAGGTGGCAAGATTTAGGAGTGGGTGAAGGGGGGAAAAAAATGGAATAATTAAAGTCTCATTCGGAAGGCAGCATTTTTGTGAAGACCTGAGGGCAGGAGAGAGCAAGACAGGCTGATACCTGGAGCAAAAGCATTTCAGGTAGAGGGAACAGCAAGTTCAAAGTTCCTGAGGCAGGACTATATTTGATATTCACCAGGACTATCAAGGAATGCAATGGCCTGGAGCAACGTGAGGCAGAGAAAGGTGCTATAATAGACACAAGGGATGAGATGAAGATCGTGTATGTCCACTTAGGCCAGTGTAAGGGTTTTTTGCTTTTTCTCTGAATTGAGAAGTTTCTTAAAAGATTGGGGGGTTGGGGGGGGATGACACCCTCTCACATATTTTAAGAGGATGACCTGTTAAAGGGATATCCTAAAGAAAAGGGGGCAACAAAAAGGAGACAGAAGTCTATTATGGCTACCCAAACAAGATTATGATGGAGGCTAGCACCTGGGTGGTATCTGGGAAGGCAGTGAGAAACAATTAGAGTTTCAATATATTTTGAAGGCAAAGTCAATAGGATTAATTCATTGGGTGTTGCGGGTAGGGTAGGGATTATGAAAAAGAGAAGTCAGCTGTGACATCAAGGATTTGGGCTGAGTGTGGTCAGCCAAAGGATTAACCCTAACTCTATAATCACCAGCACCCATGCCCTTCCCATGGTCCCACTAGGGGCAGCACGTTTTCCCACCCCTTGACTACAGCCTTAATCTCAGACCTAACTTTGATAATTGATTATGTGGAAGTGACTGCCTGTCCATTCTGAGACTGAGATTGAAGTGGCTTTGCATATCATTTCTTGCCCCCTTATAATTCTGTCATCAGCATTAAGAAGAATACGCACCAGGCATGGTGGCACACGCGTGTAATCCCAGCGGCTCTGGGGGTTGTGGCAGGAGGATTGCGAGTTCAAAGCCAGCCTCAGCAAAAGTGAGGCGCTAAGCAATTCAGCAAGACCCTGTCTCTAAATAAAATACAAAATAGGTCTGGGGATGTGGCTCAGTGGTTGAGTGCCCCTGAGTTCAATCCCAGTACCAACAAAAAGAATATGCGCTTTTAGAGCTACTTAAGCCTCTGAAGCCTGAAGAAGAGGGACCCAGCTTGCCCCAGTCTAGATCAGCCAAATCCAAATCAACCTCAGACATGTGAGTAAAACTGATGATTGCTGTTGTAAGCCCTTAAGGCCAGAGTTGGCTTGTTATGTTGCAATGGCTAACTGATACACTGAACAATTTGAAGGATAAAGTTATATTTTCTAAAATAAGGAAACTTGCAGAAAGAGTAAGTTTGGAGGAGGAAAAATCAAGATTTTAGTCTTGGATATATTAATCTTGAGTTTCTCATGAGGGCTGAAAGCAGAGATTGAATAGGAATTGAATAGAAAAGAGGTCTAAACTAAAATAGAAATGTAAGAGTCATAAGAGTTTAAATGGTATTTAAAGCCATACGATTAGTTAAGATCTCCAAAGATGTAAATATAGATTAAAAATAATAAACAAAATTCAAGCCATGATATACTTCAGAATGAAGAGTTGAGGAAATTAGGAAGAACAAGCAAAGGAGATGAGTAGAAGCCAACAGAGGTGTTGCAGTTCTATAAAGATTGGTGCCTAGAAATTTAGTGAATAATAACATGTACAAAGTGAGTGATCCACTGGACCAAATTATGTATTGATATGTCAAGTAAGATGAAGAATGAAAATTACCAATGGATCCCATCTAGGGACCTTACTATGTTTTGGTAGAGGGGTAGAGGTGCAAATTTAATTATAATGAGTTTAAGAGAGAGTATGAAGAGAAAAAGAGGACAATAGTTATAGATTGCTCTTTAACAAGTTTTGCTATATAGAAAAGCAAGACAAAGGAAAATTAACTAGAGGGGAAAATGAGATTCAAGAGAAAGGTTTGTGAGGCTTGTTATTTTTTTTAAATGGGAGTGAGAGGGCTGGGGATGTGGCTCAAGTGGTAGCGCGCTTGTCTGGCATGCGTGTGGCCCGGGTTTGATCCTCAGCACCACATACAAACAAAGATGTTGTGTCTGCTGAAAACTAAAAAATAAATATTAAAAAATTCTCTCTCTCTCTCTCTCCTCTTTAAAAAAAATGGGAGTGAGAATGCTTTTTCCCCCACATGCTGATAAGAATAATCCAGCAGAAGAGGAAAACTTGAAAAAAGAGGGGTACTATCAATAAACAGAAAAGGAGTCATAGTATTTGGGAACAAATGCTAGAAATTAAATAGTGTTAGATGGGAACTTGTAGAAAGTTTCTCTTTGTTGCTTATTTTTCTCAATGGAATAGGAAGCAAGTTCAGCTAAGAGAGAGGATAGGGAGGAATGTGAATATTCAGAGACAGAGAAGTATCAAATGATCATCTAGAAAATAGAAATCAAATGGATTACATAAGGCCGGGCTACTGCAAAAAGACCCACCCAAGTTGAGTCATCACAAATTTAAAGTGAGACAATCACATGGTGTGCATTTGTCTACAATCTGGTTCTGTTATATGAGTATAACCAAGAGTAGGAAGGTAATTAAATTTAATCAAGGTTAGAATTTCCATATATATTTGGAAATACATATATATATTTGGAAATACATATATATATATTTGGAAATATATATATATATTTGCTTTATAAATATATATTTATAAAGCAAGAGAGAATAGCAGGAGACTTGAGGGTATGGGCAAGGAAGCCATAGTGATTGGCTGTGGAATTTAAGGTGGAGAACAAACAATGGGTACAAGAGCAGAGTGAGTGTTATAGTTTAGGTATGAAGTGTCCCCCCACCAAAGCTCCTGTGTTAATGAAGGAATATGCAGACATAAAATGGTTATGTTATGAAAGCTATAACCTAATCAGTCCATCCTAGCTTGAATGGACTACTTGGTAACTGGTGGGTCATGGTTGGATGAGGTGAGGAGTCACTGGGGGCCTGCCCAGGAAAGGTGCTTCTTCCCTTTAGCCCCTCCTCTCCCTCCTCCAACCTCTGCTTCCAGGATACCATGAGGTGAACAGCTTTTCTCCACCCATGCCCTTCGGCCATGATGTTCTGCCATACCTTGGGCCTAGAACAATGGAGTTTTCTGACCTTGGACTGAAACTCTCAAACTGTGAGCCCAGAATAAACTCTTCCTCCTCTAAATTGTTCTTGTCAGGTACTTTTGGCCATACTGGTGGAAAACTGACTAACACAGTGAGAGAAAGGGAAAATATTGGGTTGAGGGATTTTGCGCTGTGCTTACTGAAGGGAGCTTCACCATTGGGTTAGTGATGATGGGAAGAAGTTGTTTGAAACAAAGCTTTTGGGGAGGTTGCAATTGACAACAACATTGAGGTATGACTTTGAGGTTGAATAACTGCCCAGAGCATGGAGTGCTAGGTAAATGGAGGAGAGAGGTGCAGAAAGTGAGAAGTCAGTGTATTGGAAGACGCATCTAAGGCTCAACTGCCAAGAATTAGGTCAAGAGAAGTATTAGAGAAAGTACCAGGAACTAAATGGTAAAATAGTCCAGAAATTCAAAAGACTATGGGGTCTATAAAATATCTATTTCATGCCTTAACTGAAATTATGGTATCAATCAAATTTCTCTCTAAAACATGTATAGGGACCTTAGAAGTAAAGCAGAACTCTCAAGCTATCTCCCTTAGCCAGCTCACCAGATGACATGATGCTCCCTATTCTGTGAAAAGCTTTTCTACAGAGGCCAGAACCATGAGAAAGCCACTAACACAGAGCAGACTCTGGTTTTGCTCCTACCATATGAGTTGGGTGCTTGCCTAGAGTAAGTTACATTTGTTCCCAACATTGTTTATGCCTCTCAAACTTGTTTTTGTAATTACATACCTACATAATTTCATGATATAGTAGGTAAGTCCAGGATGCATGAATGCAAAAGAAAAAAAAAGTGTGGCTTCTTTGAAAATTATATTGGATGCTAGAAAGATTTTATAAAGGTGAGTCACTAAGAAATATGCTGTCAGATTAGGTGTGAGTGAGACAGCCATAAAATATTTTTAAAGAATCATAAAAATGTAGAAGGTGTCAGCACTTGGGTTGCTTTACCCATGTCTTTAGGTTATTGCTCCACTTACAGCAGCCAAACCAGAACTCAGAGACAATGAATTATGGGTGTGGTTGGTGCAAGATAGATGACACAGAGCTCAGTCGGGGGACCTATGCTAGAAATGAAGAGTGGGTCTACATCAAAATATTGGTGAATACATACAAATTTATGTTTTCAAAGCTAGGCAAAATCTTAAAGGTATCATTTCAAAATAAGTCAGTGCTTTAACCAACTTCTTCAGTTAACCACTGTAACTAACCAACAGAGTTACATTAAAGAACTTCTGGGGTGACTTTAAACTAGTCCAGAATTTAAACAAGCAAGACAGAGACATCAAATGATTCATTACCAGAGTAAGTCCTTTATAAACATGGAGAAAACATTTCTTGGTTGAACTGGACAGTGACTTTAATTTTCACTGTTATTTGTGTCAAGTCTTATAATGATTGGAATGGGAGCAATGTGACAAGAACATCAAGCACACACTTGCCTTTAAGGCAAGCTGCTCCTGAATTCCTTATTAGATGTGAATCTCTGCATTGAAGTGTCCGTCTGATTCCTTTTATATGAGAATAGGAGTTTTGCTGTAATCAATTAGGTCGTCACTTAACATTCATCATTCACTAGTATAGGCTGCATGACTATGGATAAGAGTATTTAAATAATTAAACTGATCTGTTCTGATCCAGAAGAATTTTTAGCAGTGTGACATAAAAAGGAAATATGACTGTGATTATGCTATGACATGAGGTACCTCAATATTTATGCTCAAATCCAAAATGCTAGACAAAACTACCTCAACCAGGCAAGTCACAAAACAGAGAACCTGCAAAACAGAGAACCTCCCAAGCACAGGGAGAGCACTGCTGGGGTGGTGGGACACAGATGAGAGGATTTAGCAAGGCAGAAGAAGAAAGCGGTCTCTTTTGAACACTGTGATGGACCACAGTTTGGGAAGCAGAAGGAAACTAAAAATTTTCTACAAATAATAAGAAATGTCCTGTTCAAAGGAAGTAGCCTTCTAATGTGGAACAGGAATGCCATGAAACACACAGAAAAGATCAACAAAACTTGGACAAGCTCAGGAGGGAAAACTGCAACCAAAACTTTTCTCTAAGCCACATTTAGGAGAGGTTTGTACTCATTCTTTAGTCAGAATGAATCAAAATGTTATTCTCATTATCTTCACTTATGGTTTGTCATATATAAATATACTTTGATTAATACATACTAAACTATATATAGCTTTCATTTTTTCCTATGAAGGTTCAAATTCGAAGAACCCTTCCAGGTATTATAGGAACTGTGATTCAAGACTGAGTCAACCACTGTAGGATCACAACTCATCTCTGATATCATCTTTTGCAGAATAATTTAATGCTATGTATCAGGTACTATGAATTCTTCATACCTATTTACCAAATGGTACTATATCTAGAAATTTAGACTATGAAAATGGAAAGTTAAGGAACATTTATACACAAAGATTTGGAAACAATCAAATTAACAATTTTAGAGAAATGGTTAAATTATGATCTATTTACATTACCCCTGGGTCTTGATAGAACCAGATAAACAATGAAACAGGCAATATATGTATGGGTACAGGGGAAAGAGTCTTTGCTGTCTTGAGAGGAGCCATTTTCTTCTTATCAGGATAGGACTGTGTCCAGATGGGAGGGAAATAGCAAAGCCATAGATCCAAAGAAGTCAGGCAAGTGTTACAGTGAGTGGCATGATCCACAGCTGCAGGACAACATGGAACAGGGCATCTGCCCATCCATTCAACAGCCAATACTGGCAGCCCAGGATAATCTCAGAATGTACACTCAGTGCTGCCATCTCTTCTGATTTTTTCTTTCAAAAGGAGCTAACCACTTGGATTTTGCTATGTTTTTTTGTGTAATAATCAATATGGTAAAGGGCCACTTTATATTAATCCAAAGGATGTGGTGGGTGGAAGGGGTTGCATCTGGCTTAGAGTCAAAATAGATTCAGATGTTTTTGAGACAAGGAGGCTCTCTGGAGACAGCCTGGATGGGCTGGGACTTATCAGAGTACCTACCTAAACTGCTCTGCAAAAAAGGTTAACTTGGGTGGGGGGGAGTATACAAAGGAATAAGGAAGAGGGACTAGGAAACGGAGTAATATAGCAGTAGCCTAAGTAGAGACTTATAAGTATTTTTAAATATCCAATTCACTGAAACTTCTGTGAACCTTCAGCCAAGGAAGTCATATGCCAGGGACCAAAAGGGAGTTCTCCTTCAAAGAATAGCCTGACAGTTACAAGAAACAGCCCCCTGGGAGACATCCTGCCTGGGAGACACCCTGCAGCCATCCATCTCCCTGAGATATCCTGCGGCCATCTGTCTTCCTGAAACATCCTGCGTTATCTCACCTTGTGAAGACGTACAACAACTGCCAATAAGAGAGCTTCCCCATCCCCAGCCCATAAATACCCCTGTGTGAACAATAAAAGTTTGCAGCTTGATCAGAACTCCTGTCTTGCTGTCACCCTTCGTGTCTCTTGTCCCTTCATTCCTCCCCATCTAGGTTCGCTGCCCACGTTGATGTGTCCTGCCTGTCGGGACAGTCATACATGTAAATGTATCATATAATGGTATTTTGGGAAAATCGAAAACCAGGAGTCCTTTGTTCTTTCACCTGATTTGGTGTGGGTGAGAAAGAAGAGTTTCAAAGTATTAATAATCTGGTTTCAAGATGGCAGAATAGAGGAGGTTGTTTTCCTGGTTATTGCATGGTATGAAACCTACAAACATTTGTAGAGAGGCAGCTTCTCAGCAAGATGGGTGGGAAAAAGGGTGGGGGGCTTTACTGGGAATTAATTCTGGACATTCAAAGTAAACTGGGGACTCAGGAAGTTGGATATAATAAAAGAAGGAAGAGGGCTGGGGTTGTAGCTCAGTGGTAGAGCACTTGCCTAGTGTGTGTGAGGCACTGGGTTCAATTCTCAGCACCATATATAAATAAATAAATTAAATAAAGAACTATCAACAACTAAAATATATTAAAAAATAAATAAATAAGGAAGAAATTCCCAGCACTGCCGCTACTGCTACTGGCAGCACCAGCCACATCTATCTCCTGAGGAACAAAGTGAAGGGATAAGGGAATTAAAGGAACCTACATCTTTCGGAAGCCTGAGGCATATCTGGGTACAGAGAGATCAGAGATCAAAGACACTGCCCGACTAACCTGAAAGGCGTGCTGCACAATACCCTTGTGTGGGAAAGAAGGCACATCTCTTCTGTCTGCTCACAGAGGACAAAGGAAGGAACCATTCTGGAGCTGTGGCATGTGCACCAGCAACTGGTGGAGCTGATTCCTGGCAAACCTGAGCTTGGTCCGATATACAGGCTGGCAAGCCCATACCACATGACATAGAGTATGCCTAAGTGACCAAGAGAAAATCGAATGTGTAGAGGGGTTTACACAAGGAAATACAGGTCATGGAAACCCACTTGGCTTCCCTCTCCCCCTCCAGTCTGTGCCCTTGCAGGACAGGCTGGGAGAGACCCAACGACCTGGGAATTCAAAAGGGTGGGGACAGGAGTGATTGAGTTTGGGGATGAATCTGAGAGATAAAGTAAATACAGGATCTATGGGTGATGGAAGGAACTAAGAATTGGCCTCTTCAACACACGGGTGGAACCCTAGTGGTGTGCAGCCTCCCAGCATGGACCAGCAACTGCTGGGCCTTGGAGGTGCATTGATTTAAAATTATCAGGCCAACTGCCATTCAACAAAGAACCCAGAATTGACCTAAACCTAAACCCAACTTCTAGGAGCTCCTCCTATGGGATTTCCTCTCACACTCCAACAACCCTACCCTGAGGGTGGAGCAAGCATCACACCCCAGATAACCCCACCTAACACTGCTGAGAAGGGAAGCTTTGAACTCCAAAGGAAAAAATTCTTAAACTCTTCATCAAGATTTTCTTTTCTTTTCTCTGTTCAATTGTGACCTGAATGTGTTCATAGAGATTTATACATATTCATATTTGTTTCTCGTTTTTCATTTGTAGCATTTTTGAAAGCAGTTATTTTTTCATGGATCAATATTTTGAGTAGTTCGATTAGTATAATTTTGTTTTCTTTTGTATTCTTTTATTTTTATTTTTAAATTTTTTCATTTCATATATTTTCTTTAACTTATCTGTTTCCCTTTATTCTCTTTCTTTTCTTCCACTAACAGTCTCTATTGTTCTCTCTTTCACTCTTCCTTTAACATTTTAATTCTATTTTCTCTTCTACTCCCTCATAATCATCACATCCTGCATCATTTCTGTTCTCTCTCTGCCCACCATTTGTAATTGTAAATACTTTTGCAAACTTGCTGTTTTTACTGTGGGCAATAATTGATCATATTGTTTCTGTTTATTGTGATAATTAACATTATAGATATCATAACAGGAAGTATTTATTTAATGCTTTATATTGTTTGCATTGGTTGTTGTTATAATTTGTCTCAACATAAACAGTGAGGTACTGGAAACCTTCAGGGACACTATAAGTCTACAGGGACAAAACTCTACTGTCTCAGATCCATACCTTTAGATGGGTAGACACATGGACAACATGAAAAAGCAAGGGAACAAATGGCCCCAAACCAACCAATATAATTCAATAACAGAATCCACTGACACCAAAGTGGAAGAAATGTCAGAGACAGAATTTATAATGTTCATAGTTAAACTGGTCTGCAAAGTAAAGGATGATGTAAGGAGTGAAATCAGAGAGAAAATACAGGAAGTAAAATATCACTTCAATTAAGAGCTAGAGATTCTGAGAAAAAAATTAAGCAGAAATTCTCAAAAGGAAGGAATCAATAAACCAAATTAAAAATTCAATGGAAAGCATTACCAGGAGACTAGATTACTTAGAAAACAGAGTTTCATGAAATAAAGACAAAATGTATAATCTTGAAAATAAACTTGATTGTTGTGGTTTGATGTGAACTGTCCCCCAAAAGCTCATGTGTGAGACAATGCAAGAAGGTTCAAAGGAGAAATGATTGGATTGTGAGAGTCTTAACCCAATCAGTGGTTTAATCCCCTGATAGGGATTAATTTAGTGGTAATTAAAGTGGTAGGGTGTGACTGGAGGAAGTGGGAATTGGGGCATGGCTTTGGGTATATATTTGTATCCGGAGAGTGGAGTCTCTCTCTCTGCTTCCTGATCATCATGTGAGCTGCTTCCCTCTGCCTCACTCTTCCATTATGATGTTCAGCCTCACCTTAAGCCCCATGGAATGGAGCTAGCCTTCTATAGACCAAGATCTCTGAAACAATAAACCCTCATTAAACTTTTCCTCCTCTGTACATCTGTGCTGGCTGGGTTATTTAGTTACAGCAGGGAAAAAGCTGAATAAAACATTCGCCATGGAGAAAATATGTTAAAAGGCCAAGAAAAGAATTTCCAAGAAATATGAGATAACATGAAAAGACCAAATAGAAGACTTATCAGGATAGATAAAGGCTCAGAGATACAAACCAAAAGAATCCACAATCTTTTCAATAAAATAATATCAGAAAACTTCCCAAACCTAAAGAATGAAAAGGAAAATCAAATATAGGAGGCTTACAGGACCCCAAATATACAAAATTGCAACAGACCCAGACCAAGTCACATTATTATAAAAATGCCTAACATAAGAAATAAGGAAACCAGAAAGATGGCGGCGGGAAGTGAGTAAGCCACTCCGTGCTCCGCGCCGCCATGCCCGCAGCGTATGTTGCCGCATCTTAAAAGATGAAGTAAAGATCATTAAAGGAGATCTGTCGACAAAAACTCAGCACCGTGTCAAGAAAGGGGCCTAGGTGGAGTGAATCCGCCACGACTCCAGCCAAGGTGGAGTGAGTCCATCACGACTTCAGCGCGAGCAGTAAGGCTGCAGCCCCCGAGCTGCCCAGCTCCCTCGGCCCCTTCTCCTTCTCCTCTCCACCTTTCCGCTTTGCTTCTTCCCCGCCGTCTCTCCTCCCACGCTCAGTCCCTAAATCTAGATCTCAATTTCTTTCCCCCACCCCGCCCGCTCTCCCGCGTGTCCAGTACCCAGCCCGCGTGGGCCCCGAGGCGCTGCCTCCCCTCCCCCAGCCCGCACCCCCTCCCCGGGGGTCCCGAAGGCCACAGCTGGGCCGCCACCACGCCGCCACCGCCGCCGCCACCACTTCCCGCGGAGCACCATAGAGCAGACTCTTCACCGCGCGAGTGAGCTGCCAAGTTAAATGGAACAGCTGATAAGATGAGTGACAATTTAAAATCTAAGTGATCCAACATGGCGGCGGACGCGGAGAGATCAAGTCTCTAACCCCTTCAGCTGCGCAAGCATAGGGAGAAGTAAACTGTCAAAATACTGTTCGCTCAGGACCACTAGGCACTGTTGAGCTGAAGGGGATCCCGGGTGAACAGTCTGCCCCTCTCAGAACACACCGAGCCCGGATTGGGCTGCATTCTAGTTCTGGTTCGCCTGCTTCTCGTGACTCAGCACTAATGATCCCGTTGAAATAACTAGTCGGCCCACCTGAACTCACAGAGGTAAAAGCCAAATGAGCACGATAGACCCAGGGTATCCCTCTGCTGACAACAGAGGCCCCTTGCACCAGCTACCAGGGGAGTTGCTACTTGAGGGCAAACAAATTCGCTGGGGGTCCTCGGCCCCAAGCCCTACAAACTTAGGGTCTGAGGGAGGCAAACAGAAAGGGTGTGCCCAGACATCCATGCAAACAGGGCTCCCAGGAGCAGCAGACCCGGCGTGTAGCCAGTATTGTGGTGAGCGTCACAGGTGAGCGGGGCCTGGCTTGAGGAACCACAAGAGAAGGCCCTAGGCACTCAGGATTGGAGACCCGCACAGTCTGGGAAGAAGAGCTGAGGCAGAGTGATTGGTTCCCACCCATCAAGAAGAGAAGCCTGGCCCAGTGGGCATAGCTCCACCTACTGGAAGAGAAGTTAATTGAGCTCTATGACTGCATTTATTATTATTATTTTTTTTTAATGATTATTGTTGGTATTTTTTTTTATTTTATTTTCACTTTTTGTTGTTGATGTTTTTGTTGCTCTTCAACTTTCTTATTAATGGTTTCAATTTTTTAAAATACTTTTTATTCTATTATTATCACTATTATTTTATAAACTTTAATTTCCATTTTTTATTATCATTATAATTTTGTTTTGTTTTGTTTTAAATTTTTATTTTTTCGTTTTTTCTTTCTTTCTTTTCACTTTTTTCTTTTGTCTTTTCATTTCTTTTCAATTTTCTTATTCCCCCTTTCTTGAATTCTACCTGCCTACACTCACTCTCTTTAGTGACTTCTTCCCTTCCCTTCTAATACCTCTCCTCCCAAGCATCAAATAAATTTATAAGAGTAAACAGTAACTCAGCAGTCAAACAAAACAAGAAGTATCATGAGCATAAAAAAGCAAGAAAGAAAAGGAGTACAAACAATGAAGGACAGCCTAAATATTCAGGAGGACCTGGAGTCATCAGAAAAATGGCCATATAAAGAACTCAAGGAACACCTTAGACAGATGGAAAGGAACCTTAAAGATCACATTGAAAGTGAATTACATAAACAGATAAAAGAAGAAGTTAAGCATCTTTATCAGGAGATAGAGATTATTAAAAAAAATCAAACAATAATTCTAAAAATGAAGGAAACGATAAACCAAATTAAAAACTCAATCGAGAGTATCACTAACAGAGTGGAGCAAGTAGAAGCCAGAATGTCAGACAATGAAGACAAAATATATCATCTTGAAAAGAGTCTAGCCAACTCAGAAAGGCTGGTAAAAAATCACGAGAAAAACATCCAAGAGATTTGGGATAACTTAAAAAAACCAAACTTACGAGTCATCGGGATAGAGGAAGGCACAGAGATTCATACCAAGGGAATGAGTAACCTGCTGAATGAAATAATTACAGAAAACTTTCCAGAAATAAAAAAGGAAACAGATATACAAATTGTAGATGCATACAGGACACCGAGCACACAAAATCACAGTAGACCAACGCCAAGACACATTGTTATGAAGATATCCAATATACAGAACAAAGAGAAAATATTAAAAGCTACAAGAGAAAAGAGGCAGATTACATTTAGGGGTAAACCAATAAGGTTAACAACGGATTTTTCATCACAGACGCTGAAAGCAAGATGATCCTGGAACAACGTATTTCAAACACTGAAAGACAATGGATGCCAACCAAGAATTCTGTATCCAGCAAAATTAAGCTTCAGATATGACAACGAAATAAAAATCTTTCATGATAAACAAAAGCTAAAAGAATTTGTAGCCAGAAAACCAGCATTGCAAAGCGTCTTGAGCAAAACTCTACACGAGGAAGAAATGAAAAACAATAACCAAAACCATCAGCGGGAAGTGCCTCGGTAAAGACAGAGGACAGGGGGAAAGCTAATCATGGAGAAACAAACTAAATAGAAAAAAAAAAAGATAAATAATCAAACATGGCAGGAAGTACAAACCATATATCAATAGTAACTCTGAATGTTAATGGCTTAAACTCTCCAATAAAGCGACATAGGCTGGTAACATGGATTAAAAAAACAAATCCAACAATATGCTGCCTCCAGGAGACACATCTGATTGGAAAAGACATACACAGGCTCAAGGTAAAAGGTTGGGAAAAAATATACCACGCACACAGTCCTCGTAAGCAGGCAGGGGTGGCCATCCTCATATCGAATAAAATCGACTTCAAGACTAAGTTAATCAAAAGGGATAAGGAAGGACATTATATACTGTTAAAAGGAACCATTCACCAACAAGACATAACAATTATCAATATTTATGCACCAAATAATGGAGCTGCGACGTTCATAAAACAAACTCTCCTCAAGTTCAAGAATCAAATAGACCACAACACAATAATCATGGGTGACTTCAACACACCTGTCTCACCATTGGACAGATCCTCCAAACAAAAGTTGAATAAAGAAACTATTGACCTCAATATCACAATCAATAACCTAGACTTAACTGACATATATAGAATATATCAACCATCATCAAGTGGATATACTTTTTTCTCAGCAGCAAATGGAATCTTCTCAAAAATAGATCATATATTATGCCATAGGGCAACCCTCAGTAAATATAAAGGGGTTGAGATAATACCATGCACTTTAACAGATCATAATGGAATGAAACTGGAAATCAATGATAAAAGAAGGAAGGAAAAATCCTACATCACGTGGACAATGAACAATATGTTACTGAATGATCAATGGGTTACACAAGACATAAAGGAGGAAATCAAAAAATTCTTAGAGATAAATGAAAATACAGACACAACATATCGGAATCTATGGGACACAATGAAAGCATTTTTAAGAGGGAAATTCATCGCCTGGAGGTCATTCCTCAAAAAAAGGAAAAACCAACAAATAAATGAGCTCACACTTCATCTCAAAGCCCTAGAAAAGGAAGAGCAAAACAATAGCAAATGTAGCAGAAGGCAAGAATTAATTAAAATCAGAGCAGAAATCAATGAAATTGAAACAAAAGAAACTATTGAAAAAATTAACAAAACAAAAAGTTGGTTCTTTGAAAAAATAAATAAGATCGACAGACCCCTAGCCATACTAACGAAGAGAAGAAGAGAGAGAACTCAAATTACTAACATACGGGATGAAAAAGGCAATATTACAACAGACGCTTCAGAAATACAGAAAAGAATTAGAAATTATTTTGAAAACCTATATTCCAATAAAATAGAAGATAGTGAAGACATCGATAAATTCCTTAAGTCATATGATTTGCCCAGACTGAGTCAGGAGGAAACTCACAACTTAAACAGACCAATATCAATAGATGAAATAGAAGAAGAAATCAAAAGACTTCCAACCAAGAAAAGCCCTGGACCGGATGGGTATACAGCGGAGTTCTACAAAACCTTTAAAGAAGAATTAATACCAATACTTTTCAAGTTATTTCAGGAAATAGAAAAAGAGGGAGCTCTACCAAATTCATTCTATGAGGCCAACATCACCCTGATTCTGAAACCAGACAAAGACACCTCAAAGAAAGAAAACTACAGACCAATATCTCTAATGAACATATATGCAAAAATCCTCAATAAAATTCTGGCGAATCGGATACAAAGGCACATCAAAAAAATTGTGCACCATGATCAAGTAGGATTCATCCCTGGGATGAAAGGATGGTTCAATATACGGAAATCAATAAATGTTATTCACCACATCAATAGACTTAAAGATAAGAACCATATGATCATCTCGATAGACGCAGAAAAAGCATTTGACAAAGTACAGCATCCCTTTATGTTCAAAACATTAGAAAAACTAGAGATAACAGGAACTTACCTCGACATTGTAAAAGCTATCTATGCTAAGCCTCAGGCTAGCATCATTCTGAATGGAGAAAAATTGAAGGCATTCCCTCTAAAATCTGGTACAAGACAGGGATGCCCCCTATCACCACTTCTATTCAATATAGTTCTCGAAACACTGGCCAGAGCAATTAGACAGACGAAAGAAATTAAAGGCATAAAAATAGGGAAAGAAGAACTTAAATTATCACTATTTGCGGATGACATGATTCTATACCTAGAAGACCCAAAACGGTCTACAAAAAAACTACTAGAACTAATAAATGAATTCATCAAAGTGGCAGGATATAAAATCAACACACATAAATCAAAGGCATTTCTGTATATCAGCGACAAAACTTCTGAAACGGAAATGAGGAAAAACACTCCATTCACAATATCCTCAAAAAAAAAATAAAATACTTGGGAATCAACCTAACAAAAGAGGTGAAAGACCTATACAATGAAAACTACAGAACCCTAAAGAGAGAAATAGAAGAGGATCTTAGAAGATGGAAAAATATACCTTGTTCATGGATAGGCAGAACTAACATCATCAAAATGGCGATATTACCAAAAGTTCTCTATAGGTTTAATGCAATGCCAATCAAAATCCCAATGGCATTTCTTGTAGAAATAGATAAAGCAATCGTGAAATTCATATGGAAAAATAAAAGACCCAGAATAGCAAAAACAGTGCTAAGCAGGAAGTGTGAATCAGGCGGATTGGCGACACCAGACTTCAAACTATATTACAGAGCAATAGTAATAAAAACAGCATGGTACTGGTACCAGAACAGGCGGGTGGACCAATGGTACAGAATAGAGGACACAGAGACTAATCCACAAAGCTACAACTATCTTATATTTGATAAAGGAGCTAAAAACATGCAATGGAGAAAGGATAGCATCTTCAACAAATGGTGTTGGGAAAACTGGAAATCCATATGCAACAAAATGAAACTGAATCCCCTCCTCTCACCATGCACAAAAGTCAACTCAAAGTGGATAAAGGAGCTAGATATCAAATCAGAGACTCTCCGTCTGATAGAAGAAAAAGTTGGCTCCGATCTACAGATTGTGGGGACGGGCTCAAAATTCCTTAATAGGACACCCATAGCACAAGAGTTAATAACAACAATCAACAAATGTGACTTTCTTAAACTGAAAAGTTTTTTCTCAGCAAGAGAAACAATAAGAGAGGTAAATAGGGAGCCTACATCCTGGGAACAAATTTTTACTCCACACACTTCAGATAGAGCCCTAATATCCAGAGTATACAAAGAACTCAAAAAATTAGACAATAAGATAACAAATAACCCAATCAACAAATGGGCCAAGGACCTGAACAGACATTTCTCAGAGGAGGACATACAATCAATCAGCAAGTACATACATAAATGCTCACCATCTCTAGCAGTCAGAGAAATGCAAATCAAAACCACCCTAAGATACCATCTCACTCCAGTAAAATTGGCAGCCATTATGAAGTCAAACAACAACAAATGCTGGCAAGGATGTGGGGAAAAGGGTACACTTGTACATTGCTGGTGGGACTGCAAATTGGTGCAGCCAATTTGGAAAGCAGTATGGAGATTCCTGGGAAATCTGGGAATGGAACCACCATTTGACCCAGATATTGCCCTTCTCGGACTATTCCCTGAAGACCTTAAAAGAGCACACTACACGGATACTGCCACATCGATGTTCATAGCAGCACAATTCACAATTGCTAGACTGTGGAATCAACCCAGATGCCCTTCAATAGATGAATGGATAAAAAAAATGTGGCATTTATACACCATGGAGTATTACGCAGCACTAAAAAATGACAAAATCACGGAATTTGCAGGGAAATGGATGGCACTAGAGCAGATTATGCTTAGTGAAGCTAGCCAATCCCTAAAAAACAAATACCAAATGTCTTCTTTGATATAATGAGAGCAACTAAAAACAGAACAGGGAGGAAGAGCAGGAAGAAAAGATTAACATTAAACAGAGACATGAGGTGGGAGGGAAAGGGAGAAAAAAAGGGAAATCACATGGAAATGGAGGGAGACCCTCATTGTTATACAATATTACATATAAGAGGTTATGAGGGGAATGGGATAACAAACATGGACGGAAATGAATTACAGTAGATGGGGTAGAGAGAGAAGATGGGAGGGGAGGGGAGGGGGGATAGTAGAGGATAGGAAAGGTAGCAGAATACAACAGTCACTAATATGGCAGTATGTAAAAATGTGATGTGTAACCGGTGTGATTCTGCAATCTGTATTTGGGGTAAAAATGGGAGTTCATAGCCCACTTAATTCTAATGTATGAAATATGATATGTCAAGAGCTTTGTAATGTTGTGAACAACCAATAAAAAAAAAGAAATAAGGATAGAATTTTAAAGGCTACCAAAGAAAAATGACAAGTCACATTTAGTGGGAAACCAATCCAGATTTCAGCTTATTTTTCTACCCACGACACTCAAACCTAGGTCTTGGAATAATATATACCAAGCTCTGAAAGAAAATGGATGCCAGAGAAAAAATACTATATCCAGAAAAATTAAGGAAATGATGATGAAATAAAAACCTTCCATGATAAACACGAAGTTAAAATAATTCACATCGAGAAAGCCTGTACTACTAAACATTCTCTATAAAATATTTCATGAAGAAGAAGTGGAAAATAAAAGTAGAAACTAGGAAATGGAGGAACTACACTAGAAGAATAGTCAACCAAAGAAGAAACTAATTTAAAGTGAAAACCAGAAATACATCAAAATGGAAGGAAATAAAAAATATTTATCAATAATAACATTGATTGTAAATGGCATAAGCCCATCTATCAAAAGACATAGTCTGACAGATTGGATTTAAAAACAAGACCCAACAATATATGTCCCCAAGAGACTCACTCATAGGCAAAGACATCCACAGACTGAAGGTAAAAGATGAGCAAAAAAAAACATAACACTCACATGGATCTTATAAACAAGCAGGGATCTCTATCCTCGTATCAGATAATGTGGACTTCAAGCCAAAGTTAATCAGAAGGGACAAAGAAGGACATTTCTTACTGCTTAAGAAACAAGACATAACAATCATAAATATTTATGCCCCAAACAATGGAGCATCTATGTACATCAAATAAACTCTTCTCAATTTCAAGAATCAAATAAACAACAGAATAATGCTGGGTGACTTTAACATGCCTCTTTTGTCACTGGCTACAGCCTCCAAACAAAAACTAAATAAAGAAGTTATAGAACTAAAAAATACAATTAATAATTTAGATTTAACAGACATATATAGATATATCATCCATCAATGACTGAATACACAATCTTCTCAGTAGCACACGAATCCTTCTCAAAGTTTTAATAAAATAGGAAAAAAGAGAGAGTTATCATAAAAATATGAGCCTCCAAGAAGTGAAAAAATCATAGCCAGGATATTAGACACCCTATAAAACAGAAATTAGTGAATGTATTCGGGTATCTCTAGCTGCTGTCTCAAGATCAGAAGTTTAAGGCAATAGAAATTTATTTCGGATTCACATCACACTTCAGTTGGTGGTGAGGAAGAGGTTAGAAGCTCTGCGGACATAGTTAAATAAGTTCCCAGACAAGTAAAGACTGCAGCACATGGATTAGAAAGTCAACCTCAGCATCCAGCTCTTTCTGGGCGAGAGAGAGAATCATGCAAGATATTTCTATGTTCTACATTCTTTTAGCCATAACTCAATAATACAACCAGGTCTAACTACAAGGAAGGCTAAGAAATGTGGTCTAAGTGTATAACCAGAAGGAAAAGAGAACTGTTTTCTCTGACTCAATGACTTTAAGCTAAGTTTATTTAAATCTTGAAGAACTGTTTAATGTGGATAATGGATGGAATAAAAATACATGATTTGAAGAAGAGAAAAAAATACCCAAATATTTGTCTATATATTTATAGTAGAGATTTCAGAGTGAGTATATTCAATCACACAGAGATGGGCAGTTTGCATGCATTGCCCTTTCTTGGTCTTTATCCAGAACCCCTGTGATGTTGCTATAGTCCCCATGATCCTGTCTCCTAAGACAAGGACTGACTGAACTGGGGTAGACCTTTCTCAAAGCTAGACAAATCAAAGCCCCATACAAGAGAGTTTGAGTTGAGGTTGAGGAGCTGTATTGGGGTTCTTGAACTAGAGATTCATAGCAGATTATTCTAGTTGTCTAATAGTCCCTTCTGTTCATAACCACAGAGTGTGGCTAGACACTTAGTATTCCAGACAGGTTTATCACATCCCAGCTTCTTGTGGCTGGCCATGGTTATATGGTTTAATTCAAGTCAAAGGACTGAAAGATAAACCCTTTCTCCTGGACTAGCTCTTCCCATTCTGTTTCATGAATTGGAACAGGGACATGCCCATGAACCAGGCAAACTGGACAAGGATCTAGGGAATGGCAGAGAAAAAAAGATGGGAAAAACCAAGATCTCAGAATAACTGTATGAAGTAAATCTGTCTCATTAACCTGGAGAAAAATAGAAATGAACTTTTTAAAAACATCACATTTGGGGAGCTCATTGATGCAGCAGCTCAGTTTTACTGAAACTTACACAAAGGCCATATAAAGCCACAAGCATGCCCAGAGTTAAAATCCAATCTTCAAGAGAAGAAAAATAGCAAAGATAGGAAAGCATTCTGCCTTAGAAAAATGAAGAAAGTAAGTAGTTATTGTTGACTTATCAGTTACTAGTATCATTCTTTCTTGATGTTCTTGAATTTCATGGATACCCTTTCAATAAATGTCCATTTTTTGCTTAAGCTAGTCTGAGTTTCTGTTACTTATAGTTATGAAAACCTCAAATATTATGCAAGATCAAGAGTGAGAGAAAGAAATACATGAAAATGTCAAAAATGGCACTTTGCTTTGTGACATTTTTCTTAATTTCTCAAACATCTTGCAATGAAAGAAAAAAAACAATGCTTTTCAAATAGGGCAAAGGTTATAATGAAAAGCTTTCTGTACAAGAGAGTGAAAATCAGAAAAATAACCCCTCTAATAAAATTCTCCTAGCCATACTTTTTGTTTGGGTATGTCAGATGTTACACATGAAGAAATTATCAAACATGAAAATGAAAGTAATCATCAATATCTATGATGTGAAAGACTGTACAAGGAATTTTTAAGGTCTTTTTTCAATTAATCCTTGAACCAAACATATGAAGAAAATATCTCCATGTTAAGGATAAGGAAATTGAGGCTCTAACAGATGAAGTAGTTTTTCTAAGGTCACAGTGACTTACAGAGTAAGGATTCAGATTTAGTAGAATTAGGATTCAGAGTTAGATTCACAGCCCATCTCTTCTCACTAGTCAACAGCCAGCCAATTTTTTTTCTCTTTAGTTCACATGACAGTAGAGTTGATTTTGACATATTTATACAAACATGGATGTTATGGTTTAGATATGGTGTCCCCAAAAATCTCACGTGATACAGTGCAAGGAGGATTGGAAGAAAAATGATTGTGTTATAGCTTCAACCTAATCAGTAAAATTATCACTGATGGGATTAACTGGGAGGTAACTGGAGACAGGTAGGATGTGCCTGGAGAAAGTGGTTTGTTGGGGGCGTGGCTTTGGGGTATATATTTTGTATTTGAAGAGTGGAGTCTCACTCTCTGCTATTTGATCACCATGTGAGCTGCTTCCCTCTGCCACACTCTTCTGCCATGATGTTATGCCTCACCTCAGACCCCAAGGAATGGAGCCAGCCATCTATGGACTAAGACCTCCAAAACCAGGAACCCTCAAATAAACTTTTCCTCCTCTACAATTGTTCTGGTTGTGTACTTTAGTCACAGCAGCAAAAATTTTAAATAAAACAATGGAGTATATTTTATTTTAATTAGGATCCAGGTCTTGTGGATGTACACAATGCTGAGAATCACTGTGGTGTATTCATATGTGTACATAGGAAACTTATATCAGATTCATTTCACTTTCTTTCCTTTTTCTATCCCCCCTCCCTTTCCTTCATTCCCCTTTGTCTAATCCACTGAACTTCTATTCTTCACCCACCCCCTTATTGTGGTTTAGCATCCACAATAAGGAGATTGTTTGGCAATCTTTTTGGCAAAAAAGGAAAACATTGTTTGGCAGCTTTTAATCTGTTTTCCTTTTGGTCAACGGTGCCTGATCTTACACATTCATCTATTGAAGGGCACCTAGGTTGGTCCCATAGTTTAGCAATCATAACTGAGCTGCTGTAAACATGGAAATGGCTGCATCATTGTAGTATGCTGATTTTAACTCCTTTCAGATAGCCAATGTTTTAAAGAAGGAAAGAAAATTACAAAAGAGGGGCTCATTCAACTTTTTCTTAACAAGTAGTTACTTTGATCCTACTGAGAGACTTGTCACTAACAAGATGATTGCTGTGTTTGAATGTATCACCAAAAAGTTCATGTGTTAACTTGAACTTAATCTCCACAATTTATTCCTAAAATTCATATGTTAATGATACTTGAATGTGGGGCCTTTGAGAAGTAATACAGATTAGATAAGGTCATAAAGGTGGGGCTCCATGATGGCATTAATGGCTCTATAAGAAGAGGAAGAGAAAGTCAAGCTAGCACTCTTGCTCTATCTTGCCATGTGATGCCTTCCACTACATTATGAGAAGCAAGAAGACCCTCACCAAATGACATCTATTGATGCTGGTGCCATGCTTTGGGGCTTCTCAGCCTCCAGAACTATAAGCCACATAAACTTCTTTTTTTTTACTGTTTGTCGTTCAAAACATTACATAGTTCTTAATATATCATATTTCACAGTTTGATTCAAGTGGGTTATGAACTCCCATTTTTACCCGGTATACAGATTGCTGTATCACATCAGTTACACTTCCATTGATTTACATATTGCCATTCTAGTGACTGATGTATTCTGCTGTCTATCCTATTCTCAACTATCCCCCATCCCCTCCCCTCCCCTCTCCTCCCATTTTCTCTCTCTACCCCCTCTACTGTAAATCATTTCTTCCACTTGTATTATTCTTCTCTTACCCCTCATTTCCTCTTATATGTAATTTTGTATAACCCTGAGGATCACCTTCCATTTCCATGCAATTTCCCTTCTCTCTCCCTTTCCCTCCCACCTCTCATCCCTGTTTAATGTTAATCTTCTTCTCAAGCTCTTCCTCCCTACCCTGTCCTTGGTTACTCCCCTTATATCAAAGCAGTCATTTGGCATTTGTTTTTTAAGGATTGGCTAGCTTCACTTAGCATAATCTGCTCTAATGCCATCCATTTCCCTCCAAATTCTATGATTTTGTCATTTTTTAAAGCAGAGTAATGCTCCATTGTGTATAAATGCCACATTTTTTTATCCATTCATCTATTGAAGGGCATCTAGGTTGGTTCCACAATCTTGCTATCATGAATTGTGCTGCTATGAACATCGATGTAGCAGTGTCCCTGTAGCATGCTCTTATTAGGTCTTTAGGGAATAGACCGAGAAGGGGAATAGCTGGGTCAAATGGTGGTTCCATTCCCAGCTTTCCAAGAAATCTCCATACTGCTTTCCAAATTGGCTGCACCAATTTGCAGTCCCACCAACAATGAACAAGTGTATCCTTTTCCCCGCATCCTCTCCAGCACTTGTTGTTGTTGGACTTCATCATGGCTGCCAATCTTACTGGAGTGAGATGGTATCTTAGGGTGGTTTTGATTTGCATTTCTCTGACTGCTAGAGATGGTGAGCATTTATTTATGTACTTGCTGATTGACTGTATGTCCTCCTCTGAGAAGTGTCTGTTCAGGTCCTTGGCCCATTTGTTGATTGGGTTATTTGTTATCTTATTGTCTAATTTTTTGAGTTCTTTGTATACTCTGGATATTAGGGCTCTATCTGAAGTGTGTGGAGTAAAGATTTGTTCCCAGGAAGTAGGCTCCCTGTTTATCTCTCTTATTGTTTCTTTTGCTGAGAAAAAAACTTTTTAGTTTGAGTAAGTCCCATTTGTTGATTCTAGTTGTTAACTCTTGCGCTATGGGTGTCCTATTGAGGAATTTGGAGCCCGACCCCACAGTATGTATATCATAGCCAACTTTTTCTTCTATCAGACGCCGTGTCTCTGATTTAATATCAAGCTCCTTGATCCATTTTGAGTTAACTTTTGTGCATGGCGAGAGAAAGGGATTCAGTTTCATTTTGATGCAAATGGATTTCCAGTTTTCCTAACACCATTTGTTGAAGATGCTATCCTTCCTCCATTGCATGCTTTTAGCCCCTTTATCAAATATAAGATAGTTGTAGTTTTGTGGATTGGTTACTGTGTCCTCTATTCTGTACCATTGGTCCACCCGCCTGTTTTGGTACTAGTACCATGCTGTTTTTGTTACTATTGCTCTGTAGTATAGTTTGAAGTCTGGTGTCGCTATACCGCCTGATTCACACTTCCTGCTTAGCACTGTCTTTGCTATTCTGGGTCTTTTATTATTCCATATGAATTTCATGATTGTTTTATCTATTTCTACAAGAAATGCTGTTGGGATTTTGATTGGCATTGCATTAAACCTATAGAGAACTTTTGGTAATATCGCCATTTTGATGATGTTAGTTCTGCCTATCCATGAACAAGGTATATTTTTCCATCTTCTGAGGTCTTCTTCTATATCTCTCTTTAGGGTTCTGTAGTTTTCATTGTATAGGTCTTTCACCTCTTTTGTTAGGTTGATTCCCAAGTATTTTATTTTTGGGGGGGATATTGTGAATGCAGTAGTTGTCCTCATTTCCGTTTCAGAGGATTTGTCACTGATATACAGGAATGCATTTGATTTATGCATGTTGATTTTATATCCTGCCACTTTGCTGAATTCATTTATTAGCTCTAATAGTTTCTTTGTAGACCCTTTTGGGTCTGTTGGGTATAGAATCATATCATCTGCAAATAGTGATAATTTAAGTTCTTCTTTTCCTATTTTTATGCCTTTAATTTCTTTCGTCTGTCTAATTGCTCTGGCCAGTGTTTCGAGGACTATGTTGAACAGAAGTGGTGAGAGAGGGCATCCCTGTCTTGTACCAGATCTTAGAGGGAATGCCTTCAATTTTTCTCCATTCAGAATGATGCTGGCCTGTGGCTTATCATAGATTGCTTTTACAATGTTGAGGTATGATCCTGTTATCCCTAGTTTTTCTAGTGTTTTAAACATAAAGGGATGCTGTACTTTGTCGAATGCTTTTTCTGCATCTATCGAGATGATCATATGGTTCTTATTTTTAAGTCTATTGATGTGGTGAATAACATTTATTGATTTCCGTATATTGAACCAGCCTTGCATCCCAGGGATGAATCCTACTTGATCATGGTGTATAATTTTTTTGATATGTTTTTGAATCCGATTCGCCAGAATTTTATTGAGGATTTTTGCATCTAGGTTCATTAGAGACATTGGTCTGTAGTTTTCTTTCTTTGAAGTGTCTCTGTCTGGTTTAGGCATCAGGGTGATGTTGGCCTCGTAAAATGTATTTGGAAGTTCTCCCTCTTTTTCTATTTCCTGAAATAGCTTGAAAAGTATTGGTGTTAGTTCCTCTTTAAAGGTTTTGTAAAACTCTGCTGTATACCCATCCGGTCCTGGGCTTTTCTTAGTTGGTAGTCTTTTGATGGTTTCTTCTATTTCCTCTATTGTTATTGGTCTGTTTAGGTTGTCTATATCTTCCTGACTCAATCTGGGCAGATCATATGACTTAAGAAATTTATCAATGCCTTCACTATCTTCTATTTTATTGGAGTATAAGGATTCAAAATAATTTCTGATTATCTTCTGTATTTCTGAAGTGTCTGTTGTGATATTGCCTTTTTCATCCCGTATGCTAGTAATTTGGGTTCTCTCTCTTCTTCTCTTCGTTAGCATGGCTAAGGGTCTGTCGATTTTATTTATTTTTTCAAAGAACAAACTTTTAGTTTTGTCAATTTTTTCAATTGTTTCTTTTGTTTCGATTTCATTAATTTCAGCTCTGATTTTAATTATTTCTGGCCTTCTACTTCTTTTGCTGTTGTTTTGCTCTTCTTTTTCTAGGATTTTGAGATGAAGTATGAGATCATTTATTTGTTGGTTTTTTCTTTTTTTAAGGAATGAGCTCCAAGCAATGAATTTTCCTCTTAGAACTGCTTTCAATGTGTCCCATAGATTCCGATATGTTGTGTCTCTGTTTTCATTTAACTCTAAGTTGTTTTTAATTTCCTCCTTAATGTCTTCTATAACCCATTGATCATTCAGTAACCTATTGTTCATTCTCCAAGTGATGCATGATTTTTCCTTCCTTCTTTTATTGTTGATTTTCAGTTTCATTCCATTATGATCAGATAAGATGCATGGTATTATCTCTACTCCTTTATATTGTCTAAGAGTTGCCCTGTGACATAATATATGATCTATTTTTGAGAAGGATCCATGTGCTGCTGAGAAAAAAAGTGTAACTACTTGATGTTGGGTGGTATATTCTATATATGTCAATTAAGTCCAGGTTGTTAATTGTGTTATTGAGTTCTATAGTTTCCTTATTTAACTTTTGTTTGGAAGATCTGTCCAGTGGTGAGGGAGGTATGTTGAAGTCTCCCATGATTATTGTATGGTGGTCTATTAGACTCTTGAACTTGAGAAGAGTTTGCTTGATGAACATAGCTGTTCCATTGTTTGGGGCATATATATTTATGATTGTTATGTCTTGTTGGTGTATGGTTCCCTTGAGCAGTATGTAGTGTCCCTCTTTATCCCTTTTGATTAACTTTGGCTTGAAATCTATTTTATTTGATATGAGTATGGACACTCCTGCTTGTTTCCGCAGTCCATATGAGTGGAATGATTTTTCCCAACCTTTCACCTTCAGTCTATGTATATCTTTTCCTATCAAATGCGTCTCCTGTAGGCAGCATATTGTTGGGTCATGTTTTGTGATCCATTCAACTAGCCTGTGTCTCTTAATTGGTGAGTTTAAGCCATTAACATTTAGGGTTATTATTGAGATATAGTTTGTTCCTCCAGCCATATTTGTTTATTAATGTTACTAAACCTGATTTGTTTTCCTCTTTGATTACTTTCCCCCCTTTACTGTCCTACCTCCCACTGTTGGTTTTCAATGTTATTTTCCATTTCCTCTTCCTGTAATGTTTTGCCAAGGATTTTTTGAAGAGATGGTTTTCTAGCTGCAAATTCTTTTAACTTTTGTTTATCGTGGAAGGTTTTAATTTCATCTTCCATCCTGAAGCTTAATTTCGCCGGATACACAATTCTTGGTTGGAACCCATTTTCTTTCAGTGTTTGAAATATGTTATTCCAGGATCTTCTAGCTTTCAGAGTCTGTGTTGAGAGATCAGCTGTTATCCTGATTGGTTTACCCCTAAATGTAATCTGCTTCCTTTCTCTTGTAGCTTTTAAAATTCTCTCCTTATTCTGTATGTTGGGCATCTTCATTATAATGTGTCTAGGTGTGGATCTCTTATGATTTTGCACATTCGGCGTCCTGTAGGCTTCTAGGATTTGGGATTCTGTTTCATTCTTCAGGTCTGGGAAGTTTTCTCGTATTATTTCATTGAATAGATTGTTTATTCCTTTGGTGCCTTCCTGTATCCCAATGACTCTTAAGTTTGGTCTTTTAATGTTATCCCATATTTCTTAGATGTTCTGCTCATGATTTCTTAGCAGACTTGCTGAGCTGTCTATGTTCTTTTCAAGTTGAAATACTTTGTCTTCATTGTCTGATGTTCTATCTTCTAAGTGATCTACTCTGCTGGTAGTATTGTCAATTGAGGTTTTAAGTTGGTTTATTGCTTCCTGCATTTCTAGGATTTCTATTTGTTTGTTTTTTATTACCTCTATCTCCCTGTGAAATTGATCTTTTACTTCCTGTATTTGTTTATGTAGTTCCTTGTCAAAGTGATCTTTCATTGTCTGATTTTGCTGTCTTATGTCTTCCTTAAGACTCCAGATCATCTGAAGCATGTATATCCTGAACTCTTTATCTGACATTCCATCTGTTGCAGCTATTACCTCTTCTAAAGTTGAGTTGACCTGCATTGCTTGTGGTCCTTTCTTTTCTTGTCTTTTCATACTGCTCGCGTTTCTTTCTGCTTGGTGAAACTGTTGTGTTTTTGAAATTTTCCCCCTATTTATTTATATTGCTCTTGTATAGTTGGGAGATCTCCCTTGCAGGGCGGGTAGTGGCTGTGCTCCTCCTCTAATTAGGGTGATCTATCTACCACGCTGGTTGGTCGCAGGTCTGCCCACCCTGCGGGCACGGGTGGCAGCTCTGCTCTGCCCCCACTCCAATTGTGGTGACGTAACTACCACACCCTCGGGTCGTTGGTCCTGATCCGGATGTGGGTGGCAGCTCTGCTCCACCCCTACTCCAATTGGTGTGACGTGTCTACCACGCTGGTCGGCCTCTAAGCCTGTTCCGCCGGTGGTTCGCAGTTCTGCCTACCTTGCGGGCTCGGGCGGCAGTTCTGCTCAGCCCCCACTCCCAGTGGGGGTACCTGACTGCCTCTCCAACGGGTCGCTGGGCCTTTTCCGGACACGGGCGGCGGCTCTGCTCCACCCCCACTCCAACCAGTGTGACGTGACTGCCTCAGTGCTACTTGTCCACCACACTGGCAGGCTGCCGGGCCTGTCCTGCCAGTGGGTCGCAGGTCTGCCTACCTTGCAGGCTCAGACGGCTGCTCTGCACAGCCCCCACTCCAAATGGGGTGATTAGGCTACCGCGCTGTCGGGTCGCTGGTCCTGTTCCAGGCGAGGGTGGCTACTCTCCTCGGCCCCAGCTGCAGTTGGGGTGTTGTGATACCACGCCAGCGGGTCACTTGGCCTGCTCTGGGCGCAGGTGGCAGCTCCACTCTGCCCCCCAGGCCCCCACAGCACCCAGCAGGACCCGGACCGAGAAGCAGTCCCCGCAGGTTCCCCAGCCCTGGGCCAAAGCAGCTTCGGGAGCCAGAACCTGGCCTTTCCGATCCCGGCCACGCTCCGCTAGAAGCAGGCTCCACAGAGCAACCCCCGTGGGTTCCCCGGCCCCAGGCCAAAGCAGCCCCGGGAGCCCGAGCCCAGCCGCTCCAAACTCTCCCAGCTCGGTGCACGCTCCTCTAGGAGCAGGCCCAAAGACGCAGTCCCCGCGGGCTCCCCAGCCCCGGGCCAAAACTGTTCCGGGAGTCAGAGCCCAGCCGCCCCTCAGCGCACGTTCCACTTGGAGCTGGCCTCAGCACGCAGTCCCTGCAGGTTCCCCAGCCCTGGGCCAAAGCAGCCCAGGGAACCAGAATCCGGCCGCTCAAAGCCCGGCGCACGCCTTGCCAGGAGCGAGCCCCGAGGAGTATTCTCCTCAGGTTCTCCAGCCCCGAGCCTGAGCGATCTGTCTGCAAGACGCAGGCAAATACCAGCCTGAAATCACCTGTTCCGTAGTTGAATGAGCTGAGATCATTAGAAAACAGGGATGATTACATCAGCTCTCCAAGATGGCGGCTGCTGTCCTCCTCCGTGGTCCGACCAGTGTCGAGAACCGAACTGGACCGCTTCTCTCCTCTGTCTCAAAGCCGGAACTCAGCACTAAGCACGGCCATTGCACCGCTGGCAGGAGCCCCCAGATTTCGCATCGCTGTACTCCCGCTCCGGTACCTCGCCGCTACCCAGCGTGAGCCGCAGACTCCATCCGCGGGGCGGTCCGCCGACCAGCCTCTGCTACCCTCCGTGCGGAGAAATCGCCCTCGACCGAGCCCCCGCAGCCGAACCCCGCGTGATGTAAATCCGTCCTCTAGATTCTGGAGCACCTCAATTTCACTGGAAATTCCCAACAAGGTAGCCTTCAGCCGTTTCACCTCGTCTTTCTCCCGCACAGTGACGCAGCGCACTGGGGTGATGCACTCCCATCGTCGCCATCTTCCCTTCTCATAAACTTCTGATCTTTATAAATTACACAGAATTCGGTATATTGTTATAGCAACAGAAAATGAACTAAGACAAGTACTAAAGATGTTTACTGGCCTGTAATTCCCCGTTAGAGTGGAGAATCTGAAAATTGGGAAGTTGTCTAGCTTATCTGTAATGTCAGACCAATAGAAGGCAGCCATTCAGGAAGAATGAATGATTCTAGGAACTAATGTGGTGATATTTTTCATTATCAATGTTTAGCTCTGCAGTTAATAATTTGGGGCCATGTAGATTTAGTGTTTCTCTACTCAGAGAGGTAAGGAGGAAATTGAATGTCAACCTGAATAAGCCCAAAGATACTAAAATAAATGTTTTTTAATTAATTAATGAGGACTTTGCAATCTCCAAGACCATTAAAAAAGAGAAACTCTGTTCTAATAAGCTTTGTGTTCTAAGAAGGAGTCTGAGCAGAAAACAAGAGATTCCCTTTTTACTGGAAATCTGTTAATCACATAAGTAACAGGTACTATGAAGAAGGCTTGCAAATCTAATAAAACCCACCTGGAATCTTCAGCAACTCTTAGCCAATACCACTGTTGATTCCTTTAAAACTCTCCACTATTTTATCTCGTGAGGAAGGGTAAGATGTACATGAATCTTTGTAGTAAGTCTAAATAGTATAGCTATAATTTTACAAGATGGCTCTATTTGTGGTAGGTAGAATAACATCCCCCCAGATGTATTTATAACCTAACCCCCAGAACCTGAATACTTCAGGTTACATAGCAAAACAGAACTGAGGTTGCCAATGGAATTAAAGCTGCTGATGGGATTAAGATTGCTACTCAGCTAACCTTGAAATAGGCAGAGTATCAAGAATTCTTCAGGCAGAACCAATGTAATTCCAAGAGTCCTTATGAGTAGAAGGGAAGCAGAAGAGTAAGGGAGAGGTGATGACAGAGCATGGTCAGAGCACGGTAGTGGAAGGACCCAGAAGGAATATTGAGCCAAGCAATGCCACCATCTCTAATGGCTGGAAAAGGCAAGGAACCAGATTCTCCCTGAACCTTCAGAAAGGAGAGCAGCCCTGTTGGTGTCTTAGTTTGAGGCCGATGAGACCATGGTGTCGACTTCTAACCTGTGGAACCTAAGGTGATAGATTTGTGTTATTTTAAGCCACTGGGCTTGTGGCAATTTGTCATAGCAACAATAGAAAAATAATACACTATTAATGTGAGAGAGCTGCTTATGAACACAGGTCAATGAGAAAGCGAAAATTGAAAGGTGGCTGAAGTGAAAGAATATCTGCCTGTGTGGCTCGATGGCCTCTGGGGAGGTTTCCTAACAGTGGTGACAGGGAGTTACAATTAGTGATTGAGGAACAGAAGGAAAGGGACTGACATGATCCATCCGGAGGACACTGAGAGATGTTCACGGTATTAATACACCTTCTGGAAAATTAATCAGCTCTGAAAACACTGAAAAAAAAACTTTAATAGCCATCTACAACAGAGAAGTGGATAGATTTTTTATAGAGTGGGAAAAATCTAGCCTCTATATGTTGACACAAAAACAAAATAAACAGGAAATTATATTAAAGGAATTTTGAAAATGAAAATAGTCTTGGAAATTATATAATTCAATTTTCTTTTATTTTGTTATTTTGTACCCAGGGATTGAACCCAGGGGCACTTAACCACTGAGTCATATCCCCAGCCCTTTTTTTGTATTTTATTTAGACACAGGATCTCACTGAGTTGCTTAGGGCCTCACTGAGTTGCTGAGGCTCCCTTTGAACTCCCAATCCTCCTGCCACAGCCTCCCAAGCCACTGGGATTACAGGCCTACACCACCACGCCCAGCTCCAATTTTCTTTTTCTACATAGAAACTGAGGCTGAGTGAGATGAAATGGCTTGCCCATCTTAGTTAATATCACAGCCAACATGAGATCCCAATTCTCCAAATCAGAAGAACCCACCAAAGATGATAAAGATCCACCTGTGGAATCTAGCTACAACTCCATCCTTAGTCTATTTTAATGATAAACTGTAGGAGCAAAATAGTTATCTCTAGGTCATGAAAAAATATAAATTACTCTAAACTTCAGCTGAAATGGGCTGTCACTATTGGCCAGGAAAGAGAAGCTCTAAGTTTAAGAGGCACCACGTCTTTGGACTAGCTGCCAAGACTGAAAAGCAACTTTTTCAGTCTTGGCAGCTAATACAAGAAAGTGTAGAGGTAAGATGTTGGGTTATAAGAGGTTTAACTTAATCAGTGCATTGGTCCCTCATTGGTCCCTGAGTGGTTACTCTTGGTGGGAAGGGCGTGGCTAGAGGAGATGGGTCCTTGGGGGCATGCCTTTGGGTTTATCTTTCCTCCATAGTAAGGAGAGCTCTCTCTGCTTCTGGGTGCCATGTCCTGAGCTGCTTCGCTCTAACACACTCTTCCACCATGATGTTCTTCCTCACCTCTGACCCCAAGGAATGGAGCCAGTTGTCTATGGATTGAGACATCTGAAACCATGAGCCCCCAAATAAACCTTTCCTCCTCTAAAATTGCCAGGTCTTTTATTCACAGCGTGAAAAAGCCGGCTAACTCTATGTCCATTCATTGTCTTCCCTCATCATCCTCCCTGGGGTTTCAGCTTATACTTCACTCCCTCAGGAAAAGTTTTCTAGACAGAACCAATACCTCTTCTTAATAGACATCATCATAACTGATACACTAATATTTCACATCAGTTTTGTGATTATTTCATTTAGGTTTGTCTTTTTTCTGATTTTATGACACTTAAATGAGCATAACATATTCATATATTTAATTGATACATAATAATTGTACATATTTATGCACAGGGTGATATTTCAATACATGTTTACAATGTGTAATGATCAGATCAGGGAAATTGGTATATCCATCACCCCAAATATTTGTCATTTGCTTAGTTTGGAAACATTCAAAATCTTCTCTGCTAGCTATTTTGAAATATACAGAATATTTCAAAATATTTTATTGTTATCAATCATAGTTGTCCTACTATGCCTTAAAATGTCAGAAGATTTCTTGGAAAATTGGGATTGGAACCACCATTTGACCCAGCTATCCCTCTTCTTGGTCTATACCCAAAGGACTTAAAAATAACACACTACAGGGACACAGCCACATCAATGTTTAGAAGCACAATTCACAATAGCTAAACTGTGAAACCAACCTATGTGCCATTCACTAGATGAATGGATAAAAAAATGTGGCATATATACACCATGAAATATTATTCAGCAATAAAAGAGAATAAAATCATGGCATTTGCAGGTAAATGGATGGAGTTAGAGAAGATAATGCTAAGTAAAGTTAGCCAATCCCAAAAAACCAATGCCGAATATTTTCTCTGATATAAGGAGGCTGATTCGTAGTGGGGTGGGGAGGTGGAGGTGGAAGGAATAGACAAATTCTAGATAGGGCAGAGGGGTAGGAGGGGAAGGAAGGGGGCATGGGGTTAAAAGTGATAGTGGATAGTTTTTTCCAAAAAACATGTAGGAAGACATGAATTGGTGTGAATATATTTTGTATACAACCAGAGGTGTGAAAAATTGTGCTCTATATGTGTGATATGAATTATAATGCAATCTACTCTCATATAAAATTTTTTTAAAATTTTAAAAAGTTATCCTTCTATCCAACTACATCCCTGTACCTGTTAACCATTCTCTCTCCATTCCCACCCTTTCCAACTTGTGGTACTATTTTACTCTCTATTCCAATTAAATCAACTTTTTAGCTTACACTTATAAGTAAGAATATGTGGTATTTGTCTTTCTGTGCCTGACTTATTTCACTTAACATAACGTCTTTCAGGTTCATCCACACCACTTCAAATAGGATTTCATTCTTTTTTGTGATTGAATAATATTCCATCATAAATATGAATATTTTCTTTTGTCCATATTTTCTGACAACTGACACCTGGATTGATTTCATGTCTTGCCTATTATAAATAATGCTGCAATAAACATGGGCACACATATATCCCTTCAACACACTAATTTCCCTTTATTTGTGTGTGTGTGTGTATTTTTTTTTCACTAGAGAAATTGCTGGATCATATGACATTCTGGGCATTCTGCAGTGAAGTTCCCCAATGCCTCTTCTGGGGTTACAGAAGGATGGGTAGGGAGCTGGGATTTTCATCACCACTAGACAGTAACTAGGTCCTCTTCTCATGGTGTCAGTGGGGACCATATGCAGACAGGAGTGACAAGGAACCTCTACCCCCCTCAGAAATAAGAGGAGCCCTTCCCCATTGTAGTCATTAACAGAAGCTATTTGAATCCAATTAACAAATGGGCCAAGGACCTGAACTGACACTTCTCAGAAGAGGATATACAATCAATCAACAAATACATGAAAAAAATGTTCAACATCTCTAGCAATTAGAGAAATGCAAATCAAAACTACTCCAAGATTTCATCTCACTGCAGTCATAATGGCAGCTATTAAGAACATAAACAACAATAAGTGTTGGGGAGGATGTGGGGGGAAAGGCACACTCATACATTGCTGGTGGGACTGCAAATTGGTGCAATTGCTATGGAAAGCAGTATGGAGACTCCTTGGAAAACTAGGGATGGAAACACCATTTGACCCAGCTATCCCTCTCCTCTGTCTATACCCAAAGGACTTAAAATCAGCATACTACAGGGACACAGCCACATCAATGTTTATAGCAGCACAATTCACAATAGATAAACTGTGGAACCAACTTAGATGACCTTCAGTAGATCAATGGATAAAGAAAATGTGGTATATATACACAATGGATTATTACTTAGCATTAAAAGAATAAATTTATGGCATTTGCAGATAAATGGTTGGAGTTGGAGAATATAATGCTAAGTGAAGTTAGCCAATCCCCCCCAAAAAAATGCCAAATGTTTTCTCTGATATAAGGAGGCTAATTCATAGTGGGGTTGGGAGGGGGAGCATGGGAGGATTAGACGAACTCTAGATAAGGCGAAGGGGTGGGAGGAGATGAGAGGGAGTATGGAGGTAAAAAAGATGGTGGAATAAGATGGACATCATTACCCTCAGTACATGTATGGAGACATGACTGGTGTGAATTTATTTTGTATGCATCCAGAGATATGAAAAACTGTGCTCTATATGTGTGATATGAATTGTAGTGCATTCTGCTATCATATGTAGAAAAATCAATTTTAAAAAGATTAAAAAAAACCAAATGCCTAATGTTCTCTCTGATATAAAGAGGCTGATTCATAGTGGGGTAGGAAGGAAGAACAAGGGAGGAATAGACTAACTCTAAATAGAGGAGAGGGGTAGGAAGAAAGGGAGGGGGCACAGGGTTAAAAACGATGGTGGAATGAGATGGACATCATTATCCAAAGTACATGTATAAAGACATGAATTGGTGTGAATATACTTTGTATACAACAAGAGATATGAACAATTGTGCCTTCTGCTGTCATATGTAAATTTTAAAAAATTTAAAAAAAAACAGAAGCTATTTGGGGAACCTGGACTTATGCCCCCACCTGGCACCATCTTACAAGATGGGCCCCTCACTTCCTCCCAGAGTGGTATCAGAGGAAGCTAATAAAATCAAAAGATACAAATAAGACAAAGAGTCTCATAATATAATATCTGCAATGACCAAATTTCCATCAAAAGTCACTCATCATATAAAGGACCAGAAAAATTTTCATCTTGAATGGAAAAAAGCAATTAATAAATGCCAAAATCCAGATATTAGAATAATCTGACAAATGTTTTAAAGCAGCTATCACTAAAAATGCCTCCAAAGCAACTAAAAATATACTTGAGACAAGTGAAAAATAGAAATTCTCAGCAGAGGTATAAAAAATATAAAAAGAACCAAATGAAAATTTAGACCTGAAATATATAAATGCCAATTTTTTTTAAATGGATAGTCTCAACAGAAAAACAGATGAGACAGGTAAAAAATCAATGAAACTGAGAAGTTAAGCAAAATGAACAACAGAGAAAACAGACTGAAAAGAAGTAAGAAGAACCCCAGGGTCCTTTGGGACTATAATAAAAGATCTAATATTCCTGTCATAAGAGTCTTGGAAAAAAGAGGAGAAAGAGGGCAAAGTTTTAAAAAGTACGCAAAGAAATAATCGCTAAAAATTTCCAGATTGACAAAAGTATTTTAACTTCACTGGTAATTAAGAATGCAAATTGAACAAAAAGATGATATTTCATTCTGTGCTTTTCCAGTTGGTAAATATCTTTATGATTGATAATATTCCGTGTTGGTGAATCTATAAGAAATGGGGATTCTGACCATTAGTGGCAGTTTAAATTGATGATATATTATTCATGAAGCTTTTTCTAAACAGCAGTTTGGCTATTGCTATCAAAATTATAAATGTGCACATTCACTGATGCTAAAAATCCACTTTAAGAAATAAATTTATCCCATGAAATAGCCAAATGTTCAGAAATAAGAATATGAACTATATGAAGGATATTTTTGGCAATACCATGTGTAATAATGGAAAATTACAAACAGAAACATACATTAGACAAAAGAAGTTAATGAATTGTGGCATGTTTGTACTATAGATATGATGAAATTGTTTTTAAAATGTAGGAGGTAGACTTAACACATTTGGACATGGAAAGAATTCCAAGATGAAAACTCCAACCTGTTTGATATGAGCTTTGTATTAATCAAAAAACAAAGTATATCAATATTGAAGAACGATGTGGAAGAACTGATGGAAATAATAAGGGTACCAAAATCTCCCTACACCAAAGTCTGACAGCTGTTGAATTGGTGCAGTGGGGGACAAAGAAGAATGTTAAAACTTTGTCCTCTACTCTTTTGTATCTTTGACTTCTAAAAAAAATGTTGATGTATGACTTGTATGATAAAAAGTTCCAGCTATAACCATGAGGTTGTTAAATGGATGCATTAATAATAGCTCACATTTGTTGAGTGCCTACAAATATCATGTGTCAAGCATTGAGCCAAATGCTCGTCATGTGTTTTTTTTTAATCTTAAGGGCTCTGTGAGATCGTTGGTAGGTGCTATTCTTAGTTCTCTGAACATACCATCTCATTTAATGTTCACAAGCACTCCATAAAATCAGTACTAAAATTAATTTCCATTTCCCAGGTAAAATAGAGTGCTTTAGCCAATTACCCTAGTTAGTAGCAGAACTGGTTACTTATTTCCATTATCTGACCCCAGTATTATATTGTTAGCCCTACATCACAAACAAAAGAAAACCCACATATCTGCTAAGCCTAAGCAAACATATTTCCTCACCCACAGTACAGAATATTGACAATATAAGCTTTAAACCCCAATTCAGGAAGAAGAAGAAAAAGGGGACCTAAAATAAAAGAAAAACATTTTTATTTTTTATATGTGCAGTTCTAAAATAATAGGTCCATGTTATGTGTTCTGACAAATCCACCATTATGTTCTCTTTGATTTCATTTTATGTGTAGCAATTATACAAAAAATAGTGGATATTAAACTAATCCTGATAAAACAAGATAATTAATAATAGTGTGCAGTTACCTAATTTTCCCTGGATTGAAATAGGTAATTCTAAATGATAGACCATGATTAGCTAGTGAAACACCTTAAATTCATTTTTTAAAAGCTACATGCCTCAAAAAAAAAAAAGAGAAGGGGAAGCTATAAATATATTCAAAACCTTTGTGTGGTCACAGACATTTTTAGAATAGGTGATCTGCTCCTCAGAAGCACTCGTGAAGTTAATGAGTCGACTTCTCCCTAAGATTAAAGGAAGCACTTGACACCTAAAGACCTCTGGAGCTCAAGCCCAGCCCATCACACCTCCAAGGTCACAGTGGACCAAGGAAAAAAAGTTTTGTAAAAGTTTGAGACAGAAAAAGAAATCCAGACCAAATTTCCCTATAGTAGGTACCACAAACCTCTCACCTATGACATCTAGCTAGCTGAACGGCTTAGCTCTGCAGTGTCAGCCTGCTTCTTACATACTCTTTAAAGAAAGAAAAAGCCAGAATGAGTCAGGAAACCCAGTAGGAACACATAGTCCACATGGGTGGAACTTGTCTGGCTTTGCTCATCAGTGCACCCAGTGCTCAGTGCTCCATGCTCCACTGACACTTCTAGGCAGGGGGACTTTGGGCTCAGCTCAGAAAAGTCTGTCACCTCCTTAAACTTTACTTAAAGATCTTCCTCCTCTGTCTCTACAGTCTTTCCTTTCTGGTCACAACTTCACAGCAAGAGCCCCCAGGAGCCTTCGCTATCTACATCTGATATGATCTCAGTGAGGTAGAGTAGTTAAGGAAGAGGGAGAAAGGAAGGACAGATGGTCAATGATAGTTCACTCCAGTATAAGCTCACCTCGCTCACACTAAAAACTGGAACATTTGAATGAAAAGTCAGAAAATCGCCGGGCATGGTGGTGCACACCTATAATCCCAGCAGTTTATGAGGCCGAGGCAGGAGGATCACAAGTTTGAGGCCAGCCTTAGCAACTTAGCAAGACTGTAGGCAACTTTGACAAGACCCTATCTCAAAATATAAAATAAAAAGACAACCTGTATATTCAGAAAAATGAGAAATTATATCCCATCTGATTCAAATGTATGATATGTCAAGATCATTATACTGTCATGTGTAACTAAGTAAAACAAATTAAATTTTTTTTTTAAAGTGGGTAGGGGGTGCTGGGGATAAGTGCCCCTGGGTTCAATCCTCAGTACAAAAAAAAAAAAGGAAAGAAAAAGAAAATCCAAAAGAGGATGATAAAAATGAGACATAGGGATGCAGACCAGCCTCAGGTCTGCTCATTTACAATCCAAGGACAAGCTCCATTAGGCATGGTAATTTTCAAAATGGGACGATAATTGTAGCCTGGACTATAAAAGCCTCTTTGGGTTTCTGCCCAGGCCATCTTCTCTCACACCTGCCTTTCTACCCAGACAAGGGTCTCTACAGCCCCATTTAAATCACTTTACCCTTCCACATGGGCCATAATCCACAGGATCAGGAATGGACAACTGATCCACACTAAATCACTCTTTCCTGAGAATTTGGAATTTAAATTCATATTTAATGAATCCGTCTAAAAATACAACATGTAAACTCAGGAGTTATAAAGTCACCACATTCCACCACTTAGATGGGTAAGTTAAAAAATATATTGGGCTTCACTTTTAGTAGATGGTGTGTGTGTGTGTGTGTGTGTGTGTGTGTGTGTGTGTGTGTGTATACCCTCTACAGAGAAAGGAAAAGAAAAAAAGAGAGTCATAGACAAGAAGTGAAACCAATGTGCAGAGAAGGCAGAGGTGATGGCTAAGGGACAATTCTGAAATTTTTCCAGCTACCAGCTCTCGTCCTTTTTGAAAGTTCATTACACCCCTTCTCTTGGATTTCATTTATAATAAAGCTCCCTTTTATCTGTCAAGTGAACCCAAATTATACAAATAATAGAGAAATAAAATCCACAAAATAAAGTTTAGAAATGGAAAATAAAGCTGAGACTGGATCAGTCTTTAATATAAACCCTAGTGAGACGAAGTGAGCTGGCATGTGTCAGGTCTCCCCAGTGCCCAACCCAGCTCCTTAGGTCAAGGCAAACCACAAGGGTAGTTGCCGTGTGCCTAAGCTGGTGGTTAGAAGGAAGGCTCCTTCAGTGCAGAGATGAGAAGGAGGCAAGAATAAAGGTCCAAGTGAAACTGTTCTCTGCCTCACATCAGAGTATTTTTCTAGAAGTGAATTCCAGAGAAGAGGACATCACAAAGGAAACAGATGGTTATTTTAAGACAAGCAGGAGACACTCCATATTGCCTTTCCCTCACTCTTTCCTTCACCAGGAAGGATTGAAGCGGTTATGGTTATTCCTCACATACATTTCAGCCATCCTATTTATGCACTGCAAAAGATAGACAGATAATTGCATTATTGCACTGCAAAACAAGCAGCTGAACGTGGAGCGGGAGTCCGAAATGGAAACCTTGTCAGTTAGTGTTAGTGAATCATCATATGAAACAAATTGTTCACTTTTTGCTCAGTCCATTAGCTGCAGGGATGAAAGGAATTGCTCTTCCAACACATAATATTCCAATTTCCTATTTTCACTTAGCGCTTCCCTTTCCTGCTCAGCAAATAAAATACATTTATATTCCAGACTTAATTTGTTCCCTTTGACTAGGACTTTATTTTTGTCAGAGACAACCCCAAGCAAGTGTTTTCTGAAATGGAGCCTTGGGAACACAGCACTTCTGACATCAATGGGACTGGTTGGGCTTCACTTTTAGTAGATGGTCTGGTGACCAGAACAGGGTGACAACAACCTCTCTGCCCTCTGTTTCCCATTTTAGACGTTGGTAGAATGGCTCAGAGTCAACTTGCCACAATTTGATGAAATTTATAGACTCAGATTTAATATACAGGCATGCACTGCATAATGATGTTTCCATAAATGACAGACTGCATATATAGCAGTGGTCCCATCAGATTATAATGGACCTGAAAAATTCCCAGTGATATTGGAGCCATCATAATATCATAGCACAATACCTACTTGCAGGCTTTTGCTGCTGACCATCATATAAAAGTATTGCACATATCACTGTGGATAAGACATAACACTTGATGAAAATAAATGGTTGTGATTCTGATTTATGTCTTTAGTAAACTATACTTTATTATTATTTTAGATAAATTTTTTTAAAAAGTTCACTGTGAAACAGTGTGCTGCGTTGTGCTGGGAGTAGCCCCTCCTACATCTTCTGCTGACTGGTTTCCCTAATTGTATTAAGAGGCCATGTCAAGTGATAGACCTAATCCATCTAGGTGTGTGTGAACATACCCCATGACGTTCGTACAGTGACAACATTGCCTAACAAAGATGACCCCATCATTAAGCAGCTTGTGACTAAATATATTTAGTTCTCATGATAATGCAGCAAATAGTCCACTTTATGGAAAACTCAAAACTGAAGCCTCCTCCTGAGGTGTCAGTAAATCTATAACGATCACCCAATTAGTTAATAAGCAGAAAGTTACCTGATTTCAAAGTCTAGGTTCTCTCTACTCTTCTTGGGAGATAATTTTTGCTTAAAGGAGTCAAATCCTAATGAAAAGCAGAGCTTCCCAAGTGCTGCAGTGAAAAATTGGAACAGAAAAAGTCTCATCCCGTTATTTAAGCTACCTCTCAATTTACGTTGAATTTGCTTAGATATTCACTCTTCATGGAAGAAATCAGCGACCTACAGGTTAAATCTCAAGTTGCCACCTGAAACACAAACCCTTCTGTTGTAAATCTTATTGGCCACCTCTCCCTGGAAAAAGTCTGTTTCCAAAATTAGAGAAGAAACAGGACAGATATTCCACATTTCTATGGTGAGGCCAAGCCAAAAGGGACATCGACAGTGTTTCTTCAGAACTTGTGATTCCCAGAACCAAGAGGTCAAGTGTGAAGAATGTAAAACCCCAAATCTCCTGCCTCTCCTCTTTTGCCTTTTTCCTGGGTGTTAGCACATGTTTTATGTCAGCAAGAAAATGAGAGCAGAGGAGAAGGGGCTATTTATTAGTTTGGACCTGGAAAGTCCAAAGGGACTGCTAACTACAGGCACAGCTAAATCTGTGAACTTGACAGTGTCATTAAAACATCATCTCTTTCACTCCTGGTCCTACATTCTGTATGTGGCAATCTGTGTTAGATCCAGACTCACATTCTGCCCCTTTACATTCACTTGAGAATGCAGCACACTTCTTTTCCAGGGGTTCCAGAAAAGTCCAGGGTTTAACTTTAACTGGCCCAACTCAGGGTCCAACTCAACCCCTGAACCAGTTGTAGGTAGGAAGATATAATAGCTCATTGACCAATCCCTGGTCATGAACCCACCTCTAAAACTGAGAGGTAGAATCAGCCCCACCCAAAGTATGGACTTAGAGCAGGGGTGGTATTCACAAAAGGAAAAGGGGGTATAGTTATTGGATAAAGTGTGAATGCTGAATAAACAACAGCTGGTTGGTAAAAGCAAAGCCACAACCACCCTAAAAGACATAATTCCAACATAGAAAAATAGCCTCCATCTAGGCGCAGAGTCTGTAAGAGTAGTAGGGAATTTTCCCTGTTTCCAGGCAGAGGCTCAAGAGGCAGACTCAGTGTGGCAATTAGCTGTCAGCTTATCACCAATTCAAATGTCCTGGAGTGGGCCGTGCTGATGATCTGTACTTGCAGTAATCATTTGGCTGGGTGAATCAAATTATACTTTCCAATGCCTCTTCAAATCAGGATTGCTATGTCTGCGCTCATTTTCAGCAGTAAGTATTACCGTGCAAGTTATTTCCTTTGATATTGACTATACATGGGCAAGGGAGAAATTTAGGCTTCTTTTAAGTTCTGCTCAACAGGAAAGACCAAAAAGTTTTAGAGATTTGTGAGAAGACTATTTAGGATCCATTCCTTTTTAATGGCTAGGCTTTCACACTGAAATGGATAGGGGAACATGTTCTCCCCTTGCAAGGTAGAGATTTTTCTTCCAACTAACTATCTGATTCGGGAAACTCATTCTTTCATAATGCCATGCATAGTGATCAATCAGATGTAATGATCAAAAGGAAGTTTGCCTCAATCAATCCCAATAAACAAATAACTGCTATAGTGGCAAACCTAATGTGTTCTTCACTTCAAATTCACTTGCCAATAATTGGCCTCATTAACGTCTGTGAAGTTAGCTGTTCACTAAAATTGGGCAAGCTGTACATTAGATGTGTTCAGTGGTTTGCAAACCTTTGGGAATAATAGACCTACTGAATCAGCATCTTGCTAGTTCCATGGAAATGAACAAGCTAAAAAGCAAGGAGATTGCAAGGAATCCAGAAAGGGTGAGGGGGACCAGGAAATTCCTATCACATTTCTGTAATTTATATTATCTTTCCCCAACTGAACGTAAAACGAGGGCGAGCTTTTAAAGATTTGATTTTTCTGACAGAAAACGAACTTGATTTCTTTGTGCCATCTAGCTTTCAAATTACCCTGCCCACATCTGTCAGATGTTTTTGTTGTTCAATTATAAAAACTGTATCCAGACTAGATTATGAGAATGCTGTTTGCAGGCACCATAACCACAGATGCCCTTGGGTTGAACATCAGGCTCACTGCAGTCTTCCCAAAAAAGGAAATGTACTTCCAGCTGCTACACCAGACCCATCCTTCTTGGAGAGATGAGGAAATCACAGCAAGGGAGCCTTTTCTGGGATATCTGAACTATGCACTGGGGGAGATGGGAGGCAATGAGAAAAGTGGAAATAAACTTAACTAACTCACTTAAGTGGCCTATTCCTACAGAAATGGCCTTGATGGACAGTGAATAAAACTAGTTTGCCTAGAGGTGAGGGAGTTTTTGTCCTGAATTACTCTATATGTCCTCACCACTGACATTCACCAATACGGTCCCATTTCCTAGTTCATTTTTGTTCTTCTCATCAATACTTATGAGTCCCGAGAGAGAGAAAAAAATGCACTTGCTTTCCAGCCCAGCCTAGATTTTCTTCCTTAAGAGGTAAACTAACCAGGGGAAGATTAACATGATGTTGTTTTGTCCAAAAATCTTTAAATATTTGGGAAAGACACAAGATCTCATTGGATGACTGATTTTCCAGTCAAATGAGAATCAACCCAGGTCCTGGTGAAACCAGTTTCCCCCAGTCTTTCACCTGGTGGTTCTCACCCACTTGGTTTATAATTTATTTAATTACAACAAGTTTTAATAATGTCCACCATGATCCAGCAAGATATTAGCTTTGCAGATCCCCAATATCACAAGGGCTCCCTGATTGGTTTTGCTACTTGGATTCCTGTCCCACACCCACCCCTTACAATCCATTTCCACACAGCAGCCTCAGTAAGCACTTACAAGTGCAGATCAGATCTTGACACCGTCTTTCTTGCAGCCCTCTAGTGCCTCTACTGCATTTAGAGTACACGTGGCTCCTTATGGAATGCTGTATCATCTCACCTTGGCTTCCCGGGCTGCCTTCAAATAGCTCAACTTCAGCCCACTACAATCCATCTTCTCCTCAGCTGCATCATTTGTTTTGATCTTGCTATTCCCTCTTCCAGGAATATTCTTTTTGTGGCCCTCTCCTTGCCTGGTTTCTTTTCACCCTATGGTTCTTGGTTAAATACCCTCTGCTTAGAAAGGCTATCCAGGCCCTCTTGCCTCATCTTCCCACTGTTTTTGTCAAATCACCCTATTTTCTTCATAAAATTTGTCACCTTGTCACACCATGTGGGTTTTTGTTTTGTTTTGTTTTACCTGTGTCTCCTCCACTGGAATGTAAATTGGGCATAAAGCTCTTCTCTCTTATTCACCACTATACCCTCAGGGTCTAGCACAGTGTCTGATTATGTACTAAGCCGCTGGATGAGTGTTTTGAGACCCTCAAATCACATTACAAAGAATAACCACTTCACGTTCCAAAACTGGCTTATTGTGAAATATGCAAATCTAATATTAGAAGAAGCGGTGTCCCACTGCTAATTCCCTTGACTGTTCCCAGAATGTGGTAATCAACCTAAGAATCATTTCCCAAAGTAAGAGAACATCCTGGGAAACTGAAGGAGGGAAAAAAAATTCAGACACACCAGAAAACTCTAGGCTGCTTTCTTTTTCATTATAAGTAAGACAAGGTTCATGAGAGTAAGCATCAGTGCTTGATTCTTTAGAAGTTGAAAATTAGATCAAATGAATTGGAGGACAACTACATCTTGTGTTAATGTTTTCCTTCTCGAATGAAGAAAATGAGATGATGTGAGCCATGACTCCATTTGAAAATGAAACGTTGTATTTCTATTCGCCTCCACGTTAAAGCACACTGTTTTTCATTTTAGACTCTTCATGTTGGTAAATGTTGCAATACTTTACATTCATTAGGCTCAGGCCCATTTAAAATGTGCAAGTAAGACAAGCACAGATATATTGTTCCTATAAAGCATAATTTCTAAATTACACAGTAAATAAATGAGAATAAACCAGAAACCCAAGTTCTCACAAACCTTACCACAAAAGTGCTAAAAAACAAATAAAACTTGGCTCAAAATTCCCCACTCTTAATAGGTACAATTTACAAACTATTATGTCCTTATTATGTCAAATAAACTAATCATTCAGGAATACACTGGGTATTAACCCCAACTCATAACAGATAAAATGCTTCAAGAATAAACCCGAACTAATCAGATTTTATCTATCTTTGCAAAGTGCAATGCATAAGAAACTTGATTTTGCTGGGAACTCTGTTGATTTCTGATTAGCTGATTATAGAAGTCAGCAGCAAAGCCAAAATAAAGTAACAACTCACAGTGAGATGACAGCAAGCAAGCGTCTTTAAATTTATAATTGCCCTTGGATCTATTTAATTTAACTTTAAGTCAGGAGGTTTAATTGAGACAAATGGTTACACTGAGCAGGTATCAGATATGACAAGAAGCTGGCTGTGATTGTTTTGTTGCACTATTTCCATTTGAGGACTTTTTCTGCCAACACTTTTCCTATGATGGCTATTAAATTTTATAGGATTTTTCCCACCATTAGCTGTAATGGCATTTGCATGTTAAATGCTCACAACAAATGAAAACCACGATTCCATTGTTTCACAGGGTGAAAGCCATGGTTACCGCTATTCCAAATGGAGAACAAATCTAAAAAGAATCAAGTAATTCCTCCTGCTTGTATGATACCTATATAGGCTCTGTGGGAAAGCCTATTTACTTTACAGCTCTTCTTTTTTGAAACAAAAATAGAATAGATTTTTGCACATGTAAGAAAAGTGAAGATTCCACAATAAGCAGAAGACATCTCAAATGTTATTTTTTTATAATATTCTTTTACATATATATAACTTTATTTTTTGTTTATTTTTTTGTGGTGCTGAGGATCGAACCCAGGGCCTCTCGCGCGCAAGGCTAGCACTCTACCGCTGAGCTACAATCCCAGCCCTTCAAATGTTATTTTTGTTGAGAGCTTTTGTTTGCAATTAAATATAATTCTCCCTTAAGTACATTTGACTAAGAGGTTATCCTTAGTGGAGCTAAATCAGAAAATTCTTATGGCATTTATGTTTGTTTTAAATGACCAAAAAAATGACAGGACTCTCTAGGTCTTGTGTCTCAAAAACATCAAATTATGGAAACGGGAAAAGCAGATATTTAGAGTATCTTATCTAATTTTCTCCTCGAAGAATTTTCAGCAACTTGCTCTGAAACTTGGGGGATTTTTTGTGCTAGATTATATTTATAAGTACTTAGATATTCACAGTCATTTAGACCTAAGAAGGATATAAGAAACTATGTGTTTGTGGCTCTAAAAACTATAAAGATAATACAACTGCTTGATCCTTTTAGAGTTTTGTTTCAGTGCATTCATCATTTCTCTGATGATAATTTTCCAAGGTACTGTCCCCTTACCCTAGAACAGCATTTATGTTTCAAGATTGTCACCTTCTAGCCACCAAATGCCTTCAGGAACTCAGGTTTTTTGTTTTGTTTTTTTTTGTTTTGTTTTGGGGCACGGGGTGTTTGAGAATGCTTCAGAAATGAAATCTCCTCTTATTAAGAGAACCAACATTCAAAACCCTCAGACTTTTTATTTTAAATTTACCTCCCCTAAGGTGTTTTTGAACTCTTTCTCATGTTTCCCCTGTATATATTTAGACCAAAGATTTCTGATCCATAATGAGTCCCATATAAGACGATGAATTAGCTTGAAATTTGATGTAATTTCCTATTAAAAGAACATCTTTGTTAGGTAGGAGACCAGGCCCTGGAAAGGGACCACACCTTGGGGCTCTCACCTCCACCCAGGGCCCTGAGGACACTCCAACTGGAGTCCCTTCCTGTGAGGGCAAGCTAGGCCATCTTGCTGTGCATGAGAAAGTTAAAGGACCACAAGGGAAATTCAAGACCAAGAAGGCAAGGTCCCCAGTCTTGGGCATGAACAATAGCCCAAAGGCCTGAGGACTTAAGTTAACTTGTTGCTATTTAACATATCTTTAGCATTGGGGTTTGCTCCCTGTCTGTGCATTTTTTAAGGGAAAAATAAACTTACACATGGGCAATAGAAAAGAAATTATGTAAAATTCAGTTGTCAATCAAGGTGTCAGTTAACCCCATATCCACCCAGGGGAAAGAGGGGAGTACTAGTGCAGCCCAATAAAAGCCACCTATGCAGTGTAGACAGGACCTTTAGATGGTTGGCAGCTGGGCCCACTCTACTTCTCTCACTTCTCCCAAAACATTACTTTGCCTTTAAAATAAACCACTGCCTTGCTCTCCAACCTCTCATGTCTGGCTCAATTCTTTGCTCAGGATACCAAGAACATGGATCCAGGATGCCCTGGGACCCCTGTCAGCAATGTTGGAAATTGCTCAAATAAGTATTTTGGAATTACAAGTTTAAAAGCCACTTTGTCATCTTTTCTTTCTCTACCTCTTTTTGTCCCAACCACTTAAGCATTCAGAACCCTTACTACCTGCCAAAATCAGAATCAGTTTTTGTTTGTTTGGTGAGGGAATCAGAAGATGAAGTTCATTCACTCATTCAATATTCTTGGTGCATTCCCCCAGCCATTTCAAAATGCAGTTTTTTATTTGTTCACTTAGTGGCCTGACTTTATCTTTCATAGCAAGGATCACCAAAAATTTGTGGTGTATTATCCATTTTTGCCCAGAGTTGTCCAAACTCTGAGAACATGGACAACTGACCATAGATCTGGTCTGGTGCATGGCTGAGAGAGGAGACAATGGTTACAAACCAGTTCCCATGCAGTGACAAACAGTTCTAACAAGCATTTGTTTCCCTTCTCTGACTACACGTAAGCACGCACACACGCCAAGTTGAACTCAACAATCCAAAATGAAAATGCAACCATCTATGAATTTCAGTGCACAACTAATTGTGCTACTTTGGACAAATCACTTAACTTTTCTATGACTCAATTCCACCTCTTTGGAATCACGGATGATCTTTGTAGCCCTATGATTTTATTACTTCTGACCAGAGAAATGGATTAAACATTTGAGATGATAATTCACTTTATTCCAGCATGAAATACATAGTACCAAGATTTATTCCCCAGTGTTTACTCTATCCTTATATTCTTTCTGGAAGTATCCTCTTCAAAATACTTCAGGAAGCTTGCCACAACTGTTTCTACAAGGTCAATGCAACCTATATATCCTGTTTGTAAAATGTTTTCTTTTCTTACATTGTATAAACACTCATTCTCAAATCATTTCAACTACTGTGTTACCTCAACAATTTTTGAAATAGAATAATGAATCTTTTGTTACTATAATAGGAAGTTTCCTACAACTCTGGGTTTATCTCGAATAATGCTGCAAAAACACTGATACGACTGAAAATAGAAACTGCTTCACTGCTATTTTCATTTTATCTAATGAACAGAGAATAGCTCAGATTCAAGGAAGAAAAGGTCATAAGCTAGAATCATAAGAGGGCGCCTTGTTACAAATTTTAAAGACATAGTTTGGTTAGGGATGCTAAGCAGGAATGTCAGAGCTACTTAAGACATTTAAACATATTACAATCTTTCAAATAATGAGGGTTACCTGCTATTGGGTTCCTTACAGTGTTTCATACATTAACACAATAAGTTACAAGTAGGTATAGATATACAGAATTGCATGCTTACTAGCCAAGCCAAGACACAGAAAGTTATTGGTGTTATATGACATTGACTGAATTGCTGCTGCAACCCCAAAAGATCATGCTGGTGACAGCATTGGTTCCAGGCATCAAATCCCCAGATATTGGTTCATTTTGTTTAAGGCATCACACACTGTGTTCAAATCACTGCGGAGGTCCTGCACCACATTTTCAATACTTCTGGTGTCTTTCAGAATTTCAATACTCTGTGTGTAGGGATTGAAGTATACTGAGAAGGGACGGGTAATTGACTTTGCAAAGTCCCTGCAGAATAAACAGAAATAGAAGGATATGTGATCAACCCCCATTGGTACAAGAGATAGATAGAAGGAAGAAACAGAGCCAGAAAAACAAAAAGTTACTTTCTATAGATGGAAGAAAAGCAAGTTTACCTCATCTTTTCTTTGGCTTCTTCAAAACTTTCTGAAACAAAGTAGGCCTCCTGGAAGGTGGTGATAAGACATTCCTGTAAGCACGTTGTCTTTGGGTCAAAGGCTTTCACACAGGCCTTGTCAGAAAGAGCATGCTGCAAAACACACCACAAAACCCGTTACACTCCATAAAGAGTCCTCCAAAGTGCCAAGACATCACACCTCTACAGCACATTTGATGGCGCAGTAATCCTACAGAACTGCCATGAAACACAACTCTCCTATTTGCAGGGAAAATTGGCATTGAGGGGGGCGCTGGGAGAAGGGAGGGCTTGGTGGATTGATTGGTTTGCTTTGATTTTTCAAGTCTGTTAGGTGCTGAGGGGAAAAAAATGAGATCATGGTATTATTTTATTTATCATCAGCCAAATTCTTACTAAAGGACAGTTCAGAGCTATATCCCAACAGAAATGGAATTTTAAATCTATGCTATGAATAGAAGCAGGGACAGCATAAACATGCTCCTAAATTTATTGCTATAAGCAATGTACTGAAATTTCACTTAAATGGCAGAAGTAATAATTACCTACGTGCAGAGGTAATTGGGACTCTCACTGAACTATTTGTGGACTCGTTGCTATACGTTTTGAGGCCAGACCCTGTGTATCAACAGAGACTGGAGTGGGCCTGTATATTTGAGGATGCTTACAAAGCATTCATTTACCTTTTATCACAGACAGCAGAGCAATATACAGCAGACAAATATTGCCAGTTGGGGGAAAAAGAGCTAATATTAATAGTTATACTTATGTCCAAAGCAGGCATTAGGAAAACAAGAAAGCCGTTGTAATTACTCTTTGAACCATCATTAGCTCTGTTCACCTCCCTATATGACTGGCAGGAAGATCAGCAAGAAAATAAGAATGACCGTATCCTCCAGATAAATTCAGTGATGTTGAAAGTTAGTGGCCATTTCCCACCACCTGCCTATTAATAAATGGATGGTTTTAAAGTGCACTGTACCTAAATAACCTTTGAGGAGCTTGTGAAAATGCAGATGCCCAGGCCTCAATTTCACTTGGTAGGTCTGATGAATTCCAGAAATATGCATTGGAAAGGTATCCAAGGTGACTCTGACATAAATGGCTGTGAAACATAGTTTGAGAAATACTTCCCTAGATTTTGTCCTCTTTTTAATTTAAGGGGTCAGTTAGTTAAGAGAGACAGGAGGGGGTTAACAGAAATTGCCTTGAACTAAGTGAGAAATCCGATGCTGTGGTGCAGGTGCTGCCTCAAACCCGGTAACCTTGGTAAATCATTTAACCTCCCAGGGCCTCCATTCCCTCTAGTGTAAATGAGAGGTTTGGGTGGATGATTCTAAAGATACTCTCTAATCCAGCCTCTGGATTTCACCCAAAGCACTTTTCTGCCTTCTTAATCTCTAACAGCTAAGATTTCCTGGAGAAATTCTGAAAATCCTTTCCTGATCAATATTCTTGGTGCATTTCCCCAGCCATTTCAAAATGCATGGAATGATTTACAGCCCTCTGTGAAGAAGGCTGTGGTTCCCTACATTTGAAAATGCAATTGAGAACCAAAGGACTGACATGTAAGAGAAGGGGCACACTGCTCTACCCTGCATGTGGCTCACTTTCCTGCAAAGTCCTGTTGTCCAGATCAATGCATATATGAATCATGGAATGCAGAGGGCCTCTCGAAGTGAACTCATTTTTTTGGCCCACAGAACAGCTTCATTATAAAGGAGAAGGTCACTACACCTGCAAATGCATTTGTGCTGGATTCAATGCCGCACAGTGAACATCAGGGGATTTTGGTTCCACATGACCAATAATTCTGTCCACATTTTAAAAACAACTTCACGGTTTCAAAAAACAAAATGTCCTTTGATGAGAGCTGTTGCTCCTCTGCAAAAGAATTGGCTTCCCATCATCTTGTCATGGTTTTCAGAATCAGAAACTACTTTCTTTGCAGCTGTACACAGTGGTTACATTTAACTGTAGTGCGTTGCTGTAATTATTCATTCACCCATCCACGCACAGATGGAAGGAGGGACCCTAGCTGACTCCGCGTCCTCAGACTTTTTATCTTTGCATTCAGGGGCAGACAGAGTGGTAGCAGAACAGGTCATAAGAACATTTAAATCATGGCTCCTTGGGACATCACCACTGAGCCAAAGACTTCTTACTTGGTCAAAGACAAGCACAGAAAGAAGTAAAACTCATCTGTTTATTGGGTCTCCAATACCTCCATAGGACATTAGCACCCTCAGTTGTCACTATGTGTAGAGGGGGTTTCCATGATGTATGTGTGTACAACAGACTGAAATCAGTATGGTTCTAGAAAAAAAATCACCAGGTAACAATATCCTATTATGACCACATTCAGTCATTTTAGCAAGTAATGGGGATTAGAATAGATCCAACAAAAGAACCAGGGTGCCCAGCATCAGACTTCAAGAAGAATCAGTGGCTTCACAGCAAATACTTTCAGGCAAAGCCCATTAGGCAACATAGATTACCCTTGTTTGATACCATATTTAAATGGAAAAACTGAAAAATAATTGTTTTAAGCACTCAAAAAATGCCATCTAATCTTAGAAGCCTGTTGTATGTGATATGCTAGTCACTTACCAGGGACCTCCCCATGCAGTTTATGGGACCAGTGCTGTTCCTTAACTAGCAATAAATATGGAGCTAATCCTGCTACCCACTGATTAGTCTGGAAAATGACAGAAGCCTAGAGTTAAGGGAGCAGCCAATGATTAGACCAACAACTGAGGTAGTGCCCACACCTGCAAATGGTCTCTTTTACCTAAATATGAGCTCTCCTGTGTGACAGCACCCCTACCACCCACGAGATATCATGTCTCTGAATACTACCAAATGACACAAGGAGTACAAGATAGAATCTGTGTCTCCCTTAATTCCAAACTCCCTTGTCCAATAGAGAGGCCCTACTGGGTTTGCTTCCTGATTCCTACCCATGTGTGTCTGTGAGCCACCTCAGTTTTGATAAGAGCTATTATGCCCTCTCATCTACCTTCAGAGTGGGTCCTCTCTAAACACTGAGTCACACGACTTGATACCCCTAACACTTCCTTCTTGAAGCATCTAAATTCCTGAAGTCAGCAAGAATCAACCCAACTTTCCCTGGAGAGAAGCTTTAGAATGCTGGCAGAATCCAGCTGACAGTCTTTTACTCTCAAGCCATTTGGAAACTTGCAGGAGTGCTTGGGAGTCACCTTCTCCTCTCTGAACACTCTGCAAGGACTGTTTTTGGATTTATCTACAGTGCTAAAGACAAGGGCACAGGTCTGGAACACGTAAACCTGGATGCTGTCCCACAGAAGCTGGGTGTATGATAGCAAATGAGTGAAACTACCTCAGTTTGGGCTGCACTCTCCACTTTGATAAACTGAGATGTTAGAGCTGCAGGGATTCTGCAGCTCTTCTTGCAATATAATGTTAACAGGGTCTGTAAATATGCAGTACTTACACCACCTTCCAGCCAGTGTAATTGATCACAACAGCCTATCCCACTGGGCCTGGGAATGGCCTTGCCACCCTTCCCCACATAGGTGGCCATTATCAATATAATCAGCTGTAATTAACTTTAATTTGTCACTCCAGACTATTAATTATAAAAAATCTCTTTTCAACATCAAAATTTCCTAAAATTTAGTTGTTAGTAGACAATATTATACAGTGATTAAGAGAATAAGTCTCTAAGATAAAGAACTGAGGTTCAAATCTGGCTCCATCCCTTCCTGCCTTTATGGCTTAAGACAATTTACTTAACTTCTATAGGCCCTTTCTAGTCTTCACCTGAAAAATGGGAAAACTAGTGGTGTCTATAACCCAGAGTTTTGGCCAGAATTAAATGAGGTCATGTATGCAAAATGCCTACTTGGGAAGTACTCAATATATTTAGGTATTATTGCTATTTAGTCCAAGAAAGAAGCTTGGCACACATCTATGTTCAGCCATACCTTTCACCATGTGTGCAGTCCCTCTCTCCAGGGAAGAAGCATGCCCCAGCCATGAGACTTCCAGGACTTAGTCTATAAGAATACCAGCCCTGGGCTCGCTCATCAGACACGTGTCTTTGCAATGACTCAGAATTATTATCTCAACTATTCTAGATGTAAACCCTGTGATCCTCACTCTCTATATTAGGACTGGTTAAAGTTTGAAAAAAACTCAGGTGTGAAGTCAGGTTTATGGGTAGTTTGGGCCCTAGATTCCAAATAAGAATTCACAAACACTCCTACACTCACACCACAATCATCTTTTCCCACATCAGAACAACAAATATATGTATCTGTGCATTGTGTGCATGTGGTATTTTTTGAACCCCCCCTCACAGGCTCATCCTTCAAGCCAGGCACAACATGCCATCGATATCCCTATTGCAAAGGCCAATGATGCATCCAACTTATTATTATTTTTTTTAAATCAGCAATGCTTAGGTCATACCAGTTGGAATAAGCTGCATGGACAAAAGAACAACCAACCTCCTCTTCAAGCAACCCCTTTGTGAAGACCAGAGACAGTTTACAGCTCCCATCCTCCATCATTTGCTCCTTACAGCACTAGGAGGGAGAAGGGGAGGCAGGAGACATCTGAACAGGATTAAGGAGTAGGGGCTCAGCGGCACAGTCCCAACTCTGGCAACACCACTGACCTACTAGATGACCTCAGAGAAACTTCAAGCCTCTGGAGGCTCTTCTCCACAGCCTGGCAATAATTCTGACCACCTCCCAGAGTTGCTGGAAGTAGCAGTAAATACAAATGATTGTAATAAATAGAAAGCTGTTCTGAGAATGCTGATTAATAGCTATATAAAGGCAACACAATAAATTCACTTCACAAGGGCATCCTAAAACTAAAGCCAAAAGGCAATAATAATTACATTTGCTTAAACCACCAGCCTTGTCAAAACATGAAAAAGGAAAACAAATGTATTTATATGAAATATTCCAACAACGACTATGGGGTGGATGGTAAGACCACTTATAAAAAATAAAAATCTAATCTGCGGCCTGAAAAATATAAAGAAGTGAAAAAGAAATAGAATTGGCTCTTGCTTTTGAGATAGATTAGATTTTTGAGATAAAACTCACAATTTATCAATTAGCATTCATTTCCTGAGCACCTAATGTGAACAAATTTCACTGCTGCTTCTCCAAAAGAATTGGGCTGAGATCTATATCCATCATTTTCTTACAGGTTTCCTACTTGATCCCAAGTTCCTTGAAATATTAGACAATCAATTTTGTTTTTGTTGAATAAAATGAATGAATGAACAAGCAAATGAAAGATGAAAAATGATGCCTAGATTTATAGAGTTAGATCAACTCTAGGATATAGAGAAAAAGTGTGAAATAAAGGATATACAAGCTATATTGTGGGTAAATGGGGATCAATTATCCAATTTTCAACCTGTTTTTCAAAGTCAGCTTTTGAGACGATTTAATTCATGATTAACTGCTCTCTGCAGTGATGGAAGGTATGGAAAAGTCCCACCCTGACACACTTTTGGAGTGCCTGCCACAGATCAGATCTGACAACACAGAGATGGAGGGGCAGGGAATAGGAGTTATGGTTATCAGATTTTTTTTTAGCTCTTAAAAGATTTTCCATGTTTGTTTCATTTCTGTCTTCAAAGATAAAAATAAGACTTATGCAAAAAATGAGAGAAAAATGAATGTTATCCCCCAAATTACAGAGGTACCACTTGGAAATATTTGGTCAGCTCTGAAGAGCACCATCTATGCCTCAGGGAAATTTCAGAAGTGTTATAGCACAAATTTTGGAAGTGTTCTGTTCTGGGACCGAAGGTGAGTACTTATGTGAAAGACTATGCCAAACCTCAAACAACTTAGCAGGTACGTACATATGGGCAAGAGTTGGCACAGCATAAAATATTTACTGCAAGAGGCATTCAAAACTGTAAGCATGTTTATACAGGAATTATGATAATACTTTTCATAAAGTTATCCCTATATTGGATCCAGAACCATCATTTATCCATTCAAATAAAAAAATCAAAGTATTGAGAAGAGCTCTAAGAGGGCTCTGGGCATTTACAGAAGCCAGGCAGAGAGAGGGTGCTAAGGAAAGCATCTCAGGTTATGCATTCTCTGTGAACAAGCAGAAGATATTCTTAGAGAAAGAATTTCTGAATTGTAAAAGTAGTCTGAAGTAGCAATCATAAGGATGTTCCAGTGTTGAAATTTGAGAATGGAAGAATGCTAACGACTAGAGGTGATGGACCAGAACGAGTAGATGCATGGCGGACAATGTCCTTTGGTGTATGTATTTCTGGCTGATTTCCATTCCCAGACAATTCTGTCCACATCAATAGGAGCAAAAACAACAGATTCACCTCAGTGCTGCCTGCACATGCCTCATTAACCAGACCAGAAGACCCTGTCAAAAGTTGGGGGCCACGAGAGAGATTTGTTTCTTTTGTTTCTGGTATAATTTATAAACCATCTGAGGAGAATGTAAATAGGTCTTGAGCTGCATCATTTTCTCACTAACACTTTTTGCAGAGAAATCAAAAAACACCCTGTAAAAGACAGGAGCTTATGAAGATATAATATCATCCAATTGATTGGGGTTTGGGCCAGTGTGCTGAAATTAACCCCAAATAGATTTTTCATTAAAATTTGATCTTTAAAAAAATTACTTCAAGTGTTTATTGTTGTAATTGTTGTTGTTGTTATGTGTGTGTGTGTGTTAATGTTGACCATTATCCTCTATTCCAGTCATGCTGAGCCTCGGTTAGTTCCCCAACTGGGCCAGGCTTAGACCAGCGTCCAGGGCACGCATTCTATTGTCCACTGTTTGATCTGTGCACATTGTCCTTTCCTTACTCACCCTTCCCAACCCTCAAGAATCAGCTTGGGTAGCAGGGTCCTTGTCAGGAAGCCCCCTCAGGCATGGCCTAAGATGTACCAGGCACATTTGTCACCTTTTTTTTTTTTTTTATCCGGTTCATGGGTTATCTCTGGCACTAGAAGTCGACCCCCGAATAGCCAGGGTCCCAGGCAGCATAGCCTGGTGGTTAAGAGCTCAGTTCCTGGGGCCTCGATGGTCTGCATTTGAATCCAGCTTCAACACTTACTAGCTATGTGACCTTAGACAAATCCCTTAATGTCTTTATGCCTAAGTTTTCTCATCTGCAGTTTTCTCATCTGTGATAATAACACCACCTGTCTCACTGGGTTATTATGAGGATCAAGTGGATTAATATGGCTAAAGTACCCAAAACACTAAGGTCTATTTAAGGGTTTATTAAGGTTGTTGTGCTATTTTCTTCCTATTCTTCTTCTCCATCATTATTATTTGTCTTTTCATCCCAAGTGTCTGACACAGTACAAGGCACATTGTAAGTGCTCAATCAAGCTTTTGAAGAATTAATGAAGGAATGGAGTCATGGAATGAGCAAACTCGGTAGAACTGCAGTGAAATTGCATCTTTTAAGAATACAACCAACCGAGGCTGGGGTTGTAGCTCAGTGGGAGAGCACTTACCCAGCATATGTGAGGCATTGGGTTCAATTCTTAGCACCATATATAAATAAGTAAAATAAAGGTCCCTCAACAACTAAAAGATAATAATAATACAACCAACCAAAAAGTTCCAATAATAATATATTTCCCAACTATATTATGTAGGAATAACCAGTCTCAAAATAAAAACCCTAGGATAGTACATAACCTGATCTTGGTCTAAATAATCAAGGAAATATTGAATTAATCTCTAGCACCATTTCCAGATTGTATATAATATTACATTCTAAATTCATCAAAACTTGCTATTCCCCAGTGATGCATAGATAGCAATTCTTAAATTACCAAACTATTAATATCAGAACGTCCCAAGCCCCATAATTTCTGAATAAATGATCATTTTACTATATTTTAAGGCAAAAAATAGCATTTTCTAGGCATCTCTAACACATATTAGACTCCTCTGACTATATCCTTAGTTTTTTTTTTCAAATTGTATGTACACAAGTGTTTTAATATCCATTAATTTTGAATTAATGTACATAAAAGAAACTAAAATAACCTCAAACCCCCTTTAGAAAGAAGATGATGGGCAGTCTATGGGAACAATGGAGGTAACAGAAATCAGTGTAGCCAAGCCACCCTCACAAGTGAATTTCAATCAGTAGGATCACTGCTAGGTCATTGCCCACTTTTCAGCACTAAATTTAGGCCAGCCATTTGTTACCAAACACTTGAGGATACATTTATCCTTCCTGTTGATTTGTACACATAGCTGTTCATCCATTTGAGTCACACCAGAAACCCAGAAAGGCATGACCCACTTTCAGAAGTGCAAAAAGTTAGGTCAGCACCCACATCTGAGGTGCCAAATCCTCTATATTAAATATGTATGGGGTATCTGTGAGTAGAAATGCTCAGACAAACAAATCAATATTTTCCATGACCTTGAACCAGTTTGCTTGGGAAGGATATTTTCATTCACAGCTTCATACCTGTAATTCTCCAATGGAGGAAAGCAGTCCTGCTCCATATGCCCGCAGTTGCCCTTCTTGCTTGCAAAGGCCAAACTCAATTGTGAAGAAATAGCACTGGAAAAAAAAAAATAGACACACATCCAGTGAATTGGTCAACAAGTTCCTCAGTAGAATAAAATGGCACCCAAAGTAAACTGGTTGCACTATACATAATTTCTTCAATGTTATCAACTTAAAAACATTTAAAACAACATTTATGGAAATCTACTCTCTTGTTTAATGAATAATCCTTCCATAAATTTAAATTATATGGGTAAAGTATTAACTACTAAGATACTTCATACTTCCTAGATTCAGAAACCCCATAGGTCAAATCCTATCCTATCCTACGCAATAATTTTAAAAATAAAAGCACAGATTTAGAAATAAATGACTATCACAGTGGTAACACCATAAGAAAATGTCACTATATTTACCAACCTGAATTCCAATGACATAAATAAGTTCATGCAAATGTGGAAAAAATTGCTTGGAATCCAATCATCTCAAACTGATTTTCGTAATTTGTTTATTCATTCAACAAACTTATTGAATACCTATTAGGTGCCGATGCTTGCGAAAGAATTGTGGTGAAAAAACAAAAGATACCAAGAAAGCAAGAATATGCCTACCAGATTATCATAACCACAACTTTGGTGTGTGTTTTATTAAGATCTTAAATGTATAGCTATGTATGCATATGTATATGCATGTGTGGATTCATATGTGTGTGTGTGTATAATGACCTTAGTTGTATCAAAATCAAGTACTACAGCTTCCCCAGGATATTAAAACTTGCAATCACTTCTGTTGGATTTATAAAATCAACCTAGACAAAGCCAACAGATGCTGTTGTGAGGGTCTACAAACACACTACTTTTGCTCTGACAGATAAGTGAGAAGCTGACAATGAGCAATAAAAGCTGCATCAGATTAACACTGTCCTGCATTAGTGACGACCGAGCACTGAAGGTGTTGAGAAAGAGGATTTCAACACTCCTGAGAAGGGGCAGAAAATAGTATTTGTAGCACATAGCAGTTTGTTCTATTTTCATGTGGAGGTTAAGATGTCCCACAGTTTAGGAAGGCATTATTTATTTTTTAGTGTGAGGATGACCTCTGAAGTTGAGTGGTCTAAAACAGGAAAACTAGAATCTCATGGTACCTTCTTAGTGTACCTTTGGCTGATTTCCCTAATTTATACTGCCTTTATAGCCCATGACATGACATCCTTAAAGATTTAACATTGAATATAAAAGAGTTTGTGCGGGGGAAAAAAATGTGCTGTCATATTCAAAAGCATCCAAAATACACATATGGAGCCAGCTACAGGAGCATTTAGGTCAGCTATTAAGTGCATTTTTAATTTTACTTATGCTACATCAATGCATACATAATTCATGGTCACGGCTATTATCCAAATCAAAACAAGCAGAGACAGCCTCTGAGAAAAATCTGGAGTGTTGTTCACAGTTTTCACAGAGATTTGGCGTCCCACCCTATTTTACAGCAGGAATTAAAAGGTCTATGTCAATTCAGCTAAAGATTCAAAAGTCAATCTATCATCCAGTGTGTAGTTAATGTGATTCTAGCATCAGAGCAACCTAGAGGGAAGAACCACCATGCATCTTCCTTCCCGTGGTGCAGACTGTGCTCTCGCCCTTACATCATCTGGGAGTCCTTCCAGAAACTCTGACCTCACACAGCTCCATCTGCTTGCTCTCCGTCTACCTTTCCCTTTGGTTTCCTGTGCTCCTTGACCAAAGAAAGCCCCTAGATGCTGCTTCTGCAGCCCTTTGTCCTCAGAGAATGAGAACTTTTGCTTGAAGATAGTTTTCCATTTGCAGCTCCATGTGTGACTGACAGATAATGAGAAATAGTAAATTGCACCTGAAACTCAAGTGTTGGCAAAATTTGAATTATCAACTTGTTCAGGGTAGTTTTCTTTCTGTTTTCGATACCGGTGAAGACCTCGATTAGATCACTAATTAGGAGGAAGGAGCAACCGAACATTTCTACTGTCTGGTTTTATGTGAAGCTGGCTTAGAGTTGAACTAGCTGACCTCTTGAGGACCCTTCAGAATTTGAGGATAACTAATTGCTTCTTGAAAATTTAAGAAAATAGAGTTTATTTTCCTCTGAGAACTCTCCAGATGTGGATCTATAATATACTCCCTAGAGATTTACCAAACAAATATCCTAGCAATTATAAAAAAAATAAATAAAAATAAAGAGTGAAAACATATTCTGAGCCTTGTTTAAAAAAAAAAAAAAAAAACACCTGCAAAAGAGAATTGCCAATTCTTGGCTGCTGGTGTCTTTTAAACAAACAAATAATACCAAAACTAGCACCTCCCAAATTGAAGGGTACCTTTCATCAGCACTGATGTTCATGAATTCCAAATTTTATATGTCAATTGTAATATATAATTATTTATAAATATTTTACTTGAGTATAATTATATACAATCATTAACTGAAAACCAAAACAGGAATGATAGATCGGACCTCTTCCACAGAAGAAAAGCAGAGTCATTTACACACACAGTCATTAAAGCAAAGGAAGTCTGAGTGACAATCTGAAATCCAAACACTGCTGTGGAACATGGCTGGGGTAGTGCTCTTAGGAAAAGGAGATAGGTCACCCAATGCTGCCATCTTCAGATCACTTCTGGTAGTGCATCATTCTTGAAAAGGTTTCAGATGGACAGTGATAAAAGTCTGAAGGAACCAAGTCCCCAGGCATGACAGGACACCCAGTGAAGTACACAATGATCCCTTGTGGTGATTCACAAAATCACACCATGCAACACCCTTCTTATGTTTGGTGCTAGGTGCCTGAAGTTCTTGCTAAGGTCACATATTCCAATTAAATGTCCAAGTTTGTCAAGGAACTTTTGATGGGATAGGAATTTACTCTTTCAATTTGCCTCTTGATGGGAGATTGTACCTCCTGCCTCTCATACTCCCTGCATCCTTTGAAATAATTACATAAATTCTGCCCAAAAGTCATTGTAGGTACAAAAATTGGATTTAAATGGCACTATAAACTGCTAGGAGAAAGCTCAAGTATGGTTTTTTTTTTACCTTCTCCAGAAAATTTGGCTTAAACATGTCATTTACTAGATACCCAAGTGAGTAAATGAGTGATATATTTTCTCTGTCACCTTTCCTAAAAACTTGATCTTACATATTGGTAACATATATCTTTAAGTGATAATATGCATCATTGCATACCTAGAATTCCATTTTCCACATATCTTGCACATGGGCAGGAAGCAAGAATTTGAAAGAGCGACTGAAATGTGTTAACATAACAAAAAGTTATATGTTGGAGCTGGGGTTGTGGCTCACTGGTAGAGCACTTGCCTCACATGTTTGAGGCACTGGGTTTGATTCTCAACACCACATATGAATAAAATAAAGGTCCATCAACAAAACAAAACAAAAAGATAGTTACTGGTTTAAAAAAAGTTATACGTTATATTTGTGTGCTTTTCTTATAAGAGAACTCCTCAGGCCCTTCTTTAGATCCTATTTACCCTTACATGCTATTTACTACACACTTGTGACAGAGCAGTTCTTGTTATTTCCTTTGTATAGTGGGAAAACTGAAGCTCAAATTTTAAATGATTTGCTCAGATCTCACAACTAAGGGTTAGCAGAGTTAGGAATTAAACTCAGGTTTCCAACTGCTAATCCAGCATTCTTTGCCATTAGTGATTGCATTCTGGACCAGTAACAGCCAATCACACTTGCAAAATAGTTCCTGGTGTTGAAATACTGAAATCGTTCCAGAAGGGATGTAAATAGCTATTACCCCACTCCTCAAGTGCCCCTGGCAACCCAAGCTTCCCTGACCCACTTCTGGATTCTGCCTCCCACACTTGTCCACCACCACCACTACTTCTTTATGATCTAGCAAATAAAGGCTCAATGCCTGTAGAACTGGACCTCCAGGACACTGCCCCAACACCCGTGTAACAAGCGTTTGTTCTACTAGATGCCCATGTCATAACAAAAGGATAAATCCCAGAAAGGAAGAATGCCACTCAAAGCTGTTCTAACATCAGGGGTCTAAAGCTCTGGTCACTGTAGATAAAAACACATAAAAGGGACTCAGTGTCTCATAGCCTCCCTTTCACAGAGTTTTTGGTAAGATTTTTCCATCCTCGAACAAATAGCATGTCAAAGTATACATTTGCAAGGTTGTTGAAAAGGTAGAGACTTTCAAGTTCCCCCTCTACCACCCACCCCCAGCTACTAATCTGAAGTTTAGTTACATCAAAATTTCAGTTTATAAACAATGAGTGTTTTTCTAACTTTAGCCAAGATTCCTTAATCTTGATTAAATTGCCAATGATCATAGTATGGAACAAGAATGATGTTTGATGGCTAAGCAGGAAACTTTAGAATAGAAATATTAAGGCAAGGGCTGGGGATGTGGCTCAAGCGGTAGCGCGCTCGCCTGGCATGCGAGCGGCCCGGGTTCGATTCTCAGCACCACATACCAACAAAGATGTTGTGTCTGCCGATAACTAAAAAATAAATATTAAAAAAAAAGAAATGTTAAGGCAATAGAAATAAACATTGGGAACCAAAAGTGAAAATGAAGGCTGCATTGCTAGAGCCACATGGGGGGTTCACTGACTCTGAAATAGCCACACCTGTGCCCCATCACTCAAACAAAACTTCCCACCAGACATCAGTCTTTGCTGCTTTTTCTTCAAGCATTTAAACTCCAACTATTCCCAAGAGTTGTACCTAAAGCCAAATCACACTAAGGTGTCTATGCCTGCCCCAATGCTTTGATTTGCAAAACAAAGGTCCAGAGTGGAAAATTTTTTCTGGGTCTGAACCTCAAGAGAGCAGAAAGGTGGTTTTTGCATGCTTCAACATTTTACCATACATGTTGCCATTATCTAACTAGTGCCACATCAAATATGAGTGCAAAAGTGGTAGAAACAGGGCTGGGAAACGTGAGGTCTGATCCAGGGCTCTAGTCCCCAGTCAACACTGTTCCTCCACAGTCCTGGGACCACAGCAGCTCTACGATCTCAGGCCACTTATTCCGTGCCTTTGAAGCCCCATCTGGCCCTTAACAAAATGAAGCCACTCCTCAAATGTTCACGGATTTAAGAATAATCTTTGTACAAATTCCAAGTTCAGTGGCCAAATGCCTTGTGGCACTGTACTTATATACAGGTTTCTATTATATTTTACCATATTCTCTCCTTGAGTCTCTAAGTGAAAACCACCATAACTCTCAGAAGGTTACAAACGTCATTTTAAATATTATATTTGTTAGGGGATAAGGGTATATATAGCTCAGTGGTAGAGCATGTGCATGGCTTAGCATGTGCAAGGCCCTGAGTTCATCCCTAGCATCAAAAAAATTTTATATTTGTTAAATTCTTCTAAGTTCTAGTTGCAATTACAAATGTAGCTAAAGAGACCACCTCTATGCTTAAAAAGGCACAATATGGACATAGAGAGACAAATAAAATAAAAATAACAAATAATTCTGATTTTAATCCTACCATAAGGGTCTCACTCTGTCTAAATTGTGTTTACTTGTCTGTCTCAGGACAGGAAGAATTTGAACCTTGGATTGGACTTAGAAGAATTAATGGGATCTTAGCCAGGCTACAGGAAAACAAGCTCCTTGAAAGAGTGACTGGGTCCAAGTTGCTGGGGGTGCAGGTGGGATGGGGGGTGCTTAAGGGAAATATGTGTCACCAGAAGGTAGATATGGGTCAAATTACTGCGTACCAGGTCATGGGCTCCAGCCAAAACTGCCTTTTCTGCCAGTGACCCTCCTCAAACCAGGATAGAGCAACACAAGTGCAGAAAAAGGGAAGGGATCCCAGTAACGTCTTGTCAGCTAGAAAATGACGCCCCTGACTTGCGCAAACAGCGCACATTGTCTTAGGTTACAACAGCCATCGGAGGAATTAAAATGTAAAGTCCTAAACTCTGAGGAAACATTATGGCAAACCTTGTGGAAAATTGATCATCAAATATAACAGGAACATTTATAGGGGGGGAAAAAAGAGTGTCAGCAGAAAACAACTTTTATTGAAGAATACGTCGACATAGGCGGATTTTCAACAGCCCTGCGTCAGTCTGGATTTTTCTGTGTGCTCCTTGACTACTGCTGCCTGTATTTTTTTGTTGCGGTGGATGCTTTGAAAAATAAATGCATGGTTTAAGCGCCTTCTGGCCATATAAGTTTTATCGCCCATTCTTCAGCTCATCTTTGGGCATTTTCGAATTCAAAGGCCACCTGACTTTGTTTTTACTTAATACTTAGCAGTCCCCACACCAGGCTCTAATGGTATTTTCCAAATTGAAAAGGAAGAAGAGGAGGAAGAAAGAAAAATCCCCCTCGTCTTCCTCCCACTCATGAACTAAGAGGAGTGCCATGCATTCACTGAACATCAGTACCACCTAAGGAACTGGTCCCCCTAAAACTCCAGCAAGATCCATCCAGGATACTCCCATCCCCGTGCCAGATCACCATGGCCATGTGACAGCCCAATGACAAACCTTCACCGTCCCACTACCCTAGAGTGAAGGTCCAAACTCTGCATATTGCAGAAAACACCCTTCAAGGGATGCCCCTGCCTTCTCCAGGATCTCTAGATCCTCATCTCTCAATCTTCTTCCTCCCGACTCACCTCCCATCACAGAACTGGTGGCGACAGCACAGACTGACCTTGCTCTCTTCCATCTGGGTTCTCCCTGACTGGAGTGCTCTTGTCTAATTCCTGTGGGTCTCCCAGATTAGGTAGCACTGTTGGATTCATGCTGAAATTGCCAGCCTTCTAACCTGTCCCCTCCAACAAACACTGAACTTCCTAAAATCAGGGACAGGGCCTGACTTGGCTTGTTTGTTTGCTATTGTTATAGTTTAATGTCTGGTCTCTACCACCCTGCCTGACATGTAGCAGACCCTCAGCGAACATGGAAGGAATGGAGGGAGGGAGGGAGGGGCATAAGCCAGAGAGTTCCCTAGTAGGTCATGCCAATAGAGTCAGGGACAGCCTGGGTCAGTAATCACTAATCTCAGCCAATTTTTCCAATATTACAGACGTTAAAAAGATGAAAACTAAAAAAAAAAAAAAAAAGAAAACTCCTCTACATTCGTCATCAAATGGGTTTTCACTTACAGGTTCAGAAATAGATCTGTTCCTTGGCCTTCCTCTATGCTCCCTTCAAGGACAGCCAACAGCCCTCCATGTCAGAAAGGAAGGAAGGAGTGGACTTCCTTGTCACAGTCAAGCCTGGCACCTTGCAGGCCTTCAGGATCATGGACGCAGGTTGACTGGCAGGTATCTCCTACAGAAGCTCAGCAGCCTCGTGGTTAAGTGGCTTCAGGCTTCCTCATTACAAGCAGTAACTCTGAGAACTCATTGATTCTGACATCTGATTCATCATCCAAAAATGTCAGGGGGAAAGTTTTTCAGTTTGCTTTTTCTGAAGATTGCAGCCAACTGAAGCTTAGCCAGGGAAAATGCTAACTGTGCTTGGTCAAGGTATGGAGGAGTTTGGATGTGACAGATTCAAGCACTGAAGTGCCTCACAGCCCAGACTGCTCAGAATTAAAGCTATGAGGAATTTATATAGGTATCACCACCCAGACCTTCAGTTAGCAGATGATGACACACAAGATCAAACAGATATTTTCTTCTGGAGATGAATCTGTAAGATGTCTATCCAGACAATTCTGATTTCCACAAACTTCCACAGCTCTTTCAAATGGGTATTATGAATACAAATAGGCTTCTTTTTATGCCTTCTAGACCAGCAGGTATTTCAAGTTTCACAAATCAAAAGCTAGTTTTATATTCAGTAGTATTACTCCTTGAACCCCAGATCCAGTTCATGAGCCTCAATGTAGCATCTCCATAACAAAGCGATTCACAAAGTATGGCTCTTCTTTTAAAGCAATTTCATCTTTTTCAAAATGTCCCTTCGCTGATATTATACAACTAGCTACCTTGAAATGGCCGAACTCCACTATGAAGACGTACACACACACCCCTCATTTTCATACCAGCTGCATGGATCAGCATTCCGTTTCTATATGTGTTTAATCCATTTTGTGCAGAAGACCTACTTAAGCAAATGCTACAGGTTTGGAAGTGTCCAAGAGCTGAGTTTTATAACCTAAGCAGTTCTGGGTTCCTTGAAGGAGAAGAAAACTGATGAGCATATTCTCAACCATTCATCCTTGAGCCTGCCCTGAAATGTTCTGCATCAAATCACACATTTTCCCCAGATGTGGTGATTTTAAAGGTCAGCTCTCCAACACTCATATGAAAAATGAGATTTTTACTGACTTCCAAGTGAGCTGTGGGTCGTCACCACTGCCTTTAGAGGGTCGTTTTATTTTTATCCCTGCATTACTAAAAGCAACACCCTCCTAGACATGAGGGCTAAAGAGCTTCCACTTTCTCACCTATTTCTTTCTAAGCAAGACTGGGAATCCTGGACGATGATTATATATCTGAGAACTGACAAGAAAGGTATGGTTAGCGGTGAGAGCCATTCTTGCTGCTCCATTACACTGAGCAGCTTTCTATTTTAAGTTTTTATTAATGAAGTCGTGTTTCTTTCCTAGTCACTAACCGTCACCACTACCATCATCATCTCTCCCACTCGACACCAACTATCTGTATGTGTAAATGGGGCTGAAAAGATATACCTGTGAAGTGGGGTCCTTGTCACAATGAGGGTTTACAGGTAATTGAAACTCTAGCAGGCATTTAAGTTCAGCCGAGCTTCCCTATCTCTAATCATCAACTCTGCCAGTTATTGAAGCCTACACTCCACCAGACACAGTGTTAAGCACTTTACATCTTACAACCCCGAGAGGTAGGCACTGGGAAGGTAATGGAGCATGGGAGTTTGAGCACATTGACTTTGGACTGAGAGACCAAAGTTCAAGGACAGGCTCTGCCATTTACTTGGTCCTGGGAAAGTTATTTAACCATTCTGAGTCTCAGATTCTTTGCAAAGTAGAGAAAATGAAATAAATACTACCTTTTACTGAACTCTTACTATGTGCCAGTGCTCAATCTCCCATTTTACAGATGGGGAAATGAAGACAGGTCCAGTAACTTCAGCAAGCTTAGGGATATTAGAGCCGGACTGGAAGCAGGTGTGCAGGCCTTCACTATAGCATATGGTTTGCACTATAGCTCGCTGTCCTCCTCCTGTTCCCAGAGTGACTGAACACTACCAGACCCCAGAATTGAGTCCTTGATGGCTGAGTTCACTGTGCCAGGGCAGATAAGGGTGTGTTTAGCTTGCTACAGTCATCCTCCATGGCTTGCCCTGGGGGAAGTGCCCTCCTTTCTTTGGTTATCTCTGGGTCAGCTAAGTAACACAGCACAGGCCTGCAGGGAGTCAACCAGAAGTGCACACTACATGCCAGTCATAAAAGGAAGCCAAAGCCCTCTAAGTGTTACTAGTGGGAAGCAGTACTGCAATGAGCACAGCTCTAGAGAGCTCAGACAACAACAAATGAGGGTAGGTTAGAAATACAACACACTGTTTCTTATTAAAAAGTCATATTACAAGTACGAACTAAATATAAGATAGTCTTACTTTAAACAACAATACATACTTACATTTGATTTAGATGCATTACTTGATAGGCACAAAATTAACTCTGGCTGATGAGAATTCACGAGATGATAAAGAATGGCACAACTTGAAATATTTACAGTGTCTCATGACAAGCTATTTTGCCAAACTTACTTTCTGACTCTGGCTACCAAGAGAGTGGTGTGTTTGCTGCTGCCTAGAACCGCAATCTCTCTGTTCACCTTCCCCTCCCCTAATCAGTAAAGCCCCTTAATCAGTGAGTAGGGGGAAGGCAGGTAACTGAGATAATATTCCACTTCCCACCTGAGGATCATGAAGCCCATCTAATGGGAAAACAGCAACTCAGCTCTGGCCAATTGTCCCCTTGTGTAAAGGCAATCTGACTGCCAAGGAGGCTGGTCTTATTAAGAAAAGCCAGGAATGAGGAACAGTTGTGTGATATCCTCTGATGAGTAAATGTAGACATTGTTTAAAAATTTAAGCAAGATGCAAGCTAATATAGGGATGTATTTATTTATATTTTCCTGGATTACAAATCAGCATCTTCCTGTCTGCTATACCTTTTCTAAGTAGCAGAATCCAGGGTCCCTTTCCTCACCTATTATAGATTTGACTTTTTATCTTGAAGAATTAAGTCTTTTTAATTAGATTTGAGAAAAGAAAAAGTAAACAACCAAAAAAAATGAAAAAGCTTGCATGATAGCTAAACATTTAAATGTCTCTAACATAAGCCATTTTAAGGCACTTCCCCTTGTTTTATTACAGAGAACGTTTAAACCTTGTTAAACACCAACATAGGACCCCTGTGTACAAACATGGAGACTTATCCAAAATGCATCAAAACTAGAGCAAACGACCTGTTTGGGCATTCTGCCAAGAGCTTCCTTGCATACTCTTATGTTAATTCAACCCTCTTACAGCCCAACTGCAGTACCTGGCTTGAGTTAGCAGAAGCTTGAGCTCATGAGAAACAGCAGCCAAGATTTGAAACCCCAAATTTATTGCGTTGTTTAGTTATTAAGGGAGGGCTGCATGTATCAATGAACAGCATCACTCCTAATCTGCTTGAGAAGTTTAGTCAGGAATTCATATTTCATGGGCTCTCCCTGGCACAAACAATATTTTCTCATTTATTTTCCTAAGCTGTTTCCTGCGACTTGCCTCTCTCTTCGTTCACTCAGGGAAGGTGTGCTATTAAGTCAGGGGAGGCCTCCTCCATCTCCAGGGAGCAACTTGACATCTTCTAGGGAGGCCTTACTTCTATTATTTATAGATAAAACACTTTACATTGCAAAGTAGCACGCTATCTCCATCTAAAACCCCTTTGTAAAATAAACTGCACAGTCTGCATTTCAGATAGGAAAACCTGAGATGTCGTAAGTTAGAGAATTACCCAAGGTCACACAGGAAAGTAGAAACTCTCCAGGGGCCTTTCCTGTACGCAAGTACTAATATGGTCAACTAGATGTCTAAGAGTCCCATCATGCGAAATACGCTAACTGGCATTTTTTAACACTTAGCACTGTGCTAAGCAGCTTCACGATGCATTATCTCATCGATTCTCACAACAGCTCCATAAGATTAGATAGTATTATTTGTCTCATTTTAAAAGTGATGGAACGTGGGCACAAAGAGATTACGTAACTTGTCTAAATCACTGACAAAGATTCTCTCCTTGCCCAAACTAGTCAGTTTCCCCTGGGCTCCTTTTTCAGCCTGATCTTAACTTTGGGACTTTCAGGCTCATCTCTGCATTGTCCAATTGTAGCAAGAATACTGCTAAGTCAGTTTAGCCAGAATCCCCCATGCTTGATATCTGATCACCTTCAGTGTCTAATCAGGTTCCTGATCCCCCACCCATCTCCCAGTGATGTATGACATCCTGGCCTCCCTTCAGCATGAGTCCTCTCAGGTCAGCTTAGTTAGGATCCCTCCTTACCTCTCACGGTTCCTTCAGTAATTCTCCATGCACTAACCACCCCTCACCCCATCCCACTCCTTGGTTACAAATTCCCACATTTCTTTGTTAGCAGCTGAGCCCAATCTCTCTCCTCCATTGCAAATCCCCAATGCAGCAGTCCCTTTATCTGTCCTGATGATCCTGAGTCAAGTTTGCCTTAACATTTTTTAGCCAATATCATGAATAATTTTTACTCACCTAATTTTTATCACCTAGCCAGTCAGTAACAAAGCCTGGATATGAACCTAGGTAATTTGATCCCAAAATCTGCACTCTGAATCACTCACCACACAATACTGCCTCTCCTGCCAGTCCCAAATGGCCCAGGCCCAGGAAAACTACATAGTCTACTATAGTAGGGTTCACTGTTTACAATGGATTCCAGTTTCCCTCTTACTCCGGAGCAGTAGGAGTATTTGGGAGCAACTGTTACAGGAAAGCTTTAGAATACTATTGCTACTGGCAGATGTCTACCATCTTACTCAAAAAGAGAACAATAGGAGAGGGTGAATAATGAGGTGACTGGACAAAAGTAGCACTCACTAATGGGGACAAGACTAATGCAAGAGTGAAGGTTGAGGAACATGTATGGAAACCAATTGCTTAAGAAAAATGTGGTGTCTGTTGATTTTTTTTCTGAGAAAAAAGAAGGAAAAGCAAACAAAACTCATTAGCCACATCTGACGTTCATTGAAACACTGCAGCTTAACTGAGTGAGACTCATAAGCCCTGTATTTCTAGACTATTTCCAATTTATCCTTTCTTCTGTGGATATAAAAGATAAAGTCTTTCCTGACAGCACAAGTGTTTGATAAATGGATGAACGCCTCGTTACTCCTTTTTCCAAAGCCAGGATTCCCTTTCACGAAGTCCTTATTCGATGGGTCAAAATGACTTTTCAGAAAAACTTGAAGGCTATATGCCAAAATGTTAAGAATGGTTATTGTTGCTGTGATATTATAAATGTTCTTTACTTTCTTTTTCTTCCTTATCCATTTTTCAGAATTTTCTATAATGAGTATGTGTCAGTTTTATAATAAGAAGGAAAAACAACAGTTTCTGTAAAGACTTTTCAACAGAGGAGTCCCTAAGTCAGGGGATGATTTTTTTTATGTAAAGGACAGACTTTCAGACCCTGAAAAGAATGATGTGCTCCCCCGTCTCCCAGGTGATTTATTCCTCCCAACCCTAACAGCATTTCTTACTTACACCTAGTCTGGATTTCATCTTTCAAATTGATGAAATTTCCATTTTTCTGGAAGCCCTTTCTCCAGTGTGAACTCTGCCCACCAGAAATATTCCAGAAATGCCCATCCCTACAGTAATGAGCACATAAAACTCCAAGCAAATTGTAATATTTCTAAGAAGAGAGCAAAAAGATTTTTAATCACTGTGTGTTCAGTCTCATGTCGCGTTTCATATTGTGCTACCATTCATTGTGGAGGCTCATAATGTACAGTAATACATTTTACATCTACTAAATGTATTCTGGGTTTTTATATCCCAGTTCAGAAGAATAGCTTTGGAAATCCTTTTGACTCCTTTATTTGAAAACTACATTTGTGGAATAGGGTAATTAAATTCCTATAGTTTGATATAACATTACCTCTGCTATTCTAACTCATAAAAAATCCCAACCATCTTCTTTCTGCTTTTTCTAGAAATGGAATTGCATCACAGAAATTTCTGTTAATACAAGTTAAGATTTTGAGAGCCTACCCCATTGTAGTTAAACCAGAAAATTCTTTTCTTTTGTACATCTTCATTGAAATTAAAATGACTGCAGAAATCGTCTGTGCCTGATGAATGCATCCTAGCTTGCTTTGAGAAGAAAAAGTAAGCAGATTTCAGTGTCAGGACTTTTAAGTCTTGGGAAGGTCTGGAGAATTGGGGGGGGGGGCTTGAAATGATTTTAAAACTCTTTAAACAACATAGCTCCTTTGGCGTAGTTTAGTATTTCTTAGGCAATGATGAGATCAAGTACTGCCATACCTGGGTATGATGCAGACGTGGCGTGACATACAGGGAAAGATATGTTATCACATTTGCTCCTCCTTCAGCACTGGGGTGGTAGAAGAGTCCCATTTTAAAGAAGAAGTTTGAGGCACAGAGAAGTGATATAATTTGTATCTTTGTGCCTAACCTGAACACAGGGTTAGAAAGTAACAAAGCTGGCAACCAAACCCAGCTGTGCTAAACTTTAAGTTCAGATTCTTTCTACCCTAGGCACCACACCACCTACTGCTGCTCGAACTCAGAAAACAATATTTCACATTTGCATCTTGAACTTCCCAACTTGTGTGACCCCTGTGCTTATGCACATCAATAAATGTGCATGTTCTATCTCCTGTTCATCCGTCTGTAGCAAGTTTATTTCAGCAGACTCAAATCCTGAACTTCAGAGGAAAAGTTTGAGCCTCTCTACAATGCCCATCAGTCTTCAGCAAGCTCTGGTGAGTGCTGGGAGATACCAGCTGTTGACTGTGGTGCTACTGTGAGGACAAAAGAGACTGGGTACAGAGCAGGTGTGCTCAGCACTTGCTCAGCACTCAGAGAAGGACCAAAGCAGCACTAGTTTTATGAGTTTCCAAATAAATAAAATAGATTTGTTTTGTTTTGATTTCCATCTGCAGTTAGATGATGACTCTCTGAGGCCCCTAGGACACAGTTATAAATGACAAAGAAAGATTTGAGTTGCAAAAATATCCAACTATTCCAGATTGCAAATAGATCTGTTTCTAAACATAGTGGACAAAGTAGAGCCCATTTTTTAAAGTTCCAAATAACTATGGTGTTCTCATCATAGCATAAATAGATGACAAATACCTCATAAGGACAACAACAAATAACTTAAGTGAAATATACTCAAAGGGATAGAGCAAAACAGCCTTGGCTACAAAATTAAATGTTCTCGGAAGAGAATTAGTCAGAGGGACGCGTGACCTTGGAACACCCAGGCAGAAAAAGACCAAGGCAAAACAGTGAAAAAGAAGTTAAGTTCTAAGGGGTTAAAGAGTTAGAGTATTCCTTGCAAGATGCTACTACTTTTCTATATGCACAGCAGATATAAAAGTGAAAGTAATGAGTTGGAAGAGATATTATTAACTTTTAATTAAGTTACTCTTAGAAATAACACATAAACTGATCATCCACCCAAACAGCTCAATTAAGAATGTATAAAAGTGCATTCCTTCCAATCCTTTGTCAGCTTGTATCAAATGATCCAAACAGCTAAACCAGTTCAAAGACTCTACATGGAATAAAGAAGCCTGGGGCTTGTTTCCGTAGAGATACTAAAATGGTCATTTTTAATGTCATCCTGTTGAAAAAGAACTACTGGCATAAGCCTTTCAGTATCCAAAGTCTCCCTACTCACAGCCAGGTAGCTAAAGACAATAAAGACCAGGAAAATATTAATAAGCAATTCATAAACTAAGATTACCTTTATAATTGCACTTCTAACATGAATTATAGTTAATTATTAATTTAAGCTGAATCTGTTTCAAAACCACTCTCAGCATAAAAAGTACTGGTTATACCTGGACATTCAAACATGCTTGATTCATGGCCCCAACCAATGCAAACTCATTTACTTGAAACAAACACTGTTTGATAAAATTATCTGTTTGATACAAACAGAACTCTGTTTTATTAATTTCCTGACAATTCTTTCCTGAAAAAAAAATTTAGCTCATGATCAGTTCTCTACAAACAATGAATCTACCCTTTCAAAAAAACATTCTATACTTCTATCTCCTAAACTGTGCCCTCTTGAAATATTAATAGCTTAGGATGCTGGTATGTGTTCCATAAAGAGACTGCCACCACAAAACACATTTTCTTAATTCTCAAGTTCATTTTGTCACATTTTAACATTCCAAAATGAAGCTTCATTTTACACTGTCAAACTATTTTACCAGCTTAATCTTTTGCCCCCAAACAAACATCATCCACAAAAAGTCACTATTAACAGTATGCTTTACATCCAGTGGCATCTCAGAATGAAGGAAATGTGGTAACTTCAAAAAAAATAATTTTCATCATTTTTGGAGATTCACTCTGTATATTATTTTATTCAAGATTCTAAAAAGTCCCAAACTTTATAAAGCTGTTGGTTTCACCTAGTGTTTCCCAAATATATTTGCTCATGGATTCCTTCTTTCACAGAATTCATAATAACATTTCACAAAGCTAACATCCTAAGAACGTGTCCTAGGAAAGACTGCTTAATCCTTCATTACCCTTGGCCAAGACTCTCTTCTCATCAGCATTATCAAGACCAGTAACAGAACCCCTTCCACCAGACAGGGAAGGTAAACAGGTTTCAGGGTCAACAACTCCATAGGGGAAAATTCCAACTGGGCCAGATGCTGATTTATTCTGCTTGGTAAACATCTGCAGTGTGTTTATTCTGACTGCTGTCTCCTACAGATGATGCACATCTTTGTTGCAAATGCCTTTGCAATGTGAGGAATGAATAGACTGAATTGAAGCCATCTGCATCATAGGATGAGATGCACAATTTGGTGAAAGATGTTCCTTTACATATCCTCACATTTGGGGAAAGGAAAATCAATGTATTTCCAGGACTAGTTCCTAAGTCCACTTGATTAGTAAATTTGTACATTCCTGTACAACTGAATAACTTCTCTTAGCAAATGAAAGAAGAATATGAGAGCAGACACAAAACAGAACCAGTTATTTGACCCGTATGGATGCAAGGATCCATTTTCAGGCCTTGAACAAATAGGTCATACATGAACTCACTTTATACTGCACATATTTATCTGATGATATTCATTAACATAGTTTTTAGAAAAACTATTCAAAATATGAAAATGAGGCTGAAAGATTACTCAGTTCCTTTTGAAAGAAATATTTAAGCATTGTCCAACAGGCCCACCTATTAGACAGCACCTGCTTCTCCTGCCACTAAAGCATGGACCTCAGACAAGCAGCATCAGCATCCTGGGTTTCAGCCCCTGACGAGACCAACCCAATTAGAATCTGCATTTTTAACAAAACCCCTGGGTTATTCTATACACATAAAAGTTTGAAAAGCACTGATCTACAGGATATAATTTTGGTCTGACCTTCTATTTGCTATACAGACCACATGCTATAAAGTTATATGTTAACTTTAGAAGATTGAAAAATTGCAAATTATTTTTGTCCACTAGACATGCAAATGATTTCTGCCTTGTAGAAAAGATAGCCTCAAGGTTAACATCTTAGGGCCTACAGGAACATAAACCATTTTGTATCTAATTCCAGGATTCTTCCTTCTAGTAACTACTTCCAATTCTTCTTTAAGCAAGATTTACCATCTTACTTTTCCTTTATTCATTAATTAAATAAATCTTTGACACAAACCAAAAAGATATATGAGAGTCATATGCATACCTGTTTAAAGTTACTAAAACCAAGTCACCTTTCAACTACAACAAGATACTTACCTTTACTTTTCACCCTAATAACTAACTATCTTTTCTTGTGGGGTGGGGGGGGAACCATCATCCAGCAAACAGTAATTGAGAATGCACAAATTGACACAAAGAAGGATCTAGCATGGGCTTGTCCCTCAAGCATGGTATACTCCAAATGTAAAATTCAACTTCCGAGAGAAGGGCTGGTAATTGAGATTATGTAGTCATGTTGCTGCTCACAGCCATGAGTTGTAGCCAAAGAACCTTTCATTTTGTTTTAATTTTTGCATCTGAAGACCTTAAGGCATAATATATATTTCCTAGTTCTCCAAAGGTCCTAAATGCCTTATTATTATCTTATATCAGATGTTTCACACATGTTTGCTACCTACCTAGCCACTAAAGCCATTTAAGTTTACGGCGCTAATGTACACACTTATCTATTAAATCCACTTTAGCCAGCACTACAATAGAAATGGCTGGTCTCAAAATTATAACATACTCTAAGCAACCCTTATTGGGAATATTTTTGCATATCTATCCTGCACAGACCTTGGACAGCTTCGATGAGTCTGAAAAGAATACAGCTGCCAAATCCTGTGGCCTTATTCATTATCCACCAGAGGGCAAATTATTTACACATATAACAATGTATTTGAAATACACTTTGCAAGCATCATCATCAATTTCTTCAGATACAAAAGAGTTTCATTTATTTGGTTCTCAGGGCATAGAAATCATTGCCCAAATAAAACAGTGGAGATAGCTTCATTCTCAAAACTGAGTATTATTAAAATGTCAAAATAAACATCATAGAAATACAGCAAGGAGACACAGTGGCTACAGGCAAGGTAGCCTGGTCCCTCTGAAAATCAGACCCAGAGGTCGAAAAGCAGGTTTGGACAAAACCAAGTTGGAGGTACCAATTAGTCTTAATGGAAGTTATTTTCTACCTTACACAGATTTGCTGACAGTACATCAAAGAAAGGTATTAAGTGTCTGCTTTCACTAGGCAGGATTCTCTTTTTCATCAGTGCTTAAACTCACTAAACAAGGAAAAATGGGTACTACATAAACAGCATCATTAATAATATAAACTTCACCTAGAGTAAAAAAATAATATAGGCTGTCTCATTGTTTTGCAGAAACAGTGATTTCTGTAGTTTTTTACTGGTCCTCTCTGCAGACTTTTCTACTTTGGTGCTTCTCATCTCTCCTTTCCCTCTAGTGCTTCTGCAGGGGGCTTAATGCAAACAACTCGGGAAATCAACCAAGTACCTCCATTTCTTATCTGGCCTAACCAGCCACCACTCCTCCCACCATAGTACTTTCTACCCCTCCAGAAAGGCCTGAACTCAATCTCTTAGTCTTTGCAAGTGAGTCATTAAGCCTACCTTCTATATGGCTTGTGGAATCATTAATATGCGTGTTATCCAACAAGCTATTTATTCCAGGGTTTACTTTGAAATTGCCTGGTTGGAATCTATGTTTTCTTTCAAGACATTCTTCTGGCCATTTTCCACTCACTTTGTTTTAAACTGAGGGATGGGATGGAATTCTAGAAGTCAATAACAATTTTAGTATCATTTCAGAAAAAGTCATCCTAGCCTAGTCATACTGTGAGTCTGTCCCCTTCCATACCCTCCATATCACACAGAAAAGATTTTCCCTTTGGCCTGCCAAACACTATTCAAAGTAAACAGCCATTCTACAAAATTGGAAAGAATTGGAACTGAAAGGTTTGTGAGAAATAAAAGTCAGAGGGGAGTTGTGGCAGGGGCTCAGACAATACCAAGAAAATGAGAAAATCAGGTCAAACGAGGGAGAAACACAAACACACCCAAATCCTCCATTGCATTTAGAAGAGACTCATAATTTTCTGCATTGAAGTGTTTTACAAGTTCATAGTCTGCTTTTTTATTTTGTTTTGTTTTTTATTGATGGGTATTTCATTTTATTATTATGTTAACATATTAATTGTCCAAACTTATATGTTTTACTCTGACAGTTTTTATATATGTATATATCAAGCTTTGTTCATGACTCCCCCTCCCTTTTCATATTTTTCCTCCCTTCTGTTCTCTCCAGCTAACCCAATTTGCACTTTTTGTTCTTTTATTTTCAATCTTTACATATGAGAAACAACATGGGATATGTCTTTCTGTGTCTGACTTATTTCATTTAATATGATATTTTCCAGTTCCATTCATTTTCCTGCAAATGGCAAAATTTCATCTTTCTTTATAGCTGAATAATACTCCAATATGTACATATATCATATTTTCTTTAACCATTCACCTGTTGATGGACACCTAGACTGATTTCATGTCTTGGCTATTATGAATAGTGCCACAATGAACATGGGTGTGCAGGTATCTTTTTGTATGCAATTTCATTTCCTTTGGATGTATACCATTTCATTTCCAAAAGCAGTATACTTAGATCATATGGTAGTTCTATTTTTAGGTTTTTGAGAAATATTCATATACTGTTTTTTATAGTGCCCATACTAATTTACATTCCCACCAGCAATTTATAAGAGTTTCTTTTCTCATCCTTACTAGCCTTTGTTAAATTTGGGGGTTTTGATAATAGCTATTCTAACTAAAGACATTTTAACATGTTTGTTGGCCGTTTGTGTTTCTTCTTTTGAGAAGTGTCTGTTCAGATTATTACCTTTTGAATGGATTACTTGCTCTTTTGTAAGGTTTTTTGAGTTATTTTTATATTCTGATTATAATTCTCTGTCAGATGAATAGCAGGCAAACATTTTCTCCCATTCTGTAGGGTGTCTCTTCACTCTGTTGATTACTTCCTTTGCTGTGCAGAAGCTTCATAGTTTGATGTCATTCCATTTATTGTTAATTCTCGATTTGGTTTCCTGGGCTACTATAGTCCCTATCCAGGAAATCGTTGCCTGTGTCAATCAATATCTTGAAGTATTCCCCAATGTTTTCTTCTCACACTTTCAAGGTTTCGGATCTTAGGTTAAGGTCTTCAAAATATTTTGAGTTGATTTCTGAATAGTGTGAGAGATATGGGTCTAGTTCAATCTTCTACAAGTGAATATCCAGTTTTTCCAGCACCATTTGTTAAAAAGGTTGTCCTTTCTCCAAAGTTTGTCTTTGGCATGTTTTGCTAAGAATCCGCTAGTTGAGGCTATATGGATCTATTTCTGGGTGTTCTGTTCCATTGGTCTGCAGGTCTAACTTTAGGCCAATACCATGCTGTATTTTTTACTGTGGCTCTATAGTAGGTTTTGAAATCAGATATGGTGATGACTCTAGCATTGCTCTTTTTGCTCAGGATTGCTTCAGCTACTCAAAGTTTTTTGTGTTTCCATATAAATTTTAGGGTTGTTTTTTCTAGTTTGTTTCACTTTTATTTCTTTCTCTTACCTGATTGCTCTGGATAATATTTTCAAGTACTGTATCAAGTAAGAGAGGTCAGAATGGACACCCTTGTCTTATTTCTAATTTTAGAGAAAATATTTTCAATTTTTCCCTATTCAGTATGATGTTTGTTGTAGGTTTGTCATATATAACCTTTATTATGTTGAGGTATGATTTTTCAATACCTAATTTATTCAGGGTTTTGATCATAAAAGGATGCTGAATTCTATCAAATGATTTTTTTTACATCTAGTGAAATGGTCCTGTGATTTCTATTATTAACTGTATTTATGTGCTGTATTGCATTTATTGATTTGCAAGGGTTGAACCATCCTTGCAGCCCTGGAAGGAAATTAACCAATGAAAGTGTTCCTCCCCTTTCTATCTTATTGAATAATTTGAGAGCACTGGTGTTAGTTTTCCCTTAAAGGTCTAGTAAAATTCAGCAGTGAAGTCATCTCATTTTGGCTTTTCTGTTAAGAGACTTTATTCTTGCTTTGATCTCAGTACTTGTAATTGATCTATTTAGGTTTTTTAATAACCTCTTGGTTCAATTTGGTAGGTCACAGGAATTTTTCCATTTCTCCTAGAATTTCCAATTTATTGGCATAGAGTTCTTCAAAATATTCCCTAATATCTTTTGAATTACAGTGGTATCTAATATAAACATTTCTCCTTTTTTCATATCTAATTTTATTTATTTGGGTTTCTCTTTCTTTTGATTAGTTTAGCTAAAGGTTTGTCAGTTTTATTTACCTTTGTAAATTCTAAGCTCTTAGCTTCACTGTATTATTCTTTTAGTCTCCATTTCATTTATTTCTGCTCTGATATTTATATTTCTTTTCTTCTGATTTCGAGTTTGGTTTGTTCTTATTTTTCTAAGACTTAAAATGCATCTTTGAGTTATTTATTTGGGATATTTTTATAGGTAATTATTACTAAAAATTTTCCTCTTAGTACCACTTTTGCTGTATTCCACAGGTTTTGGTATGTTGAGTTTCCATTTTTGTTTGGTTAAAGAAATTTTTTTAATTTCCACTCTGATCTCATTCAAAAGTGTGTTGTTCAATCTCCATGTGTTTATATAATTTCTATAGTTTCTCTTACTGTTGATTTCTAATTTCTTTTTTTTTTTTTTTTTTTTTTTTTGGTACTAGGAATTGAACCCAGGGACACTCAACCACTGAGCCACCTCAGCCCCTTTTTGTATTTTATTAGAGACAGGGTCTCTCTGACTTGTTTAGGGCCTTGCTAAATTGCTGAGGCTGGCTTTGAATTTGTCATCCTCCTGCCTCAGCCTCCCAAGCTGCTGGGATTATAGGCATGCACCACCACACCTGGCTTTATTTCTAATTTCATTCCATTACAATCAGATAAGATGCAAGAAATTATTTCAGTTTTTTTTTTTAATTTCTTAAGACTTGCTTTTCAGCCTAACATATGATCTAGTTTGGAAAAATTTCCATGTGCTGATGAAAAGAATGTGTATTCTGCAGTTATTGAATGGAATATTCTGTAGATATTTATTAAGCCTATTTGATCTATAGTCTAGGTTCACTCTAATGGTTTCAGGGGGGTGTTTTGTTTTGTTTTGGGGTATTTGTTTGTTTGTTTTGGTACCAGAGGTTGAACCCAGGAACACTTAACCAATGAGCTACATCCCTTGCCCATTTTATTTTTTATTTTGGGACAGGATCTCCCTAAATTGCATAGGGCCTCACTAACTTGCTGAGGCTGGCTTTGAACTTGTGATCCTCCTGCCTCAGCCTCCCAAAAAACCAAAGCCCATTTGGATTATAGGTATGCACTACCATCTTTGTTAACTTTTTGTCTGGATAATCTGTCTATTGTTGAGAACAAGGTATTGAAGTCACCCATTATTATTGTATTGGCATATTGAAGTCACCTTTTATGTTTAGTGGCATTTGTTTTATGAAATCAGGTGCTCCAATGTTCTGTACATATACATTTATAATGGTTATATCTTCTTGATGTATTGTTCCCTTGATCAGTAGTATACTGACCTTCTTTGTCTCTTCTGAATAATTTTGTCTTAAAGCCTATTTTGTTGAATATGAATACAGCTACTTCTGCTTGCTTTGGGATTCTTTTTGCATACAATATCTTTTCCTTCCTTCCACTTACAGCCTGTCTATGTCTTTGCAAATGTGCTGAGCCTCTTGTATGCAGCATATTAATGGGCCTTGCTTTTAATCCATTCGGCCAGTCTGTGTCTTTTAGTTGGTGAACCAAGACAATATACATTCAGAGTTACTGTTAAAAGATACTGGTTGTTTTGAATATCAATGTTCATATTTTCATCTTCTATTTGTTTGATGGTTTACTGTATTGATAATGTCTGGGATTCTTTCTTATTTCTTATTTGCATGTCTACCCTTTTGGTGGGATTTATGATTTGACATGCTCTCTTGATTGTGTTTCTCTTCCTCTGCTGGTTGTAGAGCTCCCTTAAGCATCTGCTGTAACGTGGATCTAATAGTCATGAATTCTAAAGTTTATGTTTATCATAGAAGGTCTTTATTTCTCCTTCAATTCTACATGACCTTGCTAGGTATGGTAATGGTGGTTGGCAGGAATTTCCTTCCAGAACATGAAATACCTTATTCCATGTCCTTCTAGACTTAAGAGTTTTTGCTGAGAAATCTGCTGTCAATTTAATGGGGTTGCCTTTAAATGTGCTTCTCTCTTGTAGATTTTAGTATTTTTTTTTTGTCCTGTACTTTTGGCAATTTAATTATAATATGCCATAAAAAGTTTCTGTTCTTATTATGCCTGTTTGGTGCTCTAAATATCTCCTACCCCTAGATGTCCATGTCTTCCTAAAACTCTGGGAAATAGTCTGCTATTATTTCACTGACTAGGTCATCTCTGCTCTCAGTAGGTACTCCTTCCCCCTCCAATATGATAATTGTATAAATGTTTGCTCTTTTATTGATGTCCCAGAGATCTTGTATGTTCTCTTCATCCTTTCTTATTTTTTCCTATTGCTGTTTGGCAGATTCATCTTCAAACTCCAATACTTTCCTCTCTTTGATCTTGTCTGTTGTTGAGGCTTTCAACTAAAGTTGAGGTTGAATTCTTTTTTTTTTAATTTCCATATCTTTATGAAAGTATTCACTCATATTTTTGTATTGTCTTTCTCAATTCATTCAACTGTTTATTTGCATTTTCTTGGATTTCAATGAGCTTTCTTAAAAATCATCATTTTGAATTATTTGTCCAGCATTTCATGCAACTTGATGTCTTTGGAATTCCTTATTATGGAGTTACAAACCTTAGGAGTGGCACATTATTTTGTTTTTTCATATTTCTTGTGTTTCTATGTTGGAATTTCTGCATCTATGGGGATGGAGATCTCTTCTGCTTTTTTTGTGGTGGCCTTCACAATATGTGGCTTCTTTTGACAGTGTGACTTGAAGATTAGTTTATTTCTAATTGGATTCCATAGTATACTCTCTAGTTTCTTTGATTACAATTCATAAACTTGGACACAGAGCATTTTGTATTGGAGTAAGAAATGTTAACTATCTCTACAAAGCTTATAAGAGTAGTGACACTCTGGTATATCAGACAGATGTGCTGTAGGCAACAGATTATGTGGAATGCACCCTCTGTGGTTACTCCTATTATGAGAGTAGGACCCCCCATCAGAAGTTGGGGACTTCCACAGGCACTGTTGATTGTGGCTTTATTCCTTGAAAACAATTCCAATGCTGGTTGCTCCAATTATGTTCAAAGTCCTGAAGCTCTTGTTCTCTAATTGGAGATTGCCACAGATCCAGGGGCTTCACAAGGAGAGAAAGACATGAGAATCACAGCTCTCCCTCTATGGATTCACCTTCAGTCTTATCAGCCCTCTGCAATCTGACAAGGCATGGTTGTAATCAGTGTTGAGGGCTTCCCTTGATGTAATATCATCAACTGTTGTTTTCTTCCAATCTGCCAATACTATGAGAATGTCTGCCCAAGAGCTGGATCCCAGCCTCTCCTACATTTCCCCACCTGGAAACAGGTTGACAAATTGGAACTTAGGTCTTCCTTTTCTTTAAATAGAATTGTCCACCAGGCTTCTGATGAAACTGGGTTGTGGCTGGAGGTGAGTTTAATTCCTCCTAGCAGAAGTATGGCAGGGGTTGGGGGCGATGAAGGGTCAAAACTGCAGCTTGTTGTAATTCCTCTCAGTTCTTGCCAAATAATTGGGAAGTTGGGATGGTATGTAGGCTGTATCCTATGTTTCTCAACAAACAGGTTAAGGCAGAATATTGACCACACCTAGGGCATATTCACTCTAGAGGCTGTTATTTTCTGTTTGTTTGGTTTTTGTTTTGTTTCTGCAGTACTAGTAATAGAACCTACGGTCTCATGCACGCTAGGCAAGCACACTATGACTGAGCCACATTCCCAGCCACTCCATAGGGTTTTAATCTGCACACCCTGGGGTATGGCAAATGTCAGAACTACAGTAAGCCCTTTTTATCCACAGGGTTTTAGTGGAATGTGGACTGTGCCAGGCCTGTTTCTGCTCCAGAGGGTTTTAGTCTTGTAACTGGGGGTGTTGTGAATGGCAAAGCCCTGCAAATCCCCAGATTGCCTCCAAGGGTAGAGGAAGCATTGAGTCACCAAATTCTGTGCTGGAGAGGAAAATCCAGGGACCAGGCAATCAACTAGCTTTGATCTCAGCACCCTCCAACCTGGCCCCATAAAAAAACACACACAACTGTGTCACTCCACTTCTCAGAGGCCAGGATTACTGAACCACTATGCCCTCCACTCCCCTCCACATTGCAGCCTGAGTTCCCCACATTATAAATCTCTCAGCAGGTTTGTGTCAGAGACGTTCCTCCCACAACACCACTGTCTCCTGTGGCTGCCGCTGGCCCAAAGCAGAGGCATATCCACAGGGACCCTGAGATGTGATTATGCTGAGTTTTCTGCCCCTCAGAGTTTGTTCTCTGATAATAAGACCCTTCTCAAGATGGTTCCAGGCTATAGCACTCAGAGTTTGCTGAGAGATACCATGAATTTCTTCTCTAAAGCTAGCTTGCTGTGTAGACACTGGGTCACCTATTTACTCCATTTGTCTGCAGGGTGCAGCCCTGTGCACTGCACTGTCTGTTTTTCTTTCACCTTAGTCCCTTAGAAGGGAAAGTCCTGGTCCCCTGACAGAGATGCCAGATGCTGGGGTATTCTGTTTCTTTTGCTTGTTTCTCCCTTGTCTTTGGACTTCACCAAGTTCCATTTTCTGTGCTGTCAATCTCCAGTGCTCACCCACAAACAATCACCTCTACAAGGAGTTACACACTTGTCATATGGTTTCCATCCAGAGGCTGAGCAAACTAGTGTTAGGTAACTCTATTCTGCCATCTAGAGCCTTATTCTGTAGATTTGTTTTGTTTGTTTTTGTTTGCCAAAGCCACTGCAAGATAGCAAGCAGTTGACACCCGATCCTCCCTCATCTGTCACAGGTCTATTACTATTTCCTGCAAGGAAACAGATGCTCCCCAGCACCTCCAGAAAGGAACACGGTCCTACCAAACCATAGGGATGTCATATTCTCTCTGAAACAGACCCTCTTCTCCCCTTTGCCTTCTTCTCCACTTAGCTGACTTCTTCTCCCCTCTTGAGACACAGCATAAACTTTCTCTCTGAAAACTCTTAGTTTTATCTATGTAGGTAATGAATTTCTTGAGACACAGCATAAACTTTCTCTCTGAAAACTCTTAGTTTTATCTATGTAGGTAATGAATTTCAAAAATGAGGAGGACCATGTTATCTTCTTTTTAATAAGTTTTAATAATAGAATTAAGCAATCCTAATTTGATGGAGAATATAAAGAAAGAACAATAAAATTGCTTTCTTGTCACTGCTTTTAAAAAGGAACATAAGCACTCACTAGGATCCATCCATGAACTCTACCTCAGTCCTCTCCTTCTCTGGATACACACACACACACACACACACACACACACACACAGAGAGAGAGAGAGAGAGAGAGAGAGAGAGAACGAACACCAACAGAGCCTGGCAGAGTTGAATTCCAGTTTGTTTAGAGTCAGACAAATAAGCAATATGCTCATCTCTGACTAAAGTATATTCACTCTAAAAGGTGTTATTTTCAAGATGTAGAGGGTCAAAGCTGAAACCAGAAGATTTCAAGGGAAATTTCAAAGGTACCAAAAAGCTTCTAAACATAAAGTTTAAAGCCAGAACCGAGGTTTAAGAACTAAATAACAGGATGCATAGGTCATTTTAAATTTTGTCCACAAATACTTTGACACTTTTTAAACTAAATGACAGAATCTCATTCCTCACCCCTTGAGTGTGGGCTGTAATGAGTCACCCCTCTAATGAACAGAATATGGCCAATAGGACTAGCATTTGATCAAGTCAAGAAAGATATTACAGATTATTTCTCCTTTTCCTTCTTTTTTTTCTCCTGCCACCCCCATATTGCTTGCTATGGAAGAAGGCAGGGGCTCAAGTAGCATATGGAGAAGCCCATGTGGTGAGGAGCTGAGGCCTCCCCCAATATCCTCTTCAGGGAGCCATCTTGGAAGCAGATTCCCAAACCATCAGATACTACAGATAGCCAACATCTTGACCACCACTTCATGAGCCAAAACCATTCAGCTAAGCTGCTTTCAAATTCCTAATCATAGAAATTATGAGATAATACATATAATGCTATTTTAAGTCACTAAAAGATACAATTCCTAAAGCAGAGGTTATAAGTTGGAAGTCAAGATCCTGATTCAGTATGCAAATATATTCTTTAGATCACTATGGTATTTTTTTTTCTTAGCCAAAATTTTTAAATCCTTAAATTTAATCTAGAGTGCCAGTCTCTCAAAATTTGGCAACACAAAGCCTGGCATGCATTCTGAAAACCATCAATGAAAGCTTGAGAACCAGTTTTCAGCTATACAGAGGGACATGCTTCCCCCAGTTCACCTCAGTCCCCACTGCCCCCTACCTATTTCCATGTGGACACCAAGGGTTATTACCATTTAGATGTGTTCACTGTTGTTTTTCTTTTAAGACAGAAATATTCATAGTTCCTGTATCTTCATCAGCAGTAGGAAACAGAAGATATACTGAAAGTATTGTGTATTTTAAGAACTCTAGGAGAAAATTTATTTCTTGGGGGAAAATAAAGAATATCTATGCTATTGATGTGTATCTGCACCACATACATACAATCTAAGATTCCCTTTTACTTCCTCTGGTAGCTTTGCTCATCTAGGCTATCTGGTCTCTGTAGGTAAAGGAGTTGGCTAATCTCTCCCCTCCATGCCCCCTACCTGGGCTCTTTGAAATAGGGTTAAGGACAATATATGAACTTTATACTCTAGCTCTTCAACAACTTACATATTTCAGCCAACATCAACCCTTTCTTCCTATATTGTTTGTATTGAGAATAACCTTGCTGATATCATAGCATCTATTAAATCGTTTTCTAGTTCTGTACTTAGAATAATTATTGAGCTTGAGTTTCTTACTGCTGATTCAAATCATGTCTGATCATAGCCATATCAACTGGTCAGAGATAATACCAGATACAATTCCTACTTACCATAAATGTATATCTTTTGCTCCTACTCATATTTCCATGGGATTAAACAAAGTATAGCACATAGGCCAAATCGGCCCACTACCAGCTTTTGTAAATAAAGTTTTATTGGAACACAGCTACACTTATTCATCTACGTATTATCTGTGGTACTTTTGTACCACAGTGACTCAGCTGAGTAACGGTGAGAGAGACTAAGTGACTTGCAAACCTAAAATATTTTCTCTCTAGCTCTTTGTATATAGACAACTGTTGAATAAAAATATTTTAGTGGTCAATAAACTAAGAATTCACTGTTCTTTCAAAGAACATAAGTTAGGAAGGATAAAACCATGCTCCATCCAGGAAAATCTGCATATAATTCATAATCAATGACTCTGAAGCTTCCTTCATCTTACAAGTGGACATAGACAGATTTTTAAGTTGAAAATTAACTCACCGTGGCTAGTTTCTGAACATCTTCGTCTGATGCTCCCAAAGATGCCAGACCTATCTCTTGTGAAAATTGAGCAAACTTAGGATCCGCAAGTAGTGGGACATGTCCCAAGAGTTCATGGCATGTGTCTCTGAGAATAAAAAACATTACAAAAACATGTTTAAACCACCACTGGTAGAAGAATAAAATCTGTAATATAATCTTGTTACTATAATTAATTACCACTAATCATATTTTAATACCTCTGAAATCCAGTAATATATTACTCTTAATGACATCTGAAGTTATATGATATACAATACTTTAAATAAAAGCCACCATTATTTTCAATGCTAAGCACATGATTTTTTGTTGTATACATTGCATCTTTTAATCCTCAAAACAACCTTAAAAAATTAAAGTAACTAATTAGTGTAAGATCCTAATGATCAGGATAGGCAAACTACAGCAACAGTCCAAATCTGGCACAGTGTCTATTTATATAGTTTTATTAGAACATGGACACACCCATTTGTATATATATACATTGTCTGTGGCTACTTTTGACTACAACTGCAGAGGTGAGTACTTGTAACTGAAATCACATAGCCTGCCAATCATAAAATAACTACTCACTGACCCTTTACAAAAATTTTGCTGATTCCTATTACAGATAGTGTTAAAATAAATTAAATTTAAGTCTGAGAATACCCCCATGCTTGAGTCCCCCTGTAATGAATGAACTGAGTACATAAACTAACAGAAAGTGTAGCCGAGGGGGTCACTCTTGTAACAAAAAGCTGAGTTTTAGTCAACCCCAACATTTCTAATTCCTGCCCACAGATGTCTGACCACCTTGCAGCTCTAGAATTCTTTGACCTACTATGGTTCTAGAGTTCGCCCAATTCTGAAATCATGAATAAAAATCAATTAGGATTTTTAAACTAGTGATGGGGATGCAGCTCAGTGGTAGGGTGCTTGTCTAGAATAACTAAGACCCAGGGTTCGCTCTCCAGCTCTGCAAAAAGAAAAAAAAAATAAGCTAAACTTATTGTGACTTTCTCTTTTAATTAGGAAGAAAGCCAAAATTGTAATTCAGCTTGTCGTGATTTTTAAGTTCATGCTCTTAATCCTTAAATTTGTGTGCATCCCTGTTATAGTTTGCAAGGCATTGGAAAACCACAGAGGGTCATGTTATCATTATCAAAGTGGCATTTCCTTAGGGAATTTGTCTCACTATAATATAAGCAACTGCCTTCAGAGAGCAGCTTGGGAGAATCTCCCAGTTCTCTAACTGGTAACTGAACTAGGTAATAATAATAAATAAACACATCTCTCAGTTTCATCAGCTTCCATGTGGTGTTGGATACGTGGGCAAAGGAGAGATATGTGTCACAGCAAAATAAGGCTGTTGCCTACCTGAGTCATTACCACAAAGAAGGAAATGTTCCCTCATCCCAAGCTGAAGTGGAATGAATTTTATTGTCACTCTGGCATGGATGGAAATAGTGCAACATTTCACTTTCTTGACAAAAAAACTAATTAGCCAGGAAGTAATTGAAAGAGGTTTTGTTTTTTTTTTTTTAATTTTATGTGTGTTCCTCTGAAGTGTATTACTTTAAAAGGTACTACAGGACTAATGCCAGGTGCCACCACCATTATGAGATAGATAAAGTCAGCTGGATGGTTGTATGGTTGAAGCAAGTAAATGGTGGCAAATGGCATGAGACTGATGGTCACATAAAACAGATGACATTACTCAGAGAATCATGTTCCCACAACTCAAACCACATCCCCAACATTGGCCAGACAGTTGGTAAACACATCAGTTTAAAGGGCAGCCAAGTGAGAATATGTGGACAGGACTTTGGAAGAAACTAGATTCATCCTCTGACAACTGTATGCCTTCTTATTTGCACAGAATCTGATTTTATAGTAAAGAATACACGGAGGTTATTCTCCAAGCACATTGCTTATAGCAGAGAATCAGATTTACTGGATTTTAGAGCAGAAAGGAATATATAAGTGTTATCCCAGACTCTGTTTTATCTGATAAAATAAGAAAAAAGAGAAAGAAAAAAGAAGAATATACTGAGTAGCTATTTACTGGATTCAGTACTAAATATTTTTATAACACATTATTAACTTAATCCTCACTTACAAGGAAGCTTTATTATACCCATTTAGCCAATGGGGAACATAAAATTGAGCAAATTTAAGAATTTTGGGATGGAGGGAAGTACCAGGGATTGAACTCAGGGGCACCCACTGAGCCACATCACCAGCCCTATTTTGTATTTTTATTTAAAGACAGGATCTCGCCGAGTTGCTTAGCACCTCACTTTTGCTGAGGCTGGTTTTGAACATGAGATCCTCCTGCCTCAGCCTCCCAAGCCACTGAGATTACAGGCATATGCCACCATGCCTGGCAAATTTAAGAATATTTACCAAGGTCATACTTTTTGTAAGAGACACAGAAAAGATTTATAATTAAAATTTTTCTGACTCCAAAGCTATGCTCTTTCTGCTCTAGTTTTAATTTGCAGATATGGCGTGAATGAGAAAGGGGCATGGCTCAGGCTGTAGGGAGAGTTCAATCAATTTGGATAGCACAATAAAACTGTAATCAGTATGTCCTAAATCTCTCCCCTGCCACTTAGTAGTTCTCAACCCTCCAAATCACTTGAGGAGTCAAATGGCTAAGCCCCACCTAAGACCAGTTCAATCAGGCTCTCTGAGATAGACTAGATGTGAGTCTCTCTCTCTCTCTCTCTCTCTCTCTCTCTCTCTCTCTCTCTCTCTCTCTCTCTCTCTCTTTAAGCTCCCCAAGTGATAAGAAGACATAGCCAGCTGGGCAGGATGGTGCCACCTATAATCCCCAAGGCTCAGGAGGCTGAGGCGGGAGGAACTCTAGTTCAAAGCCAGCTTCAGCAAAAGCGAGGCACTAAACAACTCAGTGAGACCCTGACTCTAAATAAAATACAAAATAGGGCTGGGGATGTGGCTCAGTGGTCAAGTAACCCTGAGTTCAATCCCTGGTACCTTAAAAAAAAAGAAAAGAAAATATAGCCAGGGATGGGACCCTTCTCATAACTGACACTGGGAACTATCCTAGCAGGTTTTAAACAACTAGTACTTAAAATTAAAGCTGAATGTGATTATGTAATTTTGAGCTGCCTAAGTTTAGTTCCACTAAAATCATATCATGATAGTGGAGAATAAGGAAGGTGGTGACTGAAAGATGAATAGGAAACTAATTACTCTTCCACACACATTTGGTTTAGTTACATGTCTAACTCTTGTACTGGAAATAGACCCTATAAATTAACTCTTGTGATCAATTTTTTTGAGAGGCCATATAGCCTGCACCAATGTTGGAATTTGGATGAAATGGCCCACCATAAAAAATCTGACTACCCGCATTTAAACAAATGATGTAAATACTAAAGCACCCTGCTGATCCCAGAAGAAGATATGGCAACAATAATTCCAAGTTAGATCAGATATCAAACCGCAGGAAAATGCTGAAAACATATTAAGTCATTGTGTGAATAAAAATGTGATAAAAAACTAAAATAACAATGATAGTGAATGCTTACTATGGGCCAGACCCTGCTAAAGTGCTTAATAATGTGAGAAGAGAATAGGGGAGGTCATGGCTACAGCAGCAGGGGACCCTTGGTGCCATAGTAGACTTACTTTTTGAGCTTGTCAAATACTTCAAAAAGGCTGATGCAGAAGATAGTCCCCCATCTACCTAGGTACTGATGGAGCCCTTATTGGTAAAAGCAAAGGAAAAAAGTTGACAGTTACACAGGTAAAATGAAATTACTAGAGGTCCAAAGACATTAAGGAGTCAATTCTCCATGGTAGAAAAGGAGTTATCACCTGAATTTTATATTAAGGTGTCATTATCAGAAACCTGTGACTCACTAGCCAACTTAGGAACCTTTAATAATATTACAATGACAAAGTAATCCAACTATACACAGGATAAAAGAAATTATAGATTTGGAAGAAAAAAATCTTACAATATAACAGAATAAGTTATATTGTTTCACTAAAAATGAAAGCCTGAAGCAAGATGTCTAACAGAATTATTAATGGAATATTAGGGATGCCCTTTGCTCTGTTGTAAGCAGAAATGATTGTGCTGTATTTCACACATCAGTTTCTTCTCCATGCGGAGATCCTAGGAAAGAACTGTCCCCCTGATCCTGAACAAAGTATGGATTGAGTGTGTATGGTAACCTCACTTCTCATGGGGCCAAGGCTTTAAGTTCCTATATTTCAAGACCAGGAAGAAGGTTCTTATCTTTTCTCAGTCTGGTAGAACATGATCTGAAATAAACACTATATTATTCTCTATTGCAATGTCTTTGGCTAAGGCATGCGAAGACAAAGGATACTGAAATGCCTGGAAACACTTTAACCAATGAACAAAGAAACAAATGTTTAAGAAAACAATTTATTAACTTTGCAAACTTACATTTTCTTTAGTTTCTTTGAGACAGAAGCACTTAGAATCGGAGTTGGCCACCACTTTGGGGGAGCTAAGAGGTTCCAGGCTATGGGGGAGTCTGAGGGAGACCACACAACCTTCCCTCCAACCATGGCACTAATTAAGGTCAGTTGGGCTGACAATATGCTATTTCACCCTATTTTACAATGCAACCACATCCTGCAGGTCAAGTAGTTTAAGATCCCTTCATTGGTTGTATCAACCATAGCTGGACCCCTGACTATCTAATTAGTAACAGATTTCCAATGTTAGTCTACAGCTATTGCCTTATCTCACCAAATCTCTTTTAAACCGATTCAATTATTTGGTCATAATTGCACCTGTCAGCACATGCTGCCTCCAATCTGTGTGATGGCAAACTTTTCTCTGTTTAACTCTCATTCCTTTCATGCATTTCACCTGAATAATGCTTTTCAGAGTCCTTTTCACAAAAGAGCTCTCTGTTCACTGGAAACGTAGGACCTTTCAAAACTGTTAACACTGTAAAACATCGTGTCTCTTTAAAAAAAAAATAGCTAGAGCTGATATCAGACACTAGACTTTTGCTGCTCTAAATTGGAATCTTCTCTGATAAGCCCTGTTAGGAGGATTCTAAAGCCTGCCAAGATAGGCCCACAAAAGGGCCTGGGCAAAATGTCTCCAGGGAATTCTTAAATCATTCAAAGAAAGTTGCGATCATTTTGCTGCAGGGAAATAAGGGTCCTGGTTGTTAAGTTCAAATTCAAAATAAGTCTGGCATTTTTTTCCTCTTATCAGTTTTCCATGCTGACTCCTCGTGCTCAGTATCGAACAACTCCTTTTTTATTTTTGCTGTAAATTAAAGCCTTTAAGAGGCAGTGAGTGAGCATCCTGCGTTTGCTTCCCATCCCAAATCGGTGCATCTGTCTTTGAAAACATTTTTCTATAGGTTTTGTTTGTTCTACATGACAGAAGCCAACACTTTAGCAAAATCATGGAGAGAAGGGAGGATGAGTGGGAAGGGTGCAGAGCCTGCATTGATGAAAAGAAGCAGAGGGTGAGCTGAGCCAAAATAGGGTATTTCTTCAGCTTTCACACAACATTTGGTGGGTAAATGCAAGTAATCTGGGATAACACACAAAGATACATAGCAGGCGGATGACTTGGTTTGTTTTCACTGCACTAAGATGATAACAGGAATTAATTTAGTATTGAAGCAATTTTTTTTTATCAGTGCTTGCTTTGGAGCCATATACAAACTTTCTTTAGTTTAGATTTTAAATAGCTTACTGTAAAATCTGGCCCAGATAAGATGTTCGGCAGCTCTTAGGATGGCTCACTCTTATGGCCCTCTCACAGGGTAGATAAATACAAATATGGCCATCTTTTTACAAAACCCAAGCTCAGACCTTGCATGTTGCCTTGGAGGAAATCTTTTCATTCCCCCAGTAGGAATTTAAAGAAGTCCACCAACATTACTCTTCACTACAATTCTTTTGAGACAGGCAGACATTATAGTTATATTAAAATTCAGTTCCAGAAACATCTATTGTGTGCCTATTATGTACCAGGTACTATATTAGGAGCTGAGGCTAAAAAGTAAATAAATCACAATTTTAGAATAACTCTTAGCAAAAGTCACCTTATGGTTTCATTAAAAGACAAACAGCAAGTACTAACATTTCTGATCCAACAAAAAAGAAATAGTTCCTGGTTCTTTCAAGGGCTACTAGTCCCCCCACCATTTCTGAGATGTTTCTTATTTCTTTAACCTTCCCTCTCTTTCCCCAATTTCTCTAAAATTAAGGCAGCAGTATATCATAAGAGTTAAAATAATGTACTCAGCAGACTTAAGTCCATTTCCCACATTCTCATGTAGGCAAATTACTGATGCAGGCAACTGTCCAATAGGACTTTCTGCAGAGATGAAAATTGCTCTCTATTGTGCTGACCAATAGCACAGCCACTTGGCAAAGGTGTCTACAGAACACTTCAAATGTGGCTAGTATTACTAACTGAATGTATGATTTTATTTAATTTTGCTTAAAAAATGTCAATAGCCACATCTTGCCACATTGAGCAGCATAGACGTAGTATTTTGCTCATCTATAAAATGGAAATTATATATATATATTTTTTTTAAACAGCAAAGAGGTGTTTATTGCAAGCTAGCTTGGTCCTCCACGCACACACACAGCAACTGGTGATGCTGAGAGGCCCCGAGCCCAGGGTTTGCAGCAGTTTTATACATTCTTTGGAGAAGGCAGGGACCCCCACATACATCATAGCATCTCTTAGCAAATCATCACACTCGGTGGGAAAATCAAATAACAACTCTAAAACATGATTAGCACATTCAATGGCAGGAACAAGTTGGGTAGGGATGATTGGTTACTACAAAAGGGGTATTCATTTGAACTGATTGGTTTAAGCCAAGAGGGGTGTTCATGCTGAATTATGTGGTTTCCCAACACATTATCAACCACCATAAACTACTGGGAGGGTCATCTGGCATCCCAGGTATTTTCCTGTCTCATGCTGATTGGTGGCTGCTAGGGGGTTGCTATGGATCCCCACCTAGCCTGACTGAGTCAGGGACACCTGGCTCAGCAGATCTCTCCTGTTATTTGTAGATAAACAACTTAGCAGGGTGGGAATGTGCCTAGGAGCGCTCTATGGGTCTTTCCAGGGACAAAGGTCATGTCCCTTCCTTGGACAGGCTTTGCTCTGAGGTAGAGGCTGGTTTTTCATTCCCCCCTTTGTCTGGAAACTTGGGAAACAATCATGGTTCCCTCATTTGGGGACCTATTTGGCCAGGCTCTACATCTTTGTAAATAGTAATCTCAGGAGACCGTCTTCAACTTCCCAGACTCACTCAAAATGGGCCTCCTATATCCATCCAACCTGACTTGATTTACCTATCTACACTGTCTATTCATCTCTGGCTTCATTCCTCCTAATTTTAGGAACTCTTTATTGCTGTAAGGAGAAGGGGTGACAGCTCATTCTGTCTGCTTCAGAGCTGAAAAGAGGTGTCGAACATGAGGTGGCTTGAAGACATGGGGGGCAACGTGGGGGACGTGAGTTCCCTTTTAGAAGTCAGTTCCATTTGAGGTCTGGTTGGGGAAAAACAGGTTGTCATCTGGGGATGGGTGCTTCAAGGAAGGCAAAGTTTCTATAGTTCTCTAGCATCACATCTTTATATAAGTTTTTCTGAGCAGGCTGAAGGCATTCCCACTCCTCTTCAGTAAAATCAATGGCTATATCCCTGAATGCTAATAGTAACACAGTAAAAATATTTAATTATTTTCCTGTCTTACATTCTTTCATAGCACCTTTATTAAGAACCCAGACTACTGAATCAGAAACCTTGTACTAGTCCAGCAATCCTGGTAATACCCTCAAGTCTGAGAGTCACATATCTTGTCTGCTTCTTCCCACAGGTTCAGGTACACCACCATTCTGCACTTCAAACAAGCTCCAGGATGTAGGACCACTTGGATAAGCAAAGCTGAAGTCCTCCTCAAGTACTTGGTGCACGCTGGTGCAGAATGACTTGCTACTGCAAGTCAAGGGCATAGGTGGCACCGGCTCCTTCAAGCTCCAACGCCAAAAGCTGGTGGCCAGCTAACGGTGTGCCCCTTTTCGGCGCCTGCCGTGCACAAACCCAAGAAGCCGGCAGCAGGGCGCCACAAGGACCCCTGACCCACCAAGGGCGCCGCAGCCGACAAGAATGCGCCCCTAAGGCCCCTGCCACCGAGGACAAGGGCAGCAGCAGCAGCAAGGCCAAGAAGGCAGCGGCTGGGAGCAAGAAGTTGAAGAAGGCAGCCAAGCCCAGTGTCCCCAAGGTGCCCAAGGGCTGCAAGTCTAAAATGGAAATTATAAAGGTCACTATCACTTGATGTTCTTGAACAATGTAGTAAGACAATGAATTGAAAGCATTAAGTTCCTATGAGTTAAGTACTGTTATTCATATTAAATTATGTTTAGACCTAAGTTTATTGTACTCAAATGAGTTTTGCCCTTTTTGATGGTTTGTTTTAGATAAGAAGCAATAAGCTTCTCCAGGCCAGAGGTCATGCCATGCTCCTCTTTGGGTTCCCAGTGCTTAGAAAAGCCTGGCACAGGAGAAATGCCAATAACTAGTTTTTGAATTGAGCTGAATAGAGCAGGTGTTGATGGGGCTCTATTGCTCCAAATAGAAGTGAATCCAAGTGAAACCCAAGTACGGTTCTACTAATTTCTAGTGTTGCATAAGGGCTTTGGACCAGATCATGGCTTGGCAATTTTCTAGTTGTGTGGCCTTAGGGAAATTACCTGACTTCTTTGAACCTTGGAATTGCCATCTGTAAAACGGTGACACCTCACAGAGGTGAATGAAATGATGCCAACAAGCAGAATTTGAATAAAGAGAGCAGAAACCTTTTGTCTCTCTTGGGGTAGCTTCCGTGCCTGTCCTGTCCCTGGCTGTCATTCTCCACACTGTAGTGAAGAGGCTTGGATGGCGATTACATTTTTTATTGAAAATTCAATTGTTTTGAATTTCTTCTTCTGAACTTCAATTTTAAAATGCAAATATTCCTTAAAACACTGTTCCCTGGTCATCTCAATCCTCCACACCTGAAAGTACCTAATGAACTTCTCCCTGATGACAGGGTGCTGAGGAGATATGAATTTTGATTCAAGTGCAGGTGTTTATGAGTGCTAATTTTGGATTATGCGCATCACACAAGGAAGACAATCCCGGGTACAGCGGGTAGGAAAGCAGAGGAATCCCTACTTTGAATCAGTTTTTTAAAAAAAGAAAAAGTGACTGAAGCTTCATCCCAAGTTACTGCAGAGAGCCTCAAAGAGCAAAAACAGGGCTACAGCAGCACTTAGGCACAGATTTGGCTTCACAATGCACAGGTCTTAAATAATGTATAGGATTTTTGTTTTAATAGAATGAGTACTGTTAGCTTGGAGCTCTTCAGACAATAGGCACTGAAATAGGGGTTATTTTTGCTTTTAGGCATATCACAAAATGAGACACAATATAATGATTGAAAACTTGAAAGTCCAGGTGTAAGAATGTGGAACTTGTAACTAAGGATGTGCTGGAATTTTATGAGGCAAGAGCCTTCAATGAATTTAAGAGGTGTTAAGGAAGAGTGCACTTATTTGGTATTTATATCAAGCTTTTTCTCTCTAAAGATCAAAGCGTTATTTCATCATCCCTCACACGGGGAGGTTAAATGGCTTGCCAATGTCACATTGAGAGCCTGGTTTTCTGGCCTGCAGTACCAGGTCCTTCTGCCTCAGGATGGTGCACAGCAGTCTCCTATCTTCAGTACTACACTGTGGTAAGGCCCTATCCCTATAGCCCCCTAGTGAAACAGGAGATACCTCCTCATGATAAATGGAGCAGGCAAGCCATCCTGTGAGGATCAAAGGACAGGGCCGGCTTCTAACAAGCCTGGTAGTTCGGCCAAGGACTGAATGGGACAGCACAAGACTAGCCTCTCCAGTAAGCACATTGAGTATTCAGGCAGAGCAAAGCCAACAAATAAAAGTAAAAAAGTGTCACTTTTGAATCACATACAAACTTCTCAATTAAAAAAAAAAGGCTATTCAACTTCAGCATATGTAAGTTTTGAGTTTTTGTGTTTAGTGTTACTGCTTAACACAGAGTAAGGGTTAAGTCCACAGATCTTAACATTACTCTCCAAGTTCAAATCCTGGCTACCTAACTTAACAGTTATGTTACCTTGGGCAATTACTTAACGTTTCTATGCTTCATTTTCATAAACTCAGAATAGTAACAGTAAAAAACGCAAGGAGTTGTTGTATTAAATTAATTCATTCATATACAACACTTAGTGCTTGGCAATACGAATAGCAAACATGTACTGTGAAGGTCAGTGTATACATGTTTGCTATCTAAGAAAAGCATCGTAGCTATTGAATTGTGATGGTGGTAGTTGAAATTATTTATCTTGGAGGATGGAGGGACGACTATTTTCATTGGCCCTGGGTGTAGCCCAAACCAAACTTCTCCTGGAGGAGAAGATAGCCCCGAAACTGAACATATAAGCTCTGGGTTAAAAAGCAGGAAAGGGAGTCCAGATGGGATCAGCTTTCTGAGAACACGCCATTTTCTGGAAAGCCCTAGCATTTGCATTGATCTACAAGTCTGATCAGCAAGGAAGACAACAGTACCATGAAGGAGGTCAGTTGGCTGGGCAGGCTTGGCTCTGAGCTCATAGGTCTCACGGGAAAGAGCTAGTTAAGCTAAACAGTGCTTACAGGGGCGACGGTGAAACTCCGGAAAGCTCTGGTTCATCTTGCCAGCTCTGCAGCAAGACCATGCCACACCTGACTTCAGGAAGGCTGGATAGCAACAATACCCATGATGGCCGGGGCTTAAGTCCCACGAGTTTGCAGACCCAGAATCTCTCAGGTGAGAGTAAGGAGAGAATGTTCAGAAAGGCAAGATGGTATTTTCCCCCTCCTTGCAGGCCTGGTGAGAGGCATCTGTTCAATCAGACGGTAACAGCCAACCTTTCCTATAAACGCAAAAGCCTGTGTCTTTACCTGCTGATATTATTTCTTAACAAATGAGGATGAATGCCTGAACCCCAAGAAAAGGAAATAAATGACTTCTCCTGCCCCTTTTAGAGAGGATTCTGTTCACATAAGCAAGGGCTAAGCATAAAATTCATTCACTTTACTTAGAAGCAGATGAAAAATATTGTCAGAAATAATTCACTTTTATTCTTCTTGTAAAATTGAAACACAGCAGCAATTATAAGAAAAATCACCTGAACGCAAAGCCTTTTTTAAACTTTAAAACAGTTATATTTAAAAATAACGTTAATTGCCCCTAAACTGTTCAACTGTAGGGGGAAAAAGATCTTCCTTAATGCAAATGCATTTAGTTGTATTATGGCAATAAATGCAGCAGTATTAGTCAATGGCGTTGTGAATTATTTCCTGATCATGAAAGTTAATTTTCAATTTGAAAAGTGACATCACCAGGGCAAAATCTATGCCCCATCAGTATTTGCTGAAGGACTAATCATCCCAATGTACCCCTAAACCTAGAATCATTGATTTAATGTGCTTACACTATGTTGTACCAAGTATACCGTTGTTACTAGTATGCTAAACATAATATCTGAAACACAAAATATAATTAATATTTTTAAATATTTTCATTTTTAAGAAGAAATTCCTCATGTCAAATTGCTTCATCACTTTGGCAATACCTCTTCTGGAAAGATAGATATTGTACTGACTTGACTTCAAAAAATGTATGTTTGTATTTAAATTCCTGGCTACTTCTCCCTGAAGGTGTGCAGGAGTCGTGCTATTAATTGTGTGTTTCAGTACTGCTCTGGGCATTGTTTTATGTTCCAAAGGGCACCTGGCCTCTGAACCATGAGACACCTGGACTCCTCTGGTCTACATCCAAAAATTTAGGCCAGGGTAGGGTTTGGCCTAAATTGAAAAGAACAAGATTTCAGTTAATATGAAGATACATAACATATGCAGTATTTTAGAAGCAGGATTTTTTTCCCTGTCCTTTATTTCCTAGACCTCAGTCAACTTCTAGTATCTGAAGGAAAGCACGAAATATGGGCCCAGGAGAATATGGTTTTATTCAATTGCATTTCTTGTTAGAGAGCTCTGCATTTCTAAGGTATCATTGGACATAGGGACCACAGAGAGAATTGCAAACCTCATACACAAGTAAATGTGCACCTGCAAATGCAATTAGCAAGCGCCCAACATCCACTTTACACAAAACATATTAAAAGAGTCTGTAAGAACCACAGACAGAGACCTCAGACTCCCTAGAAGGAAGTGCCCAGGGAAGAAAAGCCAAATGAACTAAGACAGAGCTACAGGGAATGGGATAAATACAACACTTGAAAATCCAAAACACTCTCTGAGAACAAGAAGCCTGAAGTCAGAGACCAGACCAGGCCAAGCCTCTGCAGCAAAGGAAGGAGGGAAAGATTCCCCTCCAATTGATTCTATTCCCTGGATGCCCAAGAATTTCCTGAACTGAATCAGCCCCAATTCCACCCCTACTCTTCAAAGGAGTGTCTAGAGACAAATGCAGAAACATTCCTGCCTCTCTGGTCCACTCTCTCCCTGGGGAAGGAGCACCCATCCACTTTAGACATCAGAACATATCTGCCAATGTGGCAGCCCCATACACACCTGTACCAGTGCTCAGCAGAAACCGCCAATTTCACAGAATTTCTTCCTAATGCAATAAAGTAGTTCAAATGTAATTTTGAGCTTGTCATGGACAGAATTGTTTTTTTAAGGTGTGGCAAAGAGCTTTTCTACCTTTCAGGTAGGACAGTATTTAGGTTATTACCCAAAGAGGAAAACAAGGGAAAGCTTTGCACCATATGAAAGAAGTTGGTGTCTCTTTCTCTTACCCTCCTTCCCTCTCTTTCTCTCTTCTTAATAAGGGGGCAATAGAGACAACCTTCATGCTTTCTTTGGATCCTCTTCTTCAGCTTCATAGTGAATATCATTTTTTTCTGAGACTATTTTTATCAAAAACAATGAATGTGTTAGACGGTCCACTGGTAGGTGTGGTTTGAAAAGAATGCTATTCTGGTCCACGTGACCTAGCTTCATAGTTTTCATTGTTGTTTAATATCCTATCATTAAAGTTTCACAGTTTTGCCTGAAGACACTGAACATGAAAAAATGTTCAATTTGTGGAGGGATGACCAGCATCAGTCCCTGAAATCAGAGTAAAGCAGTTGGGATGAATGGGGACACTCACCAGCACAGGGCATAGCCATTCACAAAGGGACCCACTGCCATGCAGGGTGTGCCCAGGACTTCTCCACAGAGCTGGGACTCTGTATGTCTCAACCCTGGAACCTCCTGCTGGCAGTGCCATATATGGCTTTATCCCACTCTTGACTTAGTTTTCCCTTTTATGCCAGGGTCAGGGATCCACTCCAGTTTCATTCTGGATCTTCTTTTTTCCCATGCTTGCTCCCTTTGCCAACTGGCCATGAGTTCACTACATACCTGTAATCCCAGCAGCTCAGGAGGCTGAGGGAGGAGGATCGATCACAAGTTCAAAGCCAGCCTCAGCAACTAAGTGAGGCCCTAAGCAACTCAGTGAGACCCTATCTCTATACAAAATATTTAAAAAGGGGCTGAAGATGTGGCTTAGTGTTTAAGTCCCTCTGGGTTCAATCCCTAGTTTTCCCCCCCCCAAAAAAAAAAGAACATGACACATGAATAAGTAATTACCAGGCAGTGGTATAAGGGCTAAAATAGAAGTAAGGTAATGTGCTAGAGGAACACCTACCTCTACCTGGGAGTGTCCTCATGGAGCAGGATGCAACTGAACTGAATACTACAGAATTAAAAGGACATTGCCAGTTGTTCATTCCAGACAGAATGAACCACAGTGCAGAAGGCTGGGGGCATGAAGTGGCAGGTTCACATGATGGTGAGAAGTCTTGAGTGACTGGAGCAGAAGGCTTCAGAGGGGCCAGGAGGAAGGCAGAAACAGTTTGATAAGATCAGACTTTTTTCCCCTTTATGTAGCAAGGAATCCGCAGAGGTTAAACAAAGGAATGCTATTTCCAGGTTTGAGTTTTAAAAAGGAAACAAAGTCTACAGATTGCTTCTAAGAGGAGGGAGGGAGCATGCTTACTGGCAAATAGAAAACCAAAGGGAATACAGCTAGTGGACTTATTCTGAAGTAGTGGTTCCTGATCAGAGTCGTTATCGCCCCCTAGGCACATCTTCGGTTATTGCAGTTGAGGTGGAGGGTAGGGTAGAAGGGTACTTTTCAGATTTAGTGAGTAGCCACCAGGGATGCTGCCAAACATCCTACAATGCACAGGACAACCCTCCATAACAAAGAACTGTCTGGCCCAAAGTGTAAATAGTGTCAACCAAAGTTAGAAACTGTTCTAAAAGAGGGTGAGGTGATCAGAGGACACAACATGGCAGAGTACACAAATGAACTTTTCCCAGAAAGACAAAAAACAGATCAGGGACATTGTAGGACTTCTAAAATTGTTGTTCTGCCACTATATACATGCTGGATGACGCTCATATGCCCATGCTGGCACTCTGCATCTTTCCCTGTCATCCCAGTGAGCTAGAGGGATGGCCTTATTGGAATAACCTTGAATCTGACCCAATTGGTATTTTATAAAGGAAATCATTTGTAAACATCAATACTTGATTAGTCACGACTTGCTTGGGATCACAGCTGATCAAAGCACTCTCTAGGCAACATTGAAGTGCAAATCTCTGCCTCAGGCACTGCTCTAAGGGAGGAAAAACAACAGCATCTCCCTCCTAGCAGAGCAGTGACCTTTAACCCCAGTGCAAACACATGGAAAAGCAACTCCTCCCACCAGGAAAACCAGCAATTCCCCAGAACTTTCTCTGCTATCCTCCAGACTAGAAAACTTTCCCAAAGGAACCAATCCAACCTGGCACCACTTTTTAAATTCATGTCCCCCTGAATGCCCAGGTTTAGCACACCCAGAGCCTTTAAAATGCAAAATATTCAAATAAGCCAAAGACATGTTTAAAACCCAGTGTGTGTTGAAAGCTGTGAGAGCAAAATACGTTCTAAATAAACCAAAAAGGGAAATAAAATTCCTTTATTCAGATAATGTCTTTTTTGCTGCTTCTATTCTCATTTCTGCCTGGGTCCTGTGGCTCATCTTTGTCTTATTATTGCTGTCTCTGCTACCACAGTTCAGCAGTTATTTGGAAGCAGGATACAAGCAGCAAACATAGTAGCGAAGTTGAACTTCGTAAATTGGAGAATCTGCCCTCTTGTTGGTTTCCGAATGAGAAAAGGGGATTTCATTACAAAGACAATGCTGGTGAAAGTGCCTGAGCAGGAAACAGTTCTTCCAGTAAGTATTCCATAGATTCAAACTATGTGGCTGAGGAGAGATATATGTTTTTGTGATAGGCAAAGATTAAAGGGATCTCTGCAGAGAATTTAGTCTGCATAGCATATTTCTGGAAGGATGCAATAAAAACTAGCATCAGTAGTGGCCTCTGGAGAGGACAAACAGAGCAAGGAAAGGAACCCATGTACATGTATTACCTGTTTCTAAAATAACAATTTTTAAAAATAAATAAGTGTTATAAAAAAAAAAGCTTATAAAGACAACACTAAGTTAATGAATCCCCAGTTTCTATACTCTGATTTTGTTTCCTCTTGTCTGAATGGTCACAGGACTCTTAGAACTTTAAAAAAAAAAAAAAAAACTCAACTATTGTGGGAGCTTTGGATTCACCTCTGAATCAACCCTTGTTTCCAACTACCAGGGGTTTCTCCATCTGGAGGTCTCACCCTTGACACCTCAAAGACAATATACCCAAACTCCAAATCCTCTTCTTCTCTCCCTTTCTCCTTCCATCTTCCCTCCAGGTCTGATTCTCTTCCAATATTCTCAATCATTATTAGAAAGAACTACCCACTAGACTTCCCAATAAAATCCTCAGCATTACCTTGGAGGCCCTCTATTTCCTTATTTCTATTATATTCACCAAATAGTGAATATTTCATCTCTACAGTTTTAAGAGAGGATCACATAGGTGCCCGCTTGTACTATCTCACTGGCCTTTCCCAGCTCAATACCATATAACTATATTCCTTTCCTAGAATATGAGCTCCCTGACTAGAAGCAACCAGAAGGCTTCTGCCATCCCCACCCCAGTCATCTTTCTCAAATACGCTTAAGATCACACTTCAGAACCTCAGAGAGTTCCTTGTGGCCTGCACAATGAAACTTGAGTGTTCTAGTTTAAATGTGCCTTGTAAATAGGTTTCATCCCTAATACATAAGCCGGACCCTGACCACTCTGCTCTATCAAGCCTTGCTCACTGATGCCTTCTGCATGCCTCTACCCCTATGCACTTTCTGTTTCCCTTCCTGCCCCACCAGACCTTGCCCAAAAGTGAAATTTCTATTCACCCTCTCAGACTTCCATTCATATCATACCATCTCTGAAAAGCCTTTCAGGGTCCCTCTCTCCTCTGTGCTCCTCTACCACATTGTATACATCCTGATGATAGCTCTAACCACACACTTTCCTAATTATTTATGTTCCTATATCCCATGCCAGAATGTGAGCAGCTTTAAAATAAATAAATAAATAAAATAAAGCTACTATATTTTATTCATCTTTAAATCCACTTCACCTCCCTGCTAACATTGCACATAAATATTGCCGAATGAATTGGCTGAAAAGTACTTTGGTAAAAATGTAACACATTATCCCAAAATTTTATAGACCTCTGTGGCTAAAATCTCATTTCTTTGCCCTCTTCTCTGCATACCTATTGGCACGCTATCACAGGTCTCAGGAGGGCCAGTTATTCAAAGGGAACTAACAAAGTGCCTGCTATTTGTAAACAGGGCCATTTGTAAACCCTCTGGGCTAGATTTAGAGATTGCCTTTCTAACTCTGACAACGCTCCTTTGAGCACTCTAAGAAGCATTTCTTTTCCAAATGTCTGGAGTCCTATAAGTAACCTTTGTTTACCCTGCAAACACTTTCAGGGAAGCTGAACAGAACTGAAAAACAATGTAGTGACCCTGCAGGGACCTACCAGGCCAGTGACTCATGCCAGCCTAGGAGGGGGAGTGGGGCTTCAGAGACTCAACTCTAATCCCTGCCCACTTCGGCTACTTAACTGCTGGAACCTCAAAGGCTCTCTGCTCCCCAGTGAAGACCATGGCAGCCCATTAATCACAAGCTTATTCAAGTACAATAGCATCATAAGCAAAGTGATAACCTGAGTGGCTTGAAGAATAGGGTGCAACAGATTACAGCAAGATTAGGGAGGGACACTCATGTAAATGGAGCCCAAGGGGGCAAAAAAAACCCACTTGGGCTGTCAGACTTAAGGATCTTTGCTTTGCTGCTTTCTTGGCTTGGAATTGTCCACCCTGAAATATGGACATTCAGGTTCTGTTGAAATGTCACCTCCCACAAGTCTGTCCTGATGATCCAATCCAAACAAGCAACAAGCATGACTCTCTGTCTCCTCCCCCTACTCTGTTTTTACAGTACATAGTGATACTTTGAGCTTACACCTGCCTGTATTTCCACCTATCTGTCTATATGCTAACTTCATCTCCCTTATTCCCCCAGGAGGACAGGGATGTTGCCTGGTGTTCCATTCTCAAACAATCCAAACACATAGCAGTCTTCCAATATGTATTTGTCACATTTTTAAATGCATATAAAGAAACAAGATACAAGGCATTTGACACTTGTAGACTGTACAGTATCATGTGGAATGAGGCCAAATGATTAACCTGTAGGGGCTATTGCAGCTGACCCCCATTGCCCACCCATGATAGAACAGTATGGCACCACTGTGTAGCTCCTCCACCCACTCAGCCCACCATTGTCCAGCAGAGAATATATAAAAGCCCCAAAGCAGAATTCTTTCATGGAAAGCTGACAACACTGAAGAAGAATCACAAACCTCATAGGTCTCTGGAGGTGATGGGCAGGATTGGAAGAATGTTCAAGAAACTAAGATGATAGGGAAAACAGCACAGAGTTCTGAGTTTGGGGTGATAAAAGATGAAAGGAGAGGGGTTTAGTAACCAGTTGCTATAGTGTGTGTTTGAGCCTCCTGGACCAAAGAGGGGCCTCCTATAGAGTTATGTGTGTCCTATTGTGTGTCTGATCTTACTTTACCCTCATACCATCCTTTCCTCCTCAAGGATGCAAAGCTGGCCAAGCAGGAGGTTCAGCAATGGGCTCAAGTTAGAGAGATGAGCTAGAGCAAGAGTATCAGGGACCTAGAGCTGAGAAGTCTGCTCCTTCAATGAGCCCTTTCTTATTTGGGTATGTGCTATGACTCACCTGCCTAGAAAGATGAAACTACCCTGGAGGTAAAAGACAGCCTAAGTTACTTTCAAGTCAAGTGAGCATTGACCACTCCACAGTGTGGTGGTCTCCATCCAGCCTGGCTTTGAAATGGTACTCACGGTTCAGGGGTGTAGAGCGGGTCTGAGCCATGTCGGACGTACTGAGTACAGTGGAACACCCTGTAGGCCAGTCCTGCCAGAAAGTCTCTCGGGCTCAGGTAGCCAGCCACCGGCCTCACCGTGAAGCCAGACCTCTCTAAAGAGACAAGAGGAGAGCCAACTAAGTATTAACTTGACATGGCCTGAGGGCCCATACAGGGGTTCCTATTATTTATAAGGATGTTCTAGAAACAAAGTAATCAAGATTCTAAACTTTTGACTACTGAATGACATATCCTGTTAACAACTATCACATTTGGGGTTTCTAGTGACTAAAATTCTCTCACAAATTATGGTTCCCACAGGAATAAGACATTCCTTAAGAGGGAAAGGTAAAAAACTGAAGTTAAAAAAAAAATGTGTGTGTATATACACATACATATAAAGGGATTTCAATTCAGAAGTCAAATTAGGAAAAGAAATCCCAAAGACACAGGAAAAGATTAAAATCTCAAGTGATTATTATCAAACATTTCCTTGTATCTTTCTAAAAGCCTCCCCTGGGGATACCCTCTTCCCTTTGCTTGTGTTCCAAGGCATACAGCAAGGCACCCTTCACTAGCATCTAGGGATCAGTTCACACTGCAGCTTCCTATGTGGATACCTCTCACTCCTTCATCCTGTATTGATGTTTTATGTGATACTATATTAATTACTAGGATTTAAAGAGGTACTCTGGAGCTCTACATGCTATATTTATGGTAAGAGAAATAAAATAAGAGCACAATAAAATCTGTAAAATTACCCTATGTCATTCAGTTTCATCAGTGTTCTCAGGTTCAGGGTGACCTACCTAGTGCTACTCTCTAATGAAGGCCCAGAAATCTTACAACTTTCTACTTTTTTCTAAAACACATTTTATAAATAAATAGATAGATAGATATAGATATAGAAATGGCAGCTTTATATTGTCCTCTTCTCACAAGAATAGTTAAATATTACATACATATTTAGTCATATACATATATATTTAATAGAAACATATATATTTAAAGCATAAGACATGTTTTGACAGATATACACAAAGGGAAATGATTGTCACGGTCAAGCTGTCACTGGAGAGGAGGTGTCTCCTAAGAAGGGCCTGAGGAATTCTTGGAGAGAACAGAGAACTCAACTCAGGACTAGTGGGGTTCTTGATATGTGACAGGAAAGAATTTCAGCACATACCAGTCAGGGGCATACACTGAGCTCTATGTAGGAAAGCGAATACGTAATCAGGGAGAATGACAACCACCTCAAGAGATGCCTTTGGGGATAAAGCAAGAAATGCTCTTTCAAGGGGAAAGGCAGGCTACCTCAAGAGTAAGAGATGCCCTCTGGAGCCCCAGTTCTTCTTTTAAAGGAAACTTGGGATGGGGAAGTATGGAAAGATTTGTAGGAATGATATCAGTCCAGTGATTTCAAGACAGATTTTGGTGGTCTTGTTCAATCTCTGCATCCTTAAGCTGACATAGTCTTTATTATCTGATCAATAGATAGCATCAAAAAGTCCCCTAAATTATAGATTTCTCAATATATTGTATCTCTCTTTGCCTAATCTATATATTGGATTATATAGATTAGGTCAAAGAGTATTAATTAACAATGCACAGGTAGATTGACAGATTTTCCAGTAATTTGGAAGTAACAGGTCTAGAAGAAAAAACTCACGTGGGGAGTGACAGCCCTGGAAAAGTACACAGAATTTTTTAATTAAAATCTTTTTCCCTGTCCCTCTTTTATGTCTTCTTTTTACTTATTGTCTACTTCTTTTATCCCTTCAAAGATAACATATCCTGTCTTCTTATACTTACCTGTGTGTGAATGTGTGTATATTAAAAGAACATTAAATCTACTCTTTTAGCAAATCTCCATTAGAGTATACATAACTACTAGTCAGTCACCATAATGTAAGCAAGATCTCTGGACATTTATCCTAGATGACTACAACTTTGGACCCTTTGACCAACATCTCCCCATCTCCTGTACCTCCCTCCCCTCCCCTGTAACCACATTTGTCTGATTCTATGTAGACAACTTTGTTAGATTCCAGATATAAGTGGGACCAAGTAGTATTGGTCTTTATGTATCTGGCTTATTTCACTTGGCATAATGTCCAGGAGAAAAATTCTTATACCCTCTGCCATACTGAAAGGCTCCAATTCCAAAAACTTCAACTTATTAAGAGAATACCTCAGAGTGGTTAGAAATGGTCTTAAAAAGTAAGAGCAAAGTATGTGAAACAAATTCATCTGAAATTTCTGGCACCTACATGAAAATAACACACTTCTCAGGCCTCCTCAAAATCATAACTCTAGCAGCATTGTGTTCATTACAAAAGTTTTTACTTCAGGTTGTTCCCCATGGTATATAAAAAAGATAAGCATATTTTCTTCTTTTTCTATATTACATCAATCAAGTCAGTATATCCCACATGTGGCACATGAGTAGTGGTACACAGAAGAATATTTTTTATTTCAGTAATTACACATTCTTTTTTATTATTTGTTTGTTTATTTATTTAATGTGGTGCTGAGAATTGAACCCAGTGCCTCACACATGCTAGGCAAGCGCTCTACCACTGAGCCAAACCCCAACCCCGACACATTTCATTTTTATGTAAATTAGGGGAAAATATGCAAATATATATCAAGAATGTTAAATTTGTAGATATCATTGTTTTAGAAGTTTTCTTTTCAAACAATTTTTTAAAGTGAGTCAATTGAAAAGAGCCTCTCATGAAAATATTAATTTGGGAGTCAGAAATAGCAAAAACTATGAGATGGCATTCTAATTACCACTTTTACTGTATTGAGAAAGAACACTGGAGCCCATGGTAAATACAGTATATACATAACTCTGTAGGAAACAAAGGAACATGACCATAGGGCCATTAGGGACAATATAATCTAGTTAAACAACAACAGAAGGCATTATGTAATTAGGTGCTAATTAAGTGATACTGATCAGTGGTTCTCAATTTCTTTTCTTCAGAAACAAATACTGTATAGTAGATAATGTTCACACATTGGAGGATCAGTGTACCAGCTATAAAAGCTTGCAAAGCTTTTTCCTGATACACAGATGATATTGACTGGAATCAGGGGGAGAGACCATGGTGGCTGTGATGATCAGGATTCACAAAGGAGGCAGGACTTGCTCTGAGTCCTGAAGGTAGAATTTGAATAGGTGGAGAAGAGATGATGTTTTTTGGTCAAGGAAAGACTTTTCCAGGAAGCTAAAGTATGGAGAGCCCACAGGGAGAGGCCACAGCCTGTACAAGGCAGCCACCGAGGAGACAAACTTGGCCAGTTCAGACTCTGGCCACATCGTTTGCTGCCTGTTTTGTACATTTTTTAAATGAACACATTAAAATGGTTATGTAAGTACCCAAAAAAATATCCTTGATATTCCCTCTCGGCCCATAAAAACTAAAATAATGACTATCTAGCCCTTTACAAAAAAGTTTGCCAATAAAAACAACAGGGAATCACTGATAGTTTCTGAGCAGAGCTGACAGGGAGAAAGTAATGTTTTAGAAAACAATATTTATGTGGAAGCACTGGGAAGGAGAGAAAGGGGAAGAAAATTCCATAGGCATGAAGGTTGTAAAATGATGGGCACCTCAATTTGGATAGTGACAGTAGAATGAGGGACGGAGAAGGACAGATTTATAATGTGTCACAAAGCTAGAAGCAGCAATAGTTGGAGATTGAATAATAGCCCTTCAAAGATGCCCGTGTCTTGAGTCCCTGAATCTGTGAACATGCTACCTGCCTTGGCAAAAGGGATTTTGCAGATGTGATTAAATTAAGGTTCATGGGATGGGGAGATTATCCTGGATTATCTGGATGAGCTATTATAATCACAAGGGTCCTCCTAAGAGGAAAGTAGTAGGGTCATAGTCAGAGAAGGAGATGTGACAACGGAAGCAAGAGTTCAGAGTAATTTGAGAAAAGGACACAAGCCAAGTAGCTCAGGTAGACTTTGGGAGCTGGCAAAGGCAGAGAACAGAAGCCTTCAGAAGGAATGCAACCCTGCCAATGCCTTGAGTTTAGACTCCTGATCTCCAGAACTGTAAGATAATAATTTGTGCTGCTTTAAGTCACAAACTTTGTGGTAATTTGTTACAGTGGCAATAGGATACTAATACAAAGACTGGTTAAGTATGGGAGGAGGTGGGGATGGGCAGGTTCAGAGGAATCCTTGCAGGCAAGCTTGGTGAGTCTAGAGAATAAAATACTGCTGACAGAAACAGGGTAGACAGGCAAGGAAGCAAGTGTCAGGAAAGGAAGTGGAATAGCAACTTTTACTTTTCCAACAATTGGCCTTGAAAAAGAAGAAAAAGAGCAGAGGGCAAAAGGATTTAACCACAAAGAGCAGAGGGAGTCTCATGGTGAAACCACCGTGAAATCTTGCCTCCTCCTCATCCCTCACAAGAGCCCTAGAGCTGTTGTCCCAGCAGGGTCAGTGAGGAGGGACCATGCAGAATGTAAAGTGACATTTCCCTGTGGTTCATCTTGTTCACCACTGTACCACCACCAACAAGGACAGTCCCTGACATATAATTTATACTTTATTCTTTTTAAAGAGAGAGAGAGAGGGAGGGAGGGAGGGAGGGAGAGAGAGAGAGAGAGAGAGAGAGAGAGAGAGAGAGAGAGAGAATTTTAATGTTTATTTCTTTTAGTATTTGGCGGACACAACATCTTTGTTTGTATGTGGTGCTGAGGATCGAACCCGGGCCGCACGCATGCCAGGCGAGCGCGCTACCGCTTGAGCCACATCCCCAGCCCATAATTTATACTTTAAAGTATTGATTGGTTGATGCACTGACTGACTGATCTGTCCCAGGCGAATTCACCATTATCTATGATATTTCTTTATCCAAAAAGTATGGATGACTTTTTTTTTCTTTTTTGTACAAAGGCTTGAACCCAGGGGCACTTAACCACTGAGCCACATCCCCAGCCCTTTTTATCTTTTATTTTGAGACAGGGTTTCACTAAACTGCTTAGGACCTTGATAAGTTGCTGAGGCAGGCTTTGAATTTATGATCTCCCTGCCTCAGCCTCCCAAGCAGCTGGAATTACAGGTGTGTGCCACCATTCCAGCTCCAGTACATGGTTTCTTTCTTTCTTTATTTCTTTCTTTCTTTTTTGAGGGGTGGGATACTGGGGATTAAGCTCAGGGGCACTCAACCACTGAGTCACACCCAGCCTTATTTTGTATTTTATTTAGAGACAGGATCTCACTGAGTTGCTTAGCGCCTCAGTATTGCTGAGGCTGGCTTTCAACTCATGATCCTCCTGCCTCAGCACCACCACACCCAGTTTGTACATGGTTTTTAACAAAGCAAATAAAAAGTCACCTTTGTTGTTATTCCATACCCAAATAGCCACACATAGTAGTTCCTGGATCAGAAAAAAAAAAAAACTGTACTTGCAAATATTCTTTGTGGTTTACCACATGTAATGGCCAATCAAAGAGAGTGGGACTTCAGCAAGCTCCACACTATATAAATGGCAGAGTCCATCTCCCTGCCCAGAGTCTCTGATCTGCTTCCCACAGGTGGCCCACAGGTAAATATTGGTTCAATGCTTTTCTTTAAATCATTACTTTTCTTTTTTTGTATAAAGACCATTGCTGCTATTCGTGCTATGTTTGAGAGGCGAATAAGGATATTGGCCAAGACCAGATAATCTATAGAAAGCCTTACCTTTCAGAAACACAGAGACATCTTCAAGCTGAGGCACATTGTCCTCCCTGTAGCCACAGTATTTAGTCAGCAAAGGAAAGTTTTTCAAATACTCCTGGCAAGCATGAGTGGGATAGAGTTTGGAGAGCTCCCGGAATACAATACCCCAAGTTTTAGTTTCTTCTTCTGTGTATTCCACCCTGGGAATGGGTTGACCACTAGACAGGAAAGAAGAAAACAAGTGACTATAGCTTTGAACCACTGAGTTAAGTGTATTCTGATCTTAATGAAAGTCACATTCTCATAAAGTAGAACACCTGAATGTCCAAAAGGTTTTCATCAGGTATTATTTTTTAAAATAAATGCTAATCCTCTAAGTGTGTGTGTGTGTATGTGTGTGTGTGTGTGTATTTGGACTTCCAGTTAACTTTTCAAATTATGTTACATCATTATATATCCTGTATAAGCATCCATAGAAATTTGATCAAAGTTATGTTCTTAAACTGAGGTTGGTAACAGATAAGGGTTCTGGGTTGGAAGGAACTGGTTTAGGTACAAAGCTGTGCTCTCAATGTCTTTTCTGCAATCACAAGACAACAATAATAAATATTGTCTCTTGAAAATAAAATTGCCTTGTGGGTTCTCTTTGTCCCCTGCCCAGACTCACTCCAATTTCCAATTGTAATTTTGAGATTATTTGTTCAGTGCCCAAAATGTCTGGCAAATACTAAAAGACTATGCTGAATTTAAAAGTGAGAGCCTAGCAAATCACAAAATATGGAGCATTTATTGCAGGTCATGCTGAAAGGTACACACGTTAAGCCCTCCCAGTTTAGGACAGGGGTCAGCAAATTTTTCCTGTAAAGAATCAAAAAGTAAATATTTTAGGCTTGTGAGTCATGTGCTCTCTGTCACAATCCTGCCACTGTATCTCAAAGCAGCCATTGATAATAGGTAAACAAATGGACATAGTTATGTTCTAATAGCACCTTTTTTACTTGGCCCCCAAATAGTTCTATACTGATGACTGGGTTGGACTACTGAGAGTCATCTGGACTGGAGTGGTCAGGGAGAACTTCCTGGGGAAGGCACAGCTAGAGCTGAGACATGTTGGCTAGGTAGGATCTGTAGGTTTCCAGATGAAAAGGAGAGAAGGAAGTGCTATCCTAATAGCAGCCAGCAGCATGAGCAAAGAACATGGATCCCCAAAGTATCCTGGGGTCAGCAAGAAGAGGGGAATATAGACATGTACTTTTACAGACTATTGATTGAGGGATTAGAACCTGAATTTAGCCTCTAATTAAGATACCTCTTTTGAAAATGAATTAGGGTTTGGGAAAACATCTCATAACATGTTACACAGCCCCCACTGCCCACCCTGGCCACTCATCAGACACCATCCCTGCAGTCAGCAAATACATATGCACAACACATGGAAATATATATACTTCCACCTTCCCACCCAGATCCCCTGCTCTGCTTCCCACAAGTAGCCCACAGGTAATTGTTGGTTCAGTGGTCTTCTTTTTAAATCACCATATATACAACCAGAATTTCTACCCCCAGAATCTACTAATCCAGCCTAGAATAGGAGGTCACCACAGAACCATGCACAGGCAAGAAGGAAACTGCCACCCAGGGTCACTATAGCTGCAGGACATCTTTAAGGAGCTGGGCTCATTCCAGATAATCTTCTGTGGTAGTAAATAAGAAAGAAGACAATAACAAGAGCAGCTATCAAAGAGATTCCTCCTTGTCCTCCCAACCCCAACCCTCTACCTATTTTAGTGTTCTTGTCAGAATATTTTCTGTTTAAAGTTCAGGTCCAAATGTGGTTCCTACTGTCTCCCAGTTGTTTTTATTTTAAAAAATAACAACAACAACGATAGTAATGGCATTACATGGGAGCAATGAGGGAAAAATACATACTGAATAAGAAACTCAAAATTAACATTTACTTTCTCTCCATACCAACACTAGCATTTATATAAACCATTTCAGAACAAGATTAGCCTTATTTAAACTTGGCTGTTGATAACAAATAAAAAATTACAACCTGGCAAATATTTGTCGGGAAGATCAAAATTGCCAACTAACAGCATCTGTGATGAATTTAGAGTGAAAGTTTGATATGGAAAGATAAAAATAGAAAAGATGCAAGGAAATAAATATATAAATCGTCTGCCTGTGCATCCAGAAAATTGAGCTAAATCAATTTGAGTCAGGTAGGCCAATAAAGCTAATCAGGGGAATGCCACTCAGAAGGTAGGAAAGCAACGAGGCTGAAACAGTAAATGAAATATCGAGAAGCCATTGAAAAGAATCGTTAGGTCAAACTTTCCCTTCAGTATCCATCTGCAAACACGCAGCATTCCAAAGGGTGAGGAGCTAAACATCACCAACAAAGTGCAGAAAGAGTACATGGGAATTGGGTTAGGAAGAGAGAACATAACGCTCTGTTACTTAATAATGAATGTTCAGCAAGGCAGTCTTGGAAATACAAATAGTTGTATACATATTCTCATCTGTTTCTACTCATCTGCCTTCTTGGGTAGCTGACCTGCCCATTGATTACAGGGCCCGATAACCAATACTGGGTAGGGCTACCTGGTCCCAGGTTAAGTCACCTCTGGTCACATGGGGAAATTTCTCATCTCCCTCTACCGTAGGCAACTCTTTAAGACAAATATTTTAAAAATCAACTTCATCATAAAATAAGGGCTACTTTCATCCTTTCGTTTCTATTGAAAACATCTAAAATATAGAAAAAATAAGAAAATCCCATTTTTCTATGTAGTTCATACATGTATATAATAAGAAGTAATATTCCAGAGCTTACTATGTACCTGGCAGTTTTTTAAGGTGAAATGTTTTTATGTTAAATGACCTGTTTTAGTCCCACAACTCATGAGGTAGATACCATCATTATCCCCATTGCCCAGATGAGAAGTCTGAGGCTCAGAGAAATTAAACAACTTGTCTGAAATCATGGAATCAGGCTGAAAATCTAGTCAATCTGGCTCAAGATGCCAATAAAATGACAATTTTACTTCATACCTCACTCATTTTCACATTCAACTAAAATGAGGCTTGAAGGAATGTTTATTTGTATTTAGAACATCTTATCTACCATCACATGACATCATGACACTAGCATGTATTCGTAGGTCACAAAAAGCACCTTTATATGTACTCATTCCTTTAACCTTCTCAGTGAGACTGTAAGGTAGCGCTGGGTTCCTCAAAAGAATAAACGTGTTTGGGACAACAGGAATGTAGGGTCACCTATATACTTTTTAATCCTTTGAAATTTAATATTTGGAAAAAAAAGATTATAGTCATGGGAAATCAGATGTGTTATATTTCTTTGTACTCACTATGGGTAAATGTGGCTTTTTTATAAATGAATTTCATCTGATCAGGGTGCCAGAAGGGTGTCCCAAACTTTTTCAGGCCTTGGATATATACCTGAACATCCTTTGGCATTTCTGTGTGTATATGTTATAATGAATGTATAACAGACATATCTCAGCATCCTAAAATCTTGCTTCGATACAAAACTTAGGTACTCCACATTCCTGAAAAAGCCCCCAGCAATTGAAGCCAACTCCTTACAAGGCCCACTAGGGGACACCAGAAATGTCCCTGCCACCAACAAACTCCTCCCGTATCACGGTTCCCATCCCATCCCCAGACTTGGCACACCAGTCTAACAGGGAATAAGAGATAGTGAGGATTGTGAGGAGGGCAGCGTTTTATGGGAAGGGCATGTTCTCTAAGCCAAGAAGGCAGGCTGCTCCATGACATCATTTCTAGGGAGTGTAGATCCCTGCTAGAAGTTTTTCCAACTTTCTCAGCTGGACCCTTGCTGAGCAGCAGGACCACAGGCCTATCTTCAGGTTGCATCCAGGAAAGAAGAGGGACAGACAGTCCCTGGAAGAGTGTTTAGAAGACTAGGAGTACAGCCAACTAATGGGGGATTAAAAGGGACCCCCATGACATGTGTCCTCTGAAATCTGAGGTTCACATGAATGTGCAGCCTAATGCCCAGCAAAATCTAGAGATTTCTGGGAGACCCAACGTATTGTGCCTGGAAGGATGTCCCACCCCATTCAGTTCCTCTCAGTTCCCAGGAGGCCAAAGAACATCCCAGAAAGAATCTGAACCAGGGTGAGTGTGACCTAAGACCTGCCCACTTCTGACATTCCAGCAATCAAAGAGACCTTGGCCTCCACCCTCCAGCCAGCCCCTGCAACACCAGAGGAACTGGGTCCTCGAAGAGGGAAGGAAAGGAGGTAGAAGAACCCGAGCACACCCACCCTCCCAAAGTAAAAACCCCACATACACACGCACACACACATATTCACTCCAAATTTGAGATTAATCTTTTTCAAATGAACAGAACCAGGTCTTAAATACCCAAATGAGACTATACTAATAATTGAAAACGACAGGAAATTAGATGTTGCTAAGGAACTTGCATCCCAGCAGGAAAATGGTATTCAACACAATGCAGTTGAAAGCTATGAGTGGGAAAATAAAAGCATTTTATGTTGGTATAAATCCCAACAAGATGATACTCCTGAACAGACTAATTGCATGTAATTATTTAATTGGATATCTAGGGAGTCCCTTCCATTTATATAGAATTGGCTGAATTCTGGAATTCTCAACCACCACCAAAATTATTATTCACAGCTTCCTAATTCTCTAGAGAAAAGCAGATGTGACTTCCATCATTTTCCTTCATTGTAGATTCTGCCTCTTGTCAAAGAAGGCAAACTAAGGCTTTATAAACATTGATAAGGAACCCGTGTTCAGTGAGGACCGCACTAGACAGGGGCTGAAATGGTCACCGCGGGGATTTGGGCTTGACAATAGGGAAAACCTCTGGGGGATTATGTTACTCAGACATGACTAAGAACTTTCTATAGAAACATTGAAGGCTTCAGGGGGCATCTTTCTGACTGTATGTTTAAAATCCCACTCTTCCTAGACACTGGAGATGGTTCCAAAAAACCTGCCTCGTCCCTGCAGAGAGGAGAGAGTAGAAAGTGCACAGACGCACCTAATTGGGGGCAAGTACACAAAGAGTTATTCTGTGCAAGTTCTGAGCTTGTTAGAGCAAAGTTGTTTAACAAATACATTTTGACACAGAAATCCAGGGTTGTATGCCCCACTGAGACTGAAATTGTGGGAGGTCTTTCTATAGCCAGATGAATAAACAACACCACTTTCTTTCACTTACATTTAACTCTTTGTTGGATTCTCTCCTCCAACAGGTCTAATAGCACCTTTTCTTACGTGTGTGTGTGTGTGTGTGTGTGTGTGTGTGTGTGTATACATATATATATATGTATTTGTTTGTTTGTTTTTATTTGGGGAATTGAAAAACATTTCTTTGTGGTGGTACATCCGACTACCTCCTGGTGTCCTTAGTGCTACAGTTCCCAGTATGAGATGCAGTCTGTCTGCTTGTATTATCTTTGGAGGAACTCCAGTGTGGAGAAGCAATTCACTTGTTCAGTGGAGGAAGATGTGACAGGCTACAATTGATAGTATTTACATCAAGACAGCAAGACTAGCTGAAACACAACACTGACTGTGTTCTTTGAAAACAGCTGGATTTTTCTCAGTAGCAAGGACCAAACAGAGCAGAAGGTAAACAGAGAATTGGTTAAGGGAACGGGTGAATCTGATAAAAAACAGTTAGGAAAAAGCTCATTTTCTATTTTATTTCATTACATGTTCCTTAGGGAAGGAGATGCCTCACTTATTCAAGAGCTATTTATCTTCCTGGAATAAACTTTCCCTCTCATCTTTGCCTCATCTTTTCTCTCCTTCCCCACCTTTGCATGTTCCTTTTGATTGACACTTCCACCTGGGGCTTACAGAAAACAAATGAGAAGAGATGAAATGTAAAATCCAACTTTGCAACTCATTAGCAATTAGTAGCTCCTCTAAGGATTTGGACAGGGCCATTGGAGAAAGTTTATGGGAACATCAAGTCTATCGATCTCTTTGTTCCTTCTTGACTTATGACAGGTGTTTGCTGCACTCAACAACCATACCCTGATTTCTGCATAATTTCCAGGGAGCTAGCTGTAATTTATCCCCCTTCCTTCCTACCCAAGAAAGCATACAAGAATACAGAAGAGTAAGATTGACATTATTCTATTATCATTGTTAGAATAATCTTGCATTTGATAATCCAGTGCAATTTTAGAAAACATTCATCATTTATAAATTTTACTATAACTTGTTACTAAGTACTTATTACACTTTTCACAACTAAGATGACACCTGGTGTGTAGAAATCTCAATCAGTACCAAATGACTCTCACTTATAGTCAGTGACCATAACCATAAGGAACCCGTGTTCAGTACTATGCTTCGTGAAATCATCTGCATCCAGGTGTCTCCAGAGGAGTCAATGAGTATTTAACAAGAAAACTGCTGATGCCCCTTAAACTGGAAAAAAAAAAGTGTATTGCCAGGAAAAAAAAAATAAAGAAATACTCAGAGTGGAGTGGATGAATTCCATTAAGGTTAAACCAGAAAATAAAAGTCATTTTTCCTACTGATTTCTAAGAATTAGTAAGAAATATCTGAGGCTCCTGCACTTGATAAAGTTATACTTCAGAATTCAGACCATAAAGGACATTGAATAGCTTTTTGATAAACTATGATCAGCAATATCTAGGTGAAAAAACAAGCTTGTTGCTTTGCCAAAACGATACCTGCATATCCATGTCTATTGCAGCACTATTCACAAGAGCTAAGATATGAGATCAGCCTAGATGCCCATCAACAGATGAATGAATGAAGAATATGAGGCAAACATGTGGCAAATATGTACAATGGAATAGTATTCAGCCAGAAAGAATGAAATCCTATCATTTGCAGCAAACTCAATGAAACTGGAGGACATTATATGAAGTGAAATGAGCCAGATACACAGATAAGTACCACAGTACTTATATGGCGGTTACAGTCAACCTGAATATAGAAGAGTAATTAACAAAGGTTGGGAAGTTGTGTGTGTGAAGGAGGATGGATAAAAGCATGGCAGGATTTGATCAGTACATGATGAATGCATGTGTGGAAATTGCACACTGAACCCCATTAATATGTACAATTAATACATGTTAATCAAAAATAAAAATTATTTTAAAAATATATGTATATATGTATATTACTCCCCTAAATCTTCCCCCTCCTTAGAATATATACTTTCCAAAGGCAGGATTTTGTATTTGCTTTGTTCATATCCCTGCCATCTAGAGTGGGTCTGTCATATTTTGGTGTTCAATAAACATCTGTTGAATGAGTAAGTCAATCAGTCAGCCTAAAACAAGCCATAAATTTAAATACTGAGAAAAATAACAGTTGTGAATCAGAAAGTCTGACAGATATGTGTTTGTCCTACCTCTTTCTTGACTCAAGTATTTTAAGCTATGGGAAAAACACTCTAAATTTGTGATTTTTATAAACTTTCTGGTAGTTTTCAGTTATCCTTATGTACTATTTATCTGTAAGTATTTCTTTCTTCTAATTGTCTCAATTTAGGCTTCTTGAGCCCTGTCTAAACATTGTCACCCATCACACTTGTAGCCAAAATTTCACCCAAGAAAGAAATAGCATATACAAACCCAAAAAGACATTAAAGTCCAAAGTTGACTAAATATAGATTATTTCCCTGGCTTGGGATCCTAATGAATGAACTTTCAAAGATATTCTCAAGACCACAGGACACTATGATTTAATGGTATTTTTCACAAAAGGAAACTCACAAAGCAGCCCAGCAACGTAAAAAATCATAGAAGTGACACAAGAATCCAAAGAATTCAAGTCGCCTGACATAACGTGGCTTATAGGTGCTCATCTGAGAGTAGGCTGGGATGCCCGTGCTGTTAAACCGCAGCAGAGAATAAGTGTAAAGGCACACACGCCTTTTCAGCTACTCCCCTAGGCCACTCAGGTAAAGAGCATTTGTGATCACATACTTTATTTGCTTTTGCAAATGAGTTTTGTGCACATGAATTTTCGTAAATGAGTCTATGGGCCCTAAGGAACTTTCAGATGGTAGCAAACAAAAACATTAGTTTGTTTTGTTCACATTGTTAATATTGGTGATGCCTTTACAAGAGACATAATGAAAATAAACTACTGCACCTCTGGAGCCTCAGGGAGAGTGAAGATTTAACTCCTGGAAATTATTTGTTTTTATTTGTCCCGTACACCACAGGATAGGGCTTCCTACCATTTCTTCACCTTATAGAAAGCCCTCTTCACATTACAGAGGAGCGGATTTCATCTGCAAAAACTAGCACGATATTAAATATTAACAGCAGCGATTAACATCCATCAGTATGTACATGCTCAACTGTACACAAAGAGGCTGAACTCAACCCAACACAGGCCAAGCATGGTGTATTCCCAGTGACTGGGGAGGCTGAGGCAGGAGGATCACAAGTTCAAGGCTCACTCTTTGCAAGTTAGTGAGGCCCTGAGCAACTCAAAATAAAAAATAAAAAGAGCTGGGGCTGTGGCTCAGTGATTAAGTACCCCAGGGCCAATTTGTAATCAACCATTTCAGGTCACTAGAAGCAGAGACCCAAAGCTAGGGTACTAAGAGCTCCAAATTCAGTCTGAAACATGTTACATCAGGACCAACAATGACTGAAAGTAGCTAACTCCTGGTCTCAGCCTTTTTCAGGAGCACAATTAACCCTACAGTTCATGGTTTATGAAAGTTAATAAAAACACTCATTCATTCACCGATCCATTTAACTGAAAAATAACAATAAAATAATAGCTCATTACATGGATTATGCTCTCTTTATGGGCTGAATAAATGACTGTTAGTATCCCCATTTTATGATTTGAGGAAACTGAAGCTAATGAACACAGTTATCTGTTCAAGTCAAACAGCCAATGAGTGGCATAGCAGATCTAAACAGCCAAGTTTTAAAGATCTCACTCTTAGGCTGGGGTTGTGGCTCAGTGGTAGAGCACTTGCCTAGCACATGTGAGGCACTGGGTTTGATCCTCAGCAACACAGAAAAATAAATAAAAATAAAGGCACCACAACATTATTTAAAAAAAAAAAAAAAGATCTCGTTCTTAACCAATGCACCTCAATGCAAGGTATTGCATTACCAATGTATTCCCAATAATGGGGTTTGGCCTCTGTTTCCTCATTTGACACTGAATGAGACAAGACTACCACCCTACACTGTGAGAATGGATTAGGATGATGTCTGCAAAGCACCTGAATCTGTGCCTGGTACCTAATAGATACTCAATGCAGTTGATTCCCTGCCTCCAGGTGTACAAAAATGAGTAAAATTTCATCATTCCCTGCAGGGTTGGGAATAGCTCTGGATATGACAAAACTGCACTGCTCCATATAAATCCATTAGCCTCTCAGACAGGACTTGTAGAAGTAATTTGAATCCTTCGTGTTCATGGAAATCATTGTAAAGTAAAAATACCCACACCTCTTTCCCTGTGAAACACGTTAGATTTTGGTGCCATGGTTGTCCTTGTCAGTGAGTGACATGGGGTCATACTGTGTTAATGTATTCCACAGCTGTGGGAGCCAGGCTATAATCAGACAACATCCTACTGAGGCATTCATGCACACCTAACAACCCACCAAGCCCAAAATATGAAAAGGAGAAACCTTTTCCAAATCAATTTTCCCTTTTGTGTCTCTTTACAACTCTCAGGCTCCCTTTCTTTTAGCCATTGAGCTAAACTTCAGGTGGAGAGAAGCATTTGGCATGAAAATGATTCTCCCATAAAGCCTGGAGTCTTTTAAATACTTACAAGAACTGTGCATTTCAAATATGCTGAGGATTCTGTAAAGAGCAAAATAACTTTTTAAAAGACCAAGTCATTTAAGTTTGTTGCTCTTCTTTTCAACTTGTGTGTGATACCACCGATGTCAAATGAAAGCTGCTACAAAGATTTTTTAAAAAGAAAAGAAAAGAAAAGGTGTGGCCTCTTGGGCAGAGAAAGCTATTGAGATTCTACAGGAGAGGCACTTTTCAAACCCCTAATGTGACCTTCCTCAGAAACAATTCTAGTCATCTGGGAAATGACCCTAGAACTACAAATATTTGGTTTTGTTCTACTTTTCAATTTACCGCTCCATTTCAGAGAAATTAAAGCATCAACAACTAGTGTTTATGCAGGATTCACGAAGGACCCAAACAACAACATATATCTCAGATTCATTCAAAACCTGGGAAAGCAAATCAATGGAGGATAATGGGATGGGACAAAATTAGCTCAGTCAGGGAGAAAACATTTTTTACCTTCTAAGGTACCTCTTCTCAAATAGGCAGAGAAGGGAAAAAAAAATTAAAGCTTTCTCCCACATCCCAGGATTCATCAAGGTGACCATGTGCCAATGAAACCGAGGAGGAACACATCACAAAGAATGAAACTTGAAACCCCCAGCTAAATTTCTCTCAGTTGAGAAAGCACAGTCTTCCCTTCTATTCTTCCTCCCCATCTTCTATTTGTTATGTTTCCAATTAAGATTTGCCTATCTAAAAAGAGGTAATGTGGCACTCTTGACTCCTGTTAGTAATGTATTCCTTTAAGCTACATTCTGAACCCAAGCGGGATCCATAAATCATGCTTCTTCTCGCATGAAATGAGAAACGCTAAGGTCAACTGAAATTTCTGAAAAGGTGGGGAGGTGGAGTCACCCCAGTTATTTTCCTACAAGTTGCAATAATTGCAAATGTCTCTTAGGAAAGACTCAGAATCAGAAATCCTCCAGCACAAACACAAAGCTAAACTGTCACAGCCACCTGTGAATAGGAGAAATCCCAATAAGCACAGTACTGAGACTGGGAGGGAAAAGGAGGGCCTGCAAAACAATTCTCTTCAAAGTCTGGTACCTTTCTTTGTCTCTAAGCATGTTTTCTTTGCATGCTCTTGGCTGACCCTGGAAGAGTCACTTCATGAAAGAAGAAATTGCAAAGACCTGAGAAGTGAGATGCTGGTTTGGTAACCAATATGCTTATTCAAAGGCAATCCATTTTATATTTACGCATCCATTCAAACATCAATTCCTGAATCTCAGTCCCAGAGGGTTTCCTTTTGACATTATATAGTATTTGGCCTAGTAAATGAGGAAAGGAAAGTGGGGGGAAAAAGGTTCCTCTCAGCTTTGATGAAGAGAGGAGGTTTTAATCAACACCACTCCACGTTGATAAAGAAAACTCTCCCTCTCTCTGATAGAGCCGGTGTAGAATATTCACGAGCTCACCCAGATTGAATGTGCCTGCTGGGCGGTGATTGCACTTTCAAATATGCTAGTCTCCATTTGGGGCTGTTTAAACAAAACAGGGTCTCTGTTCTGCTGAGTACTTGAGCTCTGAGCAAATGAATCACAAATGGTACAATTTTATAAATCAGAAAATCAAGAACTAAAGAGGCTAGCAACTAGTAAAAAACAGAGTGACTGAATCCTTGGCAATTGTTTTTCAAACCTAGGCCCAGCTGTGTTTTATTTCCATTCATTCTCTACCCCCTGAGGGTCTGGCTTTGGGTGGGAGAAGAGTCCAGGTCCTAGGAGCACAGAGGAAATTCACCACACAGGACTGGGAAGTGGTTCTGCTGGGCCAGAGCCAGGCAGATGTCCCAAACCACCTGTGAAAGACCACATAGCCAAAGGCTGGTTGGAGTGCTGATTCCAAAAAAAAAAAAAAAAAAAAAAAAAAAAAAGCCTTAAAGGTTTTAAACACCGACAAAAATAGTGCATTTCAGATATGCTGAGAATTCTGCAAAGAGAAGAAAAATTTTTAAAAATGCCAAGTCGCTTGGTTCTATCGTGGTTATTTTCAACTTGTGTGTGAAACCACCTATGTAAAGTGGAAATTGTTTCAGACACTTCAAAACAAAATTAAAGAAAGAAAAAAAAAAAGGTGTGGCCTCTTGAGCAAAGACATTTAGGTTCTAAAAGAGCAGCATTCTTAAAACTCCCAAAAGCAAGTGACACTATTCAGAAATTATTCGGCCTCTGGAAAATGACCCTAGTACTGCAAATACTCTAATCTTCAATTTACTGCTTCATTTCAGAGGAATTAAACGATCAGCAATGGGTGTTTACACAGGTGACACAATCAGCTATGTCATCTTCAGCATGTTTCCTAATGTCTCTGATCCTGATGTTCCCTCATCTTCAAAATGAGTATTATAATAGCATCTATGTCAAAAGACTCATTGGGAGGTTAAATGACAGAACCTAAGTGATATGGTTAACATAGCACTCAGAACACGGCAGGACTTTAAGAAAAGGAAACTGAAACTCCTGAAAATGAGAGCTGAGAGGTCAGCCTATGATGAACATTTCTATCATCATTAGCAATTCAGAGTGAGTCTAGCATAGCCCAGTTCCAAGTTGTACTTTCACCCCTAGCCTGGCTGAAACTCAGTGACCTTTAAGAGGGTCAGTTTTTCAGAATGAAGAAGCAAGCTACAAGCATGACTTATGAGAAACTAAGGAATGTCCCCTCGCATACACACATGCTTTTTGAAATGCTCTTATAACCCATCACACCATGGGGCCTAAAACTCCTTAATTCAATTACTCTTTAAGGTCCTTTACTCATTTTTAATGAGATAAACAATTGATTATATGGAATCAGAGAACCATTAGCTACTTAACACATGATAAAAATCATCATCATGGGTATCTTAGAGTCAACACTTCCTATGCCAGCCAACATTCTGAGCCCTGTAATATTGTTAATCCTCCCAACCCTGCAAGATAAAGATTGTGACCATTTTAAGAAGAGACTTAGACAGACTAGGTCATTGCTCGTGTCCACAGAGCTTGTAAATGATGGGTGGGAATGCTAAACCCAGTTCTGTCTAGCTGCAAAGCCTATACCTTTGGCTACAAGTTCTGCTACACTATTCTACCTCTGCTTTCATGGGTACTGGTTCTACAGATAAAGCATCAGCACCACGATGGTAAAACAGTTACAGAAAGTCTTGAGGAAATGAAATGCAACACAAATTAAATGTGTATGGCATCCAACCTCCAAGATGGTCTCCAAAGAATCTTGTTCATGTCCATGTGTAGTCAGTCCCCACTCCCCACCCATTGTATCAAGGTTGATCTGGGCAACCGTAAGTATTATAGCAAGAATGATGGTATGTCACTTTCAAAGATAGGTTGTAAAAGGCTCTGTGGGTTCGGCCTTGCTCACTGTCTCTTGGATCACTTTATTTGGTGAAAGCCAGTTGAAATATATTGAGATGCTTAGGCCACCCAGTGGAGAGGTCTTGCTTTGAGAACCTGAGGCCCCCCCTGCCAACCACCCTGTGAGTATTCACATTGGAAGCAGATCCTCTGTCCAGTCTTCAGATAACTGCTTCCCTAGCCAACACTTTGTCTTATGAGAGACCCTGATTCAGAACCACCCAGTTAAACTGCTCCAAGATTCTTGACACTCAGAAACTATGTGAGATAAAAAATGTTGTTTTAAGCTACCAAATGGGAGGGGGGGAGAGAAAGAAAGTCTCAGTTGAGGGGAGTGAAGAAAGGTGGCAACCAAAGGGTAATATAACAGGTTTGAAGCATGCAGGTAGACAAAAAGGAAGCATGAGAAAATAATATTAGTAACTAACACTTCCTAAATAGCATTCTAAGTGCTGAGTCTATATTGGCTAATTTCTGCTGATACTATATTAATTAGCTCATTTAATCCTCATGACAATTTTATAATGTAGTAATAGAGTTATCCCCATTTTACAGATAGGGCAACCAAGGTACAAAATTCTTAAATAATTTGCCCAGTCATTAAACTGGTAAACAGTAAGCCTGGGATTCACCCCAGGCAGTGCAGCTCATTCTACACACTGTTTCCTAGATCTAAAGAGAAATGAGGGAAAGCAACCAAAGCCCCAAATTGGTCACGGGTAGAGTAAACCCCATGTCTTTCATCTGGATTCTTTGATTGATTGATTGATTGATTGATTGATTGATTTTGATAAAGATAACTAAGTGCATTGTATAGCAATGACCCATTTATTTCATGTAATCCTAAAAATACTCCCAGGGAAGAAACAGATGATATATTTTTATCTTCATTTTACAGAGGAGAAAACTGAAGCTGAAAAATGTTAAGAAATCATTTGGATCTTTGAATTTGAAATCAAATGAATTTTCTTGGCAAATTAGGGAATTTTTCAACCCTAATTTAGGTCACAACTTCTGGCATGTTGAAATTTTCTTGTTTACATTACCTGTTGACATTTGTATTTACCCATTTATATTTCAAATTCCTGAGATGGGAAAATAAATAAAGAGGAAGCAGTTCCTCTGAGAAGAACATGAGGTTCATGTGCCACCTTAATTTCAACCAGGAGGAAACACATTCATAACAAAACATAATCACAGTAATATTCAAAATCAATTTAAGCAAACAAGAGTGGCATAATTAAAGTCAGAGCTCGAGGCCTCTTTCCAAGAGAATAAAATAGATTGAAATAACCACCCCCACAAAAATATAATTAAATTAAATATGCATGCATGTTGTTGAAGAATAATCATTACACTAGCCCCCAAAGAAAAATTTATTTCTAGTCAATTAAAAAAATTTGTTACTGATTTTTTCTCCCCAATAATTTAGCAGTTTTGAAAGGCACAAAAATGCATCTGAGGTTAAAATATGAAGGTGCCAATGACAGAAAACTGGATTGTTTGAGATAAACCCAACAGCTACCACATCACAATCATAATTTTCTCCTCCACCACATGCTATCTGCCCCCCACGCACTTCCATTTCCTCCGAAATGCAAGTCTATATGCACTTCACATTATCTAATCATGGGGTGCTTTTTTTTTTTCCTGTTACATTAGGATTTCTTTTATTTGAGTTCGGGAGGAAGGGGTGCGTCCCACAAGTTAGACATTCTCTCAAGGCTGATTTTACAAACAGTGTCCTGCAATCCAGAATGTTCATTCTCGGGTCTTCTATAAGAAATAATATTTGCACTAATAAATGTTTCCTCTGCTACTATTGGTGAAGCAATTAGGTTTTCCCGACACTCTTGCCATGAGCACAGGCTGATCTGCTGGCTCCTGGCTAATCAATCACGTTTCTCAGCTGCGTTGTCAATCAGAACCTCGCCTGAGTGGCCTCTATTGACAATCTCAGCGTGCGGATGCCTTCCCGCTCCCTCACCTCTTTCAGGTTCATGGTAATACAGACTTAGAGCCTGCTGTTTTTTCATCATAGAGTGGAATTTTTTCATTTTTCTCTGCTTGTGTTGGTTCTTTCCCCCTGTTATATCCTTTCAAGACTATCATAGAAAATACAGTATTCAACATGAATCCCCCAGAGGGCTTCCCAATGTAACTTCAATATATATTATCCTGTATTTCATTTATCTTCCTTCTCCTTACCTTTAGACACCTCAGACTACATCCTGCCAATCCCTATACAACCTAGAAGCATCTGTACTCCATCTTTTCCTGTTTCTGATCTAATATTTATGACTTCTCCTCAGTGTCCTGAAAGCCTTAACTAATTGTCAACTGGGAATGGCATTGTTTATCCTGGGTCAAAATGGTCCCTAATTATGTTTATTCTTCACTGAATATTGACAAATTATAATTGTTGTATTAATGGGGTAAGAAGCGATGCTATGATATATGCATCCAATGCAGAATGACTGACTCAAGCTAACATACCCATTGCCTCAAATACTCATCATTTATTCCTTTTAACTGAAACTTTATACCCCTTGACCGACATATCCCCATTCTCCCAGCCCCAGAATATTCCTAATTTTATCATCAAACTGTATAGGCAGCAACTTCACAAGCTCAATTTTTCAACAGTACCCCAAATCTCAAATAATCGGCTCCTTGAACCAATTTTAGAAAATCTGGCCACAGTACACTTAAATGAACTTATTTTAAGTAGTTATGGTATTGACATCTTTCCATTTTGTACACTCCAAAAGTGATCAACACTAGGAAAATGCCTATTTCAATGAGAAATTGGATCTTTCTTTTTCTGTAAACTAAAAGGAAAGCAAACTGGAGACAAAGGCCAAGGCTCATTTGGAATGTGTTAGTTCACCCCCCTCCCCCCACCACACCAGAGCAGATGCAGGAGACCAGAAATGAGCTGGCAAGAATGCACACACCTGACTAACCTCATCCACCCTCACACTCCAAGAAACCTCAGCCACGACAGCATAAGGGGTATTCAGGAAGGATCCTTTGCTCTCTACTTCCCACAAATCCTGGATTCACGTTTTCTTGATTTTCCTACTCCTGAAAGGCACCTTCCTCATTCCATCCACTCACAAGAAGCACCCAAGGCAACTTGTTATTGGTACTTTGACAGCTTTTTTCACACAAACAAATATGGGAATGTGATCGCTTTTTATGAAATCTTTCCATGAAGAGAGATACTGGGGGCTGGGGATGTGGCTCAAGCGGTAGCGCTCTCGCCTGGCATGCGTGCGGCCCGGGTTCGATCCTCAGTACCACATACCAACAAAGATGTTGTGTCTGCCGAGAACTAAAAAATAAATATTAAAAATTCTCTCTCTCTCTCTCTCTCTCTCTCTCTCTCTCTCTCTCTCTCTCTCCTCTCTCACTCTCTCTTTTTTTTTTTTTTTAAAAAAAGAGAGATACTGGTCAGCATGAAAAGCATCAGTATACCTAACAGTCTATTGATGGGAAACCAAAGAGTTTCCTGCAAGGAATACCTCTGGGGATATTTGAGCTATATTTGTTAAAAAGTTATATTTTTTTAAAGGCAGCACAAACCATGGTGTTAACACAGCTGAAGTAGAATAGGTCAACTACAAACAGGAGGCAGCCTGTGGAAAAGGTGGCAGGGAGACAATAATGATAATTAACAATTATCATCATGGATAACATGCCAGACCTGGCACTAAGCACAGAACATGCATCTCTTTGTAAATCCTTACTACAGTCCCATGAGATTGATCCTGCTGCTAGGCTGAGCCACCAGCTGGGAAGCAGTGGAGCCAGCACTTGAATCCAGACTGTCCACTCCAGTGCCCCAGTTTCTAAGCACTTTGCTATTCTGCCTAGTTGGTCTGGGCTCAGCCCTGTCCAAGGAGCAGGTTATAACGTCCCTAGATTCCAAGCCCTCCTAGGCAAACACCCTTTGTTTTGATTCTATATCTACCAAATTGCCTTCAGATATAATTTGGCCTCTACTATCAGGACAACAGGGAGAGTTTTGTGAGTTATTTGAGAGTTGTTTCTGTTTCTGGAAAATGATCACTGTAAAATGATGAGCTGGCAGTTTCCTGCCTGCCTCAGTCTCCTATTCAGTTACAAAAGCCACATGCCTTAGGCCTGAGCACTCCCCAGCCGTCTAAGGTGAACCCATATTCCAGGAGCCTCAGTTCCACCCAGTCCTCCTTAATTCAGTATAAAACCTCCACCTGTTCCAACATCCTGTTTCCACTTTCTTCCCCCTAGACACCACAGTTCAGTTTCACTCTTAAGCTATGGGAAGGTGGCAAATGCTCGTTAACACTTTGATGATTTTACCTTCCATCATTTCACCCATATGCTCTTTTCCTCCTCTCCATATAAATACATTTTCTTTAAAAGAAAATGACTCCCCATGAACAGTACTCCTTGAAACTGGTTGACCATGGTTTGTGCTACCTTTGTATATCACTTCTACATCAGCTTGCCTTTATCCACTTTCTGGGCCCTCCCAAGAAGAAAAAAAGTAACACTTGAGCTAGACCTTTAGTCATCATGCCAACAAAATTCTATGTCAAATTCTATGTCTCTATATGCTCTGCCCAATACTTAGTTTTTTCTATGTCCTGGACAGATCATGCCCCAAAGAACTGCCTTGCCCACAACCATCTAAGGATACCTCGACATGGACATGACTTGACCCCACAGGAAGGCCCAAGAACCAAAGGGAGCCAATCTTAAGGTCAACAACAACTTATCAGGGCCTGATGTGAAAAGTGAGCTCAGCCCTCAGTGTCCTCCCTTGGTAATTTGACTGGGAAACTCTGGAAGCAGGGACAAGAAAGAAGAACTGAGGGCAAAAAGGGACATGAGGTTGGGTTTGGGGCAAGCTATGCACACACTGACATGGCGAGGGGTGAAAAATTACCGTATGGAGGGGAACAGACTGCTTGGAAAAGAGTAGATGTGGAAAAGCATGTGCAAGTAATTCTGGTTCTCATTAACAGGACTTTTATAAGAAAGGCTGAAGGATGCCTGGGGCTTGGGAGGAGGAGGGAAGAATATGCAAGCATCAAGGAAAGTTAAGGATGAGCAAATGATTGGCCCAACAGATACTGCAAAATTCTCTCACTTGGCTTTAAGCATTTGTGTATCATAGTTCTTTAAGATTAAAAAAAAAAAAAAAAAAGCAATCCTGATGCCCTCAGTAACACACATAATATCCTAAATTCTCACCAAAGACAAAATTTTCCCGTCAGGACACTTAAACTTCTCATCTAGTCTTAACTAGAGTAAAAATGTATCTTTCCTTTACCAGACATGGTTTTATATTTTATTCCCAAATTTATTTCATACTCATGAACTTATCCTGTCACTGCTACTTACCTTCATCCATTATACACAATCGTCACCCAAAAAGGTGAGGTTCTCCACTTTTATCCCAGCCCTAATCTGGGATTATGAAACTTTTACACAACGCCCCCCGCCCTGCCACCACCACAGTTTCCAGAAATAGAGTTTTCAGAACATATTTCAATTATGGCTGCTTAAATGACCCCTTCCTCTGTTCTTGCTGAATCCTCTATTTTGGAAAAGATGGACACTGAAGGGGGTTATTGAATAGTCAAGTCAAAACTAAAACTAAAGCACAGATTCCAAGCCTTGCAGAGTGCACAGAAATGGTTGCCTGCCTTAATGGAGCTGCAAACACAATGGTGTAAATGTAGAACTTGGCATGTGGCCCGCAGGTCTCATTATTTTACAATTATACACAGATGTCAAACATCAGTGTTGGCATTTAAAGCCTATGGAGTGGTGATGTCTAAAATGGTTCGTGTCTGCTTTCTGCAAAGTTAAGGTGAAGAGAAGACAGGTCTGTTTAACACAGCATGTGTTTTTCCTAACCAGCCAGTGACAAGAAAGAGTTATACAGGTACTTACTATTTATAACTCATGGCCACATCCACGAAATACTTCCTTCTCTGTCGATAGACATTGTCCTTAAATCCCTTAAACAGAAAAGAGATTAAGTTATTTAACAAAGTGCTGAAAAATTAGCTGCAGAAGAGCTAAAAGAAAATTACTGTGGTGTTTATTGAATGTTCAATTCAAATGTAAATCTTATCCTCAGATGACCAACTTGATGACACAGGCTAAGGCAAATTGTGCTTACAGTAAAACCTCTTTCGATTTGGGCAATTTCGACTTAGGCTCTACCAATTTGGGATATGTGGGAATTCAGTCTACAGTTCACCTTTCCCCTAGGTAGACAGAATGGCTTACTTAAGCAAATTGATATTTTGAACAATATCTTTTAGTTTTCAAGTATCATTTACATGTAATTGATCTTAATCACAAATTAATCTTATCCTATTCATTAAAATCAGTCTCTTTAACATTGTTATTCAGTGAATTAACCTAATTTTAATGATTTGTGTAAATAACTAATAAATATGACATTTATTAAAAACACTGTCATCCAGAATAATCATTAGATCCCCAAATTAGTATAAATTAAAGAAGTTTTACTGTCTTTTATGACTGCAGCCACACAATGCAAAATTGATAAGGGATTAATGCACAGTGAAGCAGGTTAGCTCCACTCCACTCTGAGTTACTATAATTCTTATATGTCTTAGCCAACTTCAAGGTTTTTATCTAACATCATCCACTCGGGAAAGTAAATACTGTGTCTGTCATTTTTCAGTCAAGTGGAGTCCTTCTGAGAGGAATTCCTGGTGTACTCAACAATTTCTCCTCTTGCCACCATACGTCCCATTTTCCTTTCCTTCCCATACTTTCAGACAATCAATTTTTTCCAGGGTGGTTTCTTCAAGTTGCTGGAAGCCCAGGAGGAATTGTTGCCATCTAACTTCTTACCTCTACAACCCAAGAAACCCCCTAGGATTTTGACCAGGAAGCAGTGCTCTCGGGCGACAGAAGCCAAGCAAGAAGACAAGCCTCGGAGACCATGGGGTTGACAGTAAAGAACAGGGATGAGGCTCACAAAGGCCTAGACCACCTCTGTGGCAATACAGATGTTCCTACAAGGTGGGCTGTTCAAGAAGGACCTCCAAACACACTAGGAAATGGTCCCATTCTCTTGTCGATTGAAAGAGAATGAGCCTCAAGGCCAAGAATCTTCACAGGACTGTCTGCTGGACAGTAATGAAAAATGCCCTTTCTTTCAAGAAAAACAAGAACATTATTAAAGAGGGGAGAGGGAAAAAAATGCCCTGAGATTACCCCAATACCTACAGAAATGTGATATCCTCTACCCAGAAGCTAGAACTTTCTTTCTTGTGCTATGAACTGGGAGTTTGTTTTTGTTTTTGTTTGTGGTGCTGGGGATTGAACACAGGGCCTTATGCATGCTAAACAAGCACTCTACCAACTGAGCTATATCCCCAGCTCTGATCTGAGAGTTTTTAAGTGGGGTCCATAGGCAGGCTTGTGAAGCCCTAAAATGTCTACAGACAAAATTTTTGTGACCATAATTACCACATTTACAAATGGGTCTGTGACCTAAAAAAAAGGGGCCTCCTGCTGTAAAAGGTAGAGCCAGGCATGCTAGAAAGTCCACTTCAATACCCACTAGTAAAACAGGACTACCTGGGGTAGGAAAACAAGAAATCTAAGCACTTTATCCTTCAAAAGAAAGTAGGCCACGACAAAAAGGAGCGTCCTGTGAACAGTGAAGCATCTGTTCCCTGGTTCCTGCCAGACTGGACACCATGGTAACAGCATCATAATCTGCTGGGCTTCCAGAAGAATCTCAACTGTCTCTCCTCAGCAAACACCTGCACCTTTTCCAGGGACGCAAGAGAGAGATGTACTCATCATGCCTCATTAGCCTGGAGTGGCAGTGATTACGCACATGTTGTGGGCGAGCCAGAGCTTCCTGGATTGAACCATGACTGGCAAAGTAATCAGCACTGGCGATTACAGAGACATCGCATTCCTTGCCCATCCATTCTGAATTACAGTAGGGACAGTGTTACCAGATAAAATACAAGATGTCCAGGAAAATTTCAATTTTAGATAAACAACAAAATTTTTCCAATTTAACTGGGCATCATATATGTTTATTTGCAAAATATGGCAATCCTAGCACCCAGCAAATACCTGCTACACAACTCCCCCCCACCCCACCTTCAATTTAAATTGAAGGGAGCTCAAGATCCATCCTGAACCCTAAAGCACCCAGCTCAATTTACCAGCTGGCACTCAAGTAGCCATCCCAAATAGCTCAACCCTGGTGAGATATTAGAATCACCTGGAAAGCTTTAACTAGTACTTCAAACCTGGACATATTCCCAGAGATACTAACTTAAGCTCTCTAGGATGAGGCCCTGGCATCAGTACTTTAAAAAAATGTTAGCTCTTACATTTAGAGCTCATCAGAGCCGTCTCAGATCCACTTACATGCAGATGCCCGGGTCTTCCCTGAGAGTTCCCATTTGATGGGCTTCAGGTAATCCTCAATTTATTAGGAACATTTTAGAAGTGGACCTTGAACCACACTTTAAAAGACCTTCCCAGTCTAGATCCTGACTACTCAGTATGGTCCCCATCTCCCCGTCACAGTAGGGCTTGACTAGGAGCTCACTAGAAATGCCCAATTACCATCTGCATTTTTAAAAGTTCTCCTGATGATTCTTCCATGAAAGCTTAAGAGCCACTGATCTAGATATTTAACCATTTCTAGGGAACTCCACCCAGCAGCATGATATATTCCAAGCCCTTTTTGAACTAGCCCTGTTGCAAGGATCCCTGTGTCTATCTCAGAACTAAGATTATTCTCAAGACACAAAGGTACCTAGACAACTTTTTGTTGTCTTCATCAAATAATAGCTTAAAAACACACCAACTTATCAATATCAAAATTTGCATAATGAACATTTGGTGTGCTTATAAAAGAAATGCATGTGGTTAAAAAAAATGACAGGAGAGATAGGGGGTTTCTAAGTACTTGCAATCATTTCAAGTGGTTGCACAGAAAATAAGAGAAGGTATCATAAAAGTGAGCGTAATTAGGAGTAATGGAATAAAATTAAGCACAGGAAAATTTACTCTTAGTATTGGAATAATTTTTTTTTTTCTCAGCAAGGTCAGTACTTCCTGTGGTTCTTCCAGTAAAATGTCTAAACCCCTTTCTCCAGGTTGAGTAATTTTCAAACTAGACTAAAGGGAGCATTTGGAAATAGGTTATCAAAAAATCCTTTACTGTCCAGGCATTGATCTGGATGATTTAATACAGCATTTCCATTACTGGAATTAAGCATTTACTCTTGCCAAAATGCCTTCCAGTTGTTTTATTAACTAGAATTTTCAAACACCCCTTTGAGGTCAATAAGAATTTTATTTTCACTTTTACATAAAGAACTTGAGGCGCAGAGGTAGAGGGACTAGGCCAAGGTCATTCTGCACGATAACAGCTGGTGTCTGTGAAGCCCTGTCCTGCTAATCTCTTAAATCAGGCTTCTGAGTTAACTCTGACTCCTCAGGGACTGGGAGAAGGGGAAGATAACAAATGGATGATTATTAAAGGCACTCGTGAATTGTTTTCCAATGTTCAGGAGATTTACGTGGGAATTCTTGTAAATAGTCTGACATTTTAGTGTGTGCTGGTAAATATAACACAATGTGTCCTTGCATGAATTTAGCTTTTTAAAAACAATGTAATTGAATTAGATCCCTTTGATGGTTTGTTCAAGTGGTATATTTGAATTGGTCTGAATTGATGTATTATGCTAAATGACTGGCTAGTCTGAAAAATTCCCTAGGGGTGAAGTTTTCATAGTTTCCTTTAAAACAGCAGTTCTCAAACTTAAGTGTGGACTGGTTAAAACAAGTTCTCAGATGCTGCTGCTGCTTCTTCTGCTGGTACTATACCCTTATTTAGACACTGCATAGTGTGTGGTCATGCTTCAAACACCCCTTCCCCAGATGTTATCCATTTCAATAACATGAATATCTGTAAACTATTGCTTTCATAAAAAAAAAGGCTTCCTATAAGCAAGACTGATCTGCTTGGATCTCACCCTTTTATCTGCCCATTTTTAGACAAGGGAGACTAGAGAAGGAAAAAGTGTTTAAAATGAATAGGTGCATTGCTTACGTCTCTCAGTTCCAGGTCTCTTGTGTTAAATAAAAACTGATGTAAAGAGGGGAGGGGGAAGAATAATGGGAAATTCTTACCCCAGCATCATATTTCTTTAAAAATGGTCATTTTTATTGAAGTAGTGGAAAGAATGGTGGTAGATAGATTCAGGGTAGATGTGGGGAGAGATACATCCTCCATCTCAGCCTTATTTTAAAACTGTCTGCCTTTCCATTGAGACTGAAGTCAACCACATTACTCTGCTCCTAACTACCTCTAGTCAAGGAAAATGGCAAGAAGAATTTTATTCTCTCACTGAGCCCCATCACACCTAGTCCTCCCTAGTTTCCCAAAGGTGTGATCAATTTCAGTTCATCGTTTTTCCAAGGGTCACCATCTGCAAGTATATTTCAGGCTGTCTAATTCCACAGAAATATTCTCCAGGGTATAGAATCTCCTCCTCTATGCAACCCTTTTAAAAAATAAATGCTATGTGAAAATGCCATCTTTCTAACCTGCTTACAACTAACACATGTGTATAGGGAAGCTTTATCCTTTATCCTTTGAAGGTCTGTTCTCAGTTTTGGGGAATGAATAATAAATTGCTCTGCAATAAAGTATTACAATGTGATGAAACATGGCACAGGCTCCTCCCCCTTCCCCAGCACCTGGGCGGATCTGGAAAAGCATGTGTGAAAGTTCTTTTACCAGACACTTACTGGGTGGTCAGCGTCAAGCTCGGTACCATACATAAGAACTCTGTGAGAACATCTGTCTAACTCAGAGATCTTCCGGGGGAACCACAGTACATCCTCTAGCTCTGTTGAAAACACAGTACAGATTCAAAATTTAGCTCACAGATTGCATTTTGCCCTTTGCAACATTTGTCAGAGTGCAAAATCACCCAACAAGCAAAACCCTCCCTTGCCTTCTTCCTCTGTCCAAATGTTCTCTGGTGGATTCAGCGTTACAATGGTGGTTTGAAATTTCAGCAACTGTATGAGCTCATCAAATTCTGTTTTGCCACACTCACAGTCCACGAAGATTTCAACCTCAGAACTTCTTCGCCGGGATCTCCTGGATTCAATGTGGACCATGTTGACATGTTTTTCCTGTTACATAAGAAATATCTCCAAGTCACAATTAGGTCACAGTAAAAGGAATGCTTTCCTTGTTTGATTCTGAAGCAACAAAGTATCAAATATCCACAACAAAGGAAAAGACGATTTTCTTATTCTTTGACTAACATATGAATATTTTTCTAACTATTATTTCTATTAGTAAGAGACCTGCATAGTTATGCCTCTGTGTAGTTTGTCCAGTCTCATTAAAAATGAAGAGAACATTTAAGATATATAAAGGGCCATATAAAATATCTAATAATTATGAGCATCACTGTTTCCCAGAGTGGTTCACATCCCACTGGTGGTGCATGATTATTTTGGGAAAATTTTTGTCTATTACATTATCATCTAATCCCAAAATTTTTATCTTGTATTTTTATATGTTTCTGAAAAACAACTAAAACCCAAACTCCTGATTTTATAGTGCTATAAAGCCTCCTTTTGAAATAAAGTTTTAAAATAACCTTTTAAATAAATCTTTTTTAAAAAAAAGTAATACAAATGGCAGGCAGAAAGGGGAAGGTTGTATGAAAATGCCTGAGGTGTGGGAAATACTAGCCAAAGCATAGCCAAATTGAAGGAAAAGAACAAAAAGCACAAAAAGAGGATCTGTGAGAGCAAAAGAAAAACAAATATTTACCACAGGAGGCAAAACAAAAGGTAAAATAAGCTGGGCCCAATGATACACGCCTGTAATTCCAGATGTTTGGGAGGCCAAGGCAGGATGATCACAAGTTCAAAGCCAGCCTCAGCAACTTAGTGAGGCCCTTAGCAACTTAGTGAAACCCTGTCGCTAAATAAAATATTTTTAAAAGAGCTGGGGATGTGGCTCAGTGGCTAAAAACTCCTGGGTTCAATTCCTGGTATCACAAAAAAAAAAAAAAAGGATAATCATCATCATCATCATCATCACTCCCAAATAGTATTACTAATAACTGTTATCTTTTGGCAATCTCCAGGCCAGCTTTATTCAACTATCACTCTGAGATAGATGGATTTCTTTACAATAAGGTGAAAGGGAAAATAGTAATTCCATGCTTAAAAATCAGGTTTGAATTTCCCCAGTGATATACACTTCTTTTCCCTTTAATTAATTGAAGACTAGGTTCTCCTCTCCATCCCAACCCACAAACAATAAGCAATACATCCCCATCACTCCAGATGGTACACCCTGATTATCAGTACAATTCCTGGATGAGCTCAGAATTTTCCGCATAGGAGCAGGATAAGTAGCTTTCAGTGCCAGAATTGGATCAGACAGAGTCTTCTCCTGTATAAAGAAACAAGTCTTGTGGGAAACTGTTCAAATGGTTTTTTATTATTTTAATATTTAGAAAATAATGCTCTATTTTCTAAATTGCCTGATAATATAAATAAGATTAAGTTCAAGGTTCAAGAGATTTCACATACATTATATCACTTTGGACTTTTAATGTCCTTTGGTTGAAGCAGATATTTTTAGCCTTAGGGAACTGAGGTCCAGATGGGTTAAGTGGCTTAGCTAAGGCCCCATGACTAGCTGATGGCAGAGTGAAAACTCAGGCTGCTAACTCCTTCTCCAGGGATTTTTCCACTGTACCTAGCTGTCTAATTGAATTGGTTTTCCTTTGGGCACTGTATGGACACAGCCCGAGATGACATAATTATGTATAAAATACTATCCCAGATTTCCATTACCACTGTTTATGATACCTGATCCTTTCTTCAAGGTTAAAAGGGAACAAGGAAATGGCTGCCAAATCAGGCTGCTAATTCCTCGTCTATGATCATCATAGAAGTATGATAATGCCTCATATCTGTACACTTTACAAAGCACTTTCACTCATATTATTTCATCCCAACAATCCAGTCATTTGGGAATTATAACTGCTACTTTACCAATAAAGAAATTGCACTCAGGTAGCAGTTCGTGATTAGCCAAACCAGGAGAACACAGGTCTGAATCCCCTGACTGCAGCTCCAACTATCTTTTCTCTGCACAGCAGCCCCAAGGCATCAAGGCAGCTAGGCTTCTTATCTCACAGCTCTAATCAACAGCCAGTGTCCCCAGAGGAAATGCATTTGTAAGGGAGCATGTTTACTAATGGTTGGAGAATCCATCCAGTGTACATTGGCAAGAAAGCAATAGCTCTTCTAGGTTTTCCTAGGTTTATCTCCACCCAGGCTCTTTCTTGGGGTCCCAAATCACAGATTTGGTGCAAATCAAACTTCACACTTATGTTTTTTAAAGATACCCCATTTGGTTCCTTTGGTATTTGCATTTCCAAGTGTGAGGTTCACTTTTTTAACTTGTGGATTTTCTCACCTGGCCATAGTCTTTAAGTTCCTAATAGGCTAATTCTGAATTAATTTAATTAATAAATCACAGTTCATGTAAGTGTGCTTCTTTCATTGTTTGGGAGATCAATTCCTCCTGTAGGGCCTCATGAAGTTTGGTTTCCTTTGAATCTCTTCCCACATTATCTGGAAATTGACTCAGTAATGTTTTGTAGCAAATGGCAGGTTTGTCACCAGAGACACAGTCATTTTAAAAGTTATGTGGTAATGTTTTATATTCACCTGAAAGAGCCTCAGTGCTTTCACCAATCCACCCACTTCGTTTTTCAAGGAGAAAATGACAGCTGTCTTGCCACTCTCGGCAGCAGTATTGCTTTTGCTGCTTCCCTTGTTGCCTTTCTTGTCGTCATTCTTGCTAGAGTTAGCTTTATTCAGCTTCAAGAAAGTACAAACACACACACACACACACACACACACACACACACACACACACACAATGTTAGGATTCCAGAGTTCTCTATCATCATTTTCCCACCCCAGCTAGATATCCCATTCATATGCCAGAAGCCCCACCAAACATTCAAACTCAAGGTGAAGTTGCCAGGGCACTAATAACTTTCATCTTTAAATATTGGTCTAATTTACTCAGGGATATTATTTTCCAGTACTCCAAGACAGCATGTAAAGTCTAGAGGTTGAAATAAAAGGGAGATCAGATTTGCTTCACTTTAATGGCAACAAAAATCTGACCATCATTAAGTATAAACTATCATGTATAAATAGTCCTTGCCTTTCTTTATCTAGGTTTATTTTACAGCACAAAATCTGGTCTTTTAGCCTAGTGGAATTATTCTTATAGAAACTGTATTGGTTGCTAAGCATAGCAAAACTAAGAACAAGTATGTATTTTTGACAATGGTATATTTAGCTTCAATTAAGTTTTTAAGACAAAATATACATTTAATCCTGAATAGGTCAGAACATGTACTGAAACTGATTGCTTTGTGCAATTAGATCCACATTGTCAATGTGAATTGTCATTGTAAATCTAAATACACATGGAAGAAGTTGAGCAAAGAGGCCATCTTTGTCAGAAGATGGTATATGAAAAGTGACTGTTACAATTCAGCCACAAATAAAAAGGAAAAGAAGAAAAAGGAAGGAAGGAAGAAAACTAGCTAGCTAACCATTAGAAGGAAACAGTGGAATCTAAGTATAAAGTCCCATTGGCTAAAGACAAAAATGAAAAATGCTAACAACTCAGATCATAATGTCATAAATGCAGAATAAAAAAGCTAGAAACTTTTCATGTAACAGACAATGAGAAACTGTGATGGTCTGTTTCATGTTCTTTATATGTGAATGCAGAGTTTGGTAAATAGAGAACTATCTCCCTGGAAAATGATGATATAATACAACCACACTCATCCATTGTGTCCTGATAAAACTGAGAAGTGTATATTTAATATGGAACCAACAGAACAGTGATTTGCCATTGTCTTCCTCTGACTTCTCTATTGGATTTATTTTCATACATTAATATTGCCTCACTAGATTTATATGTAATTAAAATGGATATTGTATTATTTATAACCTGAGGGAGTAGAATTTTATATAGACATTGATATTTGACAGCATGTTTAAAAACTCAAATGTCTTAGTACTCTCAACATCTGCCCCTTCCTCACAGTATAACACACAGTTCTCAGATATTTAAGTGCCTTTTTTAATATGAAAGGATCATACATTAACCATTACTCTGAGTATTCTTTGTTTTCCTTCTAGAAGTTCATTATAACTTCAAATTCCTCGATGTCATATCTCATCCAAATATTCAGATATTTAAATGTTAGAAAATCTATTTACATTTTTGGCCTCATTTTCGCAAATTGATTTAAATAGTTCTACACAAGTTGCTGTGATTACTTTTCAGCATTTTTACACGTAATAAGATACCAGTATGATGCATCCCTCTGGGACATATTTGAAGCTATAATATTAAAACATATTTTTCTATGACAAACTGAATTGGAATTGGCTGGTGAACACTGATGAGTTGAAATGTCATTTAGTATTTTTAATGATTAGGAACCTGGATATATTTTTATTTCACTGCTGTGAAATAAAAACTACTATTTTTATTAAATCCCATGATTGTTACCTCAAATCAGGATCTAAAATCCTGCAAATACTGTGTTTTTTTTGTTAACATTTTAAATATAAAAATTCCTTTAAATTCTCAAACAAGTGGAATACTGCTTACACAACTGCATCAATTAAAAATGGAGTAATGAGGGGCTGGGGATATAGCTCAATCAGTACAGTACTTGCCTAGCATGCACAAGGCCTGGGTTAAATCCCCAGCACCACCAAAGAAAAAAAAATGAAGTAATGAGCCAAGCATGGTGGTCCACAACTGTAATCCCAGCTATTCAGGAGGCTGAGGCAGAAGAATCAGAAGTTCAAGGTCAACTTGGGCAACTTAGTAAAACCCTGTCTCTAAAACAATATAAAGAGGGCTGGGGGTGTAGCTCAGTGGTCAAACACCCAGGGTTCAATCCCCAGTACTAAAAAAAAGAAAAAAAGAAAAAAAATGTGAGGCATTCAAGAAAACTTTTGAAACAAGTTTGATCTTTTTCTTATTCCAAAATCTTCACCTCCCTACAAACAATAATACAAAATATTAGTTCTGTGTTTAATGACTGGTTTTCATAGACTTGGAGTGGGTGTAGGAAACACTATAAGCTTCTGGAAACCATAGGAATCTATTTCATCTCCCTATTCCTCTCATAATAAATGGGCTTTCAAAATTCTACATACTTTTTTTGGTTATGGATTTGGGACATTGGTTCATACAAACTCTCCTTCTTAATGTTTAGGACACTTTCTACCTTGAGGAAAGAAAGTTTATTTAGCATGTAGCAATCAGTACATTTGCTTTACTTTATGAAGAGAAGAGGCAGACAAAAGAGAAGCAGAGAATTAAGGTGTGTATATTTACTCTACACCAGGTGTCCATATGATGAGGATAAGACTAGAGCATAGCCCTAGAAAACGCTCTTGAATGCCAGGTGTCCAGTACTCACTGTTAAGCTGCCAAGGAGCTGATGCTCTTCAGGCACCGCTGAATCCAAGGAAAACCCTCTTCTTGCCCAGTATTTACTGGAAAACATCATCATTGCCGGCTGCATGAATCCCGATGTATTTTTCTCAGCAGCAGGGGGAGCCTTCAGGGGCAATAGAAGCTCTGGTGGAGATGCAGGGAGGAAGGGACAAGAGCTTTTGCAGGCTGCTCAGAGTGCTGTCCAGAACCCTGGTGCTGAAGAGCAATGAGAATCCTCCCCTCCCCAGACTCCTTTATATGAGTGACTGAGAAGTGATGGAAAGCTGATTAGAAAGAAACTCATTTCTGGTTGCTGATGGCCACAGTTAGATTACATATTTGAAGCCTGGGGTTATCTGCTCATGATGTGATTTGTTTGTTTCATAGGTCGAGTAGATATTTGGGCGGAGGTGGTGGAGAACAATACATAAAGGGATGTTATTTGAACAAGGAAACAGCTGTCCCTTGATGTTAGCACTCATCTCTTAGCCTGCTGCTAGCAGGTTAGCCTCAGTCTTTAAGTAACTATGAATTCAAAGGTTCTGTGCTTTCATTCTAAAACTGAAGAAATAACTTAAGATCTACTGTTTATGTTAATATATTTTTTTCTAACCTGTGATGTTATGATTTTGTGTGTGCTTGTATGTGCAGTGGCTTTCATAAAAGGTACTGCTTCCTAATCCTCTCATCTCTGTACAGAGTGATGATCAGGCAACCTTATTGCAAAGAAAATGTGAGACTTTGATTTAGCCACCTGTAGATATAGCTCAAACACTAGCCCTAGAATATTCCTATCTGGAAATAAAAGGAAACTAAATACCTGTATAACAGTCATTCCTTTAATGCTTTTGATGGTCACTGAGTTTTTCCACTCCTCTTTTAACTAGATCAAATCCAGCAATTTGAAATGCATAGTCTAATCAATATTCTTACTAGTCAAATTCTAGAAAGAAGAAATTTTACCATGCCACAGAAAAACATTGCCAATCTCCTGAAAAAATGGAAAATTCTTAACCAACTGTGCTTGTTTGACTAAAAAACTAAACAAAATCTGGGGCTGCCACAGCTTATCAATAAAGAAAAAAAGATTAAAAATTTCAAAACAGGAGTTAATGAATTACTATTGACTAGGTTTTAATTGTTTCTGGATTCTTGGGGTATTTAATTATTATTTTCTCTAATTCTCAAAATGATTATTTGGCTTCTATTTCCTCAATAGATCAGCTAATAAGGGAAACAAGTTTAAGTTGAAGTAATGATCAAAATAATAGCTAAAATTACTAAGTGCTTAGTATTTCCCAATTTCTATTCTAAGAATTTTCTATATACTTTTGTAAGTCAAAACATGATTAATCATCACAACAATACTTAAAAGGTGGTCATTATTATTTCCATTTTATGTGTAGATAAACTGAGGCATGGAGAGTTTAGAACACTTAGCAAAGATTCACACAATTACTAACCAAAGCAGAATTCAAATTCAGCCATTCTGACTCCAAAAGCCATGCTCTCCACCACCACATTGTACAGTCTCTTGAGTACTAAACAAGACATGTTAACAAAAGTAGGTTCTACAGACCATACACAGATTATTTCAACTAGAACAGAGTTTGGGAAGATGTGTCATTTAATAAAATTTGTGTTAGGCATTGAAACTAAATTCTGGGAATACAAAGATGAATGAGAGGTACCTACCCTCAAGGAGATTACAGACTAGCTCAAAAAACATCTATGCAAATATACAAATGAAACAAAACATATTGTTAATATTAACAGCACATGGGACAGAGTACTCAATTCTACCTTAGAGGGATCAGAAGAGGGTTCTTGGAGAATCTAAGTTGAATCTTTAATTGTGAGTTTGTTTATTAGTCACAAGGAAATTGGAAATAGAAACGAAATGGTTCCATGCAAAGGGGACAACATAAGAAAATATAGAACCATTGTTGCTCAATAATGATGGTGTATAGGTATGATGAGGTAAGGATGACAAATGATGGGCTGGAGTTTTGGCTCAGTGGTAGAACACTTGCCTAGTACATGTGAGGCACTGGATTTGATCCTCAGCACCACATAAAAATAATTTTTAAAAAAGATATTATGTGCATCTACAACCAAAAACATATTTTAAAATTTTTTTATTTAAAAAAAGGACTCCGAATGAGACAAGGCTAAAGAGGAAAGCAGGGTCCTTCAATGACATCATATGGGCTTTGCACTTCACCTTTTCTGATATGTGAGGGTCACAACTGGAAGAGCCTTATGCATGAAAGTCACATAAGCATACTAATATTTTAGAAAAGTAGCACCTTGGAAGAAGATTTCAAGATTGAAGACAGAAACCACATAGGATTTAAAATAGTCTAGCCAAGATGACAACCTGGCTTAAGCCAATAATATAAAAGATGCAATGAAAAGAACCAGAGATATGAAAGGGTAAATTCCACAGGGCAATATCCTGTTTGTATGTGGGAGCCAGGGGAAAAGATATTAAAAGTCATTTATTGAAGACATTCATTGAAGATATTCAAGATTTAACTACTTTTTTCTCTCTTATAAAAGCAACTCAATTTATACTACAGAATTCCCCAAATGTTCACATACCCTTGGAATTGAGGAGGGGGATAAATGAAGGAGAATGAGCAACAGTCATTCAAAGTCTATGAAGCAGTCAGACAACTTTCAAAGCTTACAACAAAATTCTAGTAACCAATACAGTGTGGCAATGTCTAAGGACAGACATAAAGATAAATGGAATCAAACTGATAGTCTAGAAATAAACCCTATTGTTTATGATCAACACAATTTCAACAAAGTCTCAAAACAACTCAATGAGGGGGAAAGCAATTTTTTCAATTTTGGATATTCTGGGACAACTTTGGATATTCACATGAAAAATAATGAAGTTGAACGTCTTTCTACCTCACCTCACACCCAAAAATTAACTCAAAATGGATTATAGACACAAACATTTGAGGTAAAAGCACAAAACTCCTAGAAGAAAACATAGGAGTAAATCTTTGTGACCTTGGATTATGTCATAGATATGACACCCAAAACATAAGCACTCATAGGAAAAAAAAAGGCAAATAGAATTTCATTAAAACTTAAAAATTTTGTGCTTCAGGGTATACCATCAAGAAAGCAAGAAGACTACCCACACTATAGGAGAAATTTTGTATTTGTAAATCATATATCTTATAGAAGACAGTATCTAGAACCAACAATGAAAAAAGAGATCAATTTTTAAATAGGTAAAGGATTTATTTAGAAACTTCTCTAAATATATAGCCAATAGGCACAAGAAATAAAATGTTCTGTCATTAATCCCTAGAAAAAGGCAAATCAAAAAACACAATGAGACAGCACTTCAGACCCATTAGGATGGCTGAAATAAAAAATACAATGACAAGTACTGGTGAAGAAGCAGAAAATCTAGAACCCTCATACATTGTTGGTGGTGTTGAAAAATGGTTTGATTTGGACAATGGTTTGATGTTACTCAAAACACGATACACAAAGTTACCATATAACCCAGTAACTTACTCCAGGTCTTTATAAAATGATGTAGTTCCTCAGGAAAAAAAAAAGTCAGCAGTTCCTCAAAAAAGTTAAACCAAGAGTTACCACAGGGCACAGTCATACTACTATTCCAAGCTATACCCTGCAAAAAAAATGAAAATATGTATCCATACAAAAATTGCATATAAATATCCACTAAGCATTAATAATTACCACCTGATGAAAAGACAAAATATCACATCATAAATGGAATATTATTTGGCAATATAAAAGGAGCTGGCAGTTAATGTTTCAATGTAGATGAACCTTGAAAATGTGATTCTAAGTGGACTGGGGTTGTAGCTCAGTGGTAGAAACACTTGCCTTGCATGTGTGAGGCCCTGGGTTCAAACCTCAGCACCACATAAAAATTTTTTAACAATTTTAAAAACTCTAAAAAAAAGAAAATGTGATTCTAAGAAAAGAGGCCAGCCATAAAGACTATGTATTTTGATTTTGTTCATGTAAAGTGCTGTAAGATGTTAAAAAAAAAAAAATACTAAGTTAGTCATTGCCAAGAGTTGCAAGGAGGGAGAAAGTGGGGAATAGCTACTGATAGGTCACAGGGCTTCTTTAGAGAGTGATGAAATGTTCTAAAATTTGATATTGGTGATAGGTGCACAACCAAATGAATATACTAAATACCAACAAGTTGTACATTTTAAACAAGTTAATCTTATGGTATGCAAATACCACAAAATAAAGCTGTAACAGTTAACACCTTTTATTTACCTCTCCCAGATAGCCAAGCCACCTCCCCTTTTACCCCCCTAGCTCCAACCCCAGGTAGATAAATGGAGTTATGTTCTGGAAAGGGTAAAACAAAGGACCTCTAAAAGCACAGTTGAGAGCATGGGTACCATCCTGAAAAGAAAATGACTAAATAAATATATGTACTGGATTTTGAGATTCCTAAACCTCAGAAGGCAGAGAGCCAGATAAAGGGATAAGCCTTCTTTGAAGAATCTGACCATGCCAAGAGGAAAGACCTCAAAATACTTAGAACCCAAGATTGCATTCAGAGCTCTTTAACAGTGACAAGCCTCCATTTAAATATTTGGTAGAATATGAGGTTGGATTAGTTAAAATTACATAAAAAAAAATCAGCAAATAAAACCCTTGATAATAACTTCCAAAGAAAAATCAAAGGGCAAAAGAGGAACCTGTGTTATCTGAGAATTGCATTTACAAAGTCATAATAGTATCAGTACTAAATATTGACCTAAACAATATTATAACAACTATAACAACAATATGGTAAGATGGAAAGATAAGGAAGTAAGAATGTGATAGTCAGACAAAGGGAAGGAGACAAAGAGCTAAGCTCCCATCTTCCATGATGGAAAGTCAATGGTAATGCCTAAAACTGAAAATCAAAGTAGTAACAATACATACATCTGCAACATTGAGATACAGAAGTAAATAGCGAATGCATTTAAGGATTCCAACATGGCGGCGGGTGCGGAGAGATCAAGTCTCTGACCTCTTCAGCTGTGCGGGCATAGGGAGTCGTAAACAATCTAAATTCTGTTTGCTCAGGATCACTAGGCAATGCTGAGCTGACGTGGATCTCGGGTGAACAGTCTGGGCCTCTCAGAACACACACTGAGCCCGGATCGGCTGAATTCAAGCTCCCGTTCGCCTGCTTCCCGCAGACAAACAGCTGTGACTCAGCACTAATACATCCGGCTGAAACAACTGGTCAGCCCTTCTGATCCTACGGAGGTAAATGCCAACCAAGCCTTCATAGGTAGTGGCCACAGGTTTGAAACGGGGCTTGGGAGAGACAGTAAGGACCCACCCGTTGCATTGGTCACCCAGCAAAGGGAAACGAACTATCGCCATTTGCAAGAGATACCACCATGGCAGAGAACTGACGTCACCAGACTGCGGCGGAGGAGATAACTTCATTGAAACCTGTGGCTACAGGTGTGTAATTCCCTAGCCTTCCCTCTCCACACATTGGGGAAACCTTAAGGGCCCCTCCCAGCTCTCCCGTGAGCGCGATAGCCAGACTGAGGGAATCAGACGTGGCGCGGGACCCGTGGCACAGGACTCCCGGTTACCGCTCCCACCAGTGCTGACAACTGAGGTCTCTTGCACCAGCTACCACGGGCGTGGCTACCGGAGGGCAAGTAAAATTCGCTGAGGATTCTCAGCCCCAAGCTCTACAAACTTAGGGTCTGAGGGAATGGCAAACAGGGAGAGTGTGCCCAGTCGTTCATGAAAACAGGGCTCCCGGGAGCAGCAGACCTGGCGTGTAGCCAGTATTGTGGTGAGCGGCACCCGTGAGAGGGGCCTGGCTAGAGGAAAAGTGGGGAAGTGACTAGACACAAGAGGAAGCCCTAGGCACTCAGGATTGGAGACTCGCCCAGTCTGGGAGGAGGAGCTGCTGCACAGTGATTGGTTCCCACGTATTGACAGGAGAAACTTGGCCTGGTGGGCATAGTGCCACCTACTGGAAGAGAAGTTAATCAAACTAAGACAGCATTTATTAGGTTTTTTTTTTCTCTTTTTTTTGATTTGGGTTTTTTCTTTCATTTTCATTTTTCTTTCTTGTTGTTTTTTAAATTTTCTTCCAATTTTTTAAAAAATTTTTTCTTCTAATTTTAATTTTTATTTTTTTATTATTTATTTATTTTTCTTTTTTTATTTGCTATTTTTTTCCTTCTTTTGTCTTTTCATTTCTTTTCAATTTTCTTATTCCCCCTTCCTTGAATTCTACCTGCTTACTCTCATTCTCTTTAGTGACTTCTCCCCTTCCCTTTGAATACCTTTCCTCCCAAGCATCAAATAAATTTACAGAAGTAAACAGTAACTCAGCAGTCAAACAGAACAAGAAGTAACATGAGCAACTTGAAAAAGCAAGGAAGAAAAGGAGTACAAACAATGCAGGACAGCCTAAATATTCAGGAGGACCTAGAGTCATCAGAAAAATGGTCATATAAAGAACTCAAGGAACACCTTAGACAGATGGAATGGAACCTTAAAGAGGATACGAGACAGCAAATTCAAGCAGCGAAAGAACACATTGAGAATGAATTACATAAACAGATAAAAGAAGAAGTTAAGCATCTTTATCAGGAGATAGAGATTATAAAAAATAATCAAACAATAATTCTAGAAATGAAGGAAACAATAAACCAAATTAAAAACTCAATTGAGAGTATCACTAACAGAGTGGAGCAAGTAGAAGCCAGAACGTCAGATAATGAAGACAAAATATATCATCTTGAAAAGAGTCTAGCCAACTCAGAAAGGCTGGTAAAAAATCACGAGAAAAACATCCAAGAGTTATGGGATAACATAAAAAAACCAAACTTACGAGTCATCGGGATAGAAGAAGGTACAGAGATTCAAACCAAGGGAATGAGTAACCTGCTGAATGAAATAATTACAGAAAACTTTCCAGAAATAAAAAAGGAAACAGATATACAAATTGAAGATGCATACAGGACACCAAGCACACAAAATCACAGTACACCAACGCCAAGACACATTGTTATGAAGATATTCAATATACAGAACAAAGAGAAAATATTAAAAGCTACAAGAGAAAGGAGGCAGATTACATTCAGGGTTAAACCAATAAGGTTAACAACGGATTTTTCATCACAGACGCTGAAAGCAAGGTGGTCATGGAACAATGTATTTCAAACACTGAAAGACAATGGATGCCAACCAAGAATTCTGTATCCAGCAAAATTAAGCTTCAGGTATGACAACGAAATAAAAATCTTTCATGATAAACAAAAATTAAAAGAATTTGCAGCCAGAAAACCAGCATTGCAAAGCATTTTGAGCAAAACACTACACGAGGAAGAAATGAAAAACAATAACCAAAACCATCAGTGGGAAGTGCCTCGGTAAAGACAGAGGGCAAGGGGAAAGATAATCACGGAGAAACAAACTAAATTTTTTAAAAAAAGGATAAATAATCAAACATGGCTGGAAGTACAAACCATATATCAATAGTAACTCTGAATGTTAATGGCTTAAACTCTCCAATAAAGCGACATAGGCTGGTATCATGGATTAAAAAAACAAATCCAACAATATGCTGCCTCCAGGAGACATATCTGATTGGAAAAGACATACACAGGCTGAAGGTGAAAGGATGGGAAAAAATATACCACACACACGGTCCTCGTAAGCAAGCAGGGGTGGCCATCCTCATATCGAATAAAATCGACTTCAAGACTAAGTTAATCAAAAGGGATAAGGAAGGACATTATATACTGTTAAAAGGAACCATTGACCAACAAGACATAACAATTATCAATATTTATGCACCAAATAATGGCGCTGCGACGGTCATAAAACAAATTCTCCTCAAGTTCAAGAATCAAATAGACCACAACACAATAATTATGGGTGACTTCAACACACCTCTCTCACCATTGGACAGATCCTCCAAACAAAAGTTGAATAAAGAAACTACAGAACTCAATACCACAATCAATAACCTAGACTTAACTGACATATATAGAATATATCAACCATCATCAAATGGATATACTTTTTTCTCAGCAGCACATGGATCCTTCTCAAAAATAGACCATATATTATGCCATAGGGCAACCCTCAGTAAATATAAAGGGGTGGAGATAATACCATGCATTTTATCTGATCATAATGGAATGAAACTGGAAATCAATGATAAAAGAAGGAAGGAAAAATCCTACATCACATGGAAAATGAACAATATGTTACTGAATGATCAATGGGTTACAGAAGACATAAAGGAGGAAATCAAAAAATTCTTAGAGATAAATGAAAATACAGACACAACATATCGGAATCTATGGGACACAATGAAAGCAGTTTTAAGAGGAAAATTCATCGCCTGGAGGTCAATTCCTCAAAAAAAGAAAAAATCAAGAAATAAATGAGCTCACACTTCATCTCAAAGCCCTAGAAAAGGAAGAGCAAAACAACAGCAAATGTAGCAGAAGGCAAGAAATAATTAAAATCAGAGCGGAAATCAATGAAATTGAAACAAAAGAAACTATTGAAAAAATTAACAAAACTAAAAGTTGGTTCTTCGAAAAAATAAATAAGATCGACAGACCTTTAGCCATGCTAACAAAGAGAAGAAGACAGAGAACTCAAATTACTAACATACGGGATGAAAAAGGCAATATCACAACAGATGCTACAGAAATACAGAAGACAATTAGAAATTATTTTGAAAACCTATATTCCAATAAATAGAAGATAGTGAAGATATCGATAAATTTCTTAAGTCATATGATTTGCCCAGACTGAGTCAGGAGGATACACACAATTTGAACAGACCAAGATCAATGGATGAAATTGAAGAAGCAATCAAAAGACTACCAACTAAGAAAAGCCCAGGACCGGATGGGTATACAGTGGAGTTTTACAAAACCTTTAAAGAAGAATTAATACCAATACTTTTCAAGTTATTTCAGGAAATAGAAAAAGAGGGAGCTCTTCCAAATTCATTCTATGAGGCCAACATCACCCTGATTCCGAAACCAGACAAAGACACCTCAGAGAAAGAAACTACAGACCAATATCTCTAATGAACCTAGATGCAAAAATCCTCAATAAAATTCTGGCAAATCGAATACAAAAACACATCAAAAAAAATGTGCACCATGATCAAGTAGGATTCATCCCTGGGATGCAAGGATGGTTCAATATACGGAAATCAATAAATGTTATTCACCACATCAATAGACTTAAAGATAAGAACCATATGATCATCTCAATAGACGCAGAGAAAGCATTCGACAAAGTACAGCATCCCTTTATGTTCAAAACATTATAAAAACTAGGGATAACAGGAACCTACCTTGACATTGTAAAAGCTATCTATGCTAAGCCTCAGGCTAGCATCATTCTGAATGGAGAAAAGTTGAAGGCACTCCCTCTAAAATCTGGAACAAGACAGGGATGCCCTCTCTCACCACTTCTATTTAATTTAGTCCTTGAAATACTAGCCAGAGCAATTAGACAGACAAAAGAAATTAAAGGCATAAAAATAGGAAAAGAAGAACTTAAATTATCACTATTTGCGGATGACGATTCTAATACCTAGCAGACCCAAAAGGGTCTACAAAGAAACTACTAGAATAAATGAATTCAGCAAAGTGGCAGGATACAGAAGTAAATAGCAAAATAATCATCCCAAAGTTAGAAATCTTGCCACTGAAGGGTGAACAGAAAAAAAAGGGAGTTTCTTATATAACAAGAAATCTTGTAGTAATCCTATGCACATGTAACAGTGATTATAAATATATAAACTAAAAATAAATTGTACTGCATAGTTGGACATTGGTTTTAATAAACCTGATTTTAAATCTTGCTTTGCCATCTGCCTCATTGTGCTTAAGAAGGACAAATTAGGGGCTGGGACTGTAGCTCAGTGGTTAAAGTGCTTGCCTTACACGTGTGAGGCACTGGGTTCGATCCTCAGCACCACATAAAAATATTGTGTGTCCACCTACAACTAAAAAAAATAAAATAAAAAAAGGACAAATTCCCATTTCTCAGCCTTCATTTCTGTAATGTAAGGGTAAGAATACCTATATCTTATGGGGCTGATTAAATTGAATGTGTGCACAGTGCTCCACGTGGGAGCTGGCAGTTAATGCATGCTCAAAGTGCCACACTGACCCTGAAACCATAGTAAAACAAAATTAGGCATTGGTTTGAAATCTTCGTCACAAAATGAAGAGATGTGGATACCTGGGATTTAATGAGGTGATTGTCCTCATAATCCAGACAAACAGGAAGTCAACAGTCATAATGTGAACTGACAGAATTGGCTTCGATCAAGCAGTTAAAGACACCAGGAAGTGAGAAAGGGAGGGGGATATTGTCAAATAAAGAAATCTCCAGGAAATCCTATAGGTGGAAGAGGGACATGTGGTTATGAATGGCCATGATGGTGAGCAGCTGAGATCCCAGAGAACCACAAAATTAGGCAAGTTTTATCTTAAAGATGCCAATTGTTCTCAGCATAGATATTTGTTGTGATAGAGAATAGTAGTAAAAACAAGAGAAATACTATAAGCCACCCTAAACCACCTGGAACCTGAAGTGCATCCTGGGAAGCAGCAGAATACAGGAACAGAGAAAAAGTGATGTAAATAAACTGAGAGAATGAAGGAAATGCTGAACATCTGTGACCCACAGTTACAACAATCTAGCTTTCCCTCCCTACTAGTTGCCATTATGTAGATGGGTCCTCAGGGACTCGCCTTACTACGCTGGCCAAATAAGAAGGAACCTTTAAATCCACTGTCATCAAGGGAAGGATAAGCTTCAGAGGTGCAAAGAAATGTGTTTGGGGAAAAAGATAAAAGGACAGACAGACCTAAAGGGAGAATTTGCTTGGTATCCCCAATGTGAATGGAGAAAGCAGGTGAGAAACTATTAAATAGGGGGGAGGGGCTGGGGTTGTGGCTCAGTGGTAGAGCATTTGGCTAGCATGTGTAAGGCACTGGGTTCGATTCTCAGAACCACATATAAACATATGAATAAAATGAAGGTCCATCAACGTCTAAGAAATTGAAAAAATAGAGGGGATGTGAGGATATGGAGATATTTGAAAGGGAAGCTACACTGATTATTTGAGATCTGGATTTAATAAAAAGTCTGATTTCCTTGAATAACTTGTCTTGTTTTAAGCCATCATTTCAGTCTACCACGTGTGTGTCACAAGCAGGTTTGGTATGTATGCCTTCTATGCTTAAACCTATGTTGAACAAGGAAAGAGAAACCTAATGATCAGTTTAGCTGGAAGTCTTTTTCCATTGATACTGATTCCTACAACTTGGGAATCAATAGAATCAAACACTTTAGGCATATATACTTTATGTTCCTTGGCAGTTGCAGTTCAACATTATTAACATTCACTTTTAATTTCTCTATTATAACCACATATTATAATAAAATAATTTATGCCCTATTTCCCATGATTTGGTATTAATTTATTAATAACAGGAAATTACTCACTTTTAGGAAACTCAAGCAGGCTTCCATATACCATCATTTCCACTTCAAGATATTCACAAGCCAACCTTACATACAACCTTAATGAAATATTTGCCTATTTTGGCACTTTATCTACAAGTGGGTTTAAAAATTAAGGCAGCATTGTGGAGAATGAAAAAGGTCTTAAGTTCTTTTGGGACATTAGAAAACCCCTCTCTCCTGAACTTCAGTAAAAAGTCTTCATAAGATTATTAGTCCATCATATTAAAAAAAAAAAAAGAGTTTATTAGGCTAGGCATGGTGGCACACGCCTGTAATCCCAGTGGCTCAGGAAGCTGAGACAGGAGAATTGAGAGTTCAAAGCCAGCCTCAGCAAAAGCAAGGTGCTAAGCAACTCAGTGAGACCCTGTCTCTAAATAAAATACAAAATAGGGCTGGGGATGTGGCTCAGTGGTCGAGTGTCCAAGTTCAACCCCTGGTACCAAAAAAAAAAAAAAGATTACTAGTCCATCTTGTTTAACAAGAAATGTGCTTGTACTCACATGAAAAATTCCAAACTATACTATACTCAAGTGTTTCCACCATTTCCATTTACAACAAATGAAGGTGTCTACTGACACAAAGGAAACAATGTATTTATTCCTGTTGATCACACTTGAATACTGAATCAACTACCATTTTGAGGGGGGAAAGTATAAATATAAAGTGAACTTGAACTTTACATGAAGGTTATATCAATCATCCAGATCTGGACCGTATAACTGGAAATCAAGTCAAGAAGGCCAATATGGTATTAGTCTGACTGAAGTGCAAATTTATTTAAAGCATAACTCAAAACAGCTGCCTATAACCTTAGGTTTCGATTTGTTCCCTAGTAAAATGCTCATTGTCAAATAGACATTGTAATGCCCCATACTACTAAAAATGCTTCATGTAGACACATATAGGTTATCAGGTTTATTTTGTGATTATATACTATACTGACCAAAGTGGGCCCAAGAATAAGACTTCATTAATAAGCAAAATGTGAAAATGTGATATACTTGTGTTCTCATCATGTTTTTATAACAACCTTTGCAAAGGGAGAATAAAGAAGACAAACATATTTAGCCCAGTTTGAAGATAAAAGTGAAGCACAAAGGACACTGATTTATGTTGGGGCCAGTGAGGCAGTAGCAAAGGTGAAACAGAACACAACTTCAAATTTGAAATCAAAATGACCCCAGTCATAAGGAAACTAACCAACAGGTACCCCAAGGCTGTATCAGCAGGATGGGGTGTTTGGGGAGGAAAACCACACAACTTTAAGACAAAAAGATGGTCTGTGGTGGTTGCCATCAGGTAATGATAATGACAACACTTTATTAGTGGTTAATCATGCTAGGACCATGTAAAACATTTTATTTGTATCCATTTACTCCTCACCATTGAGGTAGGCATTGTCACCACCTACAGATGAGATTATGTGCACAAAATAAGAGGCCAGCTCAAATTCAAGACTGACTCCAAAACCTACACTCTTACCCCAATAGTCTGCCCTTTCTGTATCACATGCATAAACACAGTGGATATTTTCCAGTATGAACAATCCAATTTGACTAAATTTTCTGTCATCTGACCTACAGGACAAACTACAATTTTTTGACTTACAGGAGAAATTTTAAGTCTTTTGCAAGAATATAAAGCAATTAATAAATAAAATTTTTAAAAAATTATATAAAACACTTTATGAGGTGGCCTAAGCATCACACTCTACCAGGAAGCAATCTTAAACTTGAGAAAACAAGCATCTAAAACAAGTTATACTATTTGTCCAGAAGTACCATCTGCCAACAAAACTCACATTACCTGTGTTTACACAGATATGAAACTCCTAAATTGTGACCAGAAAACTTCAGGTGATAGACAAATAAGAAAACAAGAAGAAAAATAAGGTATGTAAAACTTCTAAGGATCTGCCATCAAAACTAATTGGTGGGGCTGGGGTTGTAGCCCAGTAGTAGAGCATTGGCTTAGCATGTGTGAGGTACTGGATTAGGTCCTCAGCACCACATAAAAATAAACAAACAAATAAATAAATAAAAGTATTGTGTCTGAATACAACTAAAAAAAGATATTTAAAAAAAAGTTGGCTGCATATTTTATTCCTTAAATTCCTTTCCTAAAGAGATGTGCCACTGCGAAACTAAACTCTTACATTCTGTAAGCTATAGTTAATAAAGCCCTTCTCTAGTATGTGATGGGTTTCTTATGTTTTATTTTGAACTTGGGGGCACTCAACCACTAAGCCACATCCCCAGTCCTATTCTATATTTTATTTAGAGACAGGGTCTCACTGAGTTGCTTAGCACTTCGCTATTGCTGAGGTTGGCTTTGAACTCTCTATTCTCCTGCCTCCCGAGCCATTGGGATTACAGGTGTGTGCCACTGTGCTCATCCTTGGTATGCAATGTTGATGAAAAAGATTCTTTCCCTATTTTTACCAGTCAAAATAATAAATACAGTGTAAACGCTGATCACTCAGAAGTACTTTTGATGACTCCACCACTGGAGAACAATTTGCTTTTGCAAAGTGAGTCAGCAACACCTATGGAAGAAATCCTAGTTTCTATACAATCAGACCATCTAACACCTAAGGCAATCTAACAAGAGCCCTGTTTTGTTTTTAAGCAGTATACTAAGCACTGAGTCTTGTACCTCCAATCTAGACTGGTATTGGAAACACCTATTACTGTCACAGCAAAAGTCTATCTGTGAGGTTAATAATATTTTTAATTAAAAGAGCTGAACCAGATGATCACAGCTAAGCTCACTGGAATTTGTTCTTTTCATTGTTTTTAGAACATAAAAAAAAATGTGAGGAACAACAGTGGTATATCTAAGAGAGGCATTATTTAATAGTTTATGTTCTATTATTCAAACATTCTAATTTAATCTAAAGAGACTGAACCAGATTAGGTAAATATTCCTGATTACTATAGATCTTTGATTATAATAATTTTCTTAACTTGAGCTCATAATAATTTCCCATGGGCAGAGAGTGATGCTGAGGTTATCAAAAAGAGTACTAGGAATACATCCAGTATAAACTGTTCACCTTCCCCCAACCTTTGCCTCTGTATAAAGGCAACACATTATTTCTCCCAATGTCAAGATAGGTAGAATACATAGTAGTCTACTTTTTAAAAAAGTGAGGAAAACATTTGTAATTAGAACAATACTCTAAATTCCACAACTGGGCTGGGGATATAGCTCAGCCATAGAACATTTGCCTGGCATGCAAGAGGCCCTGAGTTCATCCCCAGTACTGGAAAAAATCCACACTTAAAATTCCCATGTCATAAGATCTCAAGGGGAGAACAGGCCAAATATGGTTGCATCATTCTAATGGTGGTGTATTCAATTACAAATAAGAATCACTCACTACCATGTTTCACTGCATAATCATCACCACCACATTAACATATATTCATAAGTAGTCTGTGTACCCTAATCTTGCACTAAAGATGGTATTATAATAAGTGATTTTAAAATAATACCAGCACGATTGTTTTTAAAAAAAAAAAAAGCTTTACATAAGAGTCGTGCCCCAACTTTTGTGTAAAAAATTTTGGCATAAACTCCAATGATTATGCTGTCAAATATAATATATCAAAAGGCTATATTTCCTTACTGTACAAAAAAAGTTGTAGTCTTTTATCACCAAGATTAAAGTTCCTAATATATAAAGAGATGAGGAATCCAGACATATGAAATAATGAAAACAGGGAAGTTCTTAAATGCAAACAGGTTTCCCATAGGTTCATATCAGAACTGAAAAGAATTGAAAATATACTAAACAGTTAAAAAAAAAACTATCTTAATTTTAAAAACTTTACATACCAATAATAGAGCACATATTTTGTGTATTATAGGGATGGAGACAGAATATCTTGTGAAAACAGAAATAAACAACCTTTCAAAAGTTAGATGAAGAAATTTACCTGAACTATATATTTCAGCAATCTCAACAGTTCAAATTTACATGGTATCTGCTACCTAGATTTTGTGGACTGATTAAGACTTTAGCACTGTACTATATTATCATTGCCATATTGAAAATGTACTACGTAGAAAAGCACGCTGTTTGGAGAAACTTATGTTTTAACAAGCAGTTTTATAATGAAACTTGATAAAAGTTCAACTAACTGAATGTATTTAAATTAAAAAATTATCTGAAGTAGATATCATATTACGTAGTAGGAAAATAACCAAAAAGTCACTGTCCAGGAAGAACAAGAAGGACATCAAGATGTTCTAAGCAATTTCCTGAATAGCAGGAAATGAAAAGCTGGAGATGCTGAGTTTTTGATCAGTTTACTTTTTTTCCAAATAGGCTTACTCATTATTAACTGATGAAAGATAACACACATGATATTAAAAACTAAAATCTAAGGTTTCTAAAAGTTCATGATTGTTAGTTAATACTCAACTAAGAAAAAAGTTCATTTGGTTCCCTAAGTTTCTGGGGATGGGGGAGCAGCTATCTACTGGACCATTTTACAACTACACAACTTTTACCTTAAAACTATTGACATCAATTATAGTAAGTTGCTTTACTCAGTCAAATAATTAGGTTATCCAAGGCAACACTATGCCCATTTTCATGCTTATGAAAAATGTTTTCACTTATAAGGAGTCACATTTCTTTACCACTTCCACAGCTCAAATGACTATTTCAATAACATAAAAATATGAGATGTACTAAAGTCTATCTTGGATTTTTTTTTAATTATTCTGACGAAAAACTAGCAGATTATTTCTAAATGTAATGTAACTGAAAACACTAATTCAACTTCAAATTTATTTTAATGATATGTACAGGAGTTAACAAATTACAATTAAAACGGAACAGTTATGTTTATTCCACATAACTTAAAATCATGCAATACTGCATGGTAAAAACAACAGCTTCATTCATATACAAAAAAGTATTATTTTGAGACTCATGATAGTATCTTGAAATTTTTGACATAAGCTTTTTGCAAAAAGCATTTTATAAAAATTTAAAGACCTGATTAATCAGTTAATGCATTGTTAGGAAAGATAATAAACATTATTAGTAAAGTGAGGTTACAAGCAATTAATTTTAAAATTATACCAAGTACGATTGAATGTACTCTCAGGAAATAAATGTTAAGAAAATAGTTTTGAAAAAGATCTCATATTGAAGCCATGTATTAATTTTGTTGAATCAGGTTATATAAATCAATAGTCAAGTTTATTCAGTTAAAGAAAATATGCCTATCCTTTCTTATACTCATAAATAGTACTTACATTTAATCTTTATGTACAAGTGAAGAAAAGTTCAATGTAAAAAATATACTGCCAATCCACTTATAATGGTTGAATAGTTTTTTTATCTACACATTAAATTGCATTGATGAAAATGTCCAATTTAAATCACAACCAACCAGCATAAATATTTAAGCTGAGTATTGTTGTAAACAATAGAAAAAAAAACAAATTCATTTATTTTTTAAATTTCATCACTGGGTAACAATCTACTTCTCAGCTCAGAATGCTATATAAAGGCTCAACATTTAATTTAATCAAATTCGAAACCCACTAAACTTAAAAGAGTAAACAAATTGAATGTTTTTCAAAGTGCATAATTTCCAACTCATCTACTTGTAATATTTATCCAATTCCAGTTCATCAGCAAGAAAATAAAATGTACTTGGCTATAAAAATACTAAGGAATGTTTTTGAAAAGGAAAGGCTATTTGGTAGAAGTAACTACAAAAATAATTAGTTTAAAACTTTGTAAAGCTTTAATGCAAGAACATCAGTACACTTTCTTTCCATAAACCTTAAAGCATGATCAATACCAAGATTTTAAATGTCCACCTTTCAAGTACTTAAAAAGGAGTTGCAACCAAGTGTCTTTAAAAAAAAAAAAAAATAGCAAGACAAATGATCATGCAGGTGTTAATCTGCTGACATTTGGGGGCACTGATATGTGTGTTGGACTGTCATCTCTGGCTCCACTAGCAGCAAGGGTGGGCAAGGTGTTACTATGAAACGTAGATGAAGGATGAGTCATGCCAACATTCTCATCTTCGCCAGTATCTGAATCTGGTGTTGTAACTTCACTGTTCTGAAGTCCCAGGATCTCACAAACTGCTCGTGGCAATTCCTGCATATGAAAAAAAATCAAACACAGAACCAAATTTGCTACTAAGGAAAAATAATCATGAAGTAACACTTCTATTAAGACTACTCTGAGTCCAGAATCTGAAGATTTGTTCTGACATTGTAAATGTCATATATCCTCACACCTTGATTCTCCATTCCAAACAAAATTCTAGCCATTTATTTTTATTTTATGAGTGATTCCCAAGCAGTTTCCAAATTAGTCACTCTCCACTCCACCTTGATTCTCCATTCCAAACAAAATTCTAGCCATTTATTTTAATTTTATGAGTGATTCCCAAGCAGTTTCCAAATTAGTCACTCTCCACTCCATCCAAACACAACTACAAATATAGTTTTCTGGTATTTGGTATTTATCTCTTTCTCTTTTTTATAATAATATTTTTTTTATATAATCTCTCTCAGTAAACAATGGAAGAAATATCTAATGGACATGTTTTGAGACAGAACAGCTATCAAATGTTTGAGCTGAACTAAGTATAAGTACATGTACCGAACACAAATTCTTATAAAAATATAAAAGCCAAGCCAAGCTATATCAAATGAACTGGGGTTGTAGCTCAGTGGAAGAGTACTTGCCTAGCACATGTCAGGCACTGGTTTCAATCCTCAGCACCACAAAAAAATAAATAAAGGTATTGTGTCCATTCACAACTAAATATATATATTAAAATATACATTGATTTGGTTTTAATTCAGATAATACATCAAATTTACCTTGTTTTTACAAATAATTAAAGAGCTTGGTTGATACAAATGCAATGACAGACTAGTACTCATTTAATTATTTTTTATTAGAATCTTTTTATTTTGGGGCATTACACATTTAATAATAGTTCCTTATTCTGCATTCATTAATTCAATAATATATCATTGCTTTAATTCTATATCCTCTTTAGCTGTAGTAGAAATATTTTCATTACTTTTTCCACTTGGCCTTATTATTAAATGTTTCCTCTCTGATATAAGTAGCCATTTGTTTTCAATTAAGTGCTATAAATCTATGATACTAAACAAAAAGCTGTTCGGACTGGGGTTATGGCTCAGCCAGGCCCTGGGTTCAATCCTTAGTACCACGTATAAATAAATAAAATAAAGGTATTGTGTCCATCTACAACTAAAAAAATAAATATTAAAAAAAAAGAAAGCTGTTCAATTCTCTGTGCCTTCTCTTATCTTGCTAAAACTGTCACTTATTTTACTTCTAAGAAGAAAAATCTTTCTTGATCCCGTCACAAAGAGAAAAGAATAAAAGCCTTGCAATCATTTGAAACATTGTATGTATACCTTGCATTTTACCATCTGTAGAGAAATTGCTTCTGCCTTGCACAGTATATCTTCCACATCAATTTTCATGGACAATTCATTGATATGCTAAAAACACCAATAAAATAAATTATAATCAAAACTGAAAACATTACATTTTACTATACAAACAACTTATTATTTATTTGCACTGCAAATAAAACTTAAGAAATAGTCACAGACTACAAATACACAGGAAATCCAATATATCTTTCATCAGATTATTTTTTTTAATTTTTTTTGTTGGTTGTTCAAAACATTACATAGTTCTTGACATATCATATTTCACACTTTGATTCAAGTGGGTTATGAACTCCCATTTTTACCCCGTATACAGATTGCAGAATCACATTGGTTACACATCCACTGATTTACATATTGCCATACTAGTGTCTGTTGTATTCTGAGGTTTAAAGCTAATAAGCTTATGGAACATTAAATCTAGCAGCTGTCTCAAGTCTGCTATCTCAAAGTTAATAAGCAAAAGCATTATTTTTTCAAAAACTAAACTACATAAAAGAGCATTTATTGCATTTTCCTTTTCTTCCTCATTAGCCAAGTAAAAATAACTGGTCAATATGTATATGGTGAACCATCATTCTCAGAAAACCAGTCAAAGTGTTATCAATAAAATTTAAGTAATTACTCAAGGGATTCAATAACATTGCAAAAATATATTCTTCATATCAGGAACACCAAATAGAGGAAAAAGCCAAAACAATAAAATCTAGATTAAAGGAATACTACCTTAAGTATTTCATTGAAACCATAATGTTTTTCCATTATTTGCTGCTTTTCTGATTCCAAAATAGCACAACAGAGAAGAAGATGAAAATTTTTACATGGCAATTCAGTCCATATTACCTATAAAAAAATAGAAGGATTATTTAGTAAGTCATATCAATTCTAAAATATTTTTCTCACAAATACAATGTTGAATTTGGAAGCAATGAAATTGTCTAGTTGGAACAGCCTACTATTTTTCTAGCTAGTGAATGAGGAAGTGAAGAAGTCTTACAAAGTAACTAACTATAAAGGAACTAGTATCAAGACTAATGTTGGATATATTCTAAATTTGGATCTGTGGATAACTACCATATGCAAATCATTTAACTTTACCAATATGATAAGTGTTATTAAGAAGCCACAGCTGTGGGGTTAAGTTTATAAGGGTTAGACGAACTTTCAGCATTTTTCTGAACCTTCAGTTTCTTACTTATTTTTAGTTGTAGTTAAATAAGTAAATAGTTATTATGTCTATTTATTTATTTTTATGTGGTGCTGAGGATGGAACCCAGTGCCTCACATGTGCTGAATTTAAAAAAAGATTTAATTATACAGTATATAAGGTGAAAAACATACATAGGTAGCTCTACATTCCAAATTTATAAAGCTTTATATCGTATTATATAATTCAGAGTATCCTCCGGCTATAATAAAAACTAAATCAATTATCCAAAATTTTTACCCAAACATAGAATGTTTGATCAGTAGTTAAACTTTTCCCTGAATATAGGTAATGCCCTCAGATTTAAGACCTTGTTAATGTACCTAATAATATCTTTTCTGGAGAGACAAAAAGGCTCATACAAACAACATTATTAGTGCATACCTGAAATATGTTTACTTCTTTCAAAAGAAGTAAATAATTTTCAAACTAATTCCAATTTCCCAAAGTCTAATTACAATAAAATTAACCTCAAAGTTACGATTAAAAGTTCCAATTTATTTGATAAACACAGATTGAGGAGTTATTCTAGCTTTGCGGTAATAAATATTAATTCATCCTTTAAAGAAATTGAGATTCTAGTTTAACAAAACTGATACACATTTAAACATGATTTCTATCAAAGAACCTGTGAGTTTTACTTCCAAGTTCAGAACAGATCTAACAAGTACAAAGCAACGGAAGCAAATCCTTCCATTACACACTGCCTTCTCTAATGGTAAGTGGAATCAATTTCCAGTTGTAAAAGTCTTAGAGGACACTGGAGTTCCACTGTAAGTTTATTATTCAAATGGATTATTTCCTTTGGAAATTTTTGGTTGGGCTGGGGTTGTGGCTCAAGCGGTAGCGCGCTCGCCTGGCATGCGTGCGGCCCGGGTTCGATCCTCAGCACCACATACCAAAGATGTTGTGTCCGCCGAGAACTAAAAAAAAATAAATATTAAAAAAAAAAAAGAAATTTTTGGTCATCCCTTCATCTGCATAAAGGCAACAATCAGTCATTATACCAATATTGTATTAAAAAGTAGACTGATTTGTTATTAACAGACAGTTGAGAATTAAAGGGTTTTTTTGTTTGTTTTTTTATCAAGATTTGCCAGAGGTGCAAAATGGAATAAAAGGATGTACTCCAAAATTATGATAATGAATTTCCTCTAGAGTGTCAGGAGGGAAAAGGAACTGGGATGGTGAAAAAGACTAACTAGCTTTGATTTTTTTTTTCCCTTGAAAGAAAAGAGAGAAAGGGTTCACTAGTAGTAAACATAAAAAAATATTTATATATATTAAATTTGGAATGTGGAATGTTAGTTATGTTTTTCTTGCCATTTTGCTGTAACTTACATTTCTTTTAAAGAGCAAAACACATTCCAGTCCCCTCCTAACACCACAGATCACAAACTAAGCTTAAGTGCCAACTCGACTGACTGGCTCATCAATTTGAATGCTAAACAAACCTATACCAGAAAGTGACAGAGGCTCTCATAAATTCGATTATCCCAAAGAAAGAATATAAATAGCAAAGGTCTAGGGAACTATTCTGGTATACCTCTTGGCCTCAAATCTCATAGTAATTGTGATTTTAAGAAAGAAGTTCCAAAAGACCATATATTAGGTTTGAGGTCATTAATTTTTAAGGACAGACTACAAACTTACAAGAATTTTGGAAGTACCTTAAAAATTTCACTTGGGCTATGACAATCCATTTATACTCTACAGAATAAATTGAATCTTTCCATTATAAATATTACACTTGCATAATAATTTCAGAACTTACCTCCCATAATCGAAGAATATCCAGAAAACTAAATTCCCTTTTAAATCTAATTAAAAGCCATCTGAAGCAAAAATACAGGTATCCAGAGTCCTGCGATTCTATACAGAAGAAAAAACACATATATGAATTATTCTTATACTAGTTATGTCAAAACCAAGAGACCTTTCTCAAACTGAAATTTTTCTCTGCATTTTAGGTGACTAGAACCCCTATATTATTTAATTGCCTTCTATCAATTCAAGTAAACAATTCAAATTTAATTCATTTTATAAACAAAATGTTTTAAGATTTATAAAGATAGTTATATTTATAAAGATATTTATAGGGGCTGCGGATGTGGCTCAAGCGGTAGCGCGCTCGTCTGGCGTGCGAGCGGCCCGGGTTCAATCCTCAGCACCACATACAAACAACTATGTTGTGTCCGCCAATAACTAAAAAATAAATATTAAAAAAAAAATTCTCTCTCTCTCCCCCTCCCTCTATCACTCTCTCTTTAAAAAAAAAGATATTTATAAAGATAGTTTATTCTTATACTTTCATTCCTCAGAACTCAAGCAATAGCAATGAGCATTTACATCTTTTAAAGAGTTCTTCACATTTTTTTTTTGGTATATACCAAAATTGTATTATACTACAATTTGCCGTGTATAGTTCTGATTCACTAAACTTACCTAAGTAACTGCAAAATCCACTGTCCAATAATCGTAGTAAGGTACTCAGCTGAATTAACTGGGTCTTCATGCCTTGCATTTGTTCTTCAAAATTTTGATGCTTCAAAAGGAAATAACTGTTACCACACAATATTTTAAAAACATTTTATACTACATAACCACTGATAACTAAAGCATAATGTCTAAGGACAAATGTTCGACTTCTACCATGCAGGTATGTTAAAAAATACACAACTAATTCAAAAGCTAAAGCAACACTACAAAGGGAGGGAAGAGAAAAAAATCCTTGGTCTTAAACTAAGGATTATTTTCTCCCCTATTCATTTGATTTAGATAAAAAAGAATTGTAGGAATAGCAGCAGCACACTGACACATTTATTTCTTCACAACATAAAAGGCTTGGTGAAAGGAACATATATTTGGGAAATAAACATTTATCAGATTATTTCCATCATTAAGTATTCCTTCAAATGACCACATGAAATAAAATTAACTTCATTTTAACACATATCTCATTTTAAAAAATTAACTACTTCTTGAGTATGTATACATGCACTGTATGACATTATATGTCAATATATTTGAACATACTAATACTGGTTTCATTTAATTGAAAACTTGCCAATGTCTGGGCTTGGCACAGAATCACGAGCCACCACACACCTTGTAGATTCAAACAGCAATCCTTTATTCCTGAACTCACACCGGCCTCTACACACGTTCAGGGGAAATCCCAGTTTTGCCGCCGCCCAATTCACCTACTCCACGAGGCTTTCTTTTCCAATATCCCATTTTATTCTCACGAGAACTCAATGGGAACAAGCAGCAGGAACACCCTAATCCTGGCAGCAATAATCTTCAACCTCCAACTTCCCTAAAACCCCTGTTGTCTTAAACCAGGAACGCCCTAAACCCAAGGACCGGGATACTTCCTCAAACCTGATCAGCTCTAAACCCAGATCCACCTTGGTCCTTGAGCAAGGTCACCTTACATGCAATGTCAACAGCGAAATCCATTTAACATGGGGTACGCTAGCAAGGAAATTTTGATGCGTCATTCCTACTTGGCAATGGCCCTCAGCAAAAACTATTATAGTAAGAAGCTAAATACAGTACATTGATGTTAATTTGGGAAGATATATACCTACTATAAGAAGAGGTTTAAAGATTCATGTTTATTCTACAAAAATCTGTTCAATTACCTCAGATTGAGCATTAAGAAAATTCTGGTAAGCTACAAATAAAACAAAAACATGATTCCTTTATCAAGGAACTCTAGTGAAAAGAAAATAAACAAGAAAAACACAAAGAAAGCAGACAAGAGCTCTTATGTAATTAGTATCAGTTGTACAGACCTTTATAACAAATGCCTCAGGTTTCTAGAGCACTTGAGAGTAATTAGAACTAAGAAGGTAGGCAAATCAATCAATCAAAAAGATAAGGAAGGCAAATTATATCACCAGATTATTACAATTGATAATTATTCTAAAATAATCCAAAAATATTAATTTTTGGCAAAGGACTAATTTAAAAATTTATTAATTTAACAGTAAAAGATCATTTTAAAACTAATCTTATCAAATATATTATTTGGAAAAGAACTAAGAAAAGTGAGGATTAGTTTTCAAACCACAAACAAGAGACTTGAAATAGACAAAAGTGAAAAATACTAAAAGAAGAAAAAAAATAATCAAACAAAAAGAGTAGAAGAAAAAAAGAGTACAACTTTCAAATTTCACATTTGTACCCCAGAAGCTCTGAGTTAAATTCTACATTTCAGAAATATTTTAAATGATTATCGATTCAAAGTACTTTATCCCCTTTGAAACAAGTCATTTCAATATCTGATGTAAAAAAGCCAGCATCAAATTTATTAATTTTATTTTGAAAAAATACAGTGACCTATGTATGTAGTCAGGTCTTCAGATTTCATATGCCTTTATCTACTCATACCTCTTTCTGCCTTTGTTCTAACAGACTGCTTGAGAAGACTTTTCTATTTTATCTGTTAATATTCTCTCTACTACTCTCCTAGATAAACTGCTGACAATAAATTCTTTTTATTTTTTAAACTAACGTGTCTATATAGACATAGTTGAATTCTAATAATCACAGACTTCTGGGAAAACAACAATTGCTAAGAGTGTCAGACTTACAAATAGTTAAAACACGTGGAGAAAAATCAGTCACTATGACAAAATCCAAAATGTTCACAAAAGGTATTACTTGGCATGGCTAAACTTTAGCCCAAAACTGATGAAGGAAGAGTTCAAGTACTTCATCTATTTCATCAATATTCTATAATGACTCATGGCTCTTCTGAAGAACATAAGCACTTACTGATATTAAATCCTGGTTATTCCTATACTACAGGCACATATTTTCTACTTTTTATATTAAAAACAACACCAGTATTTCCAAATCTTTTAAAAGGTTATTAAAGAGGGAAAATACAATGGATTAATTTTTTAAGCTCCATCATAGTTGGCTAAATATAAAAATCAGTCATATAATAAGATTAAATAACTAAATTTTATTGGTTCATAATAGTTATAATAAACATTAAGATTCATTTTGACATAATTATAAATGCATGGAATATAATTTGCTCCAATTAAGTCCCCAGTACTTACCCTCCCCCTCCCCCCTTTCTTCTACTCTACAGATCTTTCTATTTATTGTTTTTTCAAATTAATATCTTGTAAATATACATAATGGTGAGAATCACTATAATATACTGGAAAGTGAGGTCAGATTCTTTCCCCTAATTTTCCGTTATTCCACTCCTTCTGCCTCCCTTCAATCACCTTCTTCTACTCCCCTGATCTTTCTTTTATTTTGATGGAATTCTCTCCCCATCCTCACCTCTGTCTCCCTCTCTGTCCTTTCCCCTAATCTTATACTAGCTTCTGCGAATTAGAGAAAATATTCAGCCTTTGACTTTCTGAGTCTTAGGATTTCACTTAGCATTATAGTCACTAGTTCCATTCATTTACCAGCGAATGACATGATTTCATTCTTGTTCATGGCTGAGCATTATTGCATTGTGTATGTATACCACGTTTTCTTTATCCATTCATCTGTTGAAGGGCACCTAAGTTGGTTCCATAGTCTGACTATTGTGAATTGTCCACTATAAACACTGATGTGGCTGCATCCCTACAGTATGCTGATTTTAGATCCTTGGTTTAATACACTGAGGAGCAGAATAGCTGGGTCAAATGGTGGTTCCATTCCTAATTTTTAGAGAAATCTCCATACTGCTTTCCAGAGTGGTTACACTAATTTACAGTCCCACCAACAATGTATGCATGTACCTTTTCTCCCATAGTTTTGCCAACATTTTTAGTTATAAAACTAAATTTTTCAAAATGAGTTTCATTTAAGGAAAAAATCCCTGCTCTTACCATTTGGTCCATGTAAGAGGCAAAGCACCAAAAGGCATCCACTTCATTTTCCATCACATATAAAAGAGGAGAAAGTAAGTCACTCATTCCTTGCACATAGCCTAAGAAGAAGAAAATAATATTATCTCTGAAAACTTATGCTTTATGTAACTGTGTGTGTGAGCGCGTGTGCCTGTGCGCGCATGCACTTCACCACCATTTCACTGAAAATTATGTATTGCCTTTGATTAAAAAACTGGCAGGTATTTCTTTTCATGAAAAAAAGAAAATAAAAAGGGGGCTGGAGATACAGCTCAGTTAGTAAGGTACACAAGGCGAGAGAGAGAGAGAGAGAGAGAGAGAGAGAGAGGGAGGGAGGGAGGGAGGGAGGGAGGGAGGGAGGGAGAGGGGGAGAGGGAGAGGGAGAGGGGGAGAGGGAGAGGGGGAGAGGGAGAGGGGGAGAGGGAGGGAGGGAGATGAAGAAGCATTCACGTGAGAAATATTAGTTGTTTTATATTGAGATGTCAAGCACATATGTATCTTGGAGAATGCATTTTAAGGTATCCCTATAAAGAGCGGATAATAAAAATAATGTGCAACAGCATCATGAGAAAAGGAGGTAAAGAAGAAACCAGAGGAAGATTAAATGTAAGAACACTTATTCAAAGATATATTTAATAAGAACAGTCAGGAAGGCAAGGGGAAAAAATTAAAGAAGAATAATGCTGCGAAAATCCAGGTAAGAATGTTGAAAGGCCACAGTGGTCAACAATGCCCAATTACTACAAATAAGTAAAATAAAATAGTAAAGGGTCCAACAGCTTTAGCAAGCAGACCACTGGTAATTCAAAAGGAATCTCTCAATCTCTCTCTCTCTCTCTCACACACACATACACAAAACAAAACAAAACTTTTAAAAATATATCCACATCCTTCTCTTTTCTTGTTACTCTTTACCCAGACAATACTAGCAAATGGATTAAACCCAATCAATATTTTTGTAGTTAAATTGTCACTCTAACCTTTCTCTTAAAGCTATTATAATTTCTCAACCATGACACTAATTACAATACTTGATTAAAAGAAAAATTGGTAAGATAAGAATTCAGATTCCTCACTTTAAAACAAACAAAAGTGTTGGGTTTGCTTTTCATCTGAATATAGCAAGTTTCTTTTTATTCCATGCTATAAACCCCTTAATTTCCTTCTTTTACAATTCAATTTCAGACACCAATTCTTGATCCAACAAAGGGATATTCAACTTTGGAAGCTTTTGTACATTTGTTAAAATTAAATGGAGATTTCTTGGTTGGTGGCTTGTGACATTTGCAGAAAATATAGTCTTTAATGTGCAGATCCAAAGGTTACATTTTTATTCACCAAAATTTTTCCATACTGAAGCCCATAAGTCTATAATTAAAAGGGGGAGTGGGTAATTCTGCTAGAGATGATACACAATTATGTATCATTGTTTTGGAGGAAAACTTTAAAAATGACCCCAGAAAGCAGGTAAGCTAAAATCTCTTCAGAAAACTCAGATCAAACATGTAATACAAGCCAGGCACAATAGTACATGCCTGTAATCACAGCGGCTCGGGAGGTTGAGGCAGGAGGATCAAGAGTTAAGCAACTCAGCGAAACCCTGCCTAAATAAATAATACACAAAACAGGGCAGGGATATAGCTCAGTGGTTGAGTGCCCCTGAGTTCAATACCCAGTACCAAAAAGAAAAAAAACAAACAAACATGTAACACAAAAAGGCCTTCAGATCTCTTTATGAAAATAGATGAAGCTAAATTTGCTATGAGTCTATACCCTATCGTCTACTGCTATGCCTTTCCACACATCCTATTATAAATTCACTGGGTCTACATTGTCCTCTGTGACAAAGTATGCTATACTCACATGAGCATAAAAAGATATCTAGGTTCCCATGGAAGACATTCAATTATTACAGTAGCAGACAATAGAGTTATCAAGACATTTACAAATAAGAGCTAGAAAAAAATGGCATATGACAAGATATCTAAATGTGAGCACTTCTACAAATGTATGAAGATGGTTTCTAAAATAATGCACACTTTAAGAAAAAGAATAAGTTGGAAGGAAGACTAAATTGTTAACATCAGAACTTTCTTACCTGGCACTAACACAGTGAAATCTATTACAAATATAAAGTCTAAATCAATTAAGACAAAATGGAAATCTAATCTGAATTCAACAAAGTGCAAAAGAGTACTATTCTACTGGACCTGATTGCATACGGTCTACGATGGAAAAATTTCAGAGTGCTATTCAAAAGATTTACAAAGCACCTTTCCTCTAGGAAAAGATAAGGGTTTATTAAGTTATAATGAATAAAAATTTCTAAAAAGCTAATTTAATCCTTTAAGTCTTCAGCTTTCATATGAGATCACTACCATATTTCTTCTGTAAGTCTTAGCTGAAGCCAGTTGTCAAATTAATCTTCATCTTCTGATAGCCTTAAATCTATTTTATTTTATACATAATGTTCTTTAGGGTATGCCATGAATTATGGGGATGGAATTAATGTACAAATTCATTTTAATTAAAGAAAGATTAAAGGTGTTTAAATTAGCATTCAGTGGCACTCAGATTCTGCACTACTGCTGACTGATGCACATCAGTACTACTATAATTTCTAAAGTAGTTCCCTAAAATTATTTTCAAAGCAAATTTGTTTCAGTTGAGAGGTGTGAGAAATGAACTCTTTGTCATCCTATTGTACACTTCTTGTGCTGAAAAGAAAATTTAATCTACATACAGGTCAATTTCCAGGTAATTGAAGCTTATCCCTTGGAGTATCAAATACAAAATATATATATTGAGAACTAAAAATCATCTTTTAAAAGAACTTTAGACACTCTTCTGCCTTCTTATACGTAATATTTTGAATGTAATTTAACCTTTTCTCAACTATATAGGATCATGATTATCAACATACATTGTAAAAAAGATCTCTCTCATAGATACTTCCTGAAATACAGTATCTATACTCAATTAAAAATTACTCTTAAGTTCTGCTTTTAATCATTTGGTCAACTTTCTCATTATTGAGAGTGAATTTAATGCAAATACATGTCATCTATAGGCTAAGGTGCCAAACATCTCAATATTATGGAATCACTTATGAGACAGGGTAAATTTATAGCACAGGTTGCTCTACTGCAAATAAAGGGCAAGAGACATTGGTCCATAGCTGCTATAAGAACTATCTTCACTTTTCTTAAGTCTAGAATTATCAGTGGGAACCTTGACTGTGTTTCAGATAACTGAAATGCCTGAATAGAAAGAATGTGGAGTTGGTATAGACAAATGGGAGAGGCAAGTTTACACATTTCTCAGAATGTATTCCTGTCAAGATACAGGACTATGTGCAAATTCCTTTCTCAAAATTACCACCTGACAGAATGGAGCAATGACTACTATTGCCAAAAACAATAGTCTGATGTCCTACAGTGGTAAGAGAAATTAAAACAGCAAGGGACTGGGGTACTGAAGATGGAGGGATTAAGAATGCCAGCCTGCAATAAAGTTCTGGGGCTCTACTCCAAGCCAATTATTTACTACCTGTGTAAACTCAAGTCACTGTTTCTATTAGTATAACCTTACTCATAAAGTGGGAATTACTTCCCTACTTCTTCAAAAGACTACTATTAAAATTAAAGTAAAACTCACTCTGTAACATGAAAAGCAATCTACCAATATGCTTTAAATGATCCACTCTGAAGCTCACTAACGATACGACAGACAGGACTGGCTGCATTTTAGCTTTTAAAGAAAACCTTGTGCTTTTCAATTTATTCTCACCAAATAGGCTGTTACCTCAATACCCACAAACGAACTTACATCTTCCCTCAATTTATAAAGACAAGAAAATATAATACAGGGGCTGGGGATGTGGCTCAAGCGGTAGCGCGCTTGCCTGGCATGCGTGCGGCCCGGGTTCGATCCTCAGCACCACATACAAACAAAGATGTTGTGTCTGCTGAAAACTAAAAAATAAATATTAAAAAATCTCTCTTTCTCTCTCTCTTAAAAAAAAAAAGAAAATATAAATACATACAAATAGTGAAGGAAATGTATCCATAATTCGAGGTTTATTTGGGTTCAATGTGCAAAGTATCCAAACATCTTCTCCAGATATTTAAAGCTCTACAAAAGTAATCTGGAAAACAACTATTTCTATTATTGTCTAACTGTAAACAATTCACATGGTAGGTAACTAAGAACTCGCTCATCTTACTTATTTAAAGGCTGGTGTTTTGGGGTTTGTTGGTCCTTTTAAAGAAACTGCTCAAATTCTCTTGTCCCTTAAAATACTAGTTCCTTACTTAAGTTTTCCACCCCTTAGCATCCTTTCTCTATACAATTTTCCATTTTCACCTCCAGCACAATGCTAACAACTCATATTTGGTATGAACATTTACCAAGAAAAGTAAATTTCAAATGCCCTTCAAAATAATCTGAACTACCTATGCAAGACATCAAATCATACCAGAAATAAAATGTATATTGATTCCCAAGTTTTCTCAGTTCATGGCATTTTTACTCTCCCAGTAATTTTTTAGAAGGCACTTCCAGACTCAAAGAAATAACAGCTCCAATTATTACATAATTATGTCCAAACATAAGTACAGATTAAGCATCCCTAATCCAAAACATGAAATCTGAAATGCTCCGACTAGAACTTTCTGAGTGCTTGTATGAAATGCTGAAGCATTTCAGACTTCAGATTTTCAAATTAGGAATGCTCAACTAGAGCCAGGTGGGGTGGCGCATGCCTGTAAGTCCAGTGGCTGGGGAGTCTGACACAGGAGGATCCTGAGTTCAAAGCCAGCCTCAGCAATGACAAGGTGCTTAGCAAACTCAGACCCTGTCTCTAAATAAAATACAAAATAGGGCTGGAGATGTGGCTCAGTGGTTAAGTACCCCTGAGTTCAATTCCTGGTGCCCAAAAAAGAGGAGGAATGCTCAACTAGTAAAGTCTAGAAAATATTCCAAAATTTAAAAAATTAAATATATATATATATATATATATATATATATATATATATATATATATGAACTCTAATAAAACACTTCTGTTCTGGTCCAAATCATTCAGATAAAGAATAATCAGCCTGTGTTTAAGCCCTAAAAACTTAGCATCTGTTGGGTACTACACTGCATCTCAAACCTTGAAACTCAACTAAATACCACTATTCTCATTTACTTTCAACCAGTAATTGATTGAAGGCCAAAAAAACCCAGTTCTGCAAATATATAACTTCATCAAAGGAATATAGTTACATAATGTTAAATTAACTATTCCAGCTAGTACTTAGTACAGTGTTCTATATATGTCACTATAATTCTCTCAAAAATTTAGAAGATTCCACAATGCCCTTGTAAGTTTATCGCAGCAAATTTGGGGCTCCTGGTTTGAGAACCATACTTATTTATGCCTTATAAATTTCTAGTCCCCTGAGGAGCAATCCTTATGAATCTAGTCCACAGAACTATTACCTATTTTTAACTGGTTAATAAACTTAAATTGTAAAATAAAAATACACAAGTCTTTTTAAATTAGGACTTCAGAGAAGAACTTACCTAAATCAAAATCGTACATACAGTAGGTCATCAGAATGTCATGAAGCAAAATCAACCCTGGATTATCTTGACCTTCATAAAATTTGTTTGTTCGATCTGTTCTGTTAACATCTTTTTCTAAAGAGGGAAATTATCACATATTTGAAAACCTCTCAAAAAACAGATTCTTATAAAGCTTACATCTTTAAAAGTACAGAATTACTTGCTATTAATTTCACTTCTTGCCAAGTTTTACATAAAGAAAGAAAAATTCATCAAATTATATTTCAAATATGGAGTAAAGTAACATTTTGGAATATTGTTCAAAACAAGTTCACTTCTTCACAAATTTTTTAAGTATTCTTCAGTTTTAATCTAAACATAGAAACCTTTTATTTGCACAGTCAAAAATATTTTCAATGAATTAAAAGCAACACTAATAATTAACATTAATTAGCAACAAAAAATGACCATCATTAACGCATGTGATAGGTAGTAGTACTTGAAAAAAATAATTTTTAAAAAGTTAGTAGCCAATCAAGTGTAATCAGAAATTTATTTCATTCATGATTACTCCTTCATTATAAGAAGCATTATCAACTTTCTTGTTATGTTTCAAATTTATCTTTAGGAAAAATTGCTTCCATATTTTCATATACATACCATTCAGTTTAAACATTATAAGCAATTTTATAATTTTTAAAAAATTAAAATCCATACTTTGATGATGGAAATGAATTTCACATCATTAAAAACAGAAATAGAAATATCACCTTGAGCACATCCAAAAGTATCAACAATTCAATTCACCAACACTAATGCCTACTAAGTGCATTTTGTGAGACTACAACAAAAAAGGCATTCTCCAACTTGAATTTCTCAGAAAATCAGGAAGAAACAACAAACTCAAAATGATTTATTCCAAAATCAAGTCTGTTGTAAAGCTTTAATTATCCTCCCCCTATTGAACTAAATAATTTGAAAAACTTTCAAAACTCTTTACACAGAAATAGGATGGTATTTCACAATGAAATAGAATCTAATAATAGATAACATAAGTTTAGATTATACAAATACATTTTTTAAAAATTATTAGAACAATATTCCATCTTTCTGTTAAAATACACATTTGGTTTTTAAAATACAAGCAGGTATCTATAGGATTATATATATACTTCTCAAACAAATAAGCAAAAGCAATACCAAAAAAATTCATGCTATGAATATAAAATTTCAATTTAAAATGTCAAAATATTTCATTCTCATTTCACAGTTGACAAATAATTTTCTACTAATTAAAGCACAATTTACAATGACAAAATGCCAACACAGACTATCAGCCTTAGTGTATCTTAAACACAGTAAAAAGTTGTTCAGATCCTCATGAACTATCAGTATTTCTTTCTTCTTATGTAGATACGTAGTAATGATAAGCCAGGCAGAAATTGTAAAAGGGATCAAAAAATGATATATAAAAATGGTAATTTATAAGGTATCTGTAGAAGCAAAATGAGAACTTAAGTCAAGCCCTAGTGAAATCTAATTGACCATGGAACTTGGTATACCTAAAAAAAAAAAAGTTTAAGACAAACACAATCATGCTGGTTGACCCCACTTGGCATCACCAACCTCAAGTGAACCTATAATGCTATCTGGCAATCATGCACTATTTCCCTTGTCCATTCATTCTCCCAATACATTCAACTACTTTACACCTCTTGTCAAGCCTCCACCTTCTCCCACATTTTACTCTCACATCTTGCCTCCAACCTCTGGGAAAATGTAAGCTACTCAAGGAGAACTTCCCAGATACCCACCATTCTAACCACATAACTGCACGTGAGTTTATACAGTCTCTGTTCTCTCCTATCACTATCATGAGTTTTGATGATCTTGGCTAGGACCAGCCTCCCTTTTCATGTAGGAAATCCATTACCACTGGCTACCCAAGGACTGTAGCAATTCTTATCTAGTTCCTCTACTAATTTTATTTCCTCCTCCTCCTCCAGTTGTTCTTCTCTACTGAACTATTCCTATAACATTCAACCATATGCCATTATTTCTTTTATCATCAAAAAAACTCTCTTATCATAATTCTCCCTCTAACTACAGTCCATTTTCTCTCCTTGTTTAGAGTAAAACTTCAATGAGCTGTACTTATTGTCTCCAAGTCCTCTCCTTCTGGATTACCTCTAGGTTGTCATATCCACAAACCCACGAAAATTTTCCTTTAATCAAAATCTCCAATAATCTCAATACTTTTTGTAATGGTGAATCCAAATCTTCATCTTATATGACATCCTAGTCATACTTTCTTGAAATACAGTCTTTATTTGTCTTTTAAGATACCAAGATTTTGTTTTCTTTTCCTCTGGCTTTTTCTCGGTTTCCTTTGCTCCTAATTTTTCCTCGGTTTAAACCTCTTCTTTTCTAAATATATTACTCCCTTGGGAATTTTATCTAGTTTTCCAATTCATAGTTTCATGACGTCTCATACCATATATATATTAATGACCCCTAAATTTATCTCTAGCCCCTTTCTCTCTTCTGACTTCCTCCTAGTAAGATGTGGACATCCAAGAAGCAACTGAATTCCAAACATTCTCTTCCAAACTTTCTTTTCTCATAGCTTTTCCCATTTTAGTAAAATAGCACTTCCATTTCTCCAGATGTTCCCCTAAAAACTTTAGAATCATCCTTTAATCTTTGTCTTCCTGTCTGACACTGATATATTAGTTAAACCTTCAAAATACATTTAGAAACAAATATTCAGTTCTCCCACCCAACTCATTCTACTTCCCAGCCCAACCTCACTCCATTCTAGCTACACTGGTCTCCTTGTTCTTCTTCAAACATGCAGAGGTCAGGAGCCCAGAATGCCTTTTACCCAGATAGTTGTATAGCATATACCCACTTCTTCAAGCGTCTAGTCAAACCTTTCCACCTCAACTGCTAGCCCCCCAGACCAAGCAAACATCATCTCTCACCTGGACTATAGCAATAGCCTCAATTGATCTTTCTCCTCCCACCTTTGCCACTCTACACTTAATCTCCAGACAGTTAAATCATTGTCACTATTCTGCTCAAAACCCTTAATTGGGGGCTGGGAATATAGCTCAGTTGGTAGAGTGCTTGCCTTGAATGCACAAGGCCCTGGGTTCAATCCTCAGCACCACCAAAAAAAAAAAAAAAAAAAAAACATCTTAATTGGCTTCTTATTTCACCCAGAATAAAAGCTGAAGTCTTTACAATAGCAATGCTCTACATAGATCTATATCTAATCCTCTACCATTACTCTCTGATTTCATCAGTTTCTATATTCCATCCCAACTCATCCCAGTCACACTTGTCTCCATTCTATACCCTCAAAATGTAAAAACATTCTGGGATGGAAACAAGTCTAAGACAAGTTGATCCTTTCTGCTTAGGATGCCTTTTACCTATATGTCAATCTGCATCACTTACCTCTCCCCTTTTACAAGTTTCTACTCAATATTCAATATCAGTATCTCAATAAACGCATTCTATAATTGCCCACGCTGCAACTGCAACATCACACACAAGCTACCTAACCCTCTTCCCTGCCTTATTTTTCTATTCAGCACTTACCACTAACATACCATGTTACTTACTGATCTTGTTTACTGTCTGTTCCCCACAGGAATGGAAGCTCCTTGAGGGTAAGAATTTTGCCTGTTTTGTTCACTGATGAATCCCCAATGCCTAGAGGAGAGCCTAGTACATAACAGGCACTAAGTAAATTTAATTGAATGAATGAATGTAGGAATGCTTAAAATAATCAATGTGATTTTAAAAGATGCCCTGGTGATTCTGATGTGCAGTCAAAGTTAGAAAACAGTGAAATAAAGACAAGGGTCCCTGAGCTCTCTAATTGTCTCTCTTAATCCTAGGTAATATATTTCATGGATATTAATAATACCCAAATTTATATCTCCTATCAGACCACTTCAGACTATGTGATTAGCACTTAACATTTCATATGTATGTTTTAACTTAAGGGGTGAAATACTTTTATTAGGTGAAAACACCTAATTAAATTTCCCCATACCTCATATCTTAAATTCCACCCCATATTTAATACATTAAAAAATCTTATCAATTCTATCACCAAAATAGGACATGAATCCTTCTATTTCTATATATCTCTGCTACCACCATCTCTTGCATAGATACCTGCCTCCTAGTAACTGGCGTGCCTATTCCTACCCTTACCTTTATACAACCCATTTCCTCAGAGCAATAAAAAATTATTTAAAAACATAAATAAGATACCCTAACTTAAAATGCTGCAATAGTTTCTCATCATATTTGAACATGCCAGTTTCTCATCATGATTCACAAGGTCTACAGGCTACTATACAGTTTTGCTTTTAATATATTTTTTTTAGTTGTAGTTGGACACGATTCCTTTATTTTATTAATTATTTTTTTATGTGATGCTAAGGATCGAACCCAGCGTCTCGCACATACTAGGCAAGGATTCTACCGCTGAGCTATGATGCCAGCCCCAGTTTTGCTCTTAATAAGATTAATTTAAACCCCCCAAAAAGCTTTTGGCAAACTGTTATGGTTTAAATATGCAATATCCTCCAAGAGCTTATTTGTTAGACAATGTAAAATTTTTCAGGTGAAATGACTGGATTATGAACCTTGACCTAATCGGTGGATTAGTCTACTGATAACAGATTAACCAAGTGGCAAATGTAGGCAGGTAGGATGTGGCTAGAAGAAATTGGTCACTAAAGATGTGGCTTTCGGGTTTATGTTTTGTCCCCCACTGAGTTGAACATGTCTCTGCTTCCTTGTTGCCATGTCCCGAGCTGCATTCTTCTGCCACATCCTTCCACCTTAATGTTCCTGTTCTGCCTCACCACGGGCCCAGAGTTATAGAGTTGGCCATCTGGGGACTCAGACTTACCAACTGTGAGCCAAATAAACATTTCCTCCCCTAATGGTTCCCGTCAGGTCTTTTGGTCACAGCAATAAAAAAAAAAAAAATAAATGCTCTCAAAAAATGTTTTTTAGAAAAAGTATTACAGAAAAAGAATTTTAAAACTAACCTATTATATTTATACTAATAGCATAGTATAGTTAAAAGAACATTTAATTAAGAATTAGGTTTGACTATAAGTCTAGAATGTGGAACTACATGAATAGATGGCTTTAAAAAATTCACTAATCTTCTCTGGACTTCAATTTTATTATCTGCTAAAAAATAAGAAAACTACTAAAATACATCTCAATTCAAATTATGCTATGGAGATTTAAAATATCTGGATATTTCTACCAGTCTCCTGGAAAGAATGTGAATAGGACACAATAAAAAGTTGAGAAGATGACAGTCAACATCAAAGGTACCTGATATAAAGGGAAGAGAATATGTCATGTAGGGGAAAAAAGATTCAAAATAGTGAATCAGTTAACCTCTAAGATCCCTTCCAGGTTAAATATTTTATGTCCAAGCAAGGGAAAAAATATCCATTACCATTTTTTCTACTGAAAATGGAAACAGGGAGTTTTATTTGGAAACTTCAGATAACTCCCTTTCTCAGGACCTCCAACCTTTTGCCTTAATAGAGGAGGGATACAGTTTATTCTGTTATAGGTACTAAATCACTGGTATGTTGGGCTTTCCACTATAATTGAGAGAATTTTTCTTGGAAGAGAGGTGGTGGCAACACATCCCTATACACCTGTGATGCTATGGTTTTCCAAAGCCAATATAAAAGTTTCAAATCTAAGTTCACTAATATCCAAAGTCACCCTAAAATTACAGAAAAACCATATGATAATACAGTAAATATTAAAATTGGGCTCAAACTTAACCATGTGACCTTAGACAAATCATTTATGCTTTCGATGCTCCCATTTTCTCATTTGTAAAGTAGATATTATGAACTGAGGCAGATAGCAGACTTGTAAGGTACATAACAGAAACTATGTATCTTTCAATAATTGATACCAACCTGGTCTTTATCATAAAAGCCAGAAAACCCAGTAATGAGTATCTAGACACAGGCTAATACTTTTATGATAAAATTCTATCAATCACCTCTTAAGAGAATAGTTATTCCCTGTCAAATATTCTATTTTCAAATACAAAAATTTACTACTTAAGTTATTTACCTAATTAAAAAATAAAATGTATACATTCTTAGAGAAGGTCCAGATGGATATAAATCAAAGTTATTGACCATGATTATCTCTGAGAGACAGAAACAAAACTAATTTTTATTTTCTTCTTTTACTCACATTTAGTTTCTAATTTTCTATAATAAACACAAATCACTTTCATAGTAATGAAAAACTAAAGTTTTTAAAAATGAAATCAACTCAACAAGCAAATAAAGCTAAATAATCTTTTTTTTAATTCCCATTTTGAAAATGAAAATTGAGTACCTCAGCACTTATAATGACTGAATTCATGTCTATTGGATGAGAAAAATCAAGAGCTTTATAATACAAGTCCCATTGTACTTTGCAATTTTGATTCTTTTGAACCTCAAAACTGAACCATCTTTGCTTCTTTAATTTTATCAAGACTTCAATGTAAACCCCTCTCCTACATTTCCAAAGTTAAGAAAAATTACCGATAAGACTTCTATAATCTCTTAACCTCGAGTTTCTCTTCTCTTGTTCCTCGCTGACAGACTTCCACTGTAGTTTCATCCTGAAGTATTCATCACTATAGAAAACAATTTTATACCAAAAAAAACTATTTGAAAACTTTTCTTTTAACATTGCTTAATTGGGTTTTTCTATAAATAGTACAGGAAAGCATTTATGATGTTTAGTGGGATGGTAACTCATAAATATGACAGTGAAATTTTGCTTTATGTTATGGTAAATGAATGAAAACAAACGAAAAAATAACCTCATACATGTCACAAAGTTTATGTGATAAAGTTAGGCTACAGGCTAGAATAACTTTAGGTACGCTTTTAAAAACATCCCAATTCTTAAAATTATACATAAAGTTATTCTAGTCATTAAAATTATTTGACCACTAAAGTTTCTGAATAATTTTAAATATAAATGATTTTTTAACGCGATATAAGAGTTCCATTTTCCAACCAGTCTATTATAGAAATTTGTTAATGTAAAAATATCTCAGAAGTACTGGGATTGGTAGAGATTTTGAAAACGCTCCACAGGATAGAAGTAGCTTTAAGTCAAAGGATAGACTGACAATGGGGAACAAGAAATATACCTGCAAAATATACTCTTTTCAGTATAAAAAATAACTTAAAACAGAAACATTCTTCTAAAAGAATTATCAGTATGTAAGAGTATCATGAAAATAATTTAAAGGTAACTAACCTAAGTAGTAAACATACTTATCTCATGAGTTTTTTTTTTATAATTTCAGAATAAATTATATAACTGAGTCAAAATGAACAAGATACATTTTTAAATGCAGGTCTAAATAATTATCTTTAAAGTACGCAAAAAGCTTGTACACAAGGTTGGAACAAGAGGACCTGAATTTTTCTATCATACTCACCTTTTACATACTCACCAATATACAATGAGGTCCTTCTAACTGTTTCTAGTTAGAACTATTTATAGTGCTCATAATTTTTAAGTTAAAATAATAAAAATGAAATTATTTTCCTATTTTTCTAGTCTATTTCAAATTCTCATTTACAAACTCTATACTAATTTGTATGGTTAAGTTACAGAAATTTCTTTGACAAACAAAGACCAGTACTTACGTTTTTTGCTTTTGTAATTGAGTCCTTTCATCCTTGGTACTTTCCCAAGGAAAATATCCCAGAAGAAATTTCCATGCTTGCTTTCTCAATGAATGGCTAAGACCCTGAAGAAAGCATGTACATTAAATTAGCAAAAAATAAACAGCAATAGTGTAAGTTCACAAAACTGGCAAGAAAATAAATAAGAAAACTAATACTTAAGAGGTAGTTTTAACTGGGCGCAGTGCTACATGCCTTTAATATCAGAACTCAAGAGGCTGAGGCAGGAGAATCATATATCTGAGGCCAGCCTGGGCAACTTGATGAGGCCTTAAGCAACTTAGCAAGACTCTGCCTCATATACAGAATGGAGAGCCAGGCATGATAGCACATGCCTATAATCCTAGCAACTTGGGAGGCTGAGGCAGGAGGATCACAAGCTCAAGGCCGGCTTAGCAACTAGCAAAGCTCCAATCAACACAGAGAGAACCTGTCTCAAAATAAAAAATAAAAAGAGCTGGGGACATACTTAATGGTAAAATGCCTCTGGGTTCAATTTCCAGTACTGGGGTGTAAAAAAGGTAGTTTTATACATAAAAATAGTTCAATTCAATGAATACTATTTTCTTTTTCACTTCAAGAATCTGAAGGTGTAAGAAGCTGCTAGAAAGTTTACAACAATGCAGAGTATATAGTAGACTATATAGTGAACAGTGAGGCTAATGAGTTTTTCTAAGCCCAAAATTACCGGATAAGGCAAATGCTACTGAGGTACATGCCTCTTTCACAAAACCCATTAAAACTTCAAGTAAGGAAGAATATCTGCCCCTAGGTTTAAGGGGCAGTTATCTCCATACTTGACCCCCAGGGACATAATAAGTACTTTGCTCTGTCCCTCTCAATCCAGAAATCATAAGGTATCATTCAAAGAAATAATTCATTCTTCCCCTTAAAAAAAAATCATAAGGTATCATTCAAAGAAATAATTCATTCTTCCCCTTAAAAACAAACTAACAAATACCTCAATACTTGCAGTATATAATATAATCAATATTAGAGTTTTTAAATTACCCCTCTAAATATCATCTGCTTCATATTATCTACATTTAAAATTCTTCCTTCAGAATCAATGTTCTTAGACCACTCTTCCAGTGATACTGGCTCTCTCCTTTGAACAACAGGTCGTTCTCCCAAGTCAATCTAAAATAAGTAATAAGAGTACTTCTTTAACAAGTTAGATTAAATCAAGGTATACAGAAACATTATTTTTCAAACTTGAGTTCTCTTTCCTTATTTTCTAGTGTTTAGTCCATGGATTATAAATTAGCATTAAATACATTTTCCGCCTCTTACTATACAAATAACTGTGTTACAAATTCAGAGATACGAAATCCCTTAGATTAAAAACATTTGTCATTTAAGAAAAAAACTTCTTTGCTATTTTGGCATTCAGTTATGTAAAACAGAACATTCAACATATAAACTCTGTGAGACCTTTCAAATCAAGTAGTATGCTACATTGTTTTAAAAAATTTAAAAAGGAGAAAATTTTTATATTAACCATTTCTTAAAATTAGCTCTTCTTGGGGCTGGAGTTGTAGCTCAGTGGCAGAGCACTTCCCTAACATTTGTGAAGCACTGGGTTCGATCCTCAGCATCAAATATAAATAAATAAAAAATAAAGGTACATCAACAACTAAAAACTATTTTTAAAAAAATTAGCTCTTGGGCTGGGGTTGTGGCTCAGTGGCGGAGTACTTGCCTAGCATGTGTGAGGCACTGGGTTTGATTCTCAGCACCACATATAAACAAATAAATTCATAAAGTTCCATCAATAACTAATAAATTTTTTTTAAAAATTAGCTCTTCTTCCAAACTAAAGTTTGTATTTGTCAAAACTGATTCATAGCCAGGCGCACACCTGTAATCCCAGCAGCTCAGGAGACTGAAACAGGAGGATCACAAGTTCAAAACCAGCCTCAGCAAAAGCAAGGTGTTAAGCAACTCAGGAAAACCCTGTCTCTAAATAAAATACAAAATAGGGCTAGGTATGTAGTTCAGTGGTCAAGTGCCCCTGAATTTAATCCCTGGATGCCCCCCTCCAAAACAAACAAACAAACAACAACAACAACAAAAAAAAAACCTGACTCATAACCCATTAGTTCCACTTGACATTTTCTAGCTCTTTGTTTTTAATTCAATTAACAGATGTTGGTAATTTAAAAATACCAATTCCAAGATAAAACCTTTAATTAAGCACAACTTGGATATTTATAATTTTCTTTCTATAAGTAAGTCTAGAATTATAACAAATTAAAAATTCTTGTTAAGCATATATTAAGATGTACTATTAATTCAGGGCCAAAAAACAATTTGACTTAAAAAATAAAAGACTCACATGAAAAGAAAAACCGGAGTGTCTCTGATGCCTCCCAAGAAAACACAAATCAGGAACAGAACTAAGAGGCAATATGCAAAGCTCACCAATCACTTACTCCTATTCACTTAATAAAACAACCTGCTCACAATTATTAAAAGGTAATCAAAATACTGTCATATATAACTAAAAAAACAAAAAGATTTTCTTTTAAATTAAAAAAAAAAGGTAATCAAAGAGCTAGACATGGTGGTGCAGGCTTATAATCCCAGCAACTCAGGAGGCAGGGGAGGAGGATTGCAAGTTCAAAGCCAGCTTCAGCAATTTAGCAAGACCCTGAGCAACTTAGGGAGACCCTATTTCAAAATCAAAAGGGCTGGGGATGTAACTCAGTGGTAAAATCCCCAAACAGGGGGGAAAAAGTAATAAAAGAAAAAAGAGTAACAACACTCAAGAAGAGAAAGTACAATCAAGAATATGGTGGAAGACAAGTGTTAACTGTCAGAAATGTTAGCAAAAAGCTGTAAAAACAAGTTAGGGGAAAGAGGCAGATGTCACTAATATTGAGTTTTCATTTCTACAGCATTCAGTGCACATACTCCCATTAAAATAATAAGACTGTATTAAATGTAAATCTCCACTCACTCTTGTAATGACTTCAAATCCTGGTTCTTCTTGTTGATTTATTTTTAGGCCTGGAATAGCATCACTAAGAAAATCTGCCATTTCTGAAGGTGGTCGTTGGTGTGTAGAGGGATCACTGCCTCTTAAACTATCGAAAATGTAGTTTGTCACTTTGGAAAATCCTACCATAGTTGCTGTGTAAGGATCCTTTTTAATTTTCTATGTAACAGGAAGAAAAATATTGGCATTATTCATTCAAACAAAGAGTAAAAATATCCCCCACTATAGAACAAAAAGCAAAGCTTTTTTAAAGAGGAGAAATCAGAACTAAAATAAAGTGTTCTAAGATTATCTTAATTTTTTTCTTGGAAGAAAAATTTAAATTTTCTAAGCCAACCTTTCATTTGGTCAAAATAGCATAATAAACAGCAAGTGAATCTACTGATTAAATTACAGATAAACAAATGATTTGCAGGCTTCATCTAATCTGCATATATCAGAAATATATGCAGTGCTTACTTTCCAGTGGTGAATGACCCACAACAGCTTTCTTCTGTCTAGCAGTCTTGCCTTTACAAAAAAAATAATAAATAAATATTCCTTGAAGTGTGTACTAGCACCTAGCACAAAATTTGACAGCTATATTTAGAAGCTCGGTATTTAAATAGTAGCTGACATTTTAACCCAATTATAGTGATAGTAAAAAATCATACCAGTAAGAATAATTTGTCTGGGACAATGCTGTCCGAGAAAACAGTAGAAAAAGCCTTTTGCTGTTAAGTCCGAGGGTTACTTCTGAAACATACGCTGCTTGTTCATTCAAGTTTAGCAAAATATTTATTAAGTAACTGATTATTTCATAATAAGAAAAGCTGTCCCCTCACTTTTTATTTTAAACAATTTTAGCTTCCTATCCTCCTTCCTAAAAAGCTCCCTCTCATTAATTAATTAATCTCATTAATTTTTATATCTTCAAAACCAAAGAAATATATTTCAGTGCCTGAAATATGTGTTCAAACATCTGTTAATAAGTGCATAAATGAATAAGTAACCATCTCATTAGTTCACATAGTAATCTAAGTGAAATTCAGCCATACTAAGTGCACAATTTTTAGCCAAATGCAAGAACATGCTAAAATACTTTTAGAGAATTAGATTATCATGACCCCAAAATAACCTATATAAATGAAAAATAAAGATTCAAACCAGATTTTCCCTAAATTGATCATTTATGAATTCAAATTTGTTTACTTTTTGACTCTTAACCAATGAACACTGTAATGAAAATCTACTGATATCCAATTTTAGTATTATGATAAAGAGAAAATTTTGTGTTAAGAGTAAATAATAACCAAGGAAGCTTCTAGGACTTGCAAATAATATGGATCATATTACTATTTCTATAAAATTATAGAGTATAGTTCCATAAAGATTTACACACACAAGTCTCATTTCTGAATATTCTCTGAGAAGGTAAAAGGTAGAATATATATAAAATATTGAGTCAAATTAATTAATACAAGATCAACTTAAGAAACATACTTGTATTAAACCATATGCTGGTTCATCAAGAAGATTTTCAAAAGACTGTGAAAGACTTTTATTCTGACAATTCACAAGAAGTATTCTTTTATCCTGTGGAGATCTGTAATGAAAAGGGGATTTATAAAAACTTCTAGCATACTACATCAACACTGCCTGCACAATTACTAATGCATAGTTACTTTTCCTAGCAAAAGAAAAACTTAACATCCAGTTCTAGAAGTTTCCCAAATAGTCTAGCAAATATTTAATAACTATTTTAAATGAGTTCTCAACTACATAAAATAATAAATTAGTAAATACTATATTAACAAATTGTATACAAAAATTAATAAGTACATTTTTATTCTAGGCAAAGCTAAGATGTTTAAATTATAATGAACCCAAATTCTTGTTTAGAATTATAGGATAAAAGTTTTTTAAAAATGTCTGCCTTTATTATCATAAAAATTAAAAAGCCAAACAACTGTATATGATCTGAACAATACAGAAAATATGTCTTTTTTTGAAATGGTTCCCAATTTCATTCCACAGTTTGGTAAGTAGTACTGCTTTACAACGTTTTAAAAATACAGATGCATAGTTATTTGGTAAAGATCATTAATCATGCCAACCACAGTTATCAATACACACATATGAATATATTTAACAAGATTATTGTATATTATTTAGGTAACAGTATATTTTCAGTTTTCTTGCTTATTGAAATTCTGAAAGTCTCTCTCCACACTTGTAATTACACAATAAATAACATGCTTTCCAACTAGACATCTAATTTCAAATAATGACACTAATTATCCAATCTTTTTTCTATTAAATATAGTAAGTTTTTACACTTAAGTTGTAATAAACATATAACTTTTGTGTTTAAAATCAAAATTAAATGTGCTATTTTACTGCTGTTAACACCTCTAGTTTATTATAAATGTTCAAGATAAGATCTTTAATAACAGTTATCTCTTCTCAATTCTAACACAACAGGACGTAACAAGAATGCTACAGAGAATATAAAATCCAAAACAAGATCTTATTCTTACACAGTCAGAAACAACACTGAATCTGTAGAAACAATAGCAGCTAATAAGCCCATTGATTTTTTAAAAGAAACTGAGGTTATTCTTTGACATGGGGGAAATGTAGTTGAAAACACTCAATTTTCATCAAACATATTTTCCTAAAATTTTGGGGGATAGTGGGTATGATGAAGATTTATAAATTCTCACGAAGCATTTTTTTTTTAAATGCTAGGCCAACTTTGTTTTTGGTTATAACACAAATGGACCTTTATTTATTCATTTATTTATATGCAGTGCTGAGCATCAAACCCAGTGCCTCTCACATGCTAGACAAGTGCTCTACCAACTGAGCCACACAATTCCAGCCTAGACCAACTTTTAAATGTAGCTCAGAAAACAAAAGAAATTAATACAAGAACATTTTTTTTCTTTTTTTTTTCTTAGTGCAGCACTAAATACTGTGGATATTTTGTTTCTAACAATAAATTACATCAAATTATTTCTTTAAGATACTAATTAGAAAGTGGTCATGAAAGTCAATAAAACACTGCCCATCATGGGTGGGGGGAGGGGATGATGGCCAAAAAACATGCAACCTTCGGTTATCTGAGCTCAGATAACTCTATGGCTCTGTAACAACTAAAGTGGTCACTAAACTGAAGATGGGAAGAAAAAAACTGACTTACCAACAAGCAACCCCAAAAACTACTTAAAAGGAAATATTTTGTTTTTTATACCTAATTCTGTAATGATAGGTGGAGGAACCATATGAGAAAGAGAAATAAGAAGAAACTTAAGACCTGATTGTCCTGAAGGAATCAACAAAACATTAAAACATCAGTCAAGGGACAAGCAGTGTAGTGCTAGGCAACTATACACTCCAAAAGAGGGACCACTGCCCTTATAGAATATTATTACAACACTGTTTTAATCTACAAATGTGTATTCTGGGAAGCTGATCTTTTATGCCAACATTATTCAAAATTTTCAAATTCACTGCAACAGTAAGATAAACTTTTAATGATGCTAGTATCATCAATTATATTAAAACCCACTAACGAGCTTAAAGAAAACCATAGTCTAATATTACAACAGAAGCATATCTCCCGGAAACTCTGCAATGCATTCCAGGCTTTGGAATGAGTATCTAATCAAAGACCTGAAGATAAATTTAGAAACTATAAGTAGAACAAGGTTTGTATGCTGAGATGAAGTAGCAATCTTTTTTTTTTTTTTTAAAGAGAGAGTGAGAGAGGAGAGAGAGAGAATTTTTAATATTTATTTTTTAGTTCTCGGCGGACACAACATCTTTGTTGGTATGTGGTGCTGAGGATCGAACCCGGGCCGCACGCATGCCAGGCGAGCGCGCTACCGCTTGAGCCACATCCCCAGCCCTGAAGTAGCAATCTTATATTGCTATTAAGAATGCCTAATATGGGGCTGGGAATATAGCTCAGTGGGTAGAGGCTTGCCTCACATGCACAAGGCCCTGGGTTCAATCCCTAGCACCAAAAAAAAAAAAAAAAGGAATGTCTAATATATAACGCTAAAAAAAAATAAAATAACATTGCAAAGGATATCAGTAAAAAAAATGTGAATAAAAAATAGGTACACAATATTTATAATAACAAAATGTTATATCTAGAACTTAATCTTGTACATGGTACTTTATGATGATACAACCCATTTGGCTATGGGAGGGGGAATACTTTACTATTTGGATATTTACCTATAAATGTAAAAATGGCCAAAATATTAATGGAATAAGCAGGCCTCATTTATATCATTGCAACCAACTTGGTTCAAGAAAGTAAAAATGGACTTGTGATTCATTTTTTTTTTAACCCAAGTGAATATTATGGTTTAAGTGATGATAAATAGACAACACATATAAACGTCAATGAATATAATGCCTTGTTTTCCTGGGATAAGACAACCATTTGAGAAATACTAAGCCTCAAGAAACTGGGTTATTTTGCACTCTGATTAGGTTTACAAGAATGAAAGAGTAAACTAAGCACTGTTGGCCTAGCCTCTTTCTTCCTGGCTCTTATAAGGCTGTGAATCCCTAGCACAATCTCTGCTCAACCATATGGCAAAGCCTTGCTACTGTGGGAAAATACCTACTGTTTAGGGAGAAATACTTAATTATTAGGGAGTGTATTAGGACGACAACATAGCCAAAGTTATAGGCAACAGTCTTCAATTTAGCTTAATTTTAAAAAACCAAACACAGGGGGCTAGGGCTATACCTCAGTGGCAGAGCACTTGCCTAGCACATGTGAGGCACTAGGCATGATTTTTAGCACTACATAAAAATAAACAAAATAAAGGCATGCTATCTGTCTACAACTAAAAAAGCAAAAACAGAAACAAACAAACAAAAACACCAAGCAGATATCTAGTCTAATTCTCTTGGTTTTCAATTCTGAAAAAGATGGGAAGGATGACCCCCATGCACAGATTGGCTAGCATCCTAATGTAACTGAAACCAAGTGTTTCTTCAACTACTATTCTTTGTAGTTTCTTCAACTGTCTTTAACCACAAAAAGATGACTCTGGGAATATCATTTTGCATAGGATAACTGCTCTAGGCACAGGAAATGAGACTTCCCATGCCGATACACCTCATAAAACAAAAAGTTGAGGATAATATTTGGAAGTTTTCATTTCTTTGAACTTTAACTTTAAAATGTGAGAATTCTATTTACTTGGATCATAACTAACAAAAACAAAGACCTTCAAATCTTTTTCTTTGCAAACTTCATCCCTAGCTCTGCATGATGTGGCAAAAGCTAAGAGAACCAGGTTGCTCAATTAAATTAATTGTAATGACAGGAACATATTAGCCTCGGAAGCTATTAATTGAGGTGCTCCATTCTATTCCCATAGAGTGTTTAAAAAAAAAAAAACAATAAAAAGGAAAAATTTTCTTAAGAAAATGACAGAAATGAATACAGCAAAAATGGCTGGTACAAATTTGGAGTTTTTTTTTTTTTTAATATACTGGTGACCATTTGAAGAACCTTTACTTGAACTCGTGCAATCTCTGGTGAACTATAAAACATAATATAATGAGCATAATTTGTGATAGGAAAGGGAATAGGCAACACTTATTTTCAACCCAGAGGAGAAAGAGGTGCCATGAGGATAAAAATATTAGATGTACTATTCTTACACATTTCAGACCATTTGTGGGCAAAAAATAAACTGCCCCCATATTGTCACAGGAAAATATACAAAGGAATAATGGTTGACATTATGGAATAGTTTTTGAAATCATCTCTTCAGACAACTATCCCCTCCCTCAAGGATAGTCAAATCCTGGTGGGCCATAAACTTAATAACTGAGCTCAAAGAGGAGAAAAAAATACATATATATATATGTATGTATGTATGTGTGTATATATATAGATAGATAAAGAGAGAGAGAGAGATATTAACCTCTTCTATCTTTTCTCTTTTACTAGATCATTAAAATTTGTATTTAATCACTTATGCTCACCTCTCATTCTACCTTATCCTCCCTCAGTTGATTTCATTCTCACCTGTTTCAATTACTACTATACACAAAACTACATACTATCCTGTATTCTTTTGTACTATGTATGTCTTATTCAGAGTATTTACTACAGTTTTACAGTTTTACATTTGTTTAATTGATGTTTGTCTTTTCCACAATACTACAAAGTCCATGAAGGAAGAAACCATATCTTTTTGATTACTGATATTTTTTCTAGCATGTAACACTGTTACATCTAAGAAACAGCAGCCCCTCAAAAAAAAAGGAACGAAAAAAAATATGTAGGAAAGAACATCAATTCCATAGCTTCATGTTTCCAAATGGAAATAAGCACTTTTAAAGAAACTCTCCTTCCTGAGATCAGCAGAGAGCAAGGTGCGGCTTGTCATAACCCTTTCTGCTTTCTGCATGTTCTCTCGTGGGCCTCTCTGTCAACAGAGAACATGTTTTTTGGCATGCTCTCATTCTCATGGCAAATGATCTGTCCTTGCTAGGGATGCCTAGGGTAGTCAGAAGTGACAATAACTGAGTAAGTTCAAAATTAATTTGAGATGCCAGGAGTGGTGGCACATGCCTGTAATGCCAGTGACTTGGAGAGTGAGGCAGAAGAATCACAATTTCAAAGTCAGCCTCAGCAACTTAGCAAGGCCCTAAGCAACTTAGAACCTGTCTCAAAATAAAAAATAAAAAGGGCTAAGGATCAAGATATAAAATTAACACCCATAAATCAATTGATATACCAATGATGAATCAGATGAAAGAGAAATTAGGAAACCCATCCTATTCACAAATACCCTCAGGGGGAAAAAAAATACTTGGGAATTAATCTAACAAAAGTAGTGAAAGACCTCTACAATGAAAATTACAGAACACTAAAGAAAGAAATTGAAGAAGACCTTAGAAGATGGAAAGATATCCATGCTCTTGGATAGGCAGAATTAATATTGTCAAAATGGCCATACTACCAAAAGCACTATACAGACTTAATAGAAATATTATTAAAATTCCAATGATGTTCTTCATAGAAATAGGGAAGACAGTCATAAATTTCATTTGGGAAAACAAGAGGCCCAGAAGAACCAAAGCAATCCTTAGTGAAAAGAGGCATCACAATACCAGACCTTAAATTATACTACACAGCTATAACAACAAAACGAGATGGAACTGACACCAAAACAAACAAGGGAACAGAAGACACAGAGACAAAACCACATATATACAGTTATCTCATACTAGACAAAGACGCCATAATGACATACATTGGAGAAAAGACGGCCTCTTCAACAAATGGTGCTGGAAAAACTGGAAATCCATATGTAGTAGAATGAAACTGAACCCCTGTCTCTCAATCTGCACAAAACACAAAGTGGATCAAGACCTAGGAATTAGACCAAAGACCCTGTGTCTACTAGAAGAAAAAGTCTGCCCAACTTGCCATCATGTCAGCTTAGGATCTGACTTCCTTAACAAGACTCCTAAAACGCAAGAAATAAAATCAAGAATCAATAAATGGGATGGTATCAAACTAAAAGGCTTCTTCACAGCAAAGGAAATAATCAAGAATGTGGACAGACAGCAAACAGAATGGGAGAAAATCTTTGCCACTTGCACATCAGATAGAGCATTAATATCCAGGAAATATAAAGAACTCAAAAAATAACACCAAAACCCCCAAGTACCCCAATAAATAAATGGGCAAAGAAACTGAACAGGCACTACACAGAAGTAGTAATATAACTGGTCAACAAATATATGAAAAAATGTTCTCTAGCAATTAGAGAAATGGAAATCAAAAACTACACTGAGATTTCATCTCACACTGTCTAGTCAGAATGGCAGTTATCAAGAATACAAGCAACAATAAATGTTAGCAAGAATGTGGGGGGAAAGGTACATCATACATTGTTAATAGGACTGCAAATTGATGCAACCACTCTGGAAACCAGTATGGAAATTACAGAGAAAACTTGGAATTTAACCACCATTTGACCTGTTATCCCACTCCTTGGTTTATTCCCAAAGGACTTAAGATCAGCATACTACAGGGATGCACCTACATCAATGTTTATAGCAGCTCCATTCACAATAGCAAAGCTATGGAACCAACCTAGGTGCCCTTCAACAGAAGAATAGACACAGAAAATGTGGTGTATACATACACAAGAGAATATTACTCAGCCATTAAAAAAAAATAACTTTAGGACTTTTGCTAGTAAATGGATGGAACTGGAAACTGTCACGATAAATTAAATAAGCCAATCCTCAAAAAACAAAGGTCAAGGGGCTGGGGATGTAGCTCAAGCGGTAGCACGCTCGCCTGGCATGCGTGCGGCCTGGGTTCGATCCTCAGCACCACATACAAACAAAGATGTTGTGTCTGCGGAGAACTGAAAAATAAATATTTTTTTTTTTTAAATTCTCTCTGTCTCTCTCTCTCTCTCCCTCTCCTCTTAAAAAAAAAAACAAAAACAAAGGTCAAGTGTTCTCTCTGATATGCAGATGCTAACACACAATGTGGGGGTGGTGAAGTTTACTGGATTAGACAAAGGGGGATGAAAGGAAAGGTGGGGATGAGAACAGGAAAGACAGCAGAATGAATCGGACATAACTTTCCTATGTTCATATCTGAATATATGACCACTGTAACTACATCATCTTCAACCACAAGAATAAAATCCTAATTAGAATAAGTTATACTCCATGTACGCATGTCAAAATACACTCTGCTATCATGCATATCTAAAATAAACAAATGAAGAACTTTCTTATTTTTAAAAAAAAAAGAAAAGAAATGGAATTGGGGGAGGGGAGGGCTGAGGATATGGTTCAAAATCCTGGGTTCAATCCCTGGTACAAAAAAAAAAAAATTTAATTAATTTGAGGGGAATTATGAGGCTACATACTTAAGACTCACTAATAATAATATTTTTATCACCACCTCTGCTTCTTCTATTTACTTCTCATTTATACAAATTCAGAAACAGAAACTAAGCTCACTACCTCATTAAAATGCTACCAACACATATTCAAGATATACATACCCCTATAACTGTCTATGTGATTAACACTGTCCTTAAATCTATCAAGGACAGAAAATTCTACCTCCTGAATTTAATATGCCTGCCTCCTAATTTCCTTATAGAGTCATCCGAACCTACAATCTATTCCTCACAATAATCCTTTTAAAATCATATATCCAATTGATAATTACCATGACATCTATTCATTCAACTTTTACTGTGCATTTATCTATAAGTAACCAGCACTGTGGCTAGGAAGGGGGGGGATAAAAACAAGATGCAATACCTGTCCTTCTGAAACTTACATTCCATAACAGAATGCAAAAGAAGTAAATAGACAAAATTATTTTATGATCTTAATTGACATGAAGGAAGCAGACAAAAAAATAAGATAGAAGGAGAAATTTATTAGATGGTGAAAGAGTGATCTAAAAAAATCCCTCTGAGGAAATACTAAACTGAGACCTGAGATCAGAAAGGAATTTTGATGAAGAAACTTTTTTTTTATGGCTGAGTAATATTCTCTTGTGTATATATACCACATTTTCTTTGTCCATTCTTCTGCTGAAGGGCACCTAGGTTGGTTTCATAGCTTAGCTATTGTGAATTGACCAAAAGATCTTTTCCAGGCAAAAGAAAGAGCATGTGTAAAGGACTTTAAGATACAAAAGAATTTAAGGGATTTTAGGAACTACAAAAAAACCATGTGATAAGAACACAGCAAAGAATGGTTAAAGATGAGATTTAAGATAAAAAACAAAGCAAAGATAGAGCAGGCCCTTGTTGACCATCATAAAAAGTTCAGAATTATATTTACTGTTGCACAAAGACTTTTCTTCAAGTTAAATTCCCATATCCCTCAAGTATCTTCCAAACACCATTGTGATCCTTTTCCTTACACTGGTTATCTCCACAGTGCAGAATAGTTAGTCCAGCACATTTAAAATGCAGTACAGGGCTGGGATTGTGGCTCAGCGGTAGAGCGCTCGCCTAGCGTGGGCGGGATGCGGTAGAGCGCTCCCCTAGCGTGGGTGGGACCCGGGTTCGGTCCTCAGCACCACATAGAAATAAAGGCATTGTGTTGTGTCCATCTACACCTAAAAAATAAATATTAAATAAATAAATAAAATAAAATGCAATACTTAAAACTAAGCCTGCTTCTCTAAAGTATGATCTTATCAGTAAAGAGTAAGATTCCTCACCTTAGATAACATGCTTTAATTAACAGTCTCAGATCAAAGAGCTCTTGTAAGTTATATCACAACACATTTATTGAGTTTACTACAGTGCTAAATGCCTCCACAGTCTCTAATGCTGCTGCTCAATCAACTGCCATGACCACCTGCTCCAATCATGACACTGCCTCTCCTGAAATCTACTTTAACTTCTCAATGGTAACTTATTCACAGCTTCTCTCTTGAAAATTAAAACCAACATACCACCAATCAAGCCTGACTTTCTTATCTTAATGGTATCAAACAGCATGCTTAGTGCCATTCAGAGGTTAAAGAAAGAAACTCAGGCCAGGAGCTATACAATCAAATTTGCTGGGCTACTCCCATCCTTACATAATCTAAATCTAGTCAAGGTGCTATTAAACTCTACTATAAAGTGAAGAATTATTAATGGAGTTAACAATCATCTACTGCAGTTCTCACAAGCCAAAAACCTCAATTTCTCCCTTCTCAATTTGATTTGTGATCCAACCAATCACAAAGTCTAGTCCTAAATATTTCTCCAATACTTCTACCTTGCCTGCCACTCTCCTTGTTCCAGCCACCTTAATCTCATCTGGATGAATGGAACCTGCCATCGTGACTTAACAAAATCTTTCGTGCTCTGGTCCTTACACATATCTCTGGCCTTATATGTAACTTCAGTACTTTTCTTTCCCCCCCACTTTACAGACCTGTAATACGAACTACGATTACATCATGCTTTTGCTCTCCCTCTACTAAAGCATTCCTCCCTCTAAACGTTCACACTAATGATTCACTATTTTTTCAGATCTCAACTTAGATGCTACTGCTTCCAGAAAATCTTCTTTGATCCTCAATTCCCAATATAAATTATGTATCCCTTCTTTAATCCTGGGAGCTCCCAAAAGTACCCTGCAGTTCTTCCCTCTTAGTTCTTGAGTTTTAATTGCCATTTACTTGTTGGCATCCTTCACAAGAACATACATTCTCAGAGACTGAGTAACACACCTGTTTTGTTCATTCTAAGTGTCAAGCAAATAGCATAGTACTTGAGAAGAAAAAGACACGCCCCACTCCACCCCCAAGAAAAAATTGTTGAGAATGAGACCAAGAAAGCATATGTCCAGGTATATAAATAAGACAAGATTTTTGAAAAATGAGAAGGCTTTGTTTTCCAATTTACATATAATTTTCAAAAGACACAGGCTTGCCTGACTTAAAAGTTCCAACATTACAAATAAACTTGCATTTTAACAGAAAAAGGTAAATTAGTAAATATATAATTCATAAATTACTAACACATAATTCATTCAAACAATAATATTTTTTAAGTATCTTTCTTTAGTTGTAGATGGACACAATGACTTTATTTTATTTATTTACTTTTATGTGGTGCTAAGAATCGAACCCAGTGCCTCACATGTGCTAGGCGAGCACTCTACTACTGAGCCACTACCCCAGCCCTCCAACATAATAATATTGAATTAGTCTTTTCTTTAAAACACTAATAATGTGAAAACATGTCAGACTGAAATCACTAAAATGGCAAAAAATTTTATTTGGTCATTGATCCAAAGTCAATATCCCAGAAAAAATTAAGTTGTTCAAGCCCTCATATACACATAGGGCACTGAGGCCCAATGACATGTGAAACTAGCTTACTTTGGGGTTAATACAATAATCCAGTTTCAATAAGTAGAAAATAATTTGATACTTACTCACACAATACCACATATTTTTCAAGAGATTCAATCAGTAGTTTGCTATCTCCTTGATGAAAGTGCAGAGCAGGGAGTACGACATCATCCTTTAGTCTGAATACCAAATACGACCAGCCCATACCTTCTTTGTTTTGCTTGATTGATTTCAGGTCTGTCAAACTGAACAGGAATGACCATTTGCTTTTCCCATTTCTATGACTCGGAGCATCTTAAAAACAAGAAAGTGGGGCAAAATATTTTGTTCACCTTTTTAAATGTACTGAGAGTGCTCTTCATGACTGCCTAAGCGAAATCTGTTAAACCCAGGGAATCATATTCATTCATGTTTCTATGGTTTCCATTTGTATTAGAAATGGCAACATAATGTTTTCCTAAAAAGAATTATTTTTAAAATAACTACCCTGACACAAATAAATCCAAAAAAACGTTATCCCTATGTAAAATATAAGCTTTGCCCCAAAATGATCATGACTTTGAAGCAGGCTGGCTCAATCCAAATTGCAGGTCTATCATCTTACTAACTGAATAATCTGCAGCAAATAACTGAATCTCTTTGAGCCACAGTTTCTTTTCTTTTTTTTTTTTTTTAAAGAGAGAAAGAGAAAGAGAATCTTTTTTTAAATATTTATTTTTTAGTTTTCGGTGGACACAACATCTTTATTTTTTATTTTTATGTGGTGCTAAGAATCGAACCTAGCACCCTGCACATGCCAGGAGAGCACACTACCGCTTGAGCCACATCCCTAGCCCCAAGCCACAGTTTCTTTAGCTATAAAATGGAGATAATTATAGTTACTTTCCAATACCATCCCAATAATTAAGAGATAATACTTGTCAACTAAGTGGTACAGGCCAAGTATATAACAAATAATAAGTGTTAATCTTTCCCACTCCATACCAAAAAAAAAAAAAAAAGAGTAGCATAATTCTCTTAAGAAAATCATTTCATCTTTAAAAAATTTTTATTTATCTACTTCCTTTTGTAATAATTTTTAAGAGACTCTACTGATAATGAAGATAAGCATACTGATTTAACAACATCAACAACACTGGAGTGACTATACAGATGATTTGTTTCCCCCCCACACCCCCACCCAAAAAAAAAACAGTGGGGGATTAAGGATGAAAAGATGAGAAAGCTTCAATAAGAAGGAAATTCAGGGCTGGGGTTGTGGCGCAGAGGTAGAACACTCGTCTAGCATAAAAATAAAAAAATATATTGTGTCCACCTATAACTAGAAAATAAATATTTAGGGAAAAAAAGAAGGAAATATACTTGATCATTTTGCTAAATCAACTTTCTGTTAAATTAAGACCTCAGTTCAAACCAAACTATAGTTACGTAAAACTAGCATTTCTGAGTATGTTTACAGAATTTAAAATCCTATGGGCTGTGGTTGTGGCTCAGAGGTAGAGCACTCGCCTAGCATGTGTGAGGCACTGGGTTCGATCTTCAGCACCACATAAAAAGAAAATAGAGATATTGTATCCACCTAAAACTAAAGTAAATAAATATTTTTTAAATAATAAATAAATAAATTAAGATCCTAGGTTCAGAAATATTTTCATAACTGTTCACAAATCAAAGATTAACTATTAAAATAAAAAATTTATAAAAGGAAAGAAGTATTTTTGTTAATAACACTAATCCCAATAATCAATTTCTAATCTAAATTAGTTTATTTTAATAATTTAACTCAAACAATAGCATGTCGGTGTCTCTAAAATTTTAAACTTTTCTGTTATTTGATAAGAAATGTCACATTATTATCTTGCTACTCAAGATTTTTATGAATTGTCCCACATAATCATAATCAATTCCATAAGGATAAACTACATAGAAGACAGCTGCCTCTAAGACTTGATCAAAAGACCAATCAGTGTTGACCTGCATGTATGTTATCTGCTCATCTAATTAGGAACACTATTGCTCCATCATCCCAAACAAAATTTCCTAAACTGATAAAGAGAAACCCAGCTTACAGAAACTTCTATCTGCAAGCAACATAGGGACCATCATTTCATGGGCATTTTAACAAGTATCATTTGAAAGATATTCAGAAAGGCTCAAGTAATTGACCTACATTACACTGAGGTGCCTAGCTTCCACACTAGTTTGAATGGTGAACTCGTATCTAATGCTTATATTAGATTAAGTGCCATGTGCCCACCTGACTACTTTACATAATGTTTCACTAGTATAGAACTCATAAACACCACTATAAGCTGATGAAGTGAGAATATTTCTAGAATTCCGACATATCCACAAATCATTTAAGTATGAATGTACCTGAACTATTCAGAAAGCATATTACTAAATTATTTACGAAGACTAAAAAATGTTTTCTAGAAAAACAGCAGTGAAAAACTAGATAGACAATATTTTAAATTATTTAATTGCACCAAGAGTATTTAATCTAAATTCATATAAGAAAATTATATGGTGAATTTAAAACAGGATATGAGTTATAGAAATTTGTGCATTTTCAAGAGTAAAGATTATACATAAATTTTCCCTTCTGAACGGAAGAGACATTACATATTGTATTAAAAAGGAAATACCTCACACATTTCCTCACATAAAGCTCTGACAAAGATGAGAGAAATATTAGAAGTTAATTCTACAAGTCCCTCCACTAGAAAGTAGACTTTTAGAGAATAAGAACTTTATTTTGTTCATGGGTATATCCCAAGTGCTTAAAGAGTGGCTAGCGTACAGTAGGTAACCAAAGATGCATTTTTCACTAATAATCTAATATTAAGTCAACACAAAAGTAATCTGCAAGTTATTCTGCTGCCAATAGCTACCCAGAAATAGAATTTATTATAAAGAAAAACTAAGAAAGCCAAGAGTTAATTTGAAATGTCCTCCCTTCTCCATAAAGAAAAGTAAGTAGTTCTAATAAACTTATGTCACCAAACACATAAAAATAATCTTCAACACACTGACATGGAAAAACTAAAAAGTAATACAAAACAGTTCAGTAAGTCTCCATATGTCTTGAACAGAATTAAATGAAAGGCATGACATTTTATTACCTACATACATTTGGATATAGGTAATAACTTTTAACAGTGTATTTTTCTGGGAAGAAATATTTTCAAAACTTTATATGGTATATAAAAACAAGGGATTTAGTAAAATAAACTTACGAAATATAAAGTTAAATGCTCTTAAAGAAAAAAAGTTAAACAAGTCCTCAATAGTCAAATTGTTTAAAGTTTTGTCCCAAGTTTACTTTCTGCCTTTCCAAAAAGAAAAAAAGTACAAAGTAAAAATAAAAGGTGACAAAATTAATACAAACTTTTTCCTCTGGGGGGAAAAAAAACTTCAAAAATATAAAATATTTCATAAAAAGTTCTAAGAAATTTAATTTCTTAGGAAATGTTTCTTTGACTTTTATCAGTTAACAAAATAAAGTCTGTAAGTCTGTTTACTTTATAAGTCACTTTGTGTGACCAAGTCACATAAGCAGTATTTACATCTGTGGTTTTTGCTAAGCTCAGTTACACAGAAGTTCTCTATTCTGACTACATATTAAAATCACCTGAAGACCTTTTGGAAAATATAGATGCCCATGCTCCCTCTCCCAAGTCTGTATTTTGGTTTTGGTTTTTTTTTTTTTTTTTTTTTTTTTTTAACCCTAACCTCTCCAGGTAAATTCAAAGTACATCCAAGGCTGAAAAACCACTAATCCTAAAAAGATCTATATTGCCAGTTTATGCTTTTCTCATCCATGTAATTCTTCATTTGTTTATGAAAATTATTTTGTTCATTCCTGTGGTCAAGTTTTAAGCATCAACAAACAAAAAATATTTCACATAACCCAATCTTGAACAAATCCTTACAACAGAAGGAGATGTCAAAAATCATCTCACCCCCGACATTTACTAAATGGTTTTATCTTTCCTTAACATTTTGTGTTCTGGTTAAGGTAAGAACATTCCATTTCAGTAGAAAGAGCAAACCCAAATGCCTTTCCACTCCCCAAAACGTCACACCAATGCATGAGCTGACTGTTAGTAATAGCTTGTGAAATACTATCTACTTCTTAATTGGGACTATTTCCTAGACATGATGAAGTGCAAGCATAACTACTAAAAGTGGGAATAATTCCAGAGGCCATACATTAAAATCAAGCTCACTTAAAACTGCTAGACAAATACATGCACCCATAAATTTGGCCAGCCTTTAAACAGATAACCATGGATAATTTCTAAATTCAGGCCAAAATCATAGAGAAAATATCCTTTCTGCTACAAAATACAAAGGAATCAATATTTTTTAAAATGTGATATTTTAACTCTATACAAGAATCAATATTTTAAAAAGAAATCACAAATAGGCTGGCTATATCACAGATGGGCTACTGACATCATACTTGGTACAATATACAGTACCATATAGTATCAGTATATAAGTCATTTCCTTTATATGAATTAGCATATCAGTTATGTCAGGCTGCTAAATTGGGTCTTATTTATGTTAACAATATGAAGATAATCACCACCTAGCAAATAGGAATTTAAATATAGGAAGATAAACAGTATCTTAAAATAAACAAAGGGGAGACTAAAAGGAGCTGTGAAGAGCCCAGTAAGCACTGAAAGTAGAATGGTACAGTTTAGTAGTATACTCCATCTCCCTCGGTGCTTTCGGATGAGAAAACATGATATTTTAAATCCCAGGTTAAGAAAAATGTACATGAAAGACAGATGATTATTTAAAGTATTTCTATTTTCTTTTCCATTAATAACTACAAAATAGAACAAGTATTTTTAAATCCTTATTTAAAGATGAAAACAGAAACAAAATGAGAGTTATACATATTGAAGCATCAAATCACCCTTCTGAATGAGGAGTATTAAAGAATTTTCTTTGTATGTTTAGTAGTATACTACAGCAAACCAGTTTAAGATTTCAAAAATTTAATTCATACCTCCATTGGTATGTGGTTTCTTTTTAAATGAAACTGTATTAACCATGTCCCACTCGGCTTCATAACTGTTCAGATGTTCTGATCCTCGATGAGGTCTTTCTTTTGGGGTCTGGGTCCATTCTACAACTGAACTGGAGTCCTAAAATAATTATAACATATAAAATATTTAAAGTCTGAAACAAGAATTTCAATCCATACCACCTCAGCCTTCTATTAAATTAAGTCTGTAAGTTGTGGCAGACAACCAAACACTATTGCCTATTCTTTTCTCCCTCGCTCATCTTTTCTAAAAAACAAGAAAAGCTTGCCTACACTTCCTTGCAGTTATGGTTGTCAATGATAATACATGCAGAATTCAATTCAGTGCTTCTGGAAATGCTTTGGCTTTCATAATAAAAGCTTGGTAAGGTTTCACTGTGATTGCCCGGAGAGATGAAAAGTCTGGTGGGAAAGTAAAGGTAATCAGTTTTCCAAAATAAACCTATAACTCAGGATTTATGTAGTAGGGAAAATATGTCATTTGGATGAGAATAAATTTTATAAACAAAATCTTGTATAAAGAACACATAATTTTTACAACAACAACAAAAAGATAATCAAATAAGCAAAGGATTTAGAAAAGGCACCTCTCCAAAGAAAACACACATACGAACAGATGAAAAGATGTTCAACATCATTAGTCATCAGGGAACTATAAATCAAAACTCTGATGACATACCACCTCAGCTATTGGTTGAAGTGTGCTGCCCTGCACCCCTAAGGAAAAGTCTTAGAATGTGATTTTATTAATCAAGTTTAAATGAGGCTATATAAATGGGTCCTAATCCAGCATGACTGTTGGTCTTATTTAATCAAGTTAAAATTAGATTATTAGGCTGGTCCTCATTCAGTATAACTCATATCCTTATTAAGATATGAGTTATGTGTTCTTTATACAAAATCTTGTGTTTTTATACAAAATCTTGTATAAAGAACACATAATTTTCCCTTTATTAAGAGGGGAAATCTTAACACAGACATGTATAAATGGAAGATGATGTGAAAACACAGGGAAGAAGAATGTCATCTACAAACCTGAAACTAGAAGGAAAGGTAAGGAACAAATTCTCCTTCACAGCACTCAGAAGGAACCAACGCTGCTGACAACTCACCTTGACTTCTGACTTCTTCCCTCCAGAACTGAGAAAATAAAGTTCCAATGTTCTAAGCCACCTAGTCTATGGTGCTTTGTAACAGCAGCTTTAGGAAACTAACACAACTTCATACTTACTAGGTTTACTAAATTAAAAAAATACCGTAACAAATGTTGGTGAAGATGTGGAAACACTAGAATCCTCATATACTGCATACGGAATTAGAAACTAGTATAGCTGCTTTGGAAAATAGCAAATATTAAAACACAAAATAATATGAACCAAGAATTCTACTCCTAGGTATATACTCAAGAGAAAAAAATGTCCACACAAAAACCTGTACTCAAATATTCATAGCAGGATTATGTATATTAGCCCCAAAATGAAAACAACCCAATGTCCACCAACTAAGGAACAAATAAACAAAATGTATATTCATGAATGCATTGTTCAGAGGAAAAAAAAAAAAAGAACTATGTTATAACATGGATGAACCTGGAAAACATTTTCTCAAGTGAGAGAATCCCATCACAAGAGACCGTATGTTACATGATTGCATTTATATAAAATGTCCAGAATGGGCAAATCCTTAGAGACAGAAAATAGGTTAGAGATTGCCAGGAGTTGAGAGTAGGTAGAAATAAAAGGTGATTACTAATAAACAGAGTTCCTTTGGGGGACTGATAAGGGTTCTAAAATTAGATATTGATGATGGCTTCCCAACTCTATAAATATAATAAAAAAACTGTAAACTGTGTACTTAGAGAGGAAGAACAGTATGGTATGTGAATTTTTTTTTTTTTTTTGGTACTGGGGATTGAACCTAGGGGCACTCAATCACTGAGCCACATCCCCAGCCCTATTTTGTATTTTATTTAAAGACAGGTTCTCACCGAGTTGCTTAGCACCTCGCTTTTGTTGAGACTGGCTTTTGAACTCACGATCCTCCTGCCTCGGCCTCCCAAGCCAATGGGATTACAGGTGTACGCCACCACACCCAGCGAATTATATCTAAATAAAACTGTTATTTAAAAGACAGCATTCCCTTGATCATTTGGGGGTGGGGAGTATATGGAAATGAACCAATGGCATTTTACTAATGAGATACACCTTCAAATCTTTTAAGTTTTTAATTTTGAGACAGGATCTTGCTAAACTGCTCATGCTGGCCTCAAACTTATGATTCTCCTGCCTCAGCCTCTGAGTTGCTGGGAACACAGGCATGCCCAGCTTCTTTTTTTCTTAAATACCTTTCCAGCATAGAGAATGCTTGAAGAATCCAATGCATCATCCAATGGTCTCCAGTCCACTATTACTTCAGCATCCTAGAGAAAAAAACAAAAATTAAATTTAGTATTCAACAATATGGTACATTCTCAACCCATTTACCACTCACTGTTCAATTACATAACTGTATCTTACATATAAAATTCAAACTTTCTAATAATGCCACAATAAACCCCTTCCATAAACTATTAATATTATACATTTACTAGAATCTTACCTTTTCTAAAACACGTAATATTCCTGAAATTAAGCTGTCTTGGTCATTGGTCTTTGCACAAGATGAGTGAATATATACCCCTTCCTGTTCATATATAATCTGAAACAGCAAAAATATAATTAAGAGAAAGGTTAAAGGAAATGTAACTTTTTACATTAATATCTCTAATTTGAATATTTTAAAGTGAAACAAGTACCTTACAAAATGTCAGAGTTCCAGTTAGCCTGTGTTCTGTGTTCCTTAACTTTAAGGTGCTTTTTTGCAGGACAATTTATTTCATATATAAAATAACTAATTTTTAAATATCTTTAGATGTATTAAACAAATGCAGCCACTATTTAACAATTTAGTCTTAATTACCATTTGAACTCCTAAACTTTCCATAAAAGAAATGTCGTGTATTTAAAAAATAAAATCATTAAAAAATAAAGAAATATAATCCTTTTTACATCATCTGGTTTAAAGCATTTATTTCAATATTATAATTCTTCAATCTATATTTTAAGGGAGTAACTTTACTTATTTTTTATTTACAGCATGCCTGTTCATCATCCCAAACTGAGTTACATATGCATATTAAAGTACAAAAGTCACAACTCTACAAGTATCAACTACTTAAAATAGTGCAAAATACAAAAACAGATATTCAATTAAAACTTTGTTGTTAGGCTGGGATGCAGCTTAGTAGCAGAGAGCTAGCCTTGCATATGTAAGGCCTTGTGTTCAATCCCCAGCACCACCAGAGAGGGGAAAAAAAGCTTTCATGTCATGCAACAGCACTGTTATAGGGCTGGGGCCTTCTGGGAAACTAAGGCAGTGCAAATGTCCAACCCCATTCAAATCAGAAAGATTTCAACATGTTGCTCGGAGTAACAGGCATGACATTATTAGAAAGGGGAAAGGAGGACCATCTCAATGGACAGAGTGGGTTCTCTCAGAGAGGAGAGAAAACAGAGTGCCTCTCCTGCCATCCATTTTTCAGCAGTTTTCAGAGAGTCTCACGCAGGTTCACCTCTTGATTTCTGACTGACAGCAGGATGACATTAGACTTTCAAGTCCCCACTGCCTCAACAACTCTAGGCCACTTTGGCCCATACTAACCAGTTCTAATTGGATTTTTTTTATTTTATTTTTGTTCTGTTTGGTTATACAGGACAGTAGAATGTATTTCAACACATTATACATATACGCAGTATAACTTCCCATTCTTATGGTTGTACATATGTGGAGTTATATTCATATATGAATATATGAAAGTTATATCCAAGTCTAAATTCTTACAGACTTTATGGTTAGGAGGAATTAGCCTATCTTCCTAAGTTCTGGAATCTGGACTGTGAAAAAGGTCATGAAAGTCTTCCTCTTTCAGATCACTTGTGTTCCTCTTACCAACATTATTTTCTCTCTTGCAGATAACAGGTAATTTGCTGAGAAATGTGACATATCCTGTCTGCTTAAGCCACGAAGCGCTACAGGGTAAATTGCTTCTTGGAAAATAAAGCATGTGGGGTCACACAGTGGGCCCATTTTATAGAATTATTCCTTTAACCTCACATTCCCCCTACTCATGTCTGTCTGTACCGTATCCCTTTCTTCATTGGACTTTAAAATGAACTGATTCCTGAGGAGTACCTTTCTGTCACAGGACATTCTGTTTATCTTTATCAACAATCATAATTAATATTTGAAAAGCTACCTCCAAGCTTATTTGAATGAAAAATTATTTTGCTACAGGGAATAATTATGATGTTAAGAGTAAATTTCAGATACATTTTAAGAAGAACAAGCTTTCAATCTCTTTAGTTTTATTCATGATCACTAATGAAAAACTTTTTAAATTTCAAATCAGATAATATTTTTATCATGCATTACTTTACAAAGACATTTCTACATTATCACATTTGACCCTCACAACTCAGATGTGTATGATACGTAAGTTGAAACTTGAAGAGAATGAACAAGATATCTAAAGAAAAATGAGACATGAAAGACAAAAAGGTGCATAACATTTAAGAAAATAAAACTGGAAAATGTACTTAGCATACTAAGTAGAAGAAATTGAAGAAAGACTTTGAGGATTTTTTTTAAATTTTTTTAGTTGTAGATGGACACAATGCCTTTATTTTATTTATTTATTTTTTTATGTGGAGCTAAGGATCATACCCAGTGTCTCACATGTGCTAGGCAAGCACTTTACTACTGAGCTACAATCCCAGATCAGGACTTTTTAAAGTATGACACAATAGCTGTGTTTTCAAAATACTATTAAAAATAGATAAAAGAAGTACTTATGATTAAAAAAAAAAAAAAGGATACTGATCAGGAGATAAGGGATACACAGAAGATCCCTAGAGTAGCTAGCAAAGGTCAATCTCCTGACCTGAGTAGTAGTTCCAAATGTTAGGGGACAGACAGATGAGGACAGTGGGAACAAGAGGCTGAGAGAATAATTCTCTAAATAGGCCCATGGTGCTGACCCCCAACATGCTTTCTTTTCCAAGAAGCAATTTGCCTGCAGCCCTGCCTGGCCTAAATGGACAGGATGTCACATTTCTCAGCAAATTGCCTGTTAACTGCAGAAGAAATGCAGGCCCAAGATAATGTTGATAAGAAGAACCCAGGAAATTTTTGTGACCAGATCCTGAAACTATGGGAGATAAAACAGTTCCTCCTAACCATAAAATCTTTAAGAAGATATGTTTAAGAACCCAATTAGTGATGAGGGTCTTTCACCATCCATGCTATTCCCCTTCTGCCTCCCTTTCCCTCCCACTCCTATTCCCTATCTAGAGGTAATCTTCCTCCCTTGGCTCTCCCTCCCAACCCCATTTTGGAGTCACCCCCCTTATATCATAGAAGACATTCGGCATTTGTTTCTTTGTGATTGGCTAACTTCACTTAGCATAATCTTCTCTAATGCCATCCATTTCCTTGCAAATGCCATGATCTTATTCTTTTTTACTGCTGAGTAATATTCCATTGTGTATAAATGCCACATTTTTTTTTATACATTCATCCACTGAAGGATATCTAGGTTGGCTCCACAGTTTAGCTATTGTAAATTGTGCTGCTATAAACATTGATGTGGCTGTATCCCTGTAATATGCTGTTTTTAGGTCCTTTGGGTATAATTCCAGAAGAGGAATAGCTGGGTCAAATGGTGGTTCCATTCCCAGTTTTCCAAGGAATCTCCATACTGCTTTCCAAATTGGCTGCACCAATTTGCAGTCCCACCAGCAGTGTATGAGTGTACCTATACAAAATACATGTATGAAGATGCGAGTTGGTGTCAACATACCTTATATATAATCAGAGATATGATAAATTATGATATAATGGTGTATTAAGAATTGTAATGCAAAAATAAATAATTAAAATAAAAAAAGAAATAAATCTATCTCAAAAAAAATATCACTCATAAAATACATATGAGAAACTAGAAGCAAACAAGATATTCAGCAAGTGAACCATATTTTGGTATTTCCATATTTAAGAGTCACTGTAAGAAAAAAGTTGAATTAAGCAAGTCAATAGTATTGAATTGGAAATATTTATAAGAAATACGTCAAGAGTAAAAGAAGCAAGTTATGCACCCAAAAAAAAAAAAAAAAAAAGAATCCAATTAGAACTAATCAGCATGGATCAAGATGACCCAGAGTTGCCATGACAGTGGAGACTGGAAAATCTAATGTCACCCTCCTGTCAGTTAAAAGTCGAGAGTAGATCTGGATGAGACTCTCTGGAAAGTTCTCTGGGATCCCTAATAAAACTGGAGTGCAGGAGAGGCACATTGCCCCTCTCCTTAGAGGACCTACTCTCTCATCTCTAAAAAATCTTTCTGACTTGATCGTAAGAATCACGGTTGGAAGAGGTAGTTTTCACAGTGCCTATTTCTCAGAAGACCCCAGCTCCGTAACACAAGGATGTTTGCCCTCTGACTCAAAGTATGCAATAAGTGTGATTTTCTTTATCTGAGCTTTGTTTTACAACAAAAATGCAAAACCAAGCCCCACAAAAATGTAAAGTTTAAAATAGTGTTAAACTAAGTCTCAAAGGCACTGAAGGGATATTGTCAATGGAAAGCACAATGAAAACTGATTAAATATGCCCCCAATTTCCTAATTTCCTAATTTCTTTGAAATTAGGAAAATGCAAATGTTGGTCCCCAGGAAATTTACTCCTTTTTATGCCAAAGTTCCTTTTGACATGATAAGGAGGATCCAAGGAAAATGAGCAAAACCTGTGAAATTCCTGTCTTTGGTCCTAATACACACCTTCACCTATTAAAAAGCTCTCCTCATCCCAGTCCTAGAGATATCCTTCTCAGAGATACAACTTTTGAAACAATTGTTTCTTCTATCTTCCTTCAAAGCTGGCTTTGGGAAAAAACAGTCCTCATACCAATTTGACTTTGAATATTTCTGGAGCAGCAAGCATTATTATAGTCTATTCTTCCCTTTTCGGGCAATATTACAGCTACCATAACAATTATAGGACTTCAACTATATATTTGAGCCAGAAACAGTGGCTCACCCCTGTAAACCCAGTGACTCAGGAGGCTAAGGCAGGAGGATCACAAGTTCAAGGCAGCCTTAGCAATTTACCAAGGCCCTAAGCTACTTAGGAAGACTCTGTCTCAAATAAAAAAGGCTAGGTGTGTGGTTCAGTGGTAGAGTGCCTCTCGGTTCAATGCCCAATAAACTCCCCCACTAAAAGAAAGGAGAAAGGTAATGCTATTGTTGTGGAAGTACATACAGACTACCAATGCCAACATAATATAAATTACAAATGGATATAAAACTCCTCTATGGTTGTGCTGATGCTGGCATTCTCAAAATATAAGCATCTGATAAAATTCTTAAAACATCTTGCTGATAATGTCACTTCTCAGAAGGTACAAGAAAGAAGAGAATTATACCAGACCAACAAGAAAGAAGTAGTTATTATATTAACAAAATCCTGGAAATAAAAGGACTAATCTTAAAAGTTTACAACAGGGTTGAGGATGTAGCTCAGTGGTAGAGCACTTGTCTAGAATGTGTGAGACCCTAGGTTAAATTCCTAATACTCTGGGGGAAAGGGAGACACGACACAAATATGGAACACAAACATTCCACCTAGGATTTGGGAGGCAGAGGGATACACAGAAGAGAGAGGTATAAACACCACCAAAAACAGAAAAGGGGGAAGGGGGCTTTATAATTTTCACTTCCAGCCAAGATGCAGTGACAAGAGATTAAATTTAAATCTCTCACCAAGAAAGAAAAGATCAAATCTATGAAACATTGTCTTTCACCCATGAGGTGATGAAAGTTAGTGACTGCTGAAAAGAGAAAACAGTGAAGTGTAAAACGAACTCCTGATATATAAACGAAGAGCAAACCCAAAGTCAGTAGACAGAGGAGGTAATCAGGAATGCCAAGACAGCTGGAGTTCAAAGGACAGAATACCAGAGTATTATGGTTTAAATATGAGGTATACCCCAAAGCTCATGTGTGAGACAATACAAGAATTTTTAGAAGTGAAATTATTAGATTATGCCAAGTAGGCAAGTAGGCAAGCAGGCAGGGTATGGTCGGAGGAGATGGGTCACTGGGGGCATGCCTTTGGGGGTTTATATTTTGTTTCTGGTGAGCAGAGCACGCTCTGTGCTTCCCAGTTGTTCTGAGCTGCTTTCCTATGCCACATCCTTCTGCCATGATGTTCTACATCACCTTGGACTCAGAGCTATGGAATCAGCCAACAATGGACTGAATCTCTGAAACCTTGAGCCAAAATAAACACTTCCTCCTTGTCTAATTATCCTTGTCAGGTCTTTTGGTCACCATGATACAAAGCTGACTAAAACAGAAATTGTTACTGAGAAGTGGGGTAAGTGGTATGATTAATCTAGCAACATGGTTCATAGGTCTTCGGAGCTGGTTTGCAGGGGGGAGGAATTTTGAAAAATTTAAAGCTGAAAAAGCTTTAGAATGTTGTAAGGAGAGTTTAGTGGAAGATTCTGGTGGGAGCTCAGAAGAACAGAATGCCCATAGGAGTGTGGACAGTAAAGATGGGGCTCATAAGGTTTCAGAGGAGGACTCTATTGGAAATGGCACTAGAGGCCACTCATGTTACGTTCTAGCAAAGAAGCTGTCTACATTGCCCAAGTCCTGAGACTTCTTGCGAGGACAAATTTTAAAATAATATACTAATTAACGTGGCAAAGAAAATTTCAAGGCAACACAGCATTCAGGCAGGTGGCACAGATATTGCTGGCATCTTTTACTCAAGTTTACTGTGAAAATCAGTAGCAGTAAACAAAGCAGAAAGATTTGAAAACCACATTTTGGCCAAAAAGTGTGAATAAAACTGAGGCTAAGGAAGGAAGTCATGGTTGTTAAAGCATTACAGCCACTAAAGAGATGATAAGTACTTTACCCAGAAATAATAGGAAAGATGAAATGAGAGCATATCAGGAATGGCAAGATGACACCCATCTCAGGATCAAGGGTGTAAAAGCAGAAATTCCTTTGAGACCATGGGAGGACCCCGTTTGCACAGGGGACTTAGGAAGTTTTTTCACCATGCTCAGTCTCCCAGGCATTCAGAGGCTGCTACCTACAGTCATGGTCCCAAAAGGCTTGGCTACTGCTCAAAAGTAGTGGAAGACCTTGGCAGCAACCATATAGTGATGGTTTACAGGAAGGGAGGATGCTGGAGTTAGGGGGGTCAAGGAGTCTACTACAAAGATTTCAAAGGAAGGCCTGGAAATTCAGGCAAAGTGGTTCGGAGTCCCTGCAGGCTGTCCTTGAGAGGGCAATGCATGAAAAAGTGAGAAGAAAGCTGCAGCTTAAGTGGAAGCCCTGAGATTAAGAGATGCCACTAACTCAGGACGTCTGATAAGGAAAGCTGCAAGAATTGAGCAGAAACAGGCCAAAAGAGAGGCCATATGGACTGTAACCAGCAAGGCCAAAGGGGAGAGCTACTCAAGTCCTTTGAAGGGAACATCACAATGCCATGTATTCCAGATGCTAGATCTTGAGCAATAGGACCTATTTGCCTCGGTAGATTTCAACCTTACTTTTCTCCTTTTAATTCTTTCTATTCCCCCATTTCTCCCTTATGGAATGAAAATGTTTACCTGTGCCATTATATGTTTTATATATGAAACTTGCTTTTGATCTTTATGCTCACAACAAAGAGTCTGTCTTGAGTCTCAAATGAGGTTTTAGACTTGGACTTGGCAATGCTGAAACTATTAAGACTATGGGGACCCATGGAAATGGACTGTTTTAGCTTTTTTGTCACTGTAACCAAAAGACCTGACAAGAATAACAAAGAGGAAGGAAAGATTATTTGGAGCTCATGGTTTCAGAGTTCTCAATCCACAATTGGCTGAGTGCATAGCTCTGGGCCCAAGGCGTGGCAGAGGAAAGCAGCTCCAGACATGGCAATCAGGAAGCAGAGAGAACTCTGTTCACTAAAACAAAATACAAACCCCAAAGGCAAACCCCTAGTGATCTATTTCTTCCAGCCAATCCTGCCTGCCTACAGTTGCCATCCCATTAATCTATATCAGTGGATTAATACAACTGATCAGGTTAAAGCTTTCATAATCCAATCACTTAACCTCTGAACTTTTTTGCATATTTGTTGAGAGCCACAGCCGAAGGGGCCCCAGCAAACTTTCACACTGCCAGCTGATGATTGGCTCACAGCGGCCCCAGCAACTTCTAGCTGATTGGCTCCTCTGCGGTGACGCTCATTGGGCTGTTTCCCTGCCCTTTCAGACTATGGAGCTGCTCATTGGGGGACTTTTTTTGGTTCCACCCACGTGACCCAGCCAATCTGCCTCAAGAGCAGGAGGAGTGGGGGAGGTTGAGAGGCTTGTGGGAAGCCGGTGGTGGCAGTTGGGCTCTGAAGGTTTTTCCTGAGGAGCTGTTTTGTTTGGCATGTGTGGTTCTAAAAATAAAGTTCGTTTCTTTTGACAAGTGGCTCCTGAATTGTGCCCAGCCAGACTGCGGCACATATTCTCACACCTGAGCTTTTAAGGAGACCAATCATTTAACCTCTGAATTTTTTTTGCATATTCTCACACCTGAGCTTTTGAGGAGACCACATATCCAAACTATAACACAGAGTAAATGTATTTTGTATTATGATTGGCTCACAGCGGCCCCAGGCAAGAGTTTTGGGGTGGGGGGCATAGGTGGAATGTTATCATTATGAAAGATATAACTGAATCGGTGGATGAATTCACTGATATGGATTAACTGGAGGCAAGTAGGTATGACTGAAGGAAGTCACATCACTGGGCATGCCTTTGGGGTCTATATTTTGTCCTTGATTTGTGGAGTTCTCTCTGCTTCCTGGCTTCCCTGTGGTATCCTGAGTTACGTTCCTTCACAACACCCTTCTGCCATGACGTTCTGCCTCGTCTTGGGCCCAAAGCAACGGAGTCTTCCATCTATGGTCTGAACCTCTGAAACAATGAGCCCTAGATAAACTTTCCCTTCTCTATATTGTTCTTCTCAGGTCTTTTGGTAACAGTGACATAAAAGCAGAGAGATGCACAGAGAACTCTAGATCTGCAGCCTTCCTCCAGCATTCAGCAGAGAACAGGTCAGTGTGCCAGTAAACTACCCAACTCAAGAGGGAAAAGCCACCTGAAACTATCAGAAGAAATAATGTGCAAGCATACACAGCTGTTTATACTAGTCAAAATGGGAAACCTTGTAAGCCACAAAGCTAGAATACTCTAGAACGCTCTTGCTACAGCAGTGGGTGTTAATTCATTCTACATTAAGCTGTATTGATACCACCTTACAAAGTTTAAAAGCAAGAACACCCAAGTATAATATGTTTCCAAGTAAGTGCCTTCCAAGAAAAATCTCAAGAATATTTGAAAGAAACAAAATGTAATACCCAACAAAATGAAATTCACATTATCTGGTATTAGTAAAAAATTTTTAAAAAATTAATGTAAAAACACACACAAACACACACACACACACACACACACACACACACACACCCTCCTAAGGCAAGCTGAGAGCTAGAAAAATATAATCTAGGAGATTATATTATATATATAATTATATTATACTATATTATATTATAATAGGGAGAAAAATTAATCCATAAAAATGGATACAAAACAAATAATAAAATTAGTAAAGAAAGATATTAAAGCATTATTATAACTGCATTCCTCAAGTTCAAAATAAGTCATAATTTATTAGGAAAATATCAAAAATATTTTTAAAAAACCCAAATGAACTTATATCAAAAGAACTTGTATCCACAACACAAAAAGAACTATCAAAACTCAGTAACAAGAAAATGAACAATTTAAAATACATAGGCAAAAAATTTGAACATACTTAAAGAAAATACAGGGATAAAATACTCAACACCATTAGTCATTATAGAAATGCAAACTGAAACCATAAGGAAATACTTTACTAGAAGCATATACACATATTAAAAAGGATCTAAGACTGACATACTTAATGTAAGTGAACACATGGAGCAACTAGAAGTTCCATACATTGCCAGAGGGAATATAAAATGTATGCCTATTTTGGAGAAAAGTTTGGCAAAGCTTAAAAATGCTAAATATACAACTAACATATTGGAAGCATGGGTTCACACAAAGACTTTTATACTGATGTTTGGAGCAGCTTTATTTGTAAAAGTCAAGTAGAAATAACCCAAATTTCTTATCAATATTTTGGATAAACAAAACATAGCCTACAAGTGGTTATTACTTGACAATTAAAAAAAAATAAATAGTACACACAACCACATAAATGTATCTGAAAGTAATCCAAAGAAAGTCAAATCAAAATAGAATACATACCATATAATTCTAATCACATAAAATTCTAGAAAATATAAACTACAGAACAGCAAAAATGCAATTCAGCAATTGTCTGTAGTCAGGTGAAGAGACTGATGGGTTTACAATGAATCAAGGGGAAACTTTTGGAGATAGTAGAAATGCCATTATCTTGATTTAGTTTAGTTCCTGGTGTACACATACATCAAAAGTTAACACCCTATTATTTATCAATGTAGATCAACAAAGCTGTAGAAAACATAATTTACATGCAAAGCCTATTGTTTCAACTGTAAAAACCATATAAATAAATTAAGTATAGATGTCTTCATAAAAAAGAAAACTAATTGGGAATTAGGTGTCTATTGGGAGTAAACAGAATCAACAGCATTCAAAAATTTGCTACTGGGTGGTAATAAACTCAACTATACAACCTCAATGCAACAAAATTTATTAAGGAATTATGTGCCAGACCATAGTGACTAAAAAGATTAAAAAAAAAAAAGACAAGGTTCCTTGCTTATAGGTACCTGCCTATGTCATTAAAAGGGTAAAATCTTTACAAACTATAGAATATTCCAAGTGCCTCTCAGGGGTAGGGACAGTGTGTAAAAAGGTACAAAAACAAGGGAAAGAGGTATGAAGATGGCAGCGAAGGGAGTGCATCACCCCCGTGTGCCGTGTCACTATGCGGGAGAATGATGAGTTAAAACAGCTGAAGGCTGTCTTGTTGGGAATTTCCAGCGAAATTGAGGTGCTCCAGAATCTAGTGGAGGGATTTTCATCGCGTGAGGATCGGCGGCAGGGGCTCGGTCGCGGGCGATTTCTCCGCACGGAGGGTCGCACGGCTTGTTCGGCAGATTGCCCCGCGGCCGGAGTCTCCGGCGCGCGCTGGGAAGCGGCGAGGTGGCGGCAAGGAGGTGCAGCGCTGCGGATTCTGTGGGCTCCTGCCAGCGGTGCAATGGCTGCGTTCAGTGCTTAGTTCTGGGTTTGAGACGGAGGAGGGAAGCGGTCCACTTCAGTTCTCCACACCGGTCGGTCCACGGAGGAGGCAAGCGGCCGCCATCTTGGAGAGCTGACGTAATCATCCCTGTTTTCTACTGATCTTAGCTCATTCAGCTATGGAACAGGTGATTTCAGGCTGTTATTTGCCTGCATCTCGAAGACAGATAGCTCAGGCTCAGGGCTAGAGAACCCGCGGAGACGGCTTCTTGGAGCTCGCCCCTAGCAGAGCGTCCACCGAGCTCTGAGCAGCCGGGTTCTGGCTCCCGGAGCTGCTTTGGTCCAGGGCTGGGGAACCCACGGAGACTGCTTCTTGAAGCCTGCTCCTAGCGGACCGTGCACCGAGCTCTGAGCAGCCAGGTTCTGGCTCCCGGAACTGTTTTGGCCCAGGGCTGGGGTACCCGCGGAGACTGCTTCTTGGAGCCCGCTCCCAGCAGAGCGTGCACTGAGCTCAGGGCGGCCGGGTTCTGGCTCCCGGAGCTGCTTTGGCCCAGGGCTGGGGAACCCGCGGGGACTGCTTCTTGGAGCCTGCTCCTAGCAGACCGTGCACCGAGCTCTGAGCAGCCGGGTTCTGGCTCCCGGAACTGTTTTGGCCCAGGGCTGGGGGAACCCGCGGAGTCTGCTTCTTGGAGCCCGCTCCCAGCAGAGCGTGCACCAAGCTCGGGGTGGCCAGGTTTTGGCTCCCGGAGCTGCTTTGGCCCAGGGCTGGGGAACCCGCGGAGACTGCTTCTTGGAGCCTGCTCCTAGCGGACTGTGCACCGAGATCTGAGCAGCCGGGTTCTGGCTCCCTGAACTGTTTTGGCCCAGGACTGGGGGAACCCGTGGAGTCTGCTTCTTGGAGCCCGCTCCCAGCAGAGCGTGCACCGAGCTCGGGGCGGCCGGGTTGTGGCTCCCGGAGCTGCTTTGGCCCTTGGCTGGAGATCCCACGGAAAATGCTTCTCGGTCCGGGTCCTGCTGGGTGCTGTGGGGGCCAGAGGGGCAGAGTGGAGCTGCCGCCTGCGCCCAGAACAGGCCAAGCGACCCGCCGGCGTGGTATCACGTCACCCCAACTGCAGCTAGGGCCGAAGAGAGCAGCCGCCCACGCCTGGATAAGGTCCAGCGACCCGATGGCATGGTAGTCAAGTCACCCCATTTGGAGTAGGGGCCGAGCAGAGTCGCCGCCCGAGCCTACAAGGTAGGCAGACCTGCAACCCACCGGCGGAACAGGCCCGGTGGCCTGCCAGCGTGGTGGACACGTCGCACCGATTGGAGTGGGGGCTGAGCGGGGCCACTGCCTGTGCCCGGAAAAGGCCCAGCGACACACCGGCGTGGCAGTCAAGTCACCCCATTTGGAGTGGGGGCCGAGCAGAGCCGCCGCCCGAGCTCGCAAGGTAGGCAGACCGGCGGCCCACAGGTGGAACAGGCCCAGCGGCCGGCCGGCGACACAGATACGTCACACTGGTCGGAGTGGGGGCGGAGCAGAGCCGCCGCCCGTGTCCGGAAAAGGCCCAGCGACCCGCCGGAGTGGCAGTCAGGTAGCCCCATTTGGAGTGGGGGCCAAGCAGAGCTGCCGCCCGAGCCCGCAAGGTAGGCAGACCTGCAACCCACCGGTGGAACAGGCCCAGAGGCCTGCCAGCATGGTAGTCACATCACCACAATTGGTGTGGGGCCAGAGCAAAGCCGCCACCCGCGCCCGCAGGGTGGGAAGACCTGCGACCGACCGGCAGAGCAGGCCTAGCGGCCCGCCAGTATGGTAGACAGATCACCCCAATTGGAGGAGGAGCACAGCCACTACCCGCCCTGCAAGGGAGATTTTTCAACTATACAAGAGCAATATAAATAAACAGGGGGAAAATTTCAAAAACACAACAGTTTTACCAAGCAGAAAGAAACGCAAGCAGTATAAAAAGACAAGGCAAGAAAGGACCACAAGCAATGCAGGTCAACTCAACTTTAGAAGAGGTAATAGCTGCAACAGATGGAATGTCAGATAAAGAATTCAGGATATACATGCTTCAGATGATCTGGAGTCTCAAGGAAGACATGAGACAGCAAAATCAGACAATGAAAGATCACTTTGACAAGGAATTACATAAACAAATCCAAGAAGCAAAGGATCAATTATACAGGGAGACAGAGGTAATAAAAAACAAACAAATAGAAATCCTAGAAATGCAGGAAGCAATAAACCAACTTAAAAACTCAATTGAGAATACTACCAGCAGAGTAGAACACTTAGAAGATAGAACATCAGACAATGAAGACAAAGTATTTCAACTTGAAAAGAACATAGACAGCTCAGCAAGACAGTTAAGAAACCATGAGCAGAACATCCAAGAGATATGGGATAACATAAAGAGACCAAACTTAAGAGTCATTGGGATACAGGAAGGCAGGGAGGTCCAAACCAAAGGAATAAACAATATATCCAATGAAATAATACGAGAAAACTTCCCAGACTTGAAGAATGAGACAGAATCCCAAATCCTAGAAGCCTACAGGACGCCGAATATGCAAAATCATAAGAGATCCACACCTAGACACATTATAATGAAGATGCCCAACATACAAAATAAGGAGAGAATTTTAAAAGCTACAAGAGAAAGGAAGCAGATTACATTTAGGGGTAAACCAATCAGGATAACAGCTGATCTTTCAACACAGACTCTGAAAGCTAGAAGATCCTGGAATAACATATTTCAAACACTGAAAGAAAATGGGTTCCAGCCAAGAACCGTGTATCCGGCAAAATTAAGCTTCAGGATAGAAGATGAAATTAAAACCTTCCACGATAAACAAAAGTTAAAAGAATTTGCAGCTAGAAAACCATCTCTTCAAAAAATCCTTGGCAAAACATTACAGGAAGAGGAAATGAAAAATAACAATGAAAACCAACAGTGGGAGGTAGGACAATAAAGGGGGGAAAATAATCAAAGAAGAAAACAAATCAGGTTTAGTAACATTAATAAACAAATATGGCTGGAAGAACAAACCATATTTCAATAATAACCCTAAATGTTAATGGCCTAAACTCACCAATTAAGAGACACAGGCTAGTTGAATGGATCACAAAACAAGACCCAACAATATGCTGCCTACAGAAGACGCATTTGATAGGAAAAGATATACATAGACTGAAGGTGAAAGGTTGGGAAAAATCATATCACTCATATGGACTGCGGAAACAAGCAGGAGTGTCCACACTCATATCAAATAAAATAGATTTCAAGCCAAAGTTAATCAAAAGGGATAAAGAGGGACACTACATACTGCTCAACAAGACATAACAATCATAAATATATATGCCCCAAACAATGGAACAGCTATGTTCATCAAGCAAACTCTTCTCAAGTTCAAGAGTCTAATAGACCACCATACAATAATCATGGGAGACTTCAACACACCTCTCTCACCACTGGACAGATCTTCCAAACAAAAATTGAATAAGGAAACTATAGAACTCAATAACACAATTAACAACCTAGACTTAATTGACATATATAGAATATACCACCCAACATCAAGCAGTTACACTTTTTTCTCAGCAGCACATGGATGCTTCTCAAAAATAGATCATATATTATGTCACAGGGCAACTCTTAGACAATATAAAGGAGTAGAGATAATACCATGCATCTTATCTGATCATAATGGAATGAAACTGAAAATCAACAATAAAAGAAGGAAGGAAAAATCATGCATCACTTGGAGAATGAACAATAGGTTACTGAATGATCAATAGGTTATAGAAGACATCAAGGAGGAAATTTAAAAATTCTTAAGATAAATGAAAACACAGACACAACATATCGGAATCTATGGGACACATTGAAAGCAGTTCTAAGAGGAAAATTCATTGCATGGAGTTCATTCCTTAAAAAAAGAAAAAAACCAACAAATAAATGATCTCATACTTCATCTCAAAATCCTAGAAAAAGAAGAGCAAAACAACAGCAAAAGAAGTAGAAGGCAAGAAATAATTAAAATCAGAGCTGAAATTAATGAAATCGAAACAAAAGAAACAATTGAAAAAACTGACAAAACTAAAAGTTTGTTCTTTGAAAAAATAAATAAAATCGACAGACCCTTAGGCATGCTAACGAAGAGAAGAAGAGAGAGAACCCAAATTACTAGCATACGGGATGAAAAAGGCAATATCACAACAGACACTTCAGAAATACAGAAGATAATCAGAAATTATTTTGAATCCTTATACTCCAATAAAATAGAAGATAGTGAAGGCATTGATAAATTTCTTAAGTCATATGATCTGCCCAGATTGAGTCAGGAGGATATAGACAACCTAAACAGACCAATAACAATTGAGGAACTAGAAGAAACCATCAAAAGACTACCAACTAAGAAAAGCCCAGGACCGGATGGGTATACAGCAGAGTTTTACAAAACCTTTAAAGAGGAACTAATACCAATACTTTTCAAGCTGTTTCAGGAAACAGAAAAAGAGGGAGAACTTCCAAATTCATTCTATGAGGCCAACATCACCCTGATGCCTAAACCAGACAAAGACACTTCAAAGAAAGCAAACTACAGACCAATATCTCTAATGAACCTAGATGCAAAAATCCTCAATAAAATTCTGGCGAATCGGATTCAAAAACATATCAAAAAAATTATACACCATGATCAAGTAGGATGCATCCCTGGGATGCAAGGCTGGTTCAATATACGGAAATCAATAAATGTTATTCACCACATCAATAGACTTAAAAATAAGAACCATATGATCATCTCGATAGATGCAGAAAAAGCATTCGACAAAGTACAGCATCCCTTTATGTTCAAAACTCTAGAAAAATTAGGGATAACAGGATTATACCTCAACATAGTAAAAGCAATCTATGCTAAGCCACAGGCTAGCATCATTCTGAATGGAGAAAAATTGAAGGCATTCCCTCTAAAATCTGGAACAAGACAGGGATGCCCTCTCTCACCACTTCTGTTCAACATAGTCCTCGAAACACTGGCCAGAGCAATTAGACAGACGAAAGAAATTAAAGGCATAAAAATAGGAAAAGAAGAACTTAAATTATCACTATTTGCAGATGACATGATTCTATACCTAGCAGACCCAAAAGGGTCTACAAAGAAACTACTAGAACTAATAAATGAGTTCAGCAAAGTGGCAGGATATAAAATCAACACGCATAAATCAAAGGCATTTCTGTATATCAGCGACAAAACTTCTGAAACAGAAATGAGGAAACACACTCCATTCACAATATCCTCAAAAAAAATAAAATACTTGGGAATCAACCTAACAAAAGAGGTGAAAGACTTATACAATGAAAACTACAGAACCCTAAAGAGAGATATAGAAGAAGATCTTAGAAGATGGAAAAATATACCCTGTTCATGGATAGGCAGAACTAACATCATCAAAATGGCGATATTACCAAAAGTTCTCTATAAGTTCAATGCAATACCAATCAAAATCCCAACGGCATTTCTTGTAGAAACAGATAAAGCAATCATGAAATTCATATGGAAAAATAAAAGACCCAGAATAACAAAAACAATGCTAAGCAGGAAGTGTGAATCAGGTGGTATAGCGATACCAGACTTCAAACTATACTACAGAGCAATAGTAACAAAAACAGCATGGTACTGGTACCAAAACAGGCGGGTGGACCAATGGTATAGAATAGAGGACACAGAAACCAATCCACAAAACTACAACTATCTTATATTTGATAAAGGGGCTAAAAGCATGCAATGGAAGAAGGATAGCATCTTCAACAAATGGTGCTGGGAAAACTGGAAATCTATTTGCATCAAAATGAAACTGAATCCCTTTCTTCCGCCATGCACAAAAGTTAACTCAAAATGGATCAAGGAGCTTGATATCAAATCAGAGACACGGCGTCTGATAGAAGAAAAAGTTGGCTATGATCTACATACTGTGGGGTCAGGCTCCAAATTCCTCAATAGGACACCCATAGCGCAAGAGTTAATAACTAGAATCAACAAATGGGACTTACTCAAACTAAAAAGTTTTTCTCAGCAAAAGAAACAATAAGAGAGGGCTGGGGATGTGGCTCAAGTGGTAGCGCGCTCGCCTCGCATGCGTGCGGCCCGGGTTCGATCCTCAGCACCACATACAAAGATGTTGTGTCCGCCGAAAACTAAAAAATAAATAAATAAATAAAAATAAAAATTAAAAAAAAAAAAGATTAAAAAAAAAAAACAGTAAGAGAGGTAAATAGGGAGCCTACATCCTGGGAACAAATCTTTACTCCTCACACTTCAGATAGAGCCCTAATATCCAGAATATACAAAGAACTCAAAAAATTAGACAATAAGATAACAAATAACCCAATCAACAAATGGGCCAAGGACCTGAACAGACACTTCTCAGAGGACATACAATCAATCAACAAGTACATGAAAAAAGGCTCACCATCGCTAGCAGTCAGAGAAATGCAAATCAAAACCACCCTAAGATACAATCTCACTCCAGTAAGATTGGCAGCCATTACGAAGTCAAACAACAACAAGTGCTGGCGAGGATGTGGGGAAAAGGGTACACTGGTTCATTGTTGGTGGGACTGCAAATTGGTGCAGCCAATTTGGAAAGCAGTATGGAGATTTCTTGGAAAGCCGGGAATGGAACCACCATTTGACCCAGCCATTCCCCTTCTCAGTCTATTCCCTAAAGACCTAATAAGAGCATGCTACAGGGACACTGCTACATCGATGTTCATAGCAGCACAATTCACGATAGCAAGATTGTGGAACCAACCTAGATGCCCTTCAATAGATGAATGGATAAAAAAAATGTGGCAGTTATACACAATGGAGTATTACTCTGCATTAAAAAATGACAAAATTATAGAATTTGGAGGGAAATGGATGGCATTAGAGCAGATTATGCTAAGTGAAGCTAGCCAATCCCTAAAAAACAAATGCCAAATGTCTTCTTTGATATAAGGGGAGTAACTAAGGACAGAGTAGGGACGAAGAGCATGAGAAGAAGATTAACATTAAACAGGGATGAGAGGTGGGAGGGAAAGGGAGAGAGAAGGGAAATTGCATGGAAATGGAAGGTGATCCTCAGGGTTATACAAAATTACATATAAGAGGAAATGAGGGGTAAGAGAAGAATAATACAAGTGGAAGAAATGATTTACAGTAGAGGGGGTAGAGAGAGAAGAGGGGAGGGGAGGGGAGGGGGGATAGTAGAGGATAGGAAAGGCAGCAGAAAACAACAGACACTAGAATGGCAATGTGTAAATCAATGGAAGTGTAAATGATGTGATTCAGCAATCTGTATACGGGTTAAAAATGGGAGTTCATAACCCACTTGAATCAAACTGTGAAATATGATATATCAAGAACTACGTAATGTTTTGAACGACCAACAATAAAAAATAAATAAATAAAAACAAGGGAAAGTGGCTGGGATGAAGCTCAGTGGAAAAGCATTTGTCTCACTTTCGCAAAGCCCTGGGTTCAATCCTAATTCCAAAAAAAAAGACAAATAAATAAATAAATAAGGAAAAAGGTTTTCCATTTGGGATTGAAACTCTCATGCCCCCAAGCTCTTGATAAATATTTGCTAAGATGCTTATACAGTTAAGTACATTTACAAAACTTTCAATGATGGTCTGCAGATTTTCTCTTCAGCAATGTCAGACACAACTTATTAAAAGAACTCTGTTGACCACAAAAAATGTAGAATAAATTTGCTGACCTTGAATTTAGTACAAGTTAGAATTAAAGAAGCAAAAATGAAGCAAGAAAACAGGTAAATTCAACATTTAAAATGTAGTTTTGTACCAACCTATTGAAGTCTGTGATTTTTTTTGACACAAAAAGCTGAAAAAAGATATGGAAGTTGCACAATAAAGCAGCAAGTAGTTCTTAATACTGTTTCTATACTTAAGTGACACTGAATTTTAATATCTATTATGATATTTTTAAATGTATAAATATGTATTATATAAATACATTTACAAATTATAAATATAATAAATTATAAGCATTTATAATCTTTTCTTTCAAAAACTGAGGATAAATGAAAACATCCAACCCAACTATTTTAGCCTTACCCGTAGTCTCAGGGTAAAATTCTTGCTCTAAATCTTTCCAAACCTGGAAATCCAACACCTACTATACGTAACGTACATGATTGAACCTTAGCACCTGTGTGAATTTTGTAAGCTAATTTAACAACCAAAAAAGGTTTTAAAAATTCAACTTCTTTGCACTCACTCCCTGGCTTGATCTCTCCCCCTCGTCTTTCTCTCCCTCCCCCTCCTCCCCTTCCTTTCCTCTCAGGCTGCCATAAGCTGAGCAGTTTTCCTCTACCACATCTTCTACCATAATGTTCTACCTCACCTCAGGCCCAGAGCAACAGAGCAAGTTGACCGTGGACTGAAACCTTTGAAATCATAAGCCAAAATAAACTTTACCTCCTTTAAAAAAAAAAAAACTCCTTTAAGAAATTATTAGGCAGATTAATGTATACTTCTAGCTATAGAAAGAATCCACAGGAAGCACCAGTGTGAGCCTAGATTTTTTTTCGGGGATGGGTGGTACTGGGAATTGAACCCAGGGGTACTCTACCACTGTGTCAAATCCCCAGTCCTTTTCCTTTTTAATTTGTTCTAATTAGTTACACATGACAATAGAGTGCATTTTGACACATACATAAATGGAGGATAACTTCTCATTCCTTCTGGTTGTACATGATATAGAATTCCAACAATCGCATAATCATATATGCACAAAGGGTAATACTGTCCAATTCATTCTACTATCCTTCCTACTCCCATACCCCCTTCCCTACCTTCACTCCCCTCTAATCCAAAGTACCCCTATTCTTCCTTAGCCCCCACCCCCACATATCAGAGAGAACATTTGGCCTTTGGGTCTTTGGGATTGGCTTATTTCACTTAGCATGATACTCTCCAGTTCCATCCATTTACCAGCAAATGCCATACTTTCATTCTTCTTTAACGATGAGTAATATTTCAGCGCATATCACATTTTCTTTATCCGTTCATCTCTTGAAGGGCACCTAGATTGGTTCCATAGTTTAGCTATTGTGAGTTGCGCTGCTATAAACATTGATGTAGCTGAGTCATTGTAACATTAGGATTTTAAATCCTTTGGGTATACACCAAGGAGTGGAATAGGTGGGTCAAAGGGTGGTTCCATTCCAAGTTTTCTGAGGAATCTCTTAATGCTTGCCAGAGTGGTTGCACCAATTTGCAGTCCTGCCAGCAATATGAGTATACCTTTGTACCCACATCCTTGCCAATTCTGACTGGAAATGAAACATTAGTTTTAAGTTGCATTTTTCTAATTGCTAGAGATGTTGAACATTTTTTCATATATTTGTTGATCAATCATATTTCTTCTTCTGTGAAGTGCCTACTCAATTCCTTTGCCTATATATTGACTGGTGTTAAGTTTTTTGAGTTCTTTATATATCTTGGAGATTAATGCTCTACCTCAGGTGCATATGGTAAATATTTTTTCCCATTCTGTATGATCTCTCCATGTTATTGTTTCCCTTGCTGAGAAGCAACTTTTTAGTTTGATTCCAACCCATTTATTGATTCTTGATTTTACTTCTTATGCTTTCGGAGTGTTATGAAGGAAGTCAGTTCCTAAGCTGACATGGTGGAAACCTGGGCCTACTTTTTCCTTCTACTGGGCACAGGGTCTCTGATCTAGTGCCTAAGTCTTTGATCCACTTTGAGTTTTGTGCAGGATGAGAGATAAGGGTTTAGTTTCATTTTGCTACATATGGGCCCAGTCCTTTTTATTTGATATAAGGTCTTGCTAAATGACCAGGGTTGGCCTCCAACTAGTGATCCTCTAGCCTCAACCTCTATAGTCTCTGGAATTACAGGCCTGCCTCACCACACCCACAGAGCCCAGATATTCTAATAAACTCCATGCCAAAGTAATTAGACACCTACTTAACCTACTTGATATCTCCATTTCAATAACAGACATTTTAAAGTCAATATGTTCTATCTAAATCTGGTCTTCAGATATTTCCAACTCTATCAGATGTTCTATGCACTCAAGTTATCTTAAACACCTCTTTCTCCACTCTGACCCTATATCCTAAGTCCATCAATCTTCTCCTCTGACACCCAAGAATCAATTCATTTTAGAATCTAATGAAGAATTATCATGTTCATGCTGATAGGGGACAGCATGAAGATTGCTAAAATAACATCACGAACTCTTCTCTCAGTCTAGTCACTTTCTAATAATCTGCGTAAGGTGTATAATGTATAACCAGTGCCAAAACTGATCTTTATAAAATTCTCCATTGGATCACATCACACCTGAGCTTAAAATCCTCCTGACTTCAGCCTTTACTTCTACAATGACATCAGACGTCCTAACACTCCACACACATATAACCTTCCTGCCTAAGGCCACTCTGAACTCACCAGTTCCCTGAAAGCCTTGCACCTTTATCTATGTGAATTCTGTTCCCTTTACCTAGAACACTCTTTTATCCCTCCTCTCTACAAATAACTTCCACTAGCTATAAGACTATGGGGGGGGGGCTGGGGTGTGGCTCAGAGGTAGAGCACTCGCCTCGCATGTGTGAGACCCTAGGTTCAATCCTCAGCACCACATAAAAATAAACAAACAAAATAAAGATATTGTGTCCATGTATAACTAAAAATATATTTTTAAAAAAGACTGTACAAACTCTTCTGATCACATACCCCATTCCACCCAAACTGATTTAGTATTTACTCAACATTTAGCACATTTACTAAGCATCAACAAGATGCTGAGATTAAAAGTAATCAGTGGAAAAAACACAAACAAACAAACAAACATACACACACACACACACACACCAAAAGAAGTATCTGATTAAACTAACAGTATCTTGTAAACCAATGGTCACAGTAAAATGTGATGGAGGAAAGCACAAGATCTGGAATGAAAAGACATTTTCAATAAATACATAAAGAATGCCTACAATGTGCCAGTCCTGGAGCAAGCTACTAGATTCACATAAGATTCAGTTATTGCCTTCATAGTATTTACAGTCTACCTGGGGATTAGGATAAGAAATTATAACATGTAGTACCAATAGGCTGCAGCATGCCCTCATAAGTATCTTACTAGTCTCAGCAGAGTCGAGCATTGTTAAGACTCAGGAAGACTTACTAGAGTAACAGATAAGCTAAGACCTGAAGAATAGCAATTTTAACTAGAAAGGATATAGAAAGCAGAGGGTGAACAGAAGATATATGTTCTAAACAGAGAGCAATTGTTCACTACATGGCTGAAATCCAAATATCAGAGAGAAGATTCAAAACAGTTTAGAGACAAAAACAAACAACTTCAGATCATAAATGATTTTATTAGCCCTGCTTAAGAATTTAGGAATTGGGAATTTATCCTGATTGTTTACTTCCAAAACAACTAGAGTTTCAAGAGGAAAATACCATGGTCAAACATGCCTTTTCTAAGCCAACATGCTGGCTGCAGGACCAAGAACAAATAGCTGCAATAATTCAAAAATGAGAGATTCATACTAGTTTGAACTAAGGCACTGCAGATTGATGAGAAAAGGGAGGTGGCTTAGAAAGATATTTAAGTAGAAATGACAATGAGAGGACTTTGTAACTGATTAGATATGGGAGGTGAAGGTGAACAAGTCAAGGACAAAACTGAGTAGATGGGGAATACCAAAGGGGAAAAAATTAACAATGAATTTTATTTGGCACATGTTAATCATTTCATTAATTATGAAACTGAAAAAGATGTAACAAAGTTTGTGAATTTTATGCAATTTAAGAAAGGTTACAAAGGTAACACACCATGGAAATCTTGAGAGCAAAGAATAAACGATTGAGATACAAGAGGTGGTACAATTCTCAATGAAGAGCAAGTGCACTGCTTCTTAAGGACATCGGTGTGCCAATGTCTGACAGGAGACAGAAAGAATTAAGCAATCTGAGGAGATAGAAAAAAAGCTAAATGAATGACCTCTTATACTGACAACTACATATACATTATAGCACAATAATAAACAGTATGGAGATTTCATAAGGATTTTCTTCCACAAAAAAAAAAAATACAATTAAAAAAGCTTAGATTATAATCTCTCATCCAGTTTCAGCACCCATCTCATCAAAACTAAGACTTGAGGCTGGGGTTGTGGCTCAGTGGTAAAACGCTTACCTAGCATGCGCGAGGCACTGAGTTCAATACCCAGCACCACATAAAAAACTAAATAAACAAAATAAAGGTATTGTGTCCATCTACAACTAAAAATATTTTTTTAAAAAACTAAGACTTAACACTATTATTTTTAAAGCCACACTTTTATTAATTTACAAACTGAAATAACTTAAAACTGAAAATTACTATCCTGCCCAGAGTGAAGTCTATGTTCAGCCACCCTTATATCTAAAGAACACAGCTTAGACAGCAGGTACTCAAAGTTTGATAACTGAAGAATGCTAGAAAAAAAGACCTTCATATCATATCCTAAGTAACTACCATGTCACCAGATCTAGTCTAGGGAAAGAAATTCTCCAGGAAAATCTACTAGATATTAAGAACATTCTTTATCTTTCTAAAGCACAAGGGTTTCACAGGTCTATAAGCATATCTAAAAGGAACTGGATGGGGCCAATTTAAAGTCACAAAATAAATTCTTAATAAAAATATCAAAACAAATTCTGATTAGTAAAAAACAACTATTGATTTCCCAACTGTTTCAAGTTGATTTTAATAGAAAATTCAAAAACAATTACAGAAAAAGCTAAAGTAAATGAGAATGCACTACAATACAATCTTACAGTTCTAAATAAAACAAGAGAACTATTGGTGAACCCATGTGTCTCACTCTAATTCTCCCTCATTTTCTCTATGTTCCTTATCTTTCCTTTTCAGTGAATACCTACTATGTGCCAGATACTATGCACTGAGAGTAAAAAAGCAACAGCAAATTTAAGAAAACTCTTTAAGGTAAAAATCGGTAGGAATGAATTACAGATTAAATTTTATTATAGAAAAGGATGTTTCCAAGTTTGTTTTACATGCAACCAGATGAATGATAATGTCATTAGACCAGAACTGAGGGAAAACTAAGTGGGTTTTGCTGGTCCTAATATTATCTGAAAGAGGAGCAGGTTTGGGCATGGAAAAATAGTTTCAGTGGAGTGATGGGAAGGAATGTGAACTTGCAATGGATGAGGATAAATAAAAAGGTGATAAAGCAGAGTTAAGAAGTACAAAAGGGGGGGCGGGCGGGGGAGGGGGGTTGTGGCTCAGTGGTAGAGCACTCTCCTAGCATGCATGAAGCACTGGGTTCAATACTCAGCACCACTTAAAAATAAAAAATAAATAAACATATTGTGCCCACCTAAAACTAAAAAATAAATATTTTTAAAAAAAAGTATACAAGACTGGAGCTAGGGTTGTGGCTCAGTGGTAAAGCACTCACCTGACTTGAATGAGGCACTGGGTTCAATACTCAGCACCACATAAAATAAAACAAAGATATGTGTCCACCTAAGACTAAAAAATAAATATTTAAAAATAAGAAGTACAAGATCAATTTTAATAAGTCAGACTGTGAAAGATAATGGCTTCAAGGAAAGAGCGAAAAATTTTTACGTTTCACAATTCTGCTTTTTCAAGGGTTCTTTCAAAATCAAACCAAGCCTGAAACGAGGGTTGGCGGGGTGTAGTTTAAATGGAAAGCATCTCTTCTTCGAAAGTGCTAGATTGGCTCACCCAAATGGAAGATTAAATAAGATAACTTTCTAAGAAAGTTAAGCAGAAGAACAGCATCCATCTTGAATAAAAAAGACAAAAATTGGTAAGAACATAAACAATCCAAAAAAGGATGTCCAATCTATTACTTAAAAGAAGCAGTACATGAAAGATGTAATCTATTTCATGTTTTAGTTTTATGTATTCCTAAGTACTCTAATACAAGAAATAATTATTAGCATCACTACCATTCTGCCGATTAAGCATATGAAGAACAGAGCAGTCGTAAATGCCCAATTTCCCAAGGTCACACTTCTGATGAACAGCAGAAAGAAGATCATATTTGTTATTCTGCCACCTAGTCTACTCCATAGATCAAACCACAACGGTGTCAAATAAATCAAAATGGAAAGGAATGCAGCAGGGAGAGTATGAGTGAAACTCAAGGAACAGAGGAAGCTCTCTAAAAGGAGTAAACAGCCCTTAGTGTTCTATGAGTCATTACTAATCAGCCCCAGCTGTTTAGGATATACCCCGACTCTGGGAAATGCTGCTAGTTGCATGTCATAAAACTGACAGCCCTAAACATGCATAAACTGTGCCCTTGGAACTTGAACTGGCAATACACAACGAAATCTCTTCCACACCTAGTTCCTACCGAACTAGGAGGATGTCACTGCCTACCCTCTGTGAAAGAGCACGACAGATACCCCCATGGAATCACTCCGGAGACATCTAGGAAATAAATGATTCAACAAATTCCTTTACAGACAAGCATGGGATGGTGCAAATTTCCAGTTCTCTCTATGGAAACATATCTTGCTGCTGACAACCATCACAAAAGTCGGTAATTTGTAAAATGGACCCAACAGGCTCTCTTCTAAGTGCACAGCTGCAAAGCATCTACTCAAGTCCTCCCGAAGGTAGCATAGACGCCTTCACCAGAGGGAAGCAAATAAAGACACCTGCAGGTCTGGTTACCGTCTCAAAGACAGAAAAGACGTTTGAATCAAGAGTAGACAGAACAAGAGTCAGGAAGCCCCTCCCCCGCACTAGAGAGCCACCTGTCCCTAAATAAAAATAATACAAACGAAAACCACCTGGCTCTGGTGCAAAGCAGAGCATAGAGAGCCAAGGCCTCGGTGGCTCTTACTCCCTGGCTGAACCGGCATTCGGGGGAAACAGCTGACGAAACCCAGTCCTCCTCTTCTACATCCGCCACGGGCTGTTCCCGATGCAGATAAGCCCTCGTTTCCCCTCCCCTGCCGGGACCCAGCCACCAAAAGCACCCGTGTCTCGGAGAAAACCGGGAGTGTTCCCTGGGGCCGTTACTCACCTTCCCGCTCACAACACCCGCAGCCGCCATGTTTCCTGCGCGTGCCTGGTGATGACGTCGCCGTACCTCACGTGTCTCTCGGATTCACAACAACATCCGGCAAAACTAAAAGGACATCCGGGCGGGAAAGGGGCGGGGAGTGGCGGGAAAGGGGCGGGGAGTGGCGGGAATCGTGCGAGGGGAGGGGCGAGAGGAGCCTCCTGACGCATGCGCGCTGAGGAAGCTGGAGTCTGGTGCCACAGTTTGCCTGTGCCAGCTTATTTTTCCTGCGGCGCCTCTTAAGTGAGCTGTAGTTTGTATTGGGAGTTAACCTAGGGGCGAGACTTCCAACCTAGAGCGGTTAGAAGGGCGGGCCTCTTATCTTTGGTGTGATAAAAAGAACATCACATTTGGAGCCAGCAATCATGGTCCAGGTTTTGTGGCCATAGCAAGTCTTCAACACACTCTAAAATCAGCATAGCGTTACTGTGAGCTATCCGGGAAGATAAAGAACCGCCAGCTCTCTGACTGAGATGCACTCACAAGAGACTTTAACCCCTCTGAATACAAGGTTTCTGAATTTGAGTCTGGTTACTGCCACTCACACATAACTTTGAGCAAGGTATTTCTGTAGGAACTGAGTGTACCAAGCCTTCCTGGGTCCAGAGTTAAGGCCCATAATTTAGAGTCACTACTTCAGTTACTTAACAGCTGTGTGACTTGAAGTAATTTTCTAAATGCATCCCTGCTTCAGAATATAAAGTGGGAATTATGCATGGAGTGATTGTAGGGAATCTCTTAAGACAATGCACGTATGGTAACAGGTTTGTAAGGATATTAAAATAATTTATTCTCAGTCCTGTAAAAGAACACAGAGAATGATTAATCGCTACTCTTTGATAGCTCTGGTACAGGATCTGGGGCTTCTCCAGGCCCAGAACAGAATAAAAAGTCCCTGTGCACCAAAAACACCTGCCCCAACCCTGTTGAAGTGATTCTCTGTTCACCCAGTGGAGAGAGAAGTTAAAGGCTTTTAAAGTAAATGGAAATCCAAGGGAATAGCAGAAAAGATGGGTCGCAGGGTCTGTGACTATTAGGAACCTAGTCACTGAGGGAGGTGGCACAATCCAAAATAGAAGTGAATGTGTAGCACCACTAGGAAGGCTGAACTCTAGGTCTCAGAGATTCCAATCAAGGCCAGGACCCCCAGGCCCAAGCCAGGCATGGAATCAGGAAAGAGACTCACCTGCAAGAAAAGGGGTGTGGTTAGAGAAAAATATACCCTGTGTTTGGAGAAAAGTTGATGCTTTTAGCACAGTGTCAGAAATAGAAGCTCAATAAATGGTAGCTGTATATAAGAAGCTTGGGAACTGAAGGCTTCTTATTGACTTATCCTCCAACTGCTCTCAAATGCTGGCACTACCCACAGACTATCCTTAGACCTCTTTCCCTTTTTCTCCAAACACTGTTCCTGGGCCTTTATCCTTATATTCTGGCATGGTCACTTCCCATGTGCCATTAACACCCAAATATCTCCAGCCCAGGCGGCTCTCCTAAACTATACTCCCATACATCTACTGCCTGCTGCACTTTTAATTTAAATCACCTGTTTACATCTCAAAGAATACTAAACCTTTGCTTCTCGAAGTCCTCAGGCCAACAGCATGAGCAGCACATGGGTGCTTGTTAGAAATACAGAAATGCAAATCCCACCTTGGAATTATACTGAACAAAACTCTGCTTCTTGCCAGGCTTGGTGGCACAAGCCTCTAATTCCAGTGGCTCCGGAGTCTGAGGCAGGAAGATGGTGAATTCAAAGCTAGCCTGAGCGACTTAGTGAGGCCCTAAGTACCTGGGTGAGACCCTGTCTCTAAATAAAATACAGAAAAGGGCTGGGGATGTGGCTTAGTGGTTAAGTACCCCTGGATTCAACCCCCAGTACCCAAAAAATAAAATAAAAAATCTGCATCTTAATTAGAATCAAAGTTGATTTATATGCAAATTAAAGTTTGAGAAACAGTCTAAAATGAAACTTCATTTTGCTTTTGTTCCCTGAAAATTGAGATGTAGCCAGAATAGTTTTTTAAAGAAAGTGTTTCTATCATGTTACCTCTTTCAGATAGGTGTGCTAGAGAGCTGATGGAAAAAAAAAAATCCCTCTCTTGCCTGACCTGGATCTCTCATTGCATCTTAATTCATTGCTTTCTTCTTCATCTTCCTCCAGCCCAGCACTTACATCCCCACAATATTAATCATTCTTGTTGGTGGGACTGCAAATTGGTGCAGCCAATTTGGAAAGCAGTATGGAGATTTCTTGGAAAGCTGGGAATGGAACCACCATTTGACCCAGCTATTCCCCTTCTCGGTCTATTCCCTAAAGACCTAATAAGAGCATGCTACAGGGACACTGCTACATCGATGTTCATAGCAGCACAATTCACGATAGCAAGATTGTGGAACCAACCTAGATGCCCTTCAATAGATGAATGGATAAAAAAAAGTGGCAGTTATACACAATGGAGTATTACTCTGCTTTAAAAAATGACAAAATCATAGAATTTGGAGGGAAATGGATGGCATTAGAGCAGATTATGCTAAGCGAAGCTAGCCAATCCTTAAAAAACAAATGCCAAATGACTGCTTTGATATAAGGGGAGTAACCAAGGACAGGGTAGGGACGAAGAGCATGAGAAGAAGATTACCATTAAACAGGGATGAGAGGTGGGAGGGAAAGGGAGTGAGAAGGGAAATTGCATGGAAATGGAAGGTGATCCTCAGGGTTATACAAAATTACATATAAGAGGAAATGAGGGGTAAGAGAAGAATAATACAAGTGGAAGAAATGATTTACAGTAGAGGGGGTAGAGAGAGAAGAGGGGAGGGGAGGGGAGGGAAGGGGAGGGGCGATAGTAGAGAATAGGATAGACAGCAGAATACATCAGACACTAGAATGGCAATATGTAAATCAATGGAAGTGTAACTGATGTGATACAGCAATTTGTATACGGGGTAAAAATGGGAGTTCATAACCCACTTGAATCAAATTGTGAAATATGATATATTAAGAACTATGTAATGTTTTGAACGACCAACAATAAAAAAAAAGAAAATTAGAGAGAAAAAAATATAGGTGTGGAATTTTCTAGAAAGATGACATAGATACTTGCATTGTATTTTATGGTTTAAGAAATTTCATTTGATTCTTTTTCATACATTCGGTTTATGTAATGTTTTGTCAAAATGTGTGAGTATAGTATCAAATACAATGAACAATATGAACTTCAGAAATAAAAACAAGTATCTCAAGAAGGATTCACACAACTTGTGAAAGCATGTACATCATCACAAAATTAAGCTGTTATTTCTATGCTGCTACATGTGTGTGTTCATAGATCAGTCATTGAATTTGCATAATTCAACCAATCCTCAAATGTAAATAAACTGCATTTCACGTGAAAAAAAAGTATATTAATCATTCTAAAACATTAATGTGATCCTGTGAGTTGATCATGTGAATGCCATGCTTAAAATCACCTAATGGCTTCCCATCTCTTGGGGGGGGGGGGGGGATCCATATTCTTAAGCATAGCCTAAAAGGAACTTAATAAACTGATCCTGCTTTTTATTTTCAGTTTCATCTCCCAAATCACACTGTTCAGGTTCAATTCTCCAACCATAGCCCAATATCTGCTGATCCTTGAATGCTACTATGTTATGTCTCAAGAATCCCTCTGACTATAGCCAGCTGTCTTGGCTTAGATCATGGGAGTGTCCATGAGCCAATCACTATGTTCCAAAGTACATGATGTTGTAATTGGCCAAGTTTGGATTTTCTGCCTACAGTTCCACTCCAAGTGCCTGGGATAAGAGGGGGGATAATTCCCAGAGAAAAATTCAGAAACCACTTCAGAAAAAGGGAGTGGTGCTAGATAAGTCAAAACAGATAACAAGTACAGAGGCACAGTGTCTGGGCTCCCATATATCACACTGTAAAATTTGGTGATTTACTGAACTGCCTTCTACTTTGCCATGATCTATTGGAAGGCAGGAACTATGCTTCTTATTTGAAACCACCTCCCCTGGCACAAACATCTGAAACAAATAGACACTGTTTTTATAACAATTAATTTAAATCTGTTTCCTCATTGATGAACAGCACAATTATATGTTACATGAAGCAAAGAGATGATAAGTTCAGGATTGTTTTCCATCAGGTTTTAGTTTTTTACTACGTTAGAAGAAAAAATCATAGTGTGCATATATATATATATATATATATATATATATATATATATATATATATCAAGTGGACATGTATTTTTTTTACAGTAACATGCATAGAAAATTTAACTTAAGTAATCATTGACTTACCTATAACTTAAAATAATTACTGTTTTCATGAAGGTGAGTAGTTACAATGCTCCTAGGTTCATTCGAATGAGCTATGTAGTCATTTCTTATAATTCACTTAATTATAATTCGTCACTCAAAAAAGTCAAAAAGAATTTTAATGGTAAATACCCTAAAGAAACTTTTGACCTGAGAGGGACTTTAGAGATAATCTCCCCAAGGTTTTCAGTTGAAGAGATTTATGACCTGTCAAAGTCACAAGCTGCTTTATAGCTGAATAGAGACTTCACTCCAGACATGTCTTAGTCAGCTGTGCTACATTATCAGCTGAAAGTGATCATCCCCTCTTTGAACTACAACACTTAATTACCATTCCATTTCATTCTCTCTCACCTTAGCTTCTGACTGGACTATTTATCTTTTAGAGCTTATCCCTTGTCCCCCTTCATCTATTAAGATTTCCCCAACCTCTCCACTAGATATCAGCTAGTGTAAACTTTCCTGAATTCTTTTTTTATTTGTTCTTTTTAGATATACATAACAGTAGAATATATTTTTGACATATTGATACAAACGTGGAGTATATCTTATTCTAATTAGGATCCCAGTCATGGTTATAACAGGCAGACTACAGACTTTGTTTTAGTGCTTAATCAAAGCACTGATTAAGGGGGACTGATCTTTATTACAAAGTTTATATGACTTGTGTTTATTAAATCTAAGATGCCATCAGCAGAAATGACATTCTTATGTTCCACTAAGGAAGAAAATTCTGCCAAATAAAATAAGACACATTTTATTCCACTTTAATTGTAAAACACACCCTGACTTCAACAATTATGACATGTGAAAATTTATGTTTTAGAATCAATGAAACCCACACACACACACATGCTGATAAAGATAAAAACCAATTTAGAAAGAATCAGATTCAACCAATTAACTTTACACCTTAAAGACCAGAAAAAGAAGGTCAAACTAAACCTAACACCAGCTGAAGAGATGAAATAAAGATTGGAGCAGTGATAGAGAATAGAAAAATAGAGATCCATGAAACATAATTCAGTTCCTCAGAAAGATTAACAAAATTGACAACCCTTTAGCTAGATTAAGAAAAAAAAGATTCAAATTACCAAAATTATATAAAATTAGCGACATTACTTCTGATTTTACAGAAATAAAAAGTATCATAAAAGAGTACTATGAAAAATTACAAACCAGCAAGTAGAATGTCTGAAACATTCTACTGTCTGAAACAGGTAAATTCTTAACAAAACACAACCTTCCAATACTAAATCATTAAGAAATAAAAAATCTGAATAGACCTATAGCTAGTAAGGAGATTGAATCAGTAATCGGAAAAAAAAAAAAAAAAAACCTCCCAACAAAGAAAAATCCAGTACCAAATGGATTCTCTGGTGAATGCTACCAAACATCTAAATGGAGCTATCACCAGTTCTTCTCAAACTCTTCCAAGAAATGAAAGACCAACATTACCTTAATACCAAGGCCAAAGACATTACAAGTAAACTATAAACCAACATCACTTAAGAATATTGGTACAAAAATCCTCCACAAAATGAACTCAACAGCGGAATAAAGGATTATATACCATGACCAAAAGAGATTTATTCTTGAAATGCAGGGATGTAAATACCTACCCAGAAGTGAGTTCCTGGATCACATGGAAAATCTATTTTTAGTTTTTTGAAGCACCTCCATACAGTTGTTTTTCTTTTTCATTTGTTGTTGTTTGTTTTTAGGGGGGGATACTGAGGATTTAACCCAGAGGTGCTTTACCACTCAGCCACATCCCTAGCCCCCCGCCTCTTTTTTTTTTTTTTTTTTTTTTGAGACAAGACCTCACTAAGTTGCTGAGGCTGGCCTCAAATTTATAATCCTCCTTAATTTATTCCCATCAACAATGTACAAGTGTTCCCTTTTCTCTACATCCTCGCTAACCCTTATCTTGTATTTTTGATAATAGCCATTCTAACAATTGTGAAGTGATATTTCATTGTCTATAATTTTCATCTCTCTAATCATTAGTGATGTTGATAATTTTTGTGCCTGTGTGATACTGGGGATCAAACCTGGGGCCCATAATATGCTAATGAGCATTTTTCATGTATCTTATTAGCCATTTGTCTTCTTTTGAAAAATATTTATTCACATCCTTTGCCTATATCCTAGGCAAATTATTTGTTTTCATATTGGCCAGAATTGCATTTCATTCTTGTTTATAAATTTAATAGATCTTTGGGAATAGAGACACCATGCTTCAACTAATCCAAATTTATATAAACACACACACAACCCCATGGTTAGAAATAGTGTCCAGTCTCTCCTAAAGCAAATGGTTGCTCAATACCAGGATGATTATTGGGTAAAAAACCCACAAATCTGCAACACCATATGAATAGCTGGGATTCAACAGTTTGTTTAGCCCTTAATGCAACAGAAAAGTAGCAGCTCTACAATTGTATCTAAGGCCACACTCATCTCTCCCATGAATGACTGTGACAACTTCCTTGTACTCCTATCTGAACTGTTGCTCCCTTCTATTTTTTTTCTCCACAATGGACCACAGTAATCTTTTTGTCTTTTTGTTTCCCTAAATCGCAAGTCTGACAGTGTATTGACTCTTAAGATTATTCACTACTTCTCCATCAACTTTGGTGGGATAAAGTCCTGGGTCTTTTCCTAAGCCTACCCCTTCAATCTATTCTCTACCATTCCCTACCAGAGCCTTGCACATGCTAAGCAAATGCTCTATCTCTCAGCCATATCCCCAAACCTTTTTAATTTTCTTTTGAGATGAATTCTTGCAAAGTTGCTCAGACTGGCCCCAAAGTTGTGATCCTCTGTCTCCATCTCTTGAGTAACTGAGATTACAGGCATGTGCCACTGTGATGACTTAGAAACTTAATGCTGAAATTATCCCAAACTCTTTATGGTTCTGTGTTCTTGCTTCCTTTGCTTATGAGTCTCTTCAGCCTGGAATCTCCTTGATTTTTATTCCTAAACCTACCCTTTTCAGCTAGGAAATGGTTCTCCATCCTTTAGAAATCAGCCCAGATATTGAATCTTTCTTTTGGCTTCTGGTAACAAAGCTCTCAGAGTCAGGCTCTTCTAAGAGCTACCACCATCCCCAGGGCCTATTTCCTGTCAGGTGTGTCCAGGAATGAAATGAATACACACTATTTTTGCTGCCTCTCTAGTAAAATGAACATCTTATACTTCAAATACTGAATTTCTCAACACTCCAGACAACTTTCAAATAAAAACACTGCTACTTAAAAATTAAATTATAAAAGCCTCAGATTTTTAAATGTACAGGTTTTGGGGGGTGGGGGTATTGAACTCAGGGGCACTCAACCACTGGGCCCCGTCCCCAGCCCTTTTTTGTATTTTATTTAGAGACAAGGTCTCGCAGAGTTGCTAAGGGCCTCACTAAGTTGCTGAGGCTGGTTTTGAACTCATGATCCTCCTGCCTCAGTCTCCCGAGTCACTGGGGTTACAGGCATGCACCACCATGCCCAGCTATAGATTATTTTTAAATTACATCTATAAATATAAATGTATATATCCCCAACCATGACCTGGTATTTTCAACTAACCTAAAAACTGGTGTCTATAACTCTGCTATAGTCCCAGTAGGGACTTTTTATCCCAACACAAACCACACAGTAGATGCACAATATTTACTTCAAAAACGAATGGAAGACTGGAATAAGATGTACAAATTGGGAATGTGTTTTTTAGGGGAAATCTCTACATCAATCCACTCTTTTCCCAAAAGAAGAAAGAAACTCCACTCTATACAATTCTTTAATTATTGCAATGATAGACAAGAGTCTACACACAGAGAATTGTAGGAGTTAGTTGAAGAAGCAATAAAGGACTCTTGAAAACATTTTTTAAAATTCAAACTCTGGCATAATTGAATTCAGGGAGTTTTTGAATGAAAAGTGTATTTCAGCGACAGTCCATTCCTACCACTTTTTTTTTTCCTGATGCTATGACATTTGGAAATGAAAGATCTACTGGGAAAATAATAAAAATAGCTTTCCAAACTGCTGATTATTCATGAAATGTTTTCATTTATCTCTGCATCATAACATAGCTAACTGCTGAGAAATTGAGTTATGGTTGAAGCCTGAGGAGGTATTCTTGTTCTTCTAAAAAGCGCATATTTACTGGTATCAAATTTTTCCTTTTCAGCTTCATTGCTTAACCACTTATATTTCTCTTTCCTTTAATGTCATGATGCTTTATGTTAAATGCTTTATTTTTCACCTTTTATAAAGTGAAGAAAGAAAAAAGAAAATGCATAAACTATTTGAGGAGTATCCTGTACATCTGAAATTATATTTGTATGAATCTACCGTGTTTTGTTTTCTGGTGATGCTAATAGAAAACTAGAAAATCCAAATATTTGCATAAGTTAAAGTCTTATAAATAACACCTATTCCAGTCTAATCATTCCATCCAAAGTTTGGGTGTTTTTCCCTTTAAAAGCTAATAAGCATTATATGTGACCATTTCCTACTTAACAGCAAGAGCAGTATAATTAATGCTATTCCCCCTAATCCATGACCCCAACATTGCATCAGTAGCAAACATTAAAAAAAACACATACAATATACAGAGAACCTATTCAATTGGCTGATTCTATATTCAGTACACATAGAACCAGATTCAACTACCCAATGGATTCAGAAATCATGCCTTCTAACTCTGTTATTGGAATTTAAGAATGCTCTGGAACCAATCACTTGAGTGGAACTATTTGATTTCCCTAGCTGTTAAAGAATAATGGCATAAAGAATTAAAAAATAAATAAAAGCTGTAAGAATCTATAATGTAGATTCTCCACCAAACTTCAAATTCCTAGGACTATAAAAGTCCCACTCACTATTTTAGGCAATTTGTATCATCTGAAACATTAATGAGCAGCCTGTTTGCTTTCTCCCCTCTTGTTAAAAAGTTGTTCCTTGAATTATACTGAAATCAGATTCCTTGTGGGCAATGGAGGGAGGTAAAGAGTGTGATCTGGAAATGGTCTTGAATGAAACTTTATCAAAAATATTTTTTGTTATAGCATGTTATACTTTTTTAATTTGTTCTTTTTAGATATACATGACAGTGGAGTATATTTTGACACATTATACATTCATGGACTATAACTTATTCTAAATAGATTGTACATGATGTGGAGAATCACTGTGGTGTATTCATATATGAACATAGGAAAGTTATGTCTGGTTCATTCTACTGTCTTCCTATTCCCATCCCCCTCTTTTCCCTTCATTCCCCTTTGTCTAATCCACTGACTTTCTATTCTTCCCTTCCTCCCCTAAGTGTGTTAGCATCTGCATATCAAAGAGAACATTAGGTCTTTGGTTTCTTGGGATTAGCTTATTTCACACAGCACGGCAGTCTCCAGATCCATCCATTTACTGTCAAAGGTCATAAGGTCATTCTTTTTATGGCTAAGTAATATTCCATTGTGTATACATACCACATTTTATTTATCCATTTTTCTGTTTAAGGGCACCTAGATTGGTTCCATAACTTAGATATTGTGAATTGAGATATATATATATATATATATATATATATATATATATATATATATTTGAGCCTTTTGTGAATGGGATAGTTTTCGTAATTTCATATGACTGTGTCGCTGTAGTATGCGCGATTTTAAGCCCTTTGGGTATATACTGAGGAGTGGGATAACTGGGTTAAATGGTGGTTCTGATACCACTGGTAACCAGTAACGAGTCCTGCTTCCTCATATGTTGAAGTATAACTTTAGAGAAGCACACCGAGGCAAGCATATAAAGCAGGGTTTATTTAAAAAGGATAACAGTGAATTCTCCCGGGAGGGAGAAGGGGGCCATAGCTGGTATTCTGGTATCCCAAGAAGTGAGTGTGGTCTGCCTTTTTTATATCTCTTAGGCTTCCTTTCTTCTCCTGTTCTCTTCCCCTTCTCTCTCTCCTTCCTGACTAGGCCCAGGAGATGCTCCGTGGGATGACCAAAAGGTGAGAAGTAGATGGGCTGGAGGGGCCAAGGTGGAGTGATCTGAGCAGGAAGGGGACAAAACTAACAACTTCCTGTGGGGAGGGCCAATCCCTGAGACAGGTTATTTTAGCAACAGGTTAGAGCAGGAGCAGGGGCAAGTTATCTTGATAAGGGTGGAGAAAGGGCTCTGAAGGAATTAACATTTCAATCCCTCCTTCTCAGGATCCAACCCTTGCCTCTCTAACTGTTCAATTCTGGCTTCATTTCCATTCCACGTTTTCTGAGCAATCTCCATACTGCTTTCCAGGGCGGTTGCACCAATTTGCAGTCCTATCAGCAATGTATGAGTGTACCTTTTCCTCCACATTCTCACAAACATTTATATTACTTGTATTCTTGATAATTGCCATTCTGACTGGAGTGAGATGGAATCTCAGTGTAGTTTTAATTTCCACTTCTTTAATTGCTAGAGATGTTGAATATTTTCTCATATGTTTGTTGACCAATCATATTTCTTCTGTGAAGTGCCTGTTCAGTTTCTTTGCCCATTTATTGATTCGTTGTTTTGTTGTTGTAGTTGTTGCTGTTAGGTTTTTGTTTTTTGGTGCTAAGTTTTTTGAGTTTTTTATATATCCTGGAAATTGATGCTCTGTCTGAGGTGCAGATGGCAAAGATTCCCTCCCATACTATAGGCTGTCTGTCCACATTCTTGATTGTTTCCTTTGCTGTAAAGAAGCTTTTTAATTTGATACCATTCCGTTTATTAATTCTTGATTTTTTTTCTTGATTTTTAGGAGTCTTGTTAAGGAAGTCAGTTCCTAAGATGACATAATGGCAAGTTGGGCCTACTTTTTCTTCTAGTAGGAACAGGGTCTCTAGTCTAGTGCCTAGGTCCTTGATCCACTTTGAGTTGAGTTTTGTGCAGGGTGAGAGATAGGGGTTTAATCTCATTTTGCTGCATATGGATTTCCAGTTTTCCCAGTACCATTTGTTAAAGAAGCTATCTTTTCTCCAGTGTATGTTTATGGCACCTTTGTCTAATATGAGACAACTGTATTTATGTGGGTTTGTCTCTGTGTCTTCTATTCTGTACTATTGGTAGTCATGTCTGTTTTAGTGGCAATACCATGCCATTTTTTGTTACTATTGCTCTGTAGTATAATTTAAGATCTGGTATTGTGAAATCTCCTGCTTCACTTTCCTAAGGATTTTTTTTGGCTAATCTGGGCCTCTTGTTTTTCCAAATGAATTTTATGACTGCTTTTTCTATTTCTATGAAGAATGTCATTGGAATTTTAATAGGAATTGCATTAAGTCTGCATAGCACTTTTGGTAGTATGGCCATTTTGACAATATTAATTCTGTCTTTCCAAGAACATGGGAGATATCTCCATCTTCTAAGATCTTCTTCCATTTCTTTCTCTTTTTTTAATTTTTTTTGTAGTTGTTGATGCACAGAATACCTTTATTTATGTTTTTTTTTTTTTTTTTTGTGGTGCTAAGGATCGAACCCAGTGCCTCACATATGCTAGGCAAGTGGTCTGCCACTGAGCTACAGCCTCAGCCCCCCATTTCTTTCTTTAGAGTTCTGTAATTTTCATTGTGGAGGTGTTTCACCTCTTTTGTTAGATTGACTCCCAAATATATTTTTTGAGGCTATTGTGAATGGGATAGTTTTCATAATTTCTCTTTCAGCTGATTCAACATTGGTGTATAAGAACGCAATTGATTTGTGAGTGTTGATTTTATATTCTGCTACTTTGCTGAATTTGTGTATGAGTTCTAGAAAGTTTCTGGTAGAGATTTTTAGGTCTTCTAAATATAGAATCATGTCATAGGCAAATAGGGATAGTTGGAGTTCTTCTTTTCTGATCCCTTTAATTTCCTTCTTTGCCTAATTTCTCTGGCTAGAGCTTCAAGGACTGTGTTGAATAAAATTGGTGAAAGAGGATGTTCTTATCTTGTTCCAGTTTTTAGAGGAAATGCATTCCATTTCCCTCCATTTAGAATGATGTAGGCCTTGGGTTTAATGTATATAGTTTTATAATGTTGAGGTAGGTTCCTACCATCTCTATAGTTTTTCTAGTATTTTGAACGTGAAACAGTGTTTTATTTTGTCAAATGCTTTTTCTGCATCTATTGAGATGATCATGTGATTCTTACCTTTAAGTCCCTAAATGTGATGAATTACATTTATTGATTTCTGTATGTTGAACCAAACTTGTATCCCTGGGATGAATCCCACTTGATCATGGTGCACTGTCTTTTTAATATGTTTTTGTGTGTAATTTGCCAGTATTTTATTTAAAAATTTTGTATCTATGTTCTGAAGTTTTGTTTCCTTGATGTGTCTTGTTTGGTTTTGGTATCATGGTGATACTAGCTTCATAGAATGGGTTTGGAAGGGTTTCATCCTTTTCTAGTTCATGAAATAATAAGAGGAGAATTGGTGTTAGTATTTCTTTGAAGATCTGGTAGAACTTGTCTGAGAATCCATCTGGTCCTGGTCTTTTCTTCTTTGGTAGGCTTTTTGTTGTAGATGGACACAATATGTTTACTTATTTATTTTTATGTGGTGCTGAGGATCAAAGTCAGTGCCTCACACATGCTAGGCAAGTGTTCTACCACTGAGCCACACCCCCAGCCCTTTGGAAGGCTTTTGATAGCATCTTCAATTTCAATACTTGAAACTGATCTGTTTAAATTTTCTATGTCCTCCTGATTCAATTTCAGTAGGTCATACGTCTCTAGAAATTTGTTACTGTCAACACGATTTTCTATTTTATTGGAGTATAAATTTTCAAAATAGTTTCTGATCATTATATTTTGGCAATATCCATGGTGCTATTTCCTTTCTTATCACAAATTTTATAATTTGAGGGTTTTTTCCCTCTTTCTCTTGGTAAGTTTGGCTAAGGGTTTATCGATTTTATTTATTTTTTCAAACAAACAACTTTTTGTTTCATTGATTTTTGTGTTTCAATTTCATTGATTTTGGCTCTGGTTTTAATTATTTCCTGTCTTCTTCTGCTTTTGGTGTTGATTTGTTCTTTTTATAGGGCTTTGAGATGTAATGTTAGGTCATTTATTCATTGACTTTCTATTCTTTTAATGAATGCACTCAATTTAATGAGTTTTCATCTCAGAACTGCCTTCTTAGTGTTCCAGAGATTTTTGATATGTTGTATAATTATTCTCATTTACCTCTAAACTTACCAAAAATATGACTCTGGGAAAGTGGCTTAATTTTCTGAACATTTGTTTCCTCAGTCTCTCAGAAGCTTCATCTTCATTTGAAGATAGTGTATTTGCTCCTAAACTTTTGCTGTTATGAGTCAGAAGGTCGGCAAGTTTAATGGGAAGAATCACCAGGAAGTTCAAATTAGAAGTTTTGATGTTTCCCTGCAGGTCACCTATGTGCTTATGGGACAGGGAAACTCCTGGGGACTGTTGCCTCTCCACCCCCATCCCTGGCTAGCTTTCCTTCCAGGAACCCTACCAGGCTCCCTTAGAGTCAGAGGATGAAGAATCAAGAGAAAGGTCCCCATGGTGCTTATTCCATCATCACTCAGAATATAGTAAAGACACTATGTTCATTGATTCTATCTATCTTTTATGAGGAGAATCAAGGGATTAGAGTCCCAAATCTTCTCATCACCTATTATATACAAATAAAGCTGAACATTTCACTTGAAGCATGGGAAGGCAGGATGAGAAGTTCCAACTAGAATGTCAGGTGTTGGGGCTCCTCACTTACTGGCAGCAGGTGTGGTATATTTGGTGTACTTTCATCCAGTCTCCTCCAGCAGGACAACCAGAATCTAGCCAGCTGGAGGAGAGGTACACTCTGCAGGTCCTGATGAATCAAGAGAACCCTCCACCATATCCAGGCCCAAGCTCAATAGCCCCCTACCCAACTTTTCCACCAAAACCAATGGGGCCTATGTGAGGCCTTACCTACCTCCTCAGGGGTACCCCTACCAAGGACACCCACAGTATGGTTGGCAGGGCAAGCCTCAGGAGCCTCCTAAGACCACAGTGTGTGTGGTGGAAGACCAAAGAAGAGATGACCTGGGCCCATCCACCTGCCTCACAGCCTGGTGATCTGCTCACTGATCAGCCCAACTCTCCTGAGCTTAGAGCTCTGCCCATAATTCCAATGGGTGTGCTTTCCTTGTCTCTTCTGATTGCTGTAATAAGTGAATAGCTCTGCAGTCACCTTTACCTTCAACCCTATGGGATTCTAGATTAGCTAGGGCTGCTGTTATTTAATTCAGTGACTTGATCTTTTCAATGTTCAAAATCCATTCCATATTGAATTCTTAACAAATGTACTAAATGACTTTTATTTATTTATTTATTGGCCAAAGACTGTTATGAAATATATATTTATAATTTTTAAATTACACACTCAAGGTAGTGGCAAGATGTAATAATACTGAGTGATTTTTCTGCTAACACCTTGCATGTTTCAATAAATTTGTCCAAACCTTAATTTTCTAAATCATTCCACATAATTGAAAAAATCCAAATAATTTATTTAGTTCTCCCCCATTAAAACATATGTACTTATTAATCCTATATTTGCTTAGCACCTACCATGTCAATATATTAACTGTGCTATCAATTATGGGAATATATAACACCCAAGAGAATCCCCAAAGCAGATCATCTAGGAACTAATCTTTCACCTAGGAGTTTCAGGTTCCTCACCACTAAAATGCAGGGAATGAGTTAGATGATTTCTTCATTCCGGTGGTAGATTACAAAAATAAAACTACCTCCCCATTTCCTCCTGTATGCAGTTCTCTTTGCAAGCTGACTTTACAGCTCCTGAGTCAAGAGGTGGAATCTGTTTCTTCACATTTTGAAACAGGCTGTATCTGTCTTGCTTTGACAAACAAAATGTACCACAAAGAATGAAGAACTCTAGAAAGGGCAAATATGTGTGTAAATTTAAAAACCTTTAGTATCTTCATTTTTATATACATAAGGTTTAAAGAGAAAAGAGGGGATTTATCCTCTTAAACTCCTACAACACCAGGCCTGTCAATAAAGCAAAGATGTTCCTAGAACTTACTGCTGTAAGAAAGAACCCTACACTAACAGAATCTTAACAGCTTCTCAGAAGGGGTACAATGGTTTAAGAGTATCCCCGAAAGATCATGTGTTGAAAACTTAATCCCAAAATTCATGTTAATGGTATTTGGAGGTATTTAGTTAATGGGGCTTTGGGGACAAAATTAGGATTAGATGAGGTCAAGAGAGTGGGCCTCTCATGATGATGTTAGTGACTTTATAAGACGGGCAAGAAACCAGAGCTAGAAAGTTTGTTTTGTCTTGCCATGTAATGCCTTCTGCCATGTTATGATGTAGCAAGAAGGCCATCACCAGATGCTGGAGCCAGCTGAGGTAGACTTTCCAGTCCCTAGAACCCTGAACTGTAGATTTCTTCTCTTTATAAATTCCACAGTCTGTGGTATTCTGTTATAGAATGCAGACTATGACAAGGGAAAATTGAGGTGTAGAATATTGGTAGGGTTTTGGAGATGGTGTTCAGGTAAGATGAGTCTTTCGAGTCAAAGAACTGATCAAGATTGGGCAAATTTATGATATTATTGATAAAAGTTGGTAAACACAGAGAAGAGAGGATCTAGAAGTGAGTCTTGATAACCAAACTGTTATTGACACCTATAAGCTAATTTCCAAAATAAGCAGTCTGTTGTCTCAAGACAATAAAAGTTGATCTGTGGGAGTTTTCTGAGGTGGTGATGTTACTTTTTGGTTAGAGCATTATGCTTTCCAGGCAAAATTTCCTGGAAAAAAGTTGACATCGTTGTTCAACATCCTAAACATCTAAGTCATATCATCATGGATGTTTTCAACTCTAAATCTCTTAAGACTAGAAGCACACAGTTCATAGTATTCTCTTTTTTATTTCTTTTTTAAATTTTTTTTAAGAGAGAGAGAATTTTTAATATTTATTTTTTAGTTTTTTGGCGGACACAACATCTTTGTATGTGGTGCTGAGGATCGAACCTGGGCTGCACGCATGCCAGCTGAGCGCGCTACCGCTTGAGCCACATCCCCAGCCCTCTTTTTTATTTCTAGTATAATTACAGTTGTGTTTTTTTCTCATTCATTACATCATTTATTTGTCCTTTTTTTCTTTACAATTTTTCCAAAAATATATTTTTTAAAAGACTTTCTTAGGTTCAATTGCTGAACTTGCTGATTCTGTCTTCTATCTTCATTTTCTCTTTTACTGATTTTTTGCTCTTATTTTATTATCTTCTACCCACTACTTTCCTTGAGGTTGAGGCCTTGGTGGTGTTTTCCTAACTTCTTAAGTCAACTCCTTATCTTATTTTTTTTCTAATACGTAGATTTTATAAATCTCCAAAAGGACCATTTTGGCTACATCTCACAAACCTTGGTATGCAGTGTTTTTCTCTTTACTGACTTGAGATGTACATTTTATTTCTTTTTTACATTGGTTATACTTACATTTTATAGTCCATTTTTTAGTTACCGTTTATTATCATTTGTTCAACCAGGTTATATCCTATTGATGAATATTTGGGTTGATTTCAGTCTTTTGCTATTATATATAGTTTTGCAAAGAATAGCCTTGTGCCTACATCTCTTGACATTTCTTTTTTTTTTTTTTTTATTGATTATTTATCGCATTACATAGTTCATGATATATCATCTTTCATACATTAGACTCAAATTGTGCTTTGAACTCCCATTTTCACCCCAAATACAGATTGCAGAATCACATCTGTTACATATTCGCATTTTTACATAATGGCATATTAGTGACTGTTGTATTCTGCTACCTTTCCTATCCCCTACTATCCCCCCTCCCCTCCCCTCCCCTCCCATCTTCCCTCTCTACCTCCCCTGCTGTTGTTCAATTCTCTCCCTTTTTTTTTTTTCCCTCCCCCTTGCCCCTCATAACCTCTTATAATTTTATGTATCCTTGAAGGTCTCCTACCATTTCCATATGCTTTCCCTTCTCTCTCCGTTTCTTGACATTTCTTTCAGCGTGTCTTTGATGCATAACCTTAGAAGCAGGATGTAAGATGAAAGGATAAATGCATATATAACTTCACTAAATAAAGCCAAATTCCCCTTTATAAGAATATTACCATTTTGTGTTCCTACCAACAATGTATGAAAGTTTCTGTTTTCCCATAACTTTATCAGTTATGTGCTGATGGTCAGTTTTATGTGTGAACTTCACTAGGCTATAATATTCAGTTTATAATATTCAGTTATTCAAGGAAACATTAATCTAGATATTATTCCAAAAGTATGTTGTAAATATGATTAACATCTCCAATCAGTTGACTTCGTATAAAGAACCAGTCTGCCTGGGCTATTCTGTTAGACTATGAGTGGGGATGCCTCTGGACAATTCTTGTGACTTCTATGTGATCTGTAATGCCTCAAAAAGTATGATTTATTCAAACTCTAATTATGAAGCACAAGGATCCCTGATTGTTCATGATATTATAGGAATAAACATTCCTAATTATTTCTAAAAATAACTAACAAAGTACAAATGAATGTGAAACTTGGCCTATAATAAAAACTTGAGAGAAGTAATACTAAGCCTGAGGCAATTGCATGCATTTTTGTATAAATGTTTATACACAGTTTTTCAATTTTTATTTTAGAGTTTATAATGAAATTTCCAGTATTTCCCAAAAGTTCCTTGCTATTAATTTCTTGAGGATAGCTATATAAGGTCTAAAGGAGCCAGATGATAAGTAAAACTATTTATAGCTTTAGTGATTTTATATATATATATATATATATATATATATAGCCATTTACTGGGCCTAATAATTCCAGGCTTGACTCTAGTTCTTTTCAGTCCTTGAGTAATTTTTCTCCTCCATCTCCATACTTGTAACTGAGACCAAAATTGATTAACTGGAGTAACAGAGCAAATGTTATTGTAAAACAGTTTTATGTTAAACATTAAGTATTAGATAAACAGTGGTTGACTTAAAAATTGAGTTTTTGAGAGGCTGGGATTGTGGCTCAGTGGTAGAGTGCTTGCCCAGCATGCATGAAGCACTGGGTTCAACCCCTGGCACCATGTAAAAATAAAAACAAATAAAATAGATGTTTTGTGTCCATTTAAAACTAAAATAAATTTAAAAATAAAAATTGAGTCTTTGAGATTCAGAAAAGCACATTTTTCCCATGTATTTCACTGATACTAGTATTTGTTGGTCAAATAAATTTGGGAAGTTCTTATTACACTATTACTGTCCTAAAGATTTACTATTGCAAATTAGCACATTATTTTCTGAGAAATCCCACTACAAATCCCTTCCTTCCTTCCTTCCTTCCTTCCTTCCTTCCTTCCTTCCTTTCTTTCTTTCTTTCTTTCTCCTTCCTTTCTTTCTTTCTTCTTTCTTTCTTTCTTTCTTTCTCCTTTATTTTTTCTTTCTTTCTTTCTTTCTTTCTTTCTTTCTTTCTTTCTTTCTTTCTTTCTTTCTGGTACTGGGGATTGAACCCAGGGGTGCTTAACTACTGAGCTACATCCCTAGCCATTTTTTAATATTTTATTTAGGGACAGGTGCTCATTAAGTTGCTTAGGCCCTCACTAAGTTGCTGAGTCTGGCTTCGAACTCACCATCCTGTAGCCTCAGCCTCAGTCTCCCAAACCACTGGGATTACTGGTGTGTGCCACTGTGCCGGGCCAAAACCTTTTTTTTTTTTTTTTTTTTTTACAGAAGGTCCCACAGAGTTCCATAGAACAAGTGTACCATGAGTCCATTTTGGGAAATGCCCATATATGTGAATAATAAGGAATATATATTATATTGCTAATAAAATGTGTTATATCTGGACAAAATGTATAAGGAAGTTTGTATTTCTTTGTAATTTTATTGTGTAAGTTAATAGTACAGAACAAAAGAGGAAGAAGGTCTTAATTTTTTAATATGAATATAAATATGAGATATAAACTTTAAAAGTCTCATCAGGTTTGTTACCTTCAATTGGTAACATATAGGTTAAAAAAATATTTTAAAAGACTCAATATAAGAAGTTCTTATTCAAAGGAAGTCTTTTTCTCATAATTTGGCCTCATTCCTCTACTATTATCTCTGGAATAGTGTGAAGGCAAGTCATAATGTGGTTTTATTTACTTACTTGGTGTTTTCCTAAGTCTTTACCATTTTTAATATATTTTTACATATTGTATTCAGTAATGAGAATAATGTGAAAGACAAGAAAAGGAGATGTATTATATTCAGTTCTGAAAGTTAATTTCTTCTGTATTCCATTATCTAAATGTCTTCAGAGTTAAAATATGTAACTACTCAGTATATGTAATTACAATAGGAAAATAAATCAATCTTTGTAAAGCTTTAGGAACAAATCAACTATGGTAAAAAATAGAACTTCTCTTTAGTTAATTTGTTTCATTCCTAAAGTAATACATATTATATATTGATTGTGGAAAATTTGAAAAATGCCAAAAAGGATACAGAGAAAATAAAAATCACCTTAAGATAAACAGTATTTATAGGATGATTATTAGAATCATATATTAGTTCTGTATTGTGAGATATAAACTTAAACTGTCTTCCACTTTTAACATGAGAATTTGTTCCCAATTATTTATTTATTTATTTATTTATTTATTTATTTATTTATTTATACTGAGGGTTTGAAGGCAAAGGTGCAGTACCACTGAACTAGGTACCCAGCCCTTTTTATGTTTTTACTTTGAGACAGGATCTTGCTAAGTTATTGAGGCTGGCCTTGAACTAAGTCTCTAAGATTACAGATGTGCACCAGTATGCCTGGCTGTTCTCCTTTCTTTTAAATCTGTTTTCAAAGAATGGAATTCAACCTTTTTATGATGGAGGATGCTTAATACCTCTATACATATAGCCACCAAAATGTAAGCATTTCTTCTCTCCAAAGAAGATTTGAAGACTACATCCTCCCTGCCCTTGGAGAACAGTATCTGAGGTTTCTAAGAATTTGGACTGAGAACTGAGAACTACTTGCCTCTGACCTGTTTAATAGGCTTAAGACTTAAAATGGAGAGCTGTGGTTGTAGCTCAGTGGTAGAGCGCTTGCCTGACATGTGTGAGGCACTGAGTTCAAACCTCACCATCTTGGGGCTTGGGATGTGGCTCAAGCGGTAGCGCACTCGCCTGGCATGCGTGCAGCCGGGGTTCAATCCTCAGCACCACATACAAACAAAGATGTTGTGTCCGCCGAAAACTAAAAAATAAATATTAAAAAAATTCTCTCTCCCTCTCTCTATTAAAAAAAAAATCCTCACCACCACATAAAAATAAATAAATAAAATAAAGGTATGAAAAATGTTTAAAAAAGTAAAACCCAAAACCTAAAATGGATAATAGATTGTTCAACAAGCCCTTTCTTGGGACAAAAGTTTACTCAAATGGGCAAACCACTCAAGTATCAAACCAGTTTACTTCTCAAAACTCACTTCAAAATCCTTTCCCTGTTGCACCCACCTATATTAAACTATTATAACATAAATTTTTGCCCGATCCCAGTTAAGACTCTGCTAAACCCCCAAAACTAACAGTATCCTCTCCCTTCAAAGATCATACTTTGTCAAGGTGGTACCCTCCCTTACTACAGTAGATAATAAATTTGACTTTGCTTAATCAACAAGTTATTTTGTGAAATTTTGGGGAATGTGGTAGTTAACAGGGCCCTGATTTTGATGGACCTACAAGATCTATAATAAAATAAAAGAATATGGTTTTTGTGTTGTGGGGTAAAATAAAGAAGTTTAGGGGCAAGAACTCAAGTAAATATTGATGTATGATTGAGTGGAGATATGGGTGGGTATAGTTAGATCTGAAAATGGATCCTACAAAATTGGGAAGACAGAGTTTATACTGCCTAGAAAGTACCAAGTGAAGTGTGCTATTTTGTTGAAATCATGGCAAGTGAATAAGCTTTCATTTGAGTGTTAGTCTCCCACTGTTGCATCAGGGCCTAGGGCAATTGATCTTCACTATGCACATTGTAGCAAATTATGTTTCACATACAGAACTAGGCTTGACTGGCTGCCTGCTGAGAGGAATGGCAATATCTCGCTCCCTGTTAAGACTTAACCCATGAGAAAACTCCCTTATAATCCAGAATGCCTAGCAAAGTGTTGAGGAGTAGAGGCAGACTTGAACTGAGCATATTTAAGATCCCAGACTTGGGAATGGTTCATGAACACTCCCATTACACACATACATAGAAAAAAACTACAAAAAAAAAAAAAAAGACTCCTTGACCCACTCACTCAAACTCAAGAATCTGTTTGAAATACATGAGGGTTTGGAGGACTAAAGACAAGATCCTAGAAGAAGGATTAAAACTATAAAGAAAAGTGAAAAGGCAACTGTTATATGGCTAAGCCCCTAGGGCAATGCTCCAGGGAGATGAAATAGAGCCAAGTGGATACATAGGAAAAGTACACTCTCACACTTCCTAGGATGGCTATTATCCTGCAGATAAGAAACAAAGGGTTGGTGAGGGCATAGAGAAGAGGGAAAGAATCCATGCATGCTGTTGTTGAAAATGTAAATTGGTATCTCATTGTGAAAAACAATATGGCCATTCCTCAAAAAATTAAAAATAGAACAACTATATGTTCAGTAATTCTGCTACCAGGTACATATATAAAGTAAAAAACCAAACCAAAACAACAACAACAACAACAACAACAAAATACTAGTATCTAAGAGAGAAATCTGTATCCCCTCTCTGTTCTTTTTTAAAAAATATTTATTTTTTAGTTGTAGTTAGACACAAGGGTATTGTACATTTATTTTTTTATGTATTTTTATGTGGTGCTGAGGATCGAACCCAGGGCTGTACACATGCTAGGTGAGAACTCTACCACTGAGCCACAACCCCAACCCTTGCACAGGCAGTTTTTAAAAATCAACTATTCTTAGGGCTTTTACTATTTTTTTTTTTGTGTGTGTGTGTGTGTGTATTTTTTTAATTTAATTTATTTTTTTTATTAGCTACACATGACATTACAATGATCTTGGCAATTCATACATTTGAGTCATTGGGGTATAATTTCTCGTTTTTCTAATTTTTGATAACACCGCAGGGCATAAATACAATCAAGGGATAATGGGAAAAGGCTTCAGGGCTGAGCAGTGGGCTGTAGGCATCAGTCTCCTTCCTCATCATCCCACAGTAGCTGGCTGGGCAGGGCTTCTCCTCATGTACCCTGGCCCATCTTCAACACAACGTCCTTCAAGGGCCAGAGTTGAGAGTACAACCCAGAGCACTCCTGCGTGAGAACCATTCCTTCTGCATGCCTTGTTAGAGCCTATCCTAAGATGGTCAAGGGTACACCAAATTTCTGTAAGTAATGAGAAACATCAAAGACATCATCAAAGAACCTTTAGACCCAGGAACAGAGCTGGGACCTAGGATTTCACATGAACACTTATATTCTCTTATATTCATTCCCTGGTTGGGAAAGAACAAAGCAAGGAACAGAAAAGGTTCCCCTCTGTGTTCTTTGCAGCACTATTCACAATGCCAAGATAGAGAAACAACCTAAGCATCTACCAATGGGTGAGCAAAGAAAATGGTGTGTGTGTGTGTGTGTGTGTGTGAGCACATGTGCACGCCATAAAAAAAGACAATCTTGCAATTCGAGGCAACATGGATGAATCTGGAGGACATTATGTTAAGTGAAATAAGCCAGTCACAGAAAGCCAAATACAGTATGATCTCACTTATATGTGGGACTCTAAAATAGTCAAACTTATATAAGTAAAGAGTAGACTAGTGATTGACACAGGGCCTCGGGTGGGATAGGGTTGGGTTGGAGATTTGGTCAAGGGATACAAACTGTAAGTTATAATAGGAGTAAATTCTGGAGATCTAGTATACAGCCTAGTAACTATAGTTAATAATAGTATATTGTATACTTGAAATTTTTTAGTAGATCTGACGCATTCTCAGCTCTCTCTTTCTCTCATGCACGCTCACACGTGCGTGCACACACACACACAGTAATCGTGAGGTGATGGATGTGTTAATTTACTTGATTATGGTAATCACTTCACAACACATACGTGTGTCAAATCACAATTTATATATGTTGAATATATATAATTTTTATTTCTTTTGCAGTGCTGGAGATCGAACCTAGGACCTTGTGTATGCTAGGGAAGCACTCTACTACTGAGCTACACCACTAGCCAAAATATACATAACTTGTATTTGTTGATTATACTGCAAGAAATCGGTGGGGGGGATTTAAAAGCTTTCCCAAGACATTAGATGCACCTTTTCCTTGTGAATGACAACATTATTTTGTTTTCTAATCTCCAATGCATGCTTTCTGAAATTTTTTATTTCCTGAGTTAAAAAAGAAGAAGAAAAAGTTTTCTTGGATGAAACAAAAAATAAATACAGAGAGAGAAGGAGAGAGAGTGTATTACACTGAGAGTAGTCAGTGAAAAGGACCTAAAGTGGAAGTCTAGCTGGTATGTTCAAGTGATAGCAAGAAACAAAGTGTGGTTGAGTAAAAGAAGTAAGGGGGAGAATGGCAGGAGACAGAGAATATTGGAGAAAAAAATATCAAAGATTTTGAGGCCACTATAGGAATTTTGGCTTTTTTTTCTGAGGCCAATGAGGAGCTATTAGAAGATTCTGAATAGAGGAACAAGATATCTTACTTGGTGTAAGAACTAGAAAAACTCACCACCTTTTCTGCTGAGTCTGTTGAAACATTCTGATGGAACGGTAAGTTGCTACTTTGCTACTGAGTGCAAGACCAAAGTTAAAAATGATGACCAGAACTGAGAGGTAGTGAGGAGACCAGGTAGAGCAATGCCCGGGAGACACTGGACTTCTCAGTTATATAAACATATAAATTATCTTTTTTATTTGTTTACTTAAGTTAGTTTTAGATTAGTTTGTTTTCATTTGGAACCAAGGAGTCCTAATGTAATACAACAGGAAAATTATCAAATAACTACAATTACATATGCTTCAGCCGTACCATTCTTGGTATGGAATTTCTCTCCTCATGTATTAGTGTAATCAGCAGGAAAGTCTACAGAAGATTTTTTTTTAAAATGTCTATGTAGTTCTTTACCTTCAAGGCCTGGGAGTTACAACAATCAGAGGTGCCTTCTTTGATGTTGTACAAAGACACTTAATCTTGGAACTGAAAGACCTGAATCCTAGCTCCAGTTCTGCCACTACCCAGAAGTATGGCTATTCACAGAATTTCCCAGAAGCATGGCTATTCACAGAAAAGGTGGTGAGTCTTTCTAGTTCTTACACCAATTCACAGAATTTACGTTTCATTGCAAGAAAGATTTTAAATAAACCTAAGAAACTTTGACCAAAGAGCTTGATTACTCTAGGTCTTTGTTTTTACTATATAAAAGGAGAAGATTGGACCACACTGTTCAATTTCTTTTCACGGTCATCTTTCGTGTTGTTCAAATTTTAATGACACTTGGTGATCAGAAATATGTGATGGTTATTCACTTGACAAGTGCTCTTAAGTTTTGCCACTTGACGCGCTTAGAAAATCACTAACGTTTTCTCATAAAATTCATAGAAAATCTCATTTCATGGAGTGGCATTTGAACTGCAATGGCAGTTTTATAGAACAGAAGTGATTATAGCAAATGAGATTAATATCTGTCAGATGACCAGGAGGTGACAGTAATGTAAACCTTAGCCACACTACAGCAGTTCACCAGCATCTGTGGTACAGACTGTGGTAACAGTCTTTGTGTGTGTATGTGTGTTTGGTACCAGGGATTGAACCTAGGGGCACTGGACCTTGAGCCACATCCCCAGCCCTTTTTAGATTTTATTTACAGACAGGGTCTCCCCAAATTGCTGAGGCTGGCTTTGAACTCTCCATCCTCCTGCCTCAGCCAACCAAGCCACTGGGATTACAGGCGTGCATCACCACACCCAGCTCCTTAACCATCTTGCTGGTGTAAAGGTGCCCTATTAGTTTTATCTGACATGAAAGGTTGCTAAGAAATATGTTCAATCATTTTCCTTCTATCAATTTTCTAGTCCTCCTTACTCTTGCAGGTAATTAGAACACCTACTCTCTGATCTCTGAAAGTTAAGACAATATAAAGGAAGGTAAGTTGGGGTATGAACAAACTTAAGGAGTAGTTTTGCTTTTTTTTTAATGTTTTTGTTTTGCTTTTTCGGTTTTTTTTTTTTATGTTTTTTCCTCACAAGACTAAAACAACTTTCTCTTCTAAGGAATATGTTCTGAGTTTCTTGGAACAACAGTACAGGCTTTGTCAACAGCTTTGAGAATGACTACAGTTTGTAGAATGTCTTCAGTGAATGTTAAGTGCAGGATGGTGAGAAAAGAAGGGCAGATGACCGGGATGGGCTCTTCCCTTTATTTCTCCATTATTCTTCTTGCCTTCATTGGAAGGAATTTCAACATCTTTGAACTTCTTTGTAGCTTTTGCTGCCATGTGTTGTTAGGGTAAATCAACAGTTTCATTAAAACAAGATTCCTTTTTTAATGAAATAAGCTTTATAATAAGCCATTCTATAATCACAAATATAAAGAACTATGAAGGATTTAATCATAAAATTTCATCTACAGTATTTTGCTGTACATCAATTTAAAGCCTAGGTATTCCTTAGGAAACAGAGAATCTGTCAATCAAATCAGTCATCAGTTCATGTCACTTCCATCTTCAAATAAATATATCTTGAGTCTATCCACATGTCTTCCTCTTTACTGCTACCATCCTATTTGAAGCCATTCACTGCATTTATTTATTTATTGGCCTGAACGATTCCTAGCCTCCTGTCACCAAAATGTATTCTTGCTTCCTCATTCTTCACACAACTGCAAAGTTCATCTTCCAAAAATGTAAACAAGATTATGCTCTTTCGCTCATGTCCTCCTCAGGCCATGGAAATGGGGTTCTCTTTCTCTGTGGAATGGGCTGGCTGAGAAATACAAGCTAGAAAAAATAGAATGAGGGGGAAAAAAATCACAGGACACAGAAAGTAGTTTCAAAAGCTGGGGCAGGATGGGCAAGCCGATCAGACAGATGGAGCTTCTAGACTCTGGCAAAAAGGAGCAACGGGTTATGTCCATCTCTGTAACCACTCTGAGGGATCTTCCTAGCACAGTGGAGATAAAGGTCACAAGCACTGGGCAGTCGATTGCCCAGGGAGAACCATGGATAGTTCTCAATGCCAAACCTAAATCTCCCTAGCTACCATACGGAGAGAAGACCTTCATGTAATTCACGGATGGCTTCCTGCAATCTTCTACTACTTTAAATCTCCCAGTGACTTTGTATTGTACTTAGAATAAATTAAGTTTCTTCCCTTGCTCTGTTTGATTGAGATTCTTCTTACGTCTTACTCCTCCCCGCTTTGCTTAAGATACTCCACAGCACTGACATTCTTTCAGTCGCTTGTTTTCACCTTGAAGCTCCTATTACTTTGAGTTTTCTTTTTCTGGCTCATCTCATAACTGTCTCACTTTCCTTATTAAAACTTCAGCTTGGGGCTGGGATTGTAGCTCAGAGGGAGAGCGCTTACCTTGCATGCATGAGGCACTGGGTTTGAGTCTCAGCCCCACATAAAAATATAGAGATATTGTGTCCAGCTATACCTAAAAAAATAATAAATATATATATTATATATAATATATATATTTATTATTTTTTTTAAAAAAGCTTCAACTTAAATGCTCATATCCTCTTAGAAGTCTTTCATCACCAGTCTATCTTAAAGGACAACTCCCCTATCTGACTTCCATAAGATACTCCCTAGTACTTATTGAGGACTCTGAGATTACTTTGTTTGCTAATGTGTTCATTCAGTAATTTCTCTTTCCACATTAGAATCAAAATTTCCACATTTGCTTTCAAAGGGCAGAAACCGTGTTCTTCATCTCTGAATCCCCAGTGTTAAAATCAGCATGTGTTTTTAAACGACACTCCGTAAACATTTCCTGGACGATTGGATGAATAAAAGTAGCTTGAGTTGACCCAGCAAAATCATTTAAAATTGCTGAGTGGAAACAAATATGAGAAGCAAAGAAGGAATCCAAAAAACAATTTTATTTTGGAAACCAGAATTGTCACTCAATCATGAGAGTGGAAGGATGGTGCCAGACATGTTACAGATCAATAACAGGGATCTTGAGACTGTATAACTTACAATATGGAAAGGAGGAAAATTTGAGATTGACGTTTGTTACATTTACAAAATTCATGTTATTCCATTCCAAGTTCTGAGGTTCTTCCTATTACTAGTTAAACTGTAAAAGTAACTCTCTGCTATGAATATAATGAGCTAGTGTAGCTGGCATCTTGTGTTATTTGTGGCTTTGACTCTTAGTTGTGAACTTCACATCATTGTGAAATTTGCACGTCCTGTCTGCTGCACCCTGCACAGCCTTAATTTAGAACTACCACTTTAGTTAGACCCCGAATGTTATGGCATTTCTTCTATGACTCACTTAATTATTAGGTGTTTTTTGGTGGTTGTTCTTTGAGCAACTCCAAACAGCTGTTATATGAAAATAACTACAACATTTTTATCAAACCTAAACATTAATAATGAATCTTTAACATTATCAAATAACCCGCTGATTTTAGAATTTCTCAAATTTCTCATCATTTGGTCCATATTTTGCATTTATTTGATTTGTCTCATAAACCTCTTTTAATCTATAGAATTCTCCCAACACCCGCCATTTTTTTTCTTGTAAGTTATTTGTTGTAGGAACCAAAATATGGATCCAGTAGAGTTTTACATCCTCTGGATCTTCCTGTTTTCATGCTTACGGTGTGTTTGTTATTGATCTCCTGAATTCTGTGTAACTGGATGATATGTAGAGAAGCTTGTTCATACTTAGGTTTTAATTTGGGGGAAGAATATGCCACAGGTAATTTTGTCTGTATTTCTACCAGCAGACACATCTGTCTACTTGTCTCTTTGTGAAATTGATAGATTGACGTGTTCAGTTGTTGTTGGCCTATTCATCCATTGTAATATTCTCTGTCAGGTTCCATCTAATAGTTCTAACAGCCACTGATGATGACTGCCTAATGGTATTCTGTCATTAGTGGTTTCAAATTGATGCTCTTTTCATTGCTGTTCCTTCATCACATAATAACTGGAGCTCTTCAATAAATAACTTTCCCTCACTGACTATTTAGATCTTTTGGGGTAGAAGAAAGGCTTGAAGCCATGCATGGTGGCACACACCTGTTTTCCCAGCTACTTGGGAGGCTGAGGCAAGAGGATCTCCCGCTTGAGCCTGGGCAACACAGTGAAATCCTGTTTCAGAAAAAGTGAGAGGGCAAGGCACGGTGGGATACCTATAATCCCCAGCTAACCATGTTTAAGTCTTCTCTTGCTTTATTTTGCTTTCAATTTGGTTATTATATTCTCTCATCTTTATTTTTGTTTTACAACAGTGTAGACCATTTATTTGGTTTCAAATTAATACTGACAAATCAGGATATATTCAAAAAATTCTAGCTTTTGCTCCTGTCCTTTTCCTCATTTCACTAACATTTTTTAAAATTTTGATTTATGCTTCTATTTTTTAAAATGAGAAAATATAATGTATAGCAGAACTTGTTAACTATGAAACTTGGATTTTTTCACTTACTTACATGTCCTAATAGAGTTCACTCCTTCAGCTATAGGGAGGCATAGTACCTATAGAAACCCTATTCATCTTTAGTTCTATTCTTAAAGATTGATGCAGTAATCTTTTTTCCCTTTTATTGGAGATAAGAAATCTTGTTAGGTTGTGATTTCAGTATCACAAGGATAGCAGGAAAATATCTTGTTAATTAAGTTAAAAAAGTCACTTCTATCAAGCTTCATTTGAGTCTTATTATTACTTGTCAAATGAAATACATACCTAGAATCTTTTAATTTCACTGAATTTATAAAATATTCAATAGCAGAAAAATGTTTAATACCATAAGGCCTAGCACTGTGCCCACAGAGTGTTTAGTAAGGGTTGATCATAGAATTATAAATACTTCTTTCACTTGGGCTTTCAATCAGCTGAATATATTTCCATTCATTTATTTTTGTTGATCATGACTGTGATAAAAGAGGATGCTTTCTAAGTTGTCTTCTTAAAATGGATCTACAATGCCTAATTGTTGTTGCTATTGTTATATTATTATTTTACTTGTTAATCTATTATTACAGAAAAAGCTATTTCTACAAATGTTCTTTTTTGTGATATGTTTTGAATAAATGATACTAATGGGTAAAACACATAATCTTCTAATCATCAATCATCTTTCTTTTTTGTTTATGTGGTCATATTGACATTTTTCAAAGGACTGATTGTAGTTAAATAAAGTACAATATGAAAATTTTCACAATTCCAGTCATGATGATGAATAAGCAATATGAAGTACTTGGAATTGGGGGGTAGTAACTTTTGTCAGATACCCTTTTTATTTATTTATTTATTTGATACTGGGGAATAAACCCAGGGGCACTTTACAACTGAGCTACATCCTCATTCCTGCTTCTATTTTTTAGATAGATTGAAGAGCTGTGATTTGAATCATGGTCCTCTGACTGCCTCATACCTGCACTGTGTTGGGAACTTCCTGTGGAAAGGTGCATGTCAAGATGGCCCAGTTGCTGTGGTGACGCCTAGCCTGAGGAGGCTCTGAACAAAGGTGCAAAGTTATATCAGTCTGGACCTTGAGCTCAGGCACCAGCACCTAAGGATAGAGAATTCTAAGCATAACAAGATGACCCTAATGTCTTGCCAGTCCTGTGTCCTTCAAGTTGCCTGCTTTACTGAAACTTTTCCACAAATAACCTTTTGATGAGACCTATATAATAAATGTGCTGTACTAGCTCTGGGTCATTATTCCTCCATCAGAAGGTAATGTCTCACCTAGCTCTAGCTTTCTCTTTCTCTATGTGTATCTATTTGTCTTTTCTCAATCCCCCAACTCCCTTCGCTGGTTTCTGATGAATGGCTGTGCAAGATAGGGTCTTGCTAAGTTGCTGAGGTAATTCATGAACTTGTGATGCTCCTGCCTCAGCCTCTTGAATCACTGGAATCACAGGCATGTGCTGCCACACCTGGCCTGATATACTTTTTATATATATATATATATATATATATATATATATATATATATATATATATATAATTCATCATATAACATTTTAAGAATTATAGCCTTTCATTTTGTCTAGGCCTGGTAACAATTTCCCTGGATTCTAGGTATATCTTAGCACTATGGTGCAACTTGATAAAGCTGCCTTCATGAAAATGTCTCACTGAGACATCACTAAGTTGACACATGATTATGAAACCCCAAAATGTGCAAACATATTTACCTCCGTTTTGACTATTTTAAGAAAAGGGAAAGACCCAACGTGACTTCTGAGTGATCATCTTCAGCTTTTCTCAGAACAGCAAGCTCCTCTTCTATCTATATATTCTAATGTCAAGAACAGGAAACTTTAGATACAGTGTTTGCATTTACATATTGTTTCCTATTATTTATTAATACCATCCTTGAATGTGTCCTACATGTTCAAACAATTCAAGCAGGTCATGTTTTTCAGATTGACTAAATTAGTAGTGTGAGTGTCATATCTGTAAAGAGCTTTACTGAATAGTTATTGTAAGCAAACATGAGCAGTAGTGAACCCAGAGGGGGAAAAAATCACAGAAGTGATTGGATTCAGACAAATAAAAATCCCAGACTAATACAGAGACCAAACAAAACAACAGGGGTTATGATCTCTTGAGACCTTTCCAAACTTGAGAGATTTTGACTAATAAAATCCAAAAGTTAGAAGTCCAGAAGATCTGGTTTCTCAGATAGTAAGTCTTGAATTTGCCTTGCTCTCTATCAACCCAGAGCCTTTATATCACTCCTGTTTAATTCATTAGTAACTTCCATATTATCAAATCAAATGGCCAGTTCTCAATCTCAGTCCTCCTGGTATTCAACTTATCAGTGCCATTGGTTCAGCTGAATAATCCTTTCTCCTATAAATGCTACCTTCACGTGGCTTCCCAGAATACCATACTCTTCTGCTTTTCCTTCTGAGTTAGATTTTTATTGCTATGACAAATACCAGAAGAAAATCTAAGGAGGAAATATTTATTTTGGCTCATGGTTTTAGAGGTTTCAGCCCAGGGTTGGCTGCCTCCATAGCTTTGGGCTTGAGGTGAGGCCAGTCTCCAAATGCTAGGGTTTCCCAGCTCTCAATTTCTAGACCTCTTCTTGAACTGCTCTAATTCTTTAGGGAATCTCATTGAGTTATGACTTTACCTACTATCTATATACTTTGAAAACTTCTTAACTGGACTATATCTTATCAAATCTAGGAAGTTATCCATTGTTAAGTCTCACTATTATTTTACTTAAAACCCCAGAAAAGGAAAAAATGCTACCGATTTAATTAAAACTCAATGCCTTAATAATTCTGCATGACATATAAATCAGTTCCACGAACTCTTGTCACTTAGACATTTCCTGCATCCATTCTAGACAATGTGCCAATTTCTTCAACCCTCAGTTATATGAACTGGATTGTGATAGGCAATTGTTGTGCACATAGATTTTTTTTTTAAAGAAGAAAGAACATAACTTCATTGACTTGTGGTTCTCTCTATCACTTAGATCCCAGTAAAGTCCTTGGCCATTTGTTGCTGAAAAAATAAAGAATTATGCTCAGTCCTCCAAAGTAAACATTTACTTCAATAAAACCAATTATTGCTTTGTTGATTTGTTTGACCCTATCTAGATACCAAATAAATTTAGTTCCAATGATGAATCATAGTCTACTTTTAAAAAGTCATTTAATGGCAATTAAAGTCAACATATACAATACTGACAATGTACATCATTCAGTTGAAATGATGACAGCATAGCAACTATGACCGAATTTATGAAGTCAATGAAACTACATTGCTCTCTGACTGACAGTAATTATAAGTTGCCATCATTTGTAAACTGCCTCCTAATTTCAGAGAACACATGTGTGTCTTTGAATCAATGAAATAATGAATATATGCAGAGACAATATTCATTCAACTATTTAGATCTAAAACCTTATAGTTGATCGAGATTTCTGTTTCACTCTCACCCTCTTCTCTGATCAGAAAATCTTTTCTCTGCTATAAAATATATTCTGAATCACATCTCATGACTTCAGTTGCCACTATCCTAATCCAAAGCACTTCTTATACTTCTCTTGCTTTGTTTCTAGGCTTGCCTCACTATGTATGTTCCACTGACGGTCTGAGTGATCCTTCTAAAATGTATGACAGATCTCATCACTCTGCCAAAAATCTCCAAGGACTTCCCATTGCACTTAAAATTCCCAAATCCTTACCATGGCCTTATGCAAACTTTCTCTCCAAATTCACCTCCTATCACTAGTTGAGAGCCACACAGACCTTGCTGTTCTTCAAATATGTCGAACATGGTCCTAACTGTTGTCCTGAAACTTGCTATTCCTTCCATCCAGGAGCCTTCAGCCTCAGTAAAGCTAATTCTCTCACTACATTCAGGCCTCTGCACAAATGTTTCCGCTTCAGAGGGAACTTTCCTATTTACCACTCACAACTGCCTTTAACCTGTTTTTCCTTCATATAATTTATTTCTCACATTGTATTTCTATTTGTGTAGGCTCTTTCACTTCAATTAGATTGAAGAATGTATAAACAGGCAGGGATTTTTTTGGTCTGTTTATTTTGTGTAAATTGCTGTGTCTATAGGACCAAAATCAGTGCCTGGCAAATAATAGAAGCACAACAAATTATTTGAGTGAATGAATGTATAAATCAAATACACAAACAATAAAAAAATTAGTATCCAGAACTTATAAAGGACTCTCATAATTAAAAAGACAAATATTTTTAACAGAAAAATTAGAAATTTAGACAATTAACAGAACAGGAGGCTCAAATGACCAATAAATGCATGAAAATATGTTTGTTCAACCTCATTAACCAGGCAAAGTAAAATTAAACCCAAAATGGTAAGGCCATTTCTCATTCATCAAATAGGCAAAAAAATTAAATCTGATATAGATTAGAAAAATAAATTATACACAGATATAGAAAATAAATTATACTTCTAATGGGAGTATAAATTTGAATAATAATTTTGAGGAACCAACTGACAATACTAAATAGAAGATGTACGTACATACAACCTAGACATCTCATTTCTGTTTCCTCTTAAATATTTTACATCTATGAAGAGACTTGTAGAGGAATGTTTACTGCAGCATGATTTTTTTTTTATTTTTTTAAATTATTATTATTTTTTTAGTTATAGGTGGACACAATGTCTTCATTTTACTTTATGTGGTGCTGAGGATCAAACTCAGTGCCTCACACATGCTAGGCAAGCACTCTACCTCTGAGCCACAACCCCAGCCCTGCAGCATGATTTACAACAGTAAAAACTTACAAATAATCTGAATGACCACCATGAAAAGAATGGACTTTCTTCAGAATAAGCTCCAGGGTACTACTACTATATGGCAATTCAAATGAATGAATGAGAGCAATTTGTATGCGCATGGATAGATTTCAAAAATAATGTTAATTTAGAAAATATTTTATAATGTCTCATTTAAAAATGTTCTCTAGGGCTGGGGTTGTGGCTCAGTGGTAGAGCGCTTGCCTAGCATGTGTGAGGCCCCAGGTTTGATTCTCAGCACTGCATATAAATAAACAAATAAAATAAAAATCCATCAACAATTGATAAAAAAAATTTAAAAAAAAATGTCCTCTAAATATCTATGATTCATTTATTTTTATGCACTGCTGGAAAATTGAAGTCTTTTTTCATCCTTAAACGAATCCTCTTTACTATCTTACCATCTCCTCTTTTCATTTGTTAAGAAATAATTTTCTTGCTGTTATAATAGAAAAACAATACTTGTTTCTTGGCTTGTTACAAGATTGTATTTCCATTCACAAATTCGTCATGGTATATTAAAACACAAATGAGGTAGCTATAATCAATGGCAGTGGAACTCTAAAATACAATTACAGTGCTTCACAATTTGACTAGAAATGACAGATTGTAATTTGGATTACAGCGTATTACAATTAATGCTAAATTGCCAATAGCAAACACATTTAACCCCCCTGCACACTTGCAATCAGTCAAGCATGAGATAAAGCATATCAGGGAACACAAATCACTACAAAATGAAAAGTCTACGCACTTGCAGAAGAAACAAGGCAGCATCCATTTCTGTCAAAGTCCACTTTTATTTAATTCTTTTGTTTTAGAATTTAAAAAGGGGGCAGGGGTTGTGGCTCAGTGGTAGAGTGCTTGCCTAGCATGTGAGAGGTCCTGGGTTTGATTCCTCAGCTCCATATAAAAATAAATAGAATAAAGGTATTGTGTCCAACTATAACTAAAAAGTAAGTATTTAAAAAAAAGAATTTAAAAAGTAATTCTTGGAGGTCTGGAGTTGTAGCTCAGTGGTAGAGGGCTTGCCTAACACATGTGAGGCACTAAGTTCGATCCTCAGCAACGCATAAAAATAAACAAAATAAATAAAGGCATTCTGTCTGTCTACAACTACAAAAACAAATTTAAAAATAAAGTTATTGTGTCCACTTACAATTAAAAAATGCTTTTTAAAAAATGTAATTCTTGAAATAAACCATTTCATCAGTAAATTAATTTGAAGGAAAAAAAATACTTCCAATATGTCTGGTGAAAAGAGCTTTTCTCTTTACAAAGAACTGGATTAGGAGCTGGAGTTGTGACTCAGAAGTAGAGAATTTGCCTAGCATGTGAGAGGCGCTGTGTTGTATCCTCATCACCACATAGAAATGAATAAATGGGGTAGAGGTATTGTGTCCAACTACAACAACAACAACAAAAAACAACAAAATATTCCTTTTTTTAAAAAAAGAATTGGATTATAACATGTCTTTCTTTACATGGAAAGTTTTATAATTGGAATGTATTCTTCATAAAGAGAATACTAACAAACAAGGTACTTGTGACTGAAATTAAATAACCTTTGATAAACCATTCTTATCTTCAAACAGGTCAAAGTTTGTTAGCATGTCTCCGGAAAAGCTAGAAGTCACATGTTTATCCTGAGTCTATACTGAATCACAGAATATTGGAAATTTCCCTTAGGAATAGTAATATGACACCATGAAACTCATATACTCTCTTTTCATGGTACTAAGTTTCACTTTATGAATTTGAAATTACATTCCAAGGATGAATTTTTCTCTGTTGGATTGTGCCTATTCTAAAGGTTATCATTCTATAAGCAATTATCCAGAATTGCTCAATATGCAAGCTCAGAACAAGGATTAAGTTAGCTTCTTTGTGGTGAAAAATGAACAACAGGGTACCATTTAATAAGAAGAATTAATCTACAGTGGTACCACAATCTTCTAATAGAATCCATGCCCTCTTTCTAATTCACTCTCAGAAAGTAATTTAAGGGTTGAAAGAACTGGTTGATAATTAACCTTTTAGAAAGCTTCAAGGAAGAAGTGTTCTTTTTATTTTTCAGTTGTTATTAGTGTCCCATAAACTAACCATTAAGTATGTGGTCTTGCTCTTATGTCCCCTCAAGTGTTTGAGCCCAATTACTAGTCATGGTTACAAAAACCCAATAACAGTGTCTGTCTCTGACCCACTCTGACCTCAAGCAATTGTTGGGGGACATTCTGCTTCTCACCAGATTTGCTTTTGTCTTCCCTGTAACTTGCCCCATTCCTCTAGGATTAATTATTCCTGTCATTCTCAATCCTTGGTTACACAGTAGGATCATTTGAAGAATTAAAAAATATTTCTATGCTCAGTTCCTAGCCCTACCAATATTATTGGGAATGGGGTACAAGTATCAGCATAGAAACTCCCCTAATGTCTCAAGATTAAGACTATATCTTCTGCCCTATCTTTGTACTTCTTTTCTTCCCTGTCTCTGGTTTGTGCTATCACTTCAAACTTATTTTAGCAGAAGTGCTCTAGTGAAGGAATCCCAATAAATAATACAATTTAAAGGCATGAACAATTTCTTTAAGGCAACTTAAATCGTTTTTTTGTTTTTTGGTTTTTTTTCCTTCTGGTACGGGTACTGGAGTTCAAACCTAGGTTCTCACACAGGCTAGCAAGTGCCCTACCATACCTTCCCACCACTCTAAATTTTATTTTTAGAGAGGGTCTCAGTAAATTGCCCAGGTTGATTCAAATTTATGATCCTCCTATCTCAGACTCCGAAGTAGCTGGGATTACAATACATGTTATCACATCCAGCTAAAAGCTGTTTCTGTGTTTTTGTTTGTTTGCTCATTTTGGTTTTTGGTTCAGTACTGGAGATGAAACCCGGTCTTTGCATGTGCTAGGCAAACACTTTCCCACTGAGCTACCCCCAGTTTTAAATATTTATTGCTTGCAAAATTCTACTTTCAGGCTCTATAGAGATCTAGAATTGCATAGAACTTAAAAACCACTGTTTAAGGTCTTTAAATATCATCTAGAAGCATTTACAAAAATTACTGGTATCATAGCAACTTCACATGTACTTATCACACTCATGTTCACCTACAGGACAGACTGAGCCAACGGGGTAATAAAGACATAACAATAGTTTTTATCTTCAAAGGAGTTTCTGGCCTAATATAGAACACAGGAAAATAGATAATCATACTTCATCCATCGAACAGTTACTTAATGAGTGCCTATAATGTACTGGTCATTATTCCAAATACTTAGAATACAGCAGTGAACAAGCAGACAAAATCCCTATCCTCCCTGATTTTATTTTCTAACCAGGGAAAATACACATAAGCAAAATAAATAACTAAAAACACTATGCTATTTTAAAAGGAATAGGAAGTGCTGAATAAGTTATAATTTTAAGGTGATTGGACAGGAAGTCATGGGGTACAATGTGGGAATACAAGAGAGACATCATGGGGACTGGGGTTGTGGCTCAGTGGTAGAGCGCTTGTCTTGCATGTGTGAGGCACTGAGTTCAAACCTCAGCACTAAATAAAATAAATAAAGGTATTGTGCCTACCTACAACTAAAAAAATTAAAAAAAAAAAAGAGACATCATGAAAAAAGTTATAATTGACCTAAGTAAAAGTTAAATTCAGTGAGTGGTAGGGTTAGGGTCAAAGACTGCAAAAAGTAATGAAGGGAACAGAAAAACATGGAGGTCCCAACACGAACTTCCAAGAGATTTAACTATAAAATAGGAAAGAAGAGAGGCTCACAAAGATGGAATATTGCGGGGTGCTGGGGATTGAACACTGGGCCTTGCACATGTAAAAAGATGATCTACCCTTGAGTTTGCACACCCATATTATATAAAATTCTAGACAAATCAAAATAATGCATAGTAAAGGAAAGCAGAGATGGGAGAATTACAAAGAAATATGATGAAATTTTTGGGATGATAAGAGTTCACGATTTTTACTGATAGTTGTTTCAAAGGTCAAACTTGTCAAATTGTATACTTCAAGTATGTTCAATTAATTTTATATTTATATCAATATATATTACTGTGCCTCTAGATTATTTTAAACTTAATATGCCTATTGTTATTTTTTTTACTTATAGCTTATCTTTTTAATTTAATTTTATTTTGGGGTACCAGGGATTGAAACAAGGAATACTTAATAACTGGGCCACATCCCTAGCCATTTTTGTTTTTTATTTTGAGACAGGGTCTCACTTTTTTTTTAATTAGCTACACATGACATTACAATGATCTTGGCAATTCATACATTTGAATCATTGGATGTTATTTTTAAATACATGAAATTTTTCATTCTTTTTTAGAGCTACCTAGAATCCTATTAAATACATATACAAATTATTGCTATTATTATTTTACTATTCCCTTACTGAGGTTAATTTACAAGTAATGCTGTGCCGCAGTCTTGGCTGGGCACAAGATCACGAGCCACTCACAGCTTTGTAGATTCAAACAGCAATTCTTTATTCCCGAACTCACACCGGCCTCTACACACGTTCTGGGGAAATCCCAGTTCTGCTGCCGCCCAATTCACCTACTCCACGAGGCTTGCTTTTCCAATACTTTCTAAATCTCATGAGAACTCAACGGGAACTCAGGCAGCAGGAAAGCCCTATTCCCAGCAGCAATAATCTTCAACCTCGAACTTCCCTAAAACCCATATTGTCTTAAACTGGGAACGCCTTAAACTTGTCTTAAACCGGGAACGCCCTAAACCCAAGGAGCGGGATACTTCCTCAAACCTGCAGGATACACCCTAATCCTGGATCCACCCTGGTCCTTGAGCAGGGTCACCTTTCTCAAACACACATGCAATGTCACAGCGAATTTCCAAGGCAAGTCCATTTAACATGGGGTACGCTGGCAAGGAAATTTCGATGCGTCATTCCTACTTGGCAATGGCCCTCAGCATCTCCCCCCTTCTGATTAATTAAACAACAAGCAATGTGGCTTAAGGACCGTGCCTGGTAGGTTGTCCAATTCTTACCCGTCATGGGAAAACTGACCTTTAGGCGTCAGCCTCCTGTCTTAGGTTGATACCACTGCAATCAGATCAACCCGTCACTGACTACCGGTCCAGCATTCAGCCATGCTTGTGGATAGGCCTATGCACCAGTGGGGGGGTGAGGTTCTTGCCTCACCTCTGTTGGCCCCCAAATTTAGCCTTGGTGCCAGTGGTGGGGTGAGGTTCTTTACCTCACCTCTGTTGGCCCCCAAATTTTAGACCATCACTAGTAGAAGGGAGGAAGATACAGAAATGCCACGACACCAAGCCAATTGACGGCTCCTTTGGAAAAATTGCATCACTGGTGACACCATCTGCAAAGATATGCCAGCATTACCACAATTAACATGGGGTGAGCTGGCAAGGAAATTGCATCACTGGTGACACCATCAGCAAAGATATGCCAGCAGTACCACAATTCGCTGCACCAGACGATAGTTCGCAATGCATACAACTGATGTATAGTCCAGGCAAGTTCTGCAAGCAGTTCAAAGTGGAAAAGTCTATCAATATGTCCATTTCTTCCCAAAGTAAATCGAGTCCTTGATTGAACATTACTTGTTGAGTTATATTCATTGATGCATCAGTTTATACAGTTTACTGTGATGGCTATCATAGAAGCTGTAGTTTGGTTTTATCTCAGTCTTCACCGGCACTGGGATGGAGATGGGAATTCTGGCAAAGATGCTAAAGAGACATTATCCTAAACAGAATTATTAAATATAATGAAAAGGAAAGGTGAAAGTAAACAAACAGATCTGTTAACCACCTTTAAAAACAATCCTTAACAGCTGTTTACCTAATTAAATTAAACCATTTAAATCACGTGAATAAAAAAAAATTCGGATCCATTTTTTCATGAGCACTCCTCATATAAGAAATATGGACATACACACATACAGACATACAACACAAAACAGAAGTGTGCACACATAAGACAATAAAGGCCTTGTAGCTATACCCAGGTGAAATCTCCATTGCAATGTTTAAAAACTCCACAGTCAAAAAATAAAACACAGTCAAAAAATAAAACTGATCAGAAAAACATTAACCTAGGTTTGTATGAGCTCAAAAATAAAATAGAACTTTATGATGTGGAAAAAATGCAATAATAAAATAGATATTGAAAAAAGCACCCTGGTTAATCACTGTTGCAGATGTAAGAATAGCCAAGCTGGAGCTCTGGATATCAGCTGTTATGGATTTGAGTCAAATCATCTTCTTTTTCTGTAGAAATTGCTTTAGTTAATCTCTCTGGAATCCAAATCGGTTGCTGTTCTCCCTGTGGAAAAACACAAACGGAACCCCGACTCCAGACAATAACTGGGTCGGGACCTTAGTTAATCTCTCTGGAATCCAAATCGGCTGCTGTTCTTCCTGTGGAAAAACACAGACAGAGCCCCGACTCCAGACTATAACTGGGTCAGGACCTTTCCATTGTCCTGTTAGAATATCTTTCCAAAGTACCTTAGGCTTATGTACATTTTTTGGATATATATGTCTTTCCGCAGCACTAAGCCCTGATGAATCCAAATTTAGAAAGTTTAGAGTAAAAAGGGTTATTTTAAGTTTATCTTTGGGGGATATATATCCCTTTCCAATTCTCTCTTTTTGCTTCAATAAGTACGTTTTAATAGTTTGATGAGTTCTTTCAACTATGCCTTGTCCCTGTGAATTATATGGGATTCCTGTTATATGAGTAATACCAAATGATGAGCAAAATTGTTTAAAAGAGGTAGAAGTATAACCAGGACCATTATCTGTTTTTAACTGTTTAGGAACGCCCACAGTGGCAAAATTTTGTAAGCAATGAGCTATAACATCTTTAGTTTATTCTCCAGCATGAAGGGAGCCCATCAAAAATCCGGAAGAAGTATCAACTGTAACATGTAAATATTTTAATTTTCCAAATTCTTGCAAGTGTGTGACGTCCATCTGCCAAATATGGTTAGGTATCAGTCCTCTAGGATTTACTCCAAGATTAACTTGTGGTAAAAAGGTCACACAATTTTGACATTGTTTTATTATATGCCTGGCTTGTTCCTTAGTTATTTTAAAACGCTTTTGTAAAGTATTAGAATTAACATGAAACCTTTTATGAAAATTTGTAGCTTCTTCTAGTATAGAGAAAATATGTACGTCATGTGTAGTTTTATCTGCTAATTCATTGCCCAAACTAAGGGCTCCAGGCAATCCTGTATGTGCCCTAATATGTCCTATAAAGAATGGATCTTTTCTGTCCCAGATTAGACTTTGTATAGTGGAAAACAAACAGAAAACAGTAGAGTAAGGGGAAATCCTACCAGCATCTTCAAGGGATATAATAGCATTAACTATATACTGACTATCAGAAAATAAATTAAATACAGAATCTTTGAACATCACAAAAGCTTGTAAAACTGCATTAAGCTCTACCTTTTGAGCTGATTGTTTGGGTACTAAAAATGTAAAAGTTTGATCAGGGGTAACTACTGCTGCTGTACCATTATTAGACCCATCAGTGAATATATTTGGAGCATTCATGATAGGTGTTTTTCTTGTAATTTTAGGAAAAACTACAGGATGCTTAGACCAAAAAGACAACAAAGGATTCGATGGTAAATGATTATCAAATGAAACATTAGATTTACACATGATTATTGCCCAAGTATTTAACTCATTAGCTAACTCATCAATTTGATCCATAGTATATGGAGCAATAATTTTATTGGGAGAAATTCCAAACACTCCCTTTGCTGCTCTTATTCCTTTGAGTATTAATTGTCCTACAGCCTCAGGATACCTAGTAAAAATAGCGTTAGGAGAATAAGATAAATGTATCCACAATAATGGACCTTCTTACCAAAATACTCCTGTAGGAATATTTTTTGTTGGTAGTACAATAAATAATAAAGGCAAACTTATATCAATTCTACCTAGATGCATATTTTCCATATATGTTTCAATAATTTTTAATGCCTTTCTAGCTTTAGGAGTTAACATTCGGGGTGAATTTGGATCTGATGGACCTTTTAGAATATCAAATAAAGGTCCCAACTCTCCTGTTGGTATGCCTAGATAAGGCCTTATCCAATTTATGTCTCCCAATAACTTTTGAAAGTCGTTAAGTGATTTGAGTTGATATACTCGTATTTGAATTTTAGGTGGACGGACAATGGTTGAGGATAATAGAACTCCTAAATAATTAATTGGAAAATTTAATTGTACTTTATCTATTCCTATCTCTAGATTATAATTTTTTAACAGGTTTGTAAGTGTGGCATAACATTCCAGCAATGTGTTTTTATCTTTATGTGCTAATAATACATCATCCATATAGTGAAATATTTTTAGTTCAGGATTTTGATTTCTAAGTGGCTGGATTGCTTTATTTTTTTTTATTTATTTACTTATCTTTTTTTATTTTTTTTATTGGTTGTTCACAACATTACAAAGCTCTTGACATATCATATTTCATACATTAGATTGAAGTGGGTTATGAACCCCCAATTTTACCCCAAATGAAGATTGCAGAATCACGTCGGTTACACATGCACAATTTTACATAATGCCCTATTAGTAATTGTTGTATTCTGCTACCTTTCCTATCCCCTACTATCCCTCCTCCTCTCCCCTCTCATCTTCTCTCTCTACCCCATCTACTGTAATTCATTTCTCTCCTTGTTTATTTTCCCATTCCCCTCACAACCTCTTATATGTAATTTTGAATAGCAATGAGGGTCTCCCTTCATTTCCATGCAATTTCCCTTTTCTCTCCCTTTCCCTCTCATCTCATGTCTCCGTTTAATGTTAATCTTTTCTTCCTGCTCTTCCTCCCTGCTCTGTTCATAGTTGCTCTCATTATATCAAAGAAGACATTTGGTATTGGTTTTCTAGGGATTGGCTAGCTTCACTAAGCATAATCTGCTCTAGTGCCATCCATTTCACTGCAAATTCTATGATTTTGTCATTTTTTATTGCTGCATAGTACTCCATTGTGTATAGATGCCACATTTTTTTATCCATTCATCTATTGAAGGGCATCTGGGTTGGTTCCACAGTCTAGCTATTGTGAATTGTGCTGCTATGAACATCGATGTGGCAGGATCCCTGTAGCATGCTCTTTTAAGGTCTTCAGGGAATAGTCCGAGAAGGGCAATAGCAGGGTCAAATGGTGGTTCCATTCCCATCTTTCCCAGGAATCTCCAAACTGCTTTCCAAAGTGGCCGCACCAATTTGCAGTCCCACCAGCAATGTACAAGTGTACCCTTTTCTCCACATCCTCGCCAGCACTTGTTGTTGTTTGACTTCATAGTGGCTGCCAATCTTACTGGAGTGAGATGGTATCTTAGGGTGGTTTTGATTTGCATTTCTCTGACTGCTAGAGATGGAGAGCATTTTTTCATGTATATCCTCCTCTGAGAAGTGTCTGTTCAGGTCCTTGGCCCATTTGTTGATTGGGTTATTTGTTATCTTATTGTCTAATTTTTTGAGTTCTTTGTATACTCTGGATATTAGGGCTCTATCTGAAGTGTGAGGAGTAAAAATTTGTTCCCAGGATGTAGGCTCCCTATTTATGTCTCTTATTGTTTCTTTTGCTGAGAAAAAACTTTTTAGTTTGAGTAAGTCCCATTTGTTGATTCTAGTTATTAACTCTTGTGCTATGGGTGTCCTATTGAGGAATTTGGAGCCCGACCCCGCAGTATGTAGATCATAGCCAACTTTTTCTTCTATCAGACGCAGAGTCTCTGATTTGATAACAAGCTCCTTGATCCATTTTGAGTTAACTTTTGTGCATGGAGAGAGAAAGGGATTCAGTTTCATTTTTTTGCATATGGATTTCCAGTTTTCCCAACACCATTTGTTGAAGATGCTATCCTTCCTCCATTGCATGCTTTTAGCCCCTTTATCAAATATAAGATAGTTGTAACTTTGTGGATTAGTCTCTGTGTCCTCTATTCTATACCATTGGTCCACCCGCCTGTTTTGGTACCAGTACCATGCTGTTTTTGTCACTATTGCTCTGTAATATAGTTTGAAATCTGGTATCGCTATACCGCCTGATTCACACTTCCTGTTTAGAATTGCTTTTGCTCTTCTGGGTCTTTTATTTTTCCATATGAATTTCATGATTGCTTTCTCTATTTCTACAAGAAATGCCGTTGGGATTTTGATTGGCATTGCATTAAACCTATAGAGAACTTTTGGTAATATCGCCATTTTGATAATGTTAGTTCTGCCTATCCATGAACAGGGTATATTTTTCCATCTTCTAAGATCTTCTTCTACTTCTCTCTTTAAGGTTCTGTAGTTTTCATTGTATAAATCTTTCGCCTCTTTTGTTAGGTTGATTCCCAAGTATTTTATTTTTTTTGAGGATATTGTGAATGGAGTGTTTTTCCTCATCTCTGTTTCAGAAGTTTTGTCGCTGATATACAGAAATGCCTTTGATTTATGCGTGTTGATTTTATATCCTGCCACTTTGCTGAACTCATTTATTAGTTCTAGTAGTTTCTTTGTAGACCCTTTTGGGTCTTCTAGGTATAGAATCATGTCATCTGCAAATAGTGATAATTTAAGTTCTTCTTTTACTATTTTTATGCCTTTAATTTCTTTCGTCTAATTGCTCTGGCCAGTGTTTCGAGAACTATATTGAATAGAAGTGGTGATAGAGGGCATCCCTGTCTTGTTCCAGATTTTAGAGGGAATGCCTTTAACTTTTGTCCATTCAGAATGATGCTAGCCTGAGGCTTAGCATAGATAGCTTTTACAATGTCGAGGTAAGTTCCTGTTATCCCTAGTTTTTCTAATGTTTTGAACATAAAGGGATGCTGTACTTTGTCAAATGCTTTTTCTGCGTCTATCGAGATGATCATATGGTTCTTATCTTTAAGTCTATTGATGTGTTGAATAACATTTATTGATTTCCGTATATTGAACCATCCTTGCATCCCAGGAATTAATCCTACTTGATCATGGTGCACAATTTTTTTGATGTGTTTTTGTATTCGATTCGCCAGAATTTTATTGAGGATTTTTGCATCTAGGTTCATTAGAGATATTGGTCTGTAGTTTTCTTTCTTTGAGGTGTCTTTGTCTGGTTTCGGAATCAGGGTGGTGTTGGCCTCATAGAATGAATTTGGAAGAGCTCCCTCTTTTTCTATTTCCTGAAATAACTTGAAAAGTATTGGTATTAATTCTTCTTTAAAGGTTTTGTAAAACTCCGCTGTATACCCATCCGGTCCTGGGCTTTTCTTGGTTGGTAGTCTTTGGATGGCTTCTTCAATTTCATCCATTGATATTGGTCTGTTCAAATTGTGTGTATCCTCCTGACTCAGTCTGGGCAAATCATATGACTGAAGAAACTTATCGATGTCTTCACTATCTTCTATTTTATTGGAATATAGGTTTTCAAAATAATTTCTAATTGTCTTCTGTATTTCTGTAGCATCTGTTGTGATATTGCCTTTTTCATCCCGTATGTTAGTAATTTGAGTTCTCTCTCTTCTTCTCTTTGTTAGCATGGCTAAAGGTCTGTCGATCTTATTTATTTTTTCCAAGAACCAACTTTTAGTTTTGTTAATTTTTTCAATAGTTTCTTTTGTTTCAATTTCATTGATTTCCACTCTGATTTTACTTATTTCTTGCCTTCTGCTACATTTGCTGTTGTTTTGCTCTTCCTTTTCTAGGGCTTTGAGATGAAGTGTGAGCTCATTTATTTGTTGTTTTTTTTCTTTTTTTGAGGAATGACCACCAGGCAATGAATTTTCCTCTTAAAACTGCTTTCATTGTGTCCCATAGATTCCGATATGTTGTGTCTGTATTTTCATTTATCTCTAAGAATTTTTTGATTTCCTCCTTTATGTCTTCTGTAACCCATTGATCATTCAGTAACATATTGTTCATTTTCCATGTGATGTAGGATTTTTCCTTCCTTCTTTTATCATTGATTTCCAGTTTCATTCCATTATGATCAGATAAAACGCATGGTATTATCTCTACCCCTTTATATTTACTGAGGGTTTCCCTATGGCATAATATATGGTCTATTTTTGAGAAGGATCCATGTGCTGCTGAGAAAAAAGTATATCCATTTGATGATGGTTGATATATTCTATATATGTCAATTAAGTCTAGGTTATTGATTGTGATATTGAGTTCTATATTTTCTTTATTCAACTTTTGTTTGGAGGATCTGTCCAATGGTGAGAGAGGTGTGTTGAAGTCACCCATAATTATTGTGTTGTGGTCTATTTGATTCTTGAACTTGAGGAGAATTTGTTTTATGAATGTCGCAGCACCATTATTTGGTGCATAAGTATTGATAATTGTTATGTCTTGTTGGTGAATGGTTCCTTTTAACAGTATATAATGTCCTTCTTTATCCCTTTTGATTAACTTAGTCTTGAAGTCGATTTTATTCGATATGAGGATGGCCACCCCTGCTTGCTTACGAGGACCGTGTGTGTGGGGTATATTTTTTCCCATCCTTTCACCTTCAGCCTGTGTATGTCTTTTCCAATCAGATGTGTCTCCTGGAGGCAGCATATTGTTGGATTTGTTTTTTTAATCCATGATACCAGCCTATGTCACTTTATTGGAGAGTTTAAGCCATTAACATTCAGAGTTACTATTGATATATGGTTTGTACTTCCATCCATGTTTGATTATTTATCCTTTTTTTTAAAAAAAATTTAGTTTGTTTCTCCATTATTATCTTTCCCCTAGCCCTCTGTCTTTACCGAGGCACTTCCCACTGATGGTTTTGGTTATTGTTTTTCATTTCTTCCTCGTGTAGTGTTTTGCTCAAAATGCTTTGCAATGCTGGTTTTCTGGCTGTAAATTCTTTTAACTTATGTTTATCATGAAAGATTTTTATTTCGTTGTCATACCTGAAGCTTAATTTTGCTGGATACAGAATTCTTGGTTGGCATCCATTGTCTTTCAGTGTTTGAAATACATTGTTCCATGACCTTCTTGCTTTCAGTGTCTGTGATGAAAAATCCGTTGTTAACCTTATTGGTTTACCCCTGAATGTAATCTGTCTCCTTTCTCTTGTAGCTTTTAATATTTTCTCTTTGTTCTGTATATTGGATATCTTCATAACAATGTGTCTTGGCGTTGGTCTACTGTGATTTTGTGTGCTCGGTGTCCTGTATGCATCTTCAATTTGTATATCTGTTTCCTTTTTTATTTCTGGAAAGTTTTCTGTAATTATTTCATTCAGCAGGTTACTCATTCCCTTGGATTGAATCTCTGTACCTTCTTCTATCCCGATGACTCGTAAGTTTGGTTTTTTTATGTTATCCCATAACTCTTGGATGTTTTTCTCGTGATTTTTTACCAGCCTTTCTGAGTTGGCTAGACTCTTTTCAAGATGATATATTTTGTCTTCATTATCTGACGTTCTGGCTTCTATTTGCTCCACTCTGTTAGTGATACTCTCAATTGAGTTTTTAATTTGGTTTATCATTTGCTTCATTTCTAGAATTATTGTTTGATTATTTTTTATAATCTCTATCTCCTGATAAAGATGCTTAACTTCTTCTTTTATCTGTTCATGTAATTCATTCTCAATGTGTTCTTTCGCTGCTTGAATTTGCTGTCTTGTATCTTCTTTAAGGTTCCATTCCATCTGTCTAAGCTGTTCCAAATTGCCTTCCAGATCAGTCGACTTTCAATGCTAGAAACAGGACTCCAGATATTCATTTATTTATTTATTTTGGTATCAGAGATTGAACCCAAGCCACTTAACCACTAAGCCACATCTCCAGTCCATTTTTAAATTTTGCGACAGGGGCTCACTAAATTGTTGAGGCTGGCTTTGAACTTATAATCCTCCTGCCTCAGCTTTCCAAGCCACTGAAATTATAGGTGTGTGCCACCACATCAGGTACATTCTAGATATTTTTAAACAATTCACTTATTTTGGAATTCATGTTTATGAAGGCATTAGGACAGTTGAAGGAGTTGGGTTTAGTAAACTGGGTTAAGCCTTCAAGAGTGAATCCTATAGTAAAACAATTTATTCACTAATGGAACTATAACCCCTAGCTACAACCAATGTGGAGATAGGAGTCATTAAGGATCATACCAGAAATCAGAGGCCACCAGTATAACCTCTCACTTGTGGGAAGCTGGAGAAAGATCTACCACAATCCAGGGATTCAAATATCAAAATTAAGAAGCTGCTGCCCCCACCACTGCTTCTCCATATCCAGTATGCTGGAGGACACATGCTTGATCACTGTGGCACAAACATGTTTCCTGCCACCCTGCACTATTCAAGGAACATGGCCTCTGCCTTACTTCTGCCTTTTAAATCTTGAGAAAGTATATTACAGAAGAAAACTAATTAGCATCTAGAATCCACCTACTAAAAAAAAATCTGGGAAACATCGTATTCATTTTTCAATCTCTGCAACTAGGAGAGTAAGTAAATTGGTGGTTGGGTAAGTAAATCCAGAATTCATCGCAAAATTCCTTAGTGATTGTTCTAGTTCACACCTCTCTCAACAAAATTACTTGCTTTCCCCTTTTGTACCAGTAATATCCAGAACATAATAATGTTTAATAAAACTAACATAAATTTTTAAATAGGTTATAAACCTACTATCTCAGTGTAGTTTTCTTCTGTTAGTAGTAAAGTTGAACTTCTTTTTCTTTTTTTTTTTTTTTTAGTTTGAATAATTTTATGCTTTCCTGTGAAAATTCTGTTTATAGTTTGACTTTTTCCTTTAGAGTTTCTGGACTTCTTATTGGATTATAGATGTTATTTATATATTAAACAATATATATTAAGATTTGCAAATATTTACTCCAAATTTATCATTCTTCCTTAGACTATACTTATGGTGCTTTTTGCCATAAGTAATTTTTTGCTTTTTTACCAGGCAAGGGGTACAGCTCAGTAGAATGTATGCTCAGGATGCACAAAGCTGATTTGATTGATTCCCAGCAGAACCCACACATTAAAAAAAAGCCATGCATTTATTTCAGTAATAAAATTTATCAATGTTAATACATGTATAGTGAAGTTTTACTGTGAATTTATATCAAATCCAGAAAGACTTTGCCACACTAAAATCTTTTAAAAATTATCTCATGGCTTTTTCAGAGTATTTTTATTTTTGGTACTGGGGATTGAACTCAGGGGCACTCAACCATTGAGCGACATTCCAACACTATTTTGTATTTTATTTAAAAATAGGGCCTCATTGAGTTGCTTAGCGCCTCCTTTTTGCTGAGGCTGGCTTTGAACTTGCTATCCTCCTGCCTCAGCCTCCCAGTCACTGGAATTACAGGCATGAGCTACCAAGCTTGGCCTTCTCTGGAGCATTTTAAAATTTCAGTCATTATTCACATTTAAAGTTAGAAGTTATTTGGGTATAAGGTATAGACCCAAACTTGTTTTTTAGTTATCCAGGTGTTTTTACAACCTTTTAATGAAATAAACCATGCTCTCCCCACTGAGTTGAAATGTTACCTTCATCCTGTACTAAATCCCCATATCTGGATCTATTTTTGACCTTGTTATTGTCATCTAATGATCTGGGTAGTCATATGCCAGTACCAAACTGTTTCAGTGACTGAAAAGCCTGCTTAAATATTTTATAAGGTAGGTCTGCTTTTTAGTTTTGCTGGCTAGCTTTGATGATTCTTCTTTCTTCTCCTTCTTCATTTTTAGTTGTTGATGGACCTTTGTGATTTATTTGTATGTGGTGCTGAGAATCGAATCCAGTGCCTCACTAGGCAAGCACTCTTCCACTGAGCTAAACCCCACCCCATCCTTGCTTCTTTTTTGTAGCAACTTTGAAATCTGCTATCTAGTTTTTTAAAAACATTGATATTTTTATTGAGACTGCACAAAATTTGTAAAACTAGCATGTGTATGACATTAAGCCTTTTTTTAAAAAATATTTTATTTTTCAGTTATCAGCGGACACAACATCTTTGTATGTGGTGCTGAGGATCGAACCCGGGCCGCACGCATACCAGGCGAATGTGCTACCGCTTGAGCCACATCCCCAGCCCGACATTAAGCCTTTTTATCCAAGGAGTTTGACCTTTTAAGGTAAAACACAAGTTTTATATTTGTGCTTTTGCCTATTTCTTCTTTATTCATAGTATTTTCTCTGCTTTGCTCTAACATTAAATGGATCCTTTTCTTCTATTTTATCTTCTAATTGGCTATTCTGTAAATAAAAGCTTTGGATTTCTGTGATTAATTTTATACCCAGTGACTTTATTAGTTTTAGGACTTTCAGTGAACTCAAGTTTTGCATTATCATCAAGTAGTAATTTTACCTCTTTCTCCATTTTTGAAAAATATTTTTTTTAGTTGCAGTTGGACACAATAACTTTACTATATTTATTCATTTTTATGTAGAGCTGAGGATGAAACCCAGGGTTTCACATATGCTGGGCATGCACTCTACCACTGAGCCATAACCCCAGCCCCTCTTTCCCCATTTTAATGCTTCTACATTCATTCCATCACATCTGTTAAGTATTCTCCCCTAGATTTTTAAGTTCCTGAAGGACATGAATAATTTTGTATCCTTTAGAGAGAACCAGCTAAATGCTCTGCATAGACTGGTTTATAATTAATGTCTATTTTAAAAATGGAAACAAAATATCTGTTAAATTCTGCAACTGCCTCACTTGCTTATTTGTACTTTCATCAGTCCTATCAACAAAGGATACCAAAATTGACTTTCTTCCAAAAAAAATATATATTTATGTATGTATGTATGTGTGTGTGTGTGTGTGTGTGTATATATACACACACACACACACACACACATTTTTTTTTCCACTACTTGGAATTGAAGCCAGGGGTTGCTCTACAAGTAGCTATATCCTCAGCTCTTTTTAACTAAGGGTTTTCATTTTCATATTTGCTTAAACATTATTAGCAATATTCATACATTGTCTCTAGCAGTTTTCCTGAAGTTATATATGGTTTCATTTAAAAACTACACACATTAGGAATACTGTGATTGGAGGAAATCATCAGTCAAGCTTCAAATCAAATGGATATAAACTAAACATTAAAAGATTAAACCCTTTCCAGACTTGGGTTGTCCAGACCCAGAGGACTCTTGTACTTTTAGTGTGGTTGAAGTTTCACACTAGAAAGTGTCTCAGGATGTCTTAAACATGTTTTGCCAGTCATCACAGACAGGATTTAAGTCCTGAACTGATTAGAACTACAATTACTCATAGGAAATCACTGTCGAAGAAAGAAAACAGACATAAGGAATACCAACAAAATACACACTTTGGTTTGAAAGATGTCAATATTCCAGTCTTGTAGGGTAGACAGAACATCCTGTTGAATTAGATGAGACATCACAAGAGCTTGCTTCAGAAAAGGCCAGTATCAAGCCAGTCAATGAAAATTGTCCTAAGTGAAGAACAAAAACAAATGCTCCAAAAATACAAAGAAAACCAACTTCAAAAATTTAAAAGAACAGCGAGATAAAGCTAAATGAGGAATACTTAAAATGGGTCTTTATAGACCTGATGCATCTTGCTTTCTTTTATCAAATCAAAATGCTATGAAAAATGAGCCCAAAGGGGTGGGGGGGCTCTTCCATCTTCTGCATGGATTACAAGATCAAAGGCCAAAGACCAAATTGAACAAACTAAGATTGAGAATGGGATTGATGTTTGAGCAATTAGACCTGGTCAAAGACAGACTTCAGAAAAGAAAGCATTAGACAAAGAGTAAAAAGTTGTGTGGACTGTTGTGCCCATATCAGTGAGAATGACCAAATTGGTTTCTCAAGCAACAATGCAGACTGTCAGAACAGTCTGAACTAACACTATAAGAAAGCCAGTCCCAAGAGCCACTAATGACATGAACCTGAAACAAAGGCACCAAATAAAGGAAGACCTGTGAAAAAGAAACAAAACCTGAGATAATCTTGATAATGAAGAAGATACTTTGGATTCACAAAGGAGTACAAGAAATGGAAGGAATTCTGATGGAATCTTATCAAAAATGGTAAACTCACCTAAGAAAAATCCTGCAAAAACCAAAGAGAAGAATTCCTTTGCACCTAATGATTTTATATTTCATTCACTGGATAGTTTCAAGACCTATCAAGTAACAGTCATGACTCCCACAAGTGCCAATGCTTTCTTGACACCCATTTATACCTGGAACCCTTTAAAACCAGGTGATAAGACTCAAGAAGCAAAAGAAATCTAGACCCAAAAGTGTAAAACTTACTCTACCAAGACAGCCCAGCAAGATTCAAATAAATTACAATGTCCTTTGAGTTCTCTAACAGTTTTGAGTCATGAACATAGCTTAAATCAAAATGAAGGTACTGCTAAAAATTCAAATGGCCTTTCAATAAAAAATGTCTCATCATTTGAATTAAATGAAGGTCAGATATCTCAGCCAACACGATATGCCATATTTCAGAAATATTCTAGTCAGAAACTAAAACTGACTTCACACTGCCTTGAGTGGGACAGGAAGCTTGAACCAGACATTCCAGATGATGCTAAAGATCTTATTTGCACAGCAGTTGGTCAAACAAAACTCCTTATTAAGGAAAGATCCAAACAGTTTGAAGGACTGATGAATGATTAGAAATATAAAGGAGGTGAAATGGAGACTACCTGTGCAAATCTAGATGGATTTGGGGGCATGAGTTTTCAGAAAGATGTAAATTGAAAATTCAACAATCTGGCCAAACTCGAGGAATCTGGATGGCAAAACAATAACACCTCAAATATAGTCTTCTGGAAAAAAAAAATGTTTCAAGCATGGCAAGTAAACACAAACAGGATGATGGTGGAAGGATTGCAGCTAGAAACCACCTCACTGCCATAAAAAAAATGCAATAAGAGAAAATTAAACAGGAAGAACACTCCTATAATATAGGGGCAAGAGCCCCTATAATATCAAAGGAAGTTGAAAAAATAGTTTTCCATGCTGGGTTTTTCAGAACTAAAGAGTCCTGTTAAATCATTCTCAGTACTTTCCTCTGAATGTCTTTCTCAAAGACATGGAACACCTAAGTCCATCAGCAAAGCCATACTGGAGAATGAGGCTGATGAGGACCTTCTAAGACATATGATGTCACTGGAGAATCCTGATCCGCAGAGCACCAAAAGTGAACACGTTGATAAGAAAATTTTGTTTTCAAATATTTCTGAAAGCAGGAATAGCATAGTAGAAGATGCTCAGTGTCCTAGATTACAAGGTTTAATTGAAATAAACCATGATGAATATGGAATTAACAAAAGGGGAGAGATTTCAGATGTTGCAGAAAGAAAGGAACAAGAGTCTTCAATTACCTCACAAGATGTTTTGATGAGTAGCCCTGAAAAAAATATATTATCACAAAATAACACCTCACAAGAAACTAACCCTTCTCAATTACTACTACTTGATAACAGAAGTGTCATTACTGAATGCCACCTTCTTGATTTGGTCTAAACTTCAGAATTCAGATAGAGAGGAGACATCAAGAACATGCCAGACACATCTCTGTTGGTGGTAGTCTAATTACCTTTTCACCACTAAGGCCCCTTAGTGGAGAACAATCAGAAGAATTTTAAATTTAAAAATAAATCTAAACATTTTCTTCATATTACCAATGCTGTGAAATATTCTTAAACAGTTGGAAGTTTGAAGATGTATTTGTGTTCACTTCTATTCAATCAACTTATATATGTCATCTAAGTGTATTTTAAAAAATATTTTTTTTGTTGAAGATGGACACACTATCTGTATTTATTTATTTTTATGTGATGCTGAGGATTGAACCCAGTACCTCACATATGCAAGTGTATTTTGGATATACTATTTCTCAGGGGAAGTGGGGATATTTTGTAATATTAACCATGTATAATGAAAGGTATGTTTTATTTTCTCTCTTGTTTAAAAGAGGTTTAAAGCTAATTATACTTAGATTACACCAGTTACCTAGGTAGAAAGAACAAACCAAACTATACCAGTTACCTACATATCATCTTTAAAGAAAAAAAAAATCACCAGGCACAATGGCAAGTGCCTGTTATCCCAGATACTCAGAAGGCTGAGGCAGAAGAATCACAAGCCTGGGCAATTTATTGAGACCCTCTGTCAAATTAAAAAAAAAAAAAAAGTTAAATCCCTAGTACTGCAAGAGGGAAAAAAGCTACATAAAATCAAAAAATTATATAATTCATTTATTCTCCAGGTCATTTAAAATATGGTAAAAATTCGAATCTCCAAATTAAATTTTTGAAAGATGAAGTAAAAGCTAGAAACAAGATGAAAATTCAGGAAAAGTACAGGTGAGACAGCTCTTGAAATTGCCTGCCAAAATGGGTATTTGTGGATTTTCTCCACAAGACCATGAGATGCTACCCCCAGAGCAATTCCTATCTCTCTTCTCAAGCCACATAAGGATGTCCTTTTATTGCTTCAGTAATCAATTCTTCCTTGACCTTAGATTCCTTGGACTCTATATTGACTGTGTACATACTACTCCCAAATCTCAACAATGAAGCATAAATTTCCAAATGTTCCTATTTTAAAATTACTATTATTCTATCAAAGGCAGATAACTGAGATTTGTAGGTCTAACGAATGAATTCATATCACCACCATGGATGCCCTGACAACAGTACTCAAATGAAATTAACTAGAATTGGTTTTGGTTACTTTATTTGGATAAACAGATAAATATCCATCTACACAGCTAATCACTGTTAGGTGATAACCTGAATTTATATGACTCAATGTTATTTTATGCTTTACCTCTTCTCCTGTTTGTTTCCTGTTTCATTCTTGGAATGTCTGATTGATTGGACATTTGCAGAGGTTCCTTTTAGCATTCCTTAGTATGTACATTATAATAAAAACTCATTTCCATTTACTTGCTAAAGTAATGCTTTGCCTTGCATATCCCATCAAATGTGTTGAATTAGTTATAAGGTAACTGGCATGAGCGACTTTGAATTCACAAGAAATCAGAAAACAAAAACAAAAAAATAGTAAAATTGTCTTGAAAAACTAAAGAAGCTGAAAACTTCACATATACTTAAAAATTTTCCTATCAGAGATGAATTTTTTTTGGATACTATACTGGCAAAAATAGTGACGAACAGATCTCACTATCCACTTTTAGAGTTCCAAAAACAAGCATAATCCTAATAAGGTTTTAAAAAATGTGTTGACAGGGCTAGAGTTGTAGCTCAGTGATAGATCAGTTGCTTACCATAAGCAAGGCCCTGGGTTCAATCCATAGCACTCAAAAAAAAAAAAAAAAAAGTATAAATGGTAAGGAAAATCAAGGACAGTACTGGTAAAATATATGACATGAAAAATTTAGAATTATTCACACAAATGACTGGGAGCTAGAAGCTTTTAATTTCTTGCTGACAGAGAAAGAGATACTAGTTAAACCTTAAGTTACTGCAGATCACAGAACCAATCCTTCCCTTCCCTAATGATTAAAGTTTAAGCTGACTTAAGTCATTATTAGGCTAAGGACATCCGAAACTTTTCCATTTTCACTAAATACAAAGTATACAAGCCCCCCCCCACACACACACACCAACCTTTTGTTTTCTTTCAAAGCAGTGCTTGGCTTAGGGTGGCAGATATTTTTGCTTTTTTTTTTTTTTTTTAAGCGCCTACACTACAAATGTTGTGATCCTCTCACAATTTTTTTTTAGTGGCTACTTTTGGATTCTTGGTTTTTAATACAATCACAAATCATACCCACTTTAATTTCTCTAATTAAATACACCCACGTTCTTAGAATTTTTTTTATAAAGTCATATACCAGATTGTTGCTCTCAATCAACATTATACTTTGTTTTACATCTAATTCTTCATTTAAAGAAATTACCCCTAGTTTTAAAAGTTTATCCTGTCAAACATTTCACAGATGAGAATTGCTCATATGTGGTAATTACTTTATAAATAATTATATATCTTGTTAGAATTGTTGTTTAAATTTTTGATTGGAAGAGGCAGCTTCAGTCCTGGCAGAGCAGCAAACCAAATGTTGAATAATAAGAACCATAAAATGTCAGCCTTAAGGCAGCAGTCCAAAGATTAGCATTTAGTAAATTGTTACCCTAGAAACTAGAACTCTGTCATCTCTCCCTGAATAATGCCCCATCTTCAATAAAGTTCAAAATCATGGTTTTCATCAATAAATTTCTTGGGCCACTACTGCTGCCTAAAAACTTTTGATGAGGAGGAGTTACTCATGCAACTAACTATTCAGATAAAGATTATGGTCAGGTTTTAAAAGGTCAAAATGGGGGGGGGGGGAGGGCTGGGGTTGTGGCTCAGTGGTAGAGTACTTGCTTATTAGCACATGTGATGCACTGGACTAAATCCTCAGCACCACATAAAACTAAATATAATTAAGGTATTGTGTCCATATATGTATAAAGATTAAAATGGAATTCAATATGGGAGGTATATTACACAGATTTTAGACCAGATAAGTAATTTTGTCACCCTGGAGATTAAGCCTATAGTTATCAAAGGATTTTTTTGTGTGTGTGCAGTTGGGGGGAGTTATTTGGGATTGAACTCAGTGACACTCAACCACTGAGCCACTCCCCAGCTCTATTTTGTATTTTATTTAGACAGGATCTGAGTTGCTTAGGTCTTGCTTTTTGCTGAGGCTGGCTTTGAACTTGTGATCCTTCCAGGCCGCTGGGATTACAGGTGCTACCGTGTCCAGCCTCAAAGGATTTTTGTCTTGCCTTTACAGGCTTTTTCCATTTTTAAGAACTGACACTATATTATTAAAATTATTCATCTTTTCTAAGATGAAGTCCTGGGTTCAATCCTAAGTACTAAAAAAATGCAAAATGCAGATGAATAGAAATTACTTCTACCTAGCTCAAGGAACGCATTTTATAAAACTGATTTTACTGTATTTTTCCAAAAGGGCCAAGAAGTGGTGCCCTAGATGGCTTAACTCCATCATACTGTAATCAAACATATCCTTAAATGACACTGGAAATAAAACCAGAAAATTGAGATATTCATTAAACTATATCTTTCTAACCTATATCTTTAATTTCAGGTAAGAAGAAGGAATCCACATTCTTGAATTAGAAAATGAATCTAGAAATACACAAACTATCCTATGTTGTAATCTTTGAAAGTACCTAATATGACTAGGAATGCATTGTGTCCAGGGTTACTGTGTAACAAGGCAACACTGTCAAAGGCAAAACCAATATGATTGCTTTTTATATTGTATTTCTTCTAGATTAAAAGAAAACATAAAACAAACATAAAATAAAATGGCAACTGTTTAAATAAGCAAAAGGCATGTCTATCTATTTCTCAGTGCTACAACAAAATCTGGAAAAGCAATGTGAAATAGAGGGTCATTTAATTACCCCCTCTAAGCTAGAAAATGTTTCTCTATTTCAACTTGGCTTGACAATGTATTATTTGCAAGACTTTTTTAAAACATTCTGTCCAGTTTTACCTCAAATTCAGTCAATTTCAACTAATGACATTCTAATTACTACACCTCAAAGTTTGGCAGCTATACACTTAATCAAATGCTTAATTCAAATGTGTGTGCTTAGTGGACCAAATAGCCAAGGGTGAACTACTTACATCTTGGAGTATAGTCAAGTATTCTGTTCTCCATCTTAAACTCCAACTACAAAGGAAAGCAGTTAGCTATCTAGTTCCAGTATGTAAACCCCTACTTTCAGAGCTGACACTGACTTACATTTCATTAAAAAGGTATGCTCTTAAAAAAAAAAAAAAATGTGATTTGGGGCTGGAGTTGTGGCTCAACAGTAGAGCCTGCGCCTAGCCTAGCATGTGCAAGGCACAGAGTTCGATCAGCAGCACCAAATAATAATAATCAAGAAAGGAAGAAAGGAAAAAAGGAGGGAAGGAGGAAAGGAAGGAGGGAGGGAGGGAAGAAAGGAAGGAAGAAAGGAAGGAACTGTGTCCAACTACAACTAAAAAAATTTTTTTTAAGTGCTATTCTAGTTTGTTGGTAAGTGGATCAACTGAGGATGAGACACACGGTAGAAGTGTTACTTGGGAAATTGAAAAATTCTAAAATTTTATGAGACACACAAACGTAAGCCAAACTGTTGACAATAATTACCTCTAAGAACCGATGTGGGGTGATGGGTAAAGAGAGATCTAAAAAGGACTTTTGCTTCTTACTTTATATTAAAGGCACACACAAAGAAGTTTTAATTTTGGGTAGCATGAAGTCCAATGTTACAAAAGTTAACTACTCAGAGCTGTATAAAAATGTGTAAAAAATCTGCTAAAGTTGATGCCTAAGTTTTATTTTATTTGGGGGGCAAGGGGACCACAGGCTCAAAGTAATAAACTTCAAATGAGTTGTTAGCAGATAACTTTCCAGTTTCCTGATTCACAAGATTAGGAGATAACCCAATTCTGGTTAAAATTATCTATGATGCCAATGAGATCCACCTAATTGGGCTGGGGATGTGGCTCAAGTGGTAGCGCGCTCGCCTGGCATGCGTGCGGCCCGGGTTCGATCCTCAGCACCACATACCAACAAAGATGTTGTGTCCACCGAGAACTAAAAAATAAATATTAAAAATTCTCTCTCTCTCTCTCTCTCTCTCTCTCTCTCTCTCTCTCACCTCTCACTCTATCTTTAAAAAAAAAAAAAAAAAAAAAAAGAGATCCACCTAATTGACCACATTCCTTTTGGGAAGGCTTCATGCAAAGTAAGAAGCTATTAAAAGGAAAAAAAACATGACAAAACAAAAACATATCCCAAGAGACAAAGAAGAAAAGGAGAAAGCAGGTATTTACTGAACCAAGAGCTTCTGGGCATGTTGGTAAAAGTTGCAAAACATGTATATAACAAGACACAAAATTAATACCCACAAGACTATGTATTTCTATAAGGAAACATGTATGTATATAAATGTTTAGTGAAAAGGTGATTGAGGAGCATATACAAGAGAGCAATAGTTATCATTTGGAAGGGGGCATAAAGGGACATGTTGACAACATCTCTTTTTAATTTTTTCCTAGAATGTATTCTTACATAATAAATACAAAAAAAAAAAAAAAAAGGAACTCTTATATTTCTAGGAAGTACTACATATGATGGTTTCCCTAAACTGCCAAAGATAACAAACAGTTTAGCAAATACAATTGTGGTCTTTCTCCAACATTATTGTACTTTAATTCTTGTTATCCTTCATCTTTTTTTTTTATCATGTTTCATTTAAGTAAATTATTTGCTTTTTCATAAGCACTTGATAATGAGTAGATATTTGATAGAAAATATCAAAATCAAGAGTAAGAACTGGTATATTGGGAATTAAGGCCATTTAAGAAGGCAACACCCATCTCTTGACTTGTAGTTTTCATGAGATGCATATGTGTAAGCCTTCTAAAGAGGACAAGATGCTTTAAAAATAAAAGTTTTACTGGGTACAGCAAGTAACATTAACTTGCCATATTTACTAAAGAGAAAATGTTGCAGTAAAAAGAGTTACACTCAAAAAGCATAAAAGCTTTTCAGAAAAGAGATGAGACATAAATCTTGGATAGTATAAGCAGCACTAAGAAGTGTACCAAATTAATGTGCTATTGTTTAGAAGAGAAGTATTTCTGCTTCAAATTGGAAACTCTTAAAAGAATTTCTAATTTGTTCTATTATATTCTATTTAGTGTTATATATAACACTAAAACACAATTAGGAAAATTTTGCTCAAAATTGTAATTAATTTGTTTTCTTGAAGAGAGAAAGGCCAAAGTCAAGACATATTATGGTATGAATTTTCATCCACAGTACCAAATATACTACTGTCACAGGTGATTAAAAATAACAGAACAGCAAGTGAAATCAATGCCTATGATGAAATCAAGTATATGTAATTCAACAATTCCTGCTTTTTATTAAAATCTAGGTAATGCATTTTGTAATTTAAAAAAGAGTACTTAAGGATCTACTCAGTCCTATATCTTTAGTTGCTCCTGTTGGCCTCTACTGTCTACACCCTCTACCAAAATATCCCAACATAATAAAAGATCACAAATTATGTATTCCTTGTCACACTTTATCTACAAAGAAAACCATGAAAAGTTCAAATAATGAACAGAAGATAAAATCTGAATGTTAAAAGCACAGAACAAACTACCTCTAGAGGTAATTTATATTATGGGCAAATTATGTTATATGGAGGTAATAGAGACGAGCAATGATCTAGACTCCCAATAGCACTTATATTACAGAAAATTGCAAATTATATGTTAAAAGAAACACAGTATCATAATCTACCTTTTAAAAATCCTTCAAATATTTGGCACAATGACTCTCTTGCATTATTTAGAAACTATTTGAGAAAAGCAATGTATTTTTCAAAGTGATTTTTAAAATGTCAGGTTGTAGAGTTTAATATCTACTTGATTTCCATTCCATTCTTCACTACCTTCTTTTCCCATTTCCTCAATTTTACTTTCTATTACTAGAAACCTAAAGATGAAAATATCATTCTTTAATTAATGCCAAAGAAAAGAACCCCATTAATAACTTCTATTAGTTAAAAAAAAAAAAAGCATATCTATAGGTAGTCTCAGGAGATACTCCAGACAAAACAAATTCAAACATTCATATTTCATACAATAACATAATGTTTTGTTCTTTTCAGGTTAATGTTATCTCAAATTGTTGCAATATACATTTTTAAAAATAACCTTCCCCTGTAATCAGAAAGCAAAACAAGAAGCAGAATACCCACCATCATTAGAGAAACAATAACTATATACTTTTAACATAATATTAAGCACTCGAGAATTTTTAATGACTATCCTAAAACCAATTTTTCAACTTATTAGTTCAAAATATATTTGTTCTACCTACCTATACTTTTTAACATACAACATCATAACTTGTGTTTTCTTCCTAATAGCACAATTATTAGGACAGGAACATAAAAGATACATAGAAATGAAGAAAGTATCAGAAAAACTTCCTAGCTTGGGGTTTATCCTCTCTTTTTCTTTCCTTTTATACATACTGCAGCTGACTGATCCAATTTTATCACTCCTTCACCTTATACCTACCTTAAAGACCTTTTGAGATTCAAAGCAACAGAAATAACCTACTACCTATTGTTGCTATTAAATTAACCTGAATTACAAGTTTGAGAGGGGGGCGGGGGAGGGGGAGACAGACACACACAGGGGGAAAGGGGTGGGCAAAATACTTGAGGTTAAGAAAAATACACAAAAATCATGGAAAGGTAAGGGAAAAAATATGGAAAATAGTTATGCCCTACCAATAACTTGGCAACTAGATAAATTTAATAATAAATTTAATTTAAATTCCCATTTATTATTCAAATCTGGAATTTAATAATAAAGAGGGTAAAAAATGGAAGTACAGTTGTCCAATTATCAGGTTTTAAAACTAACTTTTGGAATAAAGCTGAATTTCACCTCTAGTTTACAAAACACATTGCACTCCAATGAGAAAAGCTTATTTATCATCTTAAAAGTAGGAACAGCAAAACTTTCTTTACTCCCTCTAAAAGAGCCAAAAGGGCAAAAACATAACTTTCATGGGAGACTCAAGATTCCCACTGCCTCTTCCATCCCTGAATAAATACTGACTTCACAGGAAACCAAGAGATTATACAGAGCATAATCATCCCATAAAAGGAGACAATTTTAGCTTATCTCCAACTCTTCCCACTCCCACCATCCTCAAACACATAACATAAGAGGTCAGTATGCTGAGTTTGGCAAGGACAATAAAGAATGTTAAGTGAGGGCTTAAAGAACATTTAATACTACGATAAAATTCTAACATCACAACATCAAGGTGTCAAGTCATTTCAACTTTTAACCCATTTGAGAAGGTTTAAGCTATTAACTTAAAAATATGATAGTACTTCTTCAGTAACTATAACCCCATATATCCTCTTAATCGCTCATGCTAACAGCTTTATTGTATACTCTACTTCTTATAAGTAAATCCAAGGACCATTCCATTTTAACTTAGACATAACATTTACTAGTTTTCCAAGCATGACAGAAATGGAAAAATATATATATATATTAGAACAAGAACAATTCATGTTAATTTCTACAATCTGTGTTCCTTCTGTGAGCAGCACCTGATTCTATTAAAATTAACAAATTTAAGTTCAGTTCAGTCCTATGCTAAAAGAAAGCAGTCTAATGAGGGACTAATTTACAAAGTATACAAGAATATAATTTTATAATAAATCTTTCCAGTGTCTGCTATAACTGCATTACATGAAATGCTTCCCTCTACAGAAGCTCAGGATAGCTCTTATAAAATGAACAGAATGTTCTGTGTTCATCTCTAACAAGCAATGAACAAACAGACTTGCTCACAAGTGCTGCCTCAGGAGCATAAATACCACTAACATGCTATATGAATGAGTCTTCGTGAGTGGTTACAATCTGGGACCTCTTCCTCTTTTCTCATGCCAGTGAACCCAGCTTATATAAAGCCTAAGAAATCTAAAGCTGTTGCAGAAGTGAAACTCAGCATGCTCCACTCAAATTCTTCTAAGGTAACCATTGTAAAGCAAAAATCAGCAGAAGTCATCTCTTTTTATTAAAAAAAACCAACAACATACACTGACACACACACACACACACACACTCTCGTACGCGCACACACACAAAAACTCTAAAACAAACCCAAAATCCAAACCAAAAGGCAAATGCTGCTGTTCAATCATCAGATGGACTTAGAAAGGCAAAAAATGTGACAACAGCAATAATTCAAGTAAAATATGTGTGAAAATTTAAACACGCCACTTTTAAGTTAAGACAAAAGTGAAAGGGAGCGATGATCTTTGTATCAGTCAAAAAGCTTAGGCATTATCACCAAATGTTAATTCACTTTATGGTCATCAATGAGACTACTGTAAATATTTTTGCACCTTGCGCTTGTAAAAGCAGATAAAATATTTAATATGTAATTTACAACGTATTTTACCAGCTCAGCATACAGGATGTATATAGATTATATCAAAGTAGTAGACAGTTAGGGGCCTGTGCAAACCCTGCAAAAATAGTACTTCATGTATCTGCTAATCAAAAACAAAAACAAAAACAGTTTGCTGTTTAGAAGTGATACAATTCAAACTACCACAAAATACAAAGGGCTGCAAAAATGTATATCATTCCAACAACATATATAAGTTATTAAATAAAGATCTGATTTAAAAGAATATAAATGAAGCCTTTAAGTAGGTCTTTTCTACATGCATATTATTCCTCATTAAAGAAAAAAATATGTAAAAAGGCCATTGGTAATTGCTTTGTTAACATTTGTAGAAAATGCCAATTCTCTGGTCACAAACTCCACTAAGTTTAGCACTTAAGGTCTCTGCAGTGTTATAAATGTAATTTAAAATACTGTTAATTCTATAACTCCATTGGTAAAATAATGTGACTTGGAATATGGCAGTCTTCATGTTGAGGGCAATGATCCACAGTTTTGTTTTGTTTTTTAATTTCTTAGGCTTGAATGGTTATCCAGAAGAACAGCATCCTCCACCACTGCTCTGGGCTTGAGGCTCATCATCAATAATCTGTACACCTCGCCTTGCAGCTCCTGGTTGACTGGAGCCATTGCCTTTTGCCCTCTCATCCACCTGTGCCGTTTCTATCATCCCTAAAGATAGGGAGAGAGCAAAAATTATTAATTCTACAATCTTTGAGTTTCCTCTTTCTATAATTTCAGTATACCACTATGAGAGCTATTTCTGATTTTTAATCAACAAGGAAATTAAATATAATGAACACTTAGCTCACTATAATAGCTTTACACAAGTTTCAAGAACTAGTTTCAGTAGCGAGCATCAATATAACCAGTGGTATATTGGCCACAGTGACAGGAATAGAAAAAAAAAACTTTTTTTTTTTTTTGGCTTTGAGAAAATAACTGTACAAGTATAATCCTAAAAATCTTCCAAACATACAATCTTTGACATATCAGTGATATGTCAAAGTTCAAGTTATTCCAAGTACAAGTGATATTTAGGGCGAAGGATTTATTCTTCAATAATTTAAGTGAATGATATTTGAATGAATAAGAGTTTAAGATGAAGGAGCTTACAAGAACAGTTGGAGGACTCACTGATAAAGACAGTTTCTACTTCATGAAAGAAGAAACAGATAAATGAAACAGAAAATAAAGTCCAAAAAAAGACCCCCACATACATAGTTAAGATTTCTGACACATTTGCCAAGGCTATTCAATGACGAAAGAGTAATATTTTCAAGAAATGGTACCAAAACCGAACAAGTATATGTAAAAAATAAACTTTAACCCGTACTTCAACACCATATGCAAAAATCAGGAAAAGTTACCTAAACACAATTACATAAAAGCAAAAAATCTAGGAAAAAAAATAGGATAAAAATCTTTGTAGGAGAAATATTCTGTGATTCTGGCTTAAATTTTCAAATAAGACCCAAAAAATCATTAAAAAATTGATAAACTCAATCTCAATGAAATTTTAAAACTTTTAAGCCAGGCACAGTGATACACACCTGTAATCCAGCTACTTGAGAGGCTGAGGCAGGAACCTGGGCAACACAGTGAGACCCTGTCTCAGAATTTTAAAATAGAAGAGCAGGGGAGACTAGGGATACAGCTCAGTGGCAAAATGCCCCTGGGTTCAATCCCTAGTACCACATAAAACAAAATAAAAGCCTTTTGCTCTTAAGAGACAAAAATAAAATTCAAGACAGACTAGCAGAAAATATTTGCAAAATACATAATTGACAAAATGAGAGGAAAAAAATAGGGAGTCCCTGAAATAAGATGAAGATTCTAACATTTGGGTTCAGAGACTGCTCATAAAGAATGGCTTCCAAATTAAGGTGTGTGGGATAATCCAATTAAATAAGGAAAATTATGAAATCTATTTCTTATTTTTTTCAACCTTTCAAAATTTCTATCTTTAGGTACACTTTAAAATGTATAACATACATTAGTACTTATGTGTGTTTCATGATTTCTAAGTAAACATGGAGAATACTCAAAAAATTATGAAGGTGTGAGATTTATCAGATTGTAAGCCATTAGGATCTAGAACCTTTTACTACAAGTCTGGTGTGAGGAATAGCATCATCATCACTTGGGTGCCAGGGCAAATCTGCAACATCAAATTACATATTTTAACAAGATCCTCAACTGATTCATGTGAAGGATTTGCACATTTCAGTGTGCATCAGAATCATGGGGCAGGGGGTCATTACAATAAAGACTTTTGTTGCCATCTCCAGAGATTATGATTCTGTAGGGTTTGGGGCAGAGTCCAAGAATTTGCATTTTTAACACATTCTCAAGTGATGCTGCTGATAAGAATATCTCATTTAGATAATCACTATTCCAGAAAAATTATGAATGACTTCAGGGTTTCATAAAACTGAAATTTACTTCAAAGTTTATAAAGGTATGCATTTTGAGAGAGACAGAGAGAGAGAGAGAGAGACAGACAGACACACAGACACAGTCAGTTTTGTCAAATTTCTCAAGAGTCTGAGGTCCATAAATTTAAGAAATACAATTTGCCAAAGTCATTTCAATCTCTTATTGCATAGACTAGGGTTTTCCTAAATATGATATGCATTCTACTGGCAATATAAGAAAATAACTTGCAATATAAGAAAATAATAATATGTATATTTTTTAAAAATGTATTTCCCTTGCAGGTTACATATTTTTTTTTTTAAGAGAGAGTGAGAGAGGAGAGAGGAGGAGAGAGAAAGAGAGAGAAAGAGAGAGAGAGAGAGAATTTTTTTTTAATTTTAAATATTTATTTTTTAGTTCTCGGTGGACACAACATCTTTGTTGGTATGTGGTGCTGAGGATCGAACCCGGGCCGCACGCATGCCAGGCGAGCGCGCTACCGCTTGAGCCACATCCCCAGCCCCTGGGTTACATATTTTTAAAAAACTTACTTTAAACAATTTTTACATGGAAAATTTCAACATAGGTAAAAGTAGAAAAAAAATAGGATAATGAAATCTTATCACCTGATTTTATCCATACCTAAAGATCTGTATCATTATTTTAAATCAAAGCCTAGAAACAATTTTATTCGTGAATTATTTTGATATGCACCTCAAAGAACTTTTTAAAAGTTTAATTACACCACTATAATCACACTAAAAAACTGACAATTATATCTTAAATCACCAAGTATCCATCAAGTGTTATATATTCCTAATTGTTTCACAAATGTTTTTCACTAGTTTGTCAAATCAGAATCTAAATAAGGTCCACCCACTACAACAGACTGTTACAGCTCTTATAGGTGTTTTAATCTGCATAATACTTATGCATATATTTTTATGCATTTAGCACATACCATTCATATCATTCCACGTGTGCTAATTACTATTTAAAACACAGCTAAAGTAAGATATTTAAAATTTTCTAAAAAATAAGTTAAATAAACAAACAGTAGTATAGGTAGATGCAACAAATCATCTATGTGGACATTAATGGAAATTGTCAAAATATCACTTTAGAAACACTACCAATGCTTTAAAAAGAGCCATTTTTAGGCACACTAAATCTGAATATACCTACTTTTACAAAGGTCAAGAAAGAGTTCCTCAATTCCTTTGTTTTGTTTGGCTGAAGTATGATAATGTTTTGCTCCTACAGATTCTGCATACCTTAAAAAAAGAAAATAACATCAGCAATTGATGTAAAACATTAAAAAATTTTTACAGCAGCAAAACATAATAATGACTTATTAATTTACCCAAGTGTAGTAAAATTAAAATTAGTCGTTTAACTTCTCTGTACATGGAACCAAATTTTAAATAACACAAATAATAAGACTTAAAATTTTTATAGATTAATTTGAAACTCAAATTCTTAAGCTTTTGTGATTCACTGCCTATTTGAACATGGTAATTTTTTAACATAATTCTTTTTATTTTTTAACGAAATCAAAATGGGAACTGAAAGCAGAATATTTTTAAATATTGTCAAAACTCTAGAAACTACCAACATAAACATGTTTCACTGGATTCAATAGTTTAAAACCTTAAGAGATTTGAGTAACATCTTAATGGTAATATATACTATACAAAGAGGAAGACTTCTGGGGAGTAACAGGTGGGGTGGGGGTGTGCAGGTAGAGGTGCCAGACACTTACGATTCTGCCTCTTGAATGGAAACATGTCTCTCCTTTTCCAAGTCTATTTTATTACCTAATTTGAAAAAAGTAAATACTAATCTTAACATTGATTCATTTTTATAATAAAATTAAGCCAATTCTAAATGTACAACTGCCATCTTAATTACCTGAAAAAAGTAATACAAATCCCTATCAGACCTCTAAATGTCTTAAAACTATAAAGTTAATCCGTATCATATGAGAGCTGTTCACAATTGTCAAGATGAACAAATCATCTTCCCTCAAATGGATTAATGCATTTCCCTAAATTTTCAGACTGTGTCAAAGAAAACTACTTTTCAAGGAGATATGCATTATTCTTTGATGTAGATATACCAGGGATTAAGACTCCCCAGGCAATGTAGGGGAAAACTTACAATTTTTAGCAAAACATCAATGGCTAAAAAGGAAAAAATTTTCTATGTTCCCCAATCAACTTACAGCCAGTCAATAATTAAGTATGGCTATCTTTTTGTTTACTAAAATATATTCAGCTAACTTCTTGGGCCCTAACAGATTCTGGTTTCCTAGATAATATAAATGAGTTAAAGTAAAACTTAAAATGTATGGATTTTTAAGAACTTTACCATCACAGAGACAAAAAAAATATATTATTTTAGTGACTTATTAGAACTTAATATATGCATATCATGCAGATTTAAATTGCTGAAAAGAAATAAATTTAGCTCTCTTTAAACAACAGCACCAAAACCAAGTTTATGCTAAAAAGTCACCAGAACAAAAATAAAGATACTGTAAATTGCAGAGTTCTTACTAAATACAGGACAAAAGTTAAGGTGAGTTGGCCAGACACACAGAGTGCTAAAGGTAACTGAAGCAACAGTTAAAAATAGAGAAAAAGACCTTAAGGAAAAACACTTCAAATTTTTTTTTCTTCTATTATGAATCCTAGGGAGAAAAAAAAAAGAAATCTTATAATCAAGGTCATTTTTTCCCCTTGGGACCTTATAGAGTTGAGAAGAAAATTTTAGAGAAGTTTTAGATAAAGTATTCAAGTAAGCACCTGACAGAAGATATAATAGTTAGCACTGAAAAGTTTAAATCCAGCAGTTCTGTATATTGAGAATCTCAAACAATTGAACACTAATTGCTGGTAGCTACAAGAAACTATTTGCCATTATAGCCTAAGGATGAGAAGGAGAGAAGCAGACAAAACAATAAAGATCAGTGAGTACCATGGAAGTCAGTAATGAATTTTTCTACTTTGAACAGTTACCTGTCTACCTTAGTAAGAAGTTCTATATTAATTCTGATTTCCTATGTTATAATTTGTCAATAAAATTTTTAATCTGCTAAATACTGTAGCCAGTATATTTGACAGTAACTAGAGGGAAAACAAGTTATTTTATTCTATACAGAATGCAAAAAGCACCATCTGGTGGCAAGTGGCTCTAATAGGCACAAGACTGTACCTTTAAAAGGTTAAACAATTTAGTCCCCTAATAGTAAGAAAACTTTTGGTCCAACCAACTAAAACCCTATAAACATTTTTTTTTCCTTAGGTTTTTAATGCTTTGTTTTAAAAATTCCACCAGAATCATCAACACCTAAAAAAGAGTGAGGTCAGAGAAAGAAGGTAATCAATCACCTTACTGTTTCAAAGGAACATTGAGGGAAATTAATGTTTTATCGTGTAATAATATTCAAAATTTTGACTAATTTTAATAAATCAGACCATTATTAACTATCATAGATATTTTAATGACTTAATTATTTAAATAAAAAATTTAAATCCCTCTACTAGATAACTACTACTTCTTAGAACAATCAGTGATCACAATGGATTGTTGGCACAGAAAATGTCACAGGAAACTGACTCGTTAGTGACTGATTTCTTTCCAAAGTTCAAAACCCTCTGTAATTTCTTTTTTCAAAAGCAAGACAGCTGGGCTGGGGATGTGGCTCAAGTGGTAGCGCGCTCGCCTGGCATGCGTGTGGCCCGGGTTCGATCCTCAGCACCACATACCAACAAAGATGTTGTGTCCGAAGAGAACTAAAAAATAAATATTAAAAAATTCTCTCTCTCTCTCTCTCTCTCTCTCTCCTCTCTCACTCTCTCTTTAAAAAAAAAAAAAAAAAGCAAGACAGCTAAGGAAGTAAGGCTCTGAAGCTCCTATATGGTACTACTCTGCAGCTGCATGGATTTTTTAAAAAATTGTAGTTGTAGATGGACACAATACCTTTATTTTATCTATTTATTGTTATGTGGTGCTGAGGATTGAACCCAGAGCCTCACACGTGCTAGGCAAGCGCTCTACCACTGAGCTACAACCCCAGCTCCGCTACATGGATTTTTGAAAGGCTTAAGGCACCTGAAAACAAGGAAAACCAGCAGAGTAAGCATCTACTTGATCAAAATCTATTTGGAAAGTATACGATGAAGATTTTATTAATTTTTTTGTAAGTGGACTGAGGAAAGGAGAAAGCCACTGTTTAATTATCTTAAAAAATACATATCTGAATTAAGAATGTGGTAGAGCACTTGCTTATTTCTTAGCATATGCAAAGCCCTGGGTTTGATCCCCAATACTCCAAAAAAAAAAAAAAAAAAAAGGAAGAAATAAGCTCATTGCTAAGGGGAGATGGCCTAATTAGTGATAAAGAATTAGAATTATATTTTGTTTAGTCTGGATATGTGAGGCATAATGGAAAGACACTTTTTCCAGCTGGGTTTAGTGGCACATGCCTATAATCCCAGTGACGCAGAAGGATCACAAATTTGAGGCCAGCCTGGGCAATTTAGTGAGACCCTGTCTCAAACTAAATAATAAAAAAGGTTGGGGATCTACCTCAGTGATAGAGCATCCCTGAGTTCAATTCCTAGTAAAAGGTACACAGCTTTTAAATAAAACAAAACATTTTTCAATCCCAGTTTATTTCATAGCACTAAAATCCTGGGTAAATTACTTAACCTCCCTTAGTTTCACAATGTACAAATATAGCTAGCAAACCTTGCAGGGTTAATTAGGTAAAAATCCCTAGCATATAGTATCTGTTCAATAAAGAGTTCGTTATTAATATCAGCCACATTCATCACAGTGAGTGATCAATAATCACGAAAAATCAATAGAGAATTAAACTCCATGACAGGTAACACACTTTTTACCACCATCCTACTAGCTGCATTTAGCTAACTTAGTTTAACCATTTGTGCTCTAGAAAATCTCCCCTTACTCCCTAAATCTAGACAAGTTTGCTTTTGTGGTCTTACAAGACTCCATTCTGCACTTCCCTTTTCATAGCAGAAATCATAATATACAATGGTAACTTGTTTTTTTCTCACTTCCTTTATAATAAGCTTTGAAAGGATAAGGACCATACCTATTTTATGTATTAACTACACTAGGCCCAAAACCTGATATAGCAAACAACAGTGTTGTTTAAGGATATGGGCCTGAAGTAACACACAGACCTGAGTTAAACTCCTAGGTCTATCCTGATACATGTTTTTGTGAAGTACAAAGCTCTCTAAGCCCATTCATCCATCCATAAAATGGAAATCATCTTCCTGTAGTATTGTTAGAAGGACTAAATGAAATACCATGTAGTTCATATAGTTCACGACACTCAATAAATGGTAGTCATGATTAATAATATTTACTTAATAAATACACAAGTTTTAAAGACAAGTCTGATGCAGAATACTAGCTTAAATAGAACAATCACAGCCAAGACTGTCATTCAATGAATGAGGAACAATCTACAGGAAAAGATCTCTGCTAGTAAAGTACGGGGTTCTCCATAACTGATTAACACATGGTTATCGAGTGCCTTAAAGAAGACTCTAGATGGTTAAGTATTCAGCTTATGCATGAAAAAATGAATTGACTGTAAATCCAAGGTTTGAATATGTATGACAATTTGAAATACCTGTAGATTTAAATAACTAAATTACATAAGAACAAGCTGGAAAAGCCTGACTGAACAATACTATTATCTAAGTAAAAGAGACAATAAGTTGACATGGCTGTTAAAAACTTTTTGCTATCTTAACAAATCTTGATAGGACAGCATAAGTATTAAAAGAGAGAAACTGAGTGTGGTGGCAAGCACTGTAGTCCCAGCGACCCCAGAGGCTAAGAGAGGATAATTTGAGCCTGGGGAGTTCTGGGCTAGCCTAGGCAATGGTAGTAGACACCTGTAATCCCAGCAATTTGGATGGCTACCACAAGAGATAACAAGTTCAAGGGCAACTTAGATCCTGTTTCAAAATAATAAAAGGGACTCAGTGGTAAAGACTCCGGGCTTCAGCTCCCAGTACCAAAAGAAAGGGGAGAGGACCCTGAAAGAATACATCAGTTTAACATCTGGGTTCTAGTTTTTCTTTCGGGTGTAGGAGACACTGATACACTGGAACAAACCTAAGAGAAAATGATCATGATGATTAGGAAGTCTAGAAGGTAAGCCAAATGAAAAAAAAATTAAGGATCTGAAGAATTTAAAGACTTCATGCAAATAATTCAAGTAGGCTTCAAATGTTTGAAGTGCTGACTTATGCAAAGGGAAAAGAATATTTGTCAGATGTCTATTTCTATGCCAAGCATTTTCCAAATAATTATAAAATCTTCAATAGAGTACTGTGAAGTACTATTACCATTTACTAAATGTAATAAAACAGAAGACAGAGTAAACACTGAACTACCACAGAGGACAAAATAAAAATCAAGAGGTAAGAAGTAATGCAAAATGGATACACTGTGGAATATTCATAAAACAGTAGATAACAAAGAAGATAATAAAAATCAACTACAACTATGTGCAACACCACAGAAGAATCTTGTAAACATAATGAAAAGCCGAAGAAGTCAGACACAAGACTTCATATGATTCCATTTATATAAATTCAAAACAAAACTACTTCATGTAGCAAAAGGTCAGGGTAGTGGTGTAGGGTGAAGGGCAGTGAAGAAAAGGTAACTATAATAGTGCTGGGGTAAGAAAGACGTGTCAGTGGGGTTTTCATACTTTACACAATGAAATTTTCATTTTGTGAAAATTATGTTGTTACTGAAGATGTGTACACTTTTTAAATACACATTACATTTCAATGAAAAGTACACTTAAAACAGTAAGCCAGCTGCAGTGGTACCACATGCCTGTAATCCTACCAGCTTGGGAGGCTGAGGCAGGAGGATCACCAAAACCAGCCTCAGCAACTTAAAGAGGCCCTAAGCAACTTACAGAAACCCTGTCTCTAAATAAAATACCACTGAGCTGGGGCTGGGGCTTAGTGGTTAAGTGCCCTTGGGTTCACTCCCAGGTTATCCCCCCACACACACACACAAAATCAGTAAGTAAAGATTATAGGGAATATTATCAGTTTTTAACTAACAAAATTCGTTTATTTTAAAAAGTAGCCTTTCTGATAAAAACAGTGTTACCACAAATCCTCATACAAGAGTAACATGATGATCTAAATGAGATTCTTGCACTGGGTCAGATCAGATAAACTGTTCCCAAATATCGAATAGTACACATAGATTTAATCACAATTATAGTATAGTATTTGATTCAAAGAAGCCACTCAAAAGAATTTTTATCTTTTTAAAAAAACTTCTTCAGGGAGTTGGGTTGTAGATCAATGGTACAGTGCTTGCCTCGCACATGTGGGGCACTAGGTTTGATCCTCAGCACCACATATGGTAGCTGAGTTTGGGAACAATAGTAAATGAGCTTTGTTCTAACTCTGAATTCTAATTAAACTTCCATGACATACTTGTCAGTAGCAGGGAATGAGAACTTTTTATATGTCATATTAGTGGTTCCAAACCTTCTTATAATATGAACATTAAGAAAATACAATTTAAATGAACTATTCATGAGCTTATTTAAGCCAGGTTTTTTTTGTTTGTTTGTTTTAATGTTACTTTTGTGAGGGACCTTGGTTAAGTAACAAGCTCTTGAGGCTCCTCTTTCTTATGTATATGTGTTAGTACCATTTCTTTCTTTTTAGAGAGATGACACAATCCTCCAAAAGAAAATGTTCAATCATTTACAAACTGTGGTCTTTTCTACTCTTGATAAATTCCATATACCACACAAAGACACACAAACCTCATAATGACTAACTGAAACTTTGGTGTCAAACATTATGTAGTTTGTTACTCTAGTGTTTCAGTCCAAAATATCACTGCTGTCTAGTCAACCACTTAACATTTAGACTAAAAGGCAGGACAAAAGTATCTCTTAGACTTCTCATACCACCCCACACCACCCAATTTGTGCCGATATGAGATTGTAAAGTTGCCAATCTGGTGGTGACAAGATGCAAGAAATATAAATTCAAGTTAAAAAAATAATTCTTATGGCTAAAAGCAAGATTTTCCCACACTGTCCATTTCTTCATTTACCTAAATACCACCTTCATCCTCCACTAAAACTACTCAGATTTCTCTAAATTCATTCTTGCTATTATCAGCCACATGGAAAAGGAGAAAACAGACTGACAATACACATCCTAAGGATTAATAGCATAAGAACACAAGTCAAAATGATTTCAATTCAAATCCCATCTCTGATACCTGCCTGACATTGGGCAAGTATGTATGTCCAGGACTCAGCTTCTTTTATAAAGCCCTTGTAGGGTTACAGAATTGTACAAGATAATGTCTGTTGAGTGCAGAGGATAGTTCCTACTATACTTTCATTGTGTGACAAATATATCATAGAAATAATCATCTGAAGATAAAGGGAACCAAAGAAAAATTCTAGAAGTCTAAGACTGAGCTCTAGAAGTCTTCTTATCTTACCAACTAACAAAATTCCTCCTCCCCAGGATCATAATCTATTTACTGCATCCCTGCAATCAAATTTGTCCTTGTTTCAAAAATGTATATAGTTAAATGTATAAAACAAGAATACTGACTTAAGTAATTGGCTTTAATCTTATTTATTTATTTTTAGTTATAGGTGGACACAATATCTTTATTATTTTTTTATGTGGTGCTGATGATCGAACCCAGTGCCTCATGCATGCTAGGCAAGCACTCTACAACTGAGCTACGACTCCAGCCCCTTTAATCTCTTTTTTTAAATATAATTTTATTTTATTTAATTATTTATTTTTATGTGGTGCTAAGGATCGAACCCAGGGCCTTGCACGTACAAGGTGAGTGCTCTACTACTAAGCCACAACCCCAGCCCCCGCCCCTTTAATCTTATTTAAAATAGTTCCTAAACTTTTTTTTTTTTTTAAACAATATCTTATAGTGAAAAACAGCAAACGCTAAACTAAATAAAGCAAGACTGGAGAACCTGAAGCCTTAAAAGGTTAGCATCCAATCTGTTCCCCAAGGTGTTCCCTGAAGTATAGGGTTTGTACCTCTTGTAAAATCACCTCCAAATACTAAGTTATTCTAAAATATTTAATACTAAAATACTATAATTATTTCTTTCTCATGTCACTTTTAAAAAGAATTACTTTTTTACTAAAACATTAAGAAAACAAAGGATTTTTTAAAGTAATGAAGCTTACCAACTATACATAAACAGATTTCATTTCCCAACATTTTCCGTAATTCTTTGACCCAGTTTTTTACCTGTGTATAAAAAGAACAAATATTAAAACAAATCCTATTAGAATTAGTACTATAATATCACCTAAATACTCAACATTGGCAAAATACCACAAAATGTCTAATAGCTTCCTATTATCAGATTATACTGCAAAACACATAAAATGAAAAGATTTCTCTCTCTCTAAATATGTATGTATCTACAGATGCACCTCTGATTACAGATTTTTATAAATTTTTGATAGATCCAAACAAAGCTATTTACCAAAGCATATCAATAAATGTCTATAATAAATGATAATAAATGTCTATAGTCAATGTGGGCTTAAAATAGTCTTTAGTACGGTCATTGGTTTCTAAACAGAGGGCCTAAGAACTTCTCTATCATACATTTAAAGAGGAAAAAAAATGTATATGGGCACCAAAAAAGAGAATATGGCAAAATATATTTTCATCATTTAATGTGTGACAAGCCCATATACATTTTTTTACCTTGCCACTACTGATATTTTTTTTTTTTTTGGCTCAGATCATTCTTTATTGTGAAGGACTACCCTGTGTAATGTGTGATAATTTAATAGCATCCCCTTGCTTCTGTTCACCAGAAGCCAACAGTATCCTCCAGCTGTGACAACCAAAAAATGTTTCCAGACATTGTCATCCCTTGGTAGAGAACCACTGGTATAAGACAACTCTAGTAATAAACTGATTCTCCACTATATATGAAGCATATCATAGCAGCAGATGCAGCTGGGAGTAAACTAGAATTAAGAAAATTAATCTTCTGAATACGTGCTTATAATATTATAACAAAGTAACAGGATTATAATAAAAAAACAAGATAAAGAACAAACTTGGGACATCTGCCTTCTTTTCTTGTAACAAAATTTAATCTGTATGCAGTCAAATCACACCTTCCTTAAAAATATATATATATACACCTATAAATTACAAAAACTACATTAGATATATGATAAGCACTTACTGTACATTGGTCCTACAGTACAAATAGAACAGCTCCACACTCCTTGCAAGAACACAGAGGAACTATCTTTAGCAACCCCAAATCCTTATAAAAATCAAAGGTAATTAATTATCATTGCCTTATCTTTATTAAGGGCTAAACCAGTTTTCTCAGTGTAGCCCCATATTTTGTTTGGTTCACAAATACATAAAGATTTCAAAGCATTTAGTCAATTTCACATAAGAAAAAAATGACAAAACTGGTAAAAAAAAAAATATACATCCTCATCATCCCAAGAGAAACAGACCAGAATCCAATTACATATTACTTTACTCCCTGTACTCTACAACCTATTAATCTAATCAAATTTTATAAAGTTTGTTATTAAGCTGGGGATACAGCTCAGTGATAGAGCACTTGTCTAGCATGTGCAAGGCCCTCAGTTTGATCTCCAGCACCACAATCAATCAATCCAATATTCAATCAATATAATCCCAGATAGTTGGAAGGCTGAGGCAAGAGCATTAAAAGTGAGATATTTATCTAAATAAATAAATAAATAAATAAATAAATAAATAAATAAATAAATAAATAAAACGGTTGGGTATAAATAGTTTAGTGAAATAACTCTGGGCTCGATCCCTAGTACCATAAAAACAAAACACACAAAGTAATTTGTTATTCGTCTTCAATTATATTCTGTTCCACAGGCCTCCTAATTCTTATCTTACCCTTGTCCATTCTGAGGTGAATTAAAGTTGGTTATAGCTTCACCTAGCCTTCTATCAATAGGTAGTGAAGTTCCCCACCCTAAGAATTTCAGATGGACTTGTAACATGCTTTGACTAAGAGAAGTGACAGAAGTAATATTGTGCCAGTTTCAGACTTAATTTTATAAGACTGGGCAGCTTCTACGTTTGCACTCTTGAAATCCAGTTATCATACACAAAACTTAAGCAAGAATACAGAATGATTGATAGCTGGGCACGGTGGCACATGCATGTAATCCCAGCAACGTGGGTGGCGGATAGCAGCAGGGGAAATACAAGTTCAAATTCAAGGGGAACCAGGGCTAGAGATGTATCTCTATGTATAGCAACCCTGAGTTTGATCCCCAGACACTCCCTCCCCCCATACCAAAAGCCAACAATAACAACAATAGAAAAAAAAAAAAAAAGAATGTTGAGAAATCATGTGGAGAAAAGAGTAACTAGGTGGAACAATATGCCAGACAAAGCACAGGATCTACCTAGTATACCCACAGAATCATGAGAAATAATAAATCCTTTTTAAGCCATGAAGTTTTGGGGTTCTTATTATGTATTAATAAGTAACTGGCACTTTTCAATCCAAAACTCTAGACTTTCTTTTAATCAATACTTAAACCATTTATTTTTATGCAAAAATCCAGGAAGGGATAAACAACAGCAAACAGCAGCCCCAAAATAACTTTAAAAAATCATTAAATCAGCAAGATACATACTATTTCATTTCCCTACTCTTTGGACTGCTTTACTATGTTATTAATAATCTAAGAGCTAACTAGTATATCTATTTGCTCCATCAGATTTTACTGGAAAAAAAAAAGAGCAAAACTAAACTAAAAAGGCAAGAAATTTTAACAAGAATAAACCTGTAACTCAAGGCAAGAAAAGCTTTTGCCTTGGAAATTATCCCCTTTCATTACACATTGCTGACAAATTTATTCCAAAAAAGGCTTTAGGAAGGAAGGTCAAATAAATAACTAATCCTGATTGCCATGAGAATTCAGAGGGTAAGCTTAATGGTAAATCACTTTTTATCCCAAACAACTTTAAAAATCTTACATTTATGGTACAAGTTTGAAGAGGAGTTTTTTTTAAAAAACGAAGGAATTTTAAATAAACAAACACTACTTATATTGTCCTTTCAAAATTTACCCTGTACCTTCCAGAATATTTAGTGAGGAGAAAGAGCTTAAACTGGATTTTGCTCTTTCTTTTCTCTCTTCACAAAAAGGGAGCCCACATAGCTACACCAAGTTTCAGGTGCCCAATATCTACAGAATCAAATAAATGAGATTTTTTTAAAAAGGGAGAAACAAAGCCCCTGTATTTTTCTGAAGCTTAACTTTAATTATTTCCCTTTGAGAAAGCCATGCAATAAATGATTAATTACTCTAATATGAATTAATAAAAATTAAACATTTCAGTAAAAACAAGAAGTCACCTTTTATGCAAACTGCATACTAACTGTAAATGGAAACTCGAAAAATCATTGTTCTTCTCATTAAATCATCTACCCAAAAGTAAACAGCATACCTTTTGAAAAGAATCTTCATCTGTTATATCATAAACTAAAATTGCTCCATTTGAATCTCTGTAGTAAATTGGACCCAATGCATGGAATCTTTCTTGACCTGCTGTATCCTAAATAAAGCAACAAACGTTTATTAAACCAGAAGAAAAAATGTCTGCATGTCTGCTTTTGCAACTTCAGTGAACTTCTGATCAACGAAAAAACAGCATAAAGTCACAGATAATCCCAAAACACTATTAAAAGAAACAGGTTACCAAAAAAAAAAGAAAGAAAGAAAAAATTAGGTTAACATGAAATGTTTTACTGTTAAACAAAGGTCAATTCCCTCTCCCAATTCTTCTCAGCAACCTTACTAAAAAACCAAGCAGATGTTAGAGGGTCAAAATGGCCAATGCTACATTATGAACCAGGAATAGATCCTGCCCTAAATTCAGATTCCCCCATAGAGAAAAGAAATAAAAGCGAGTATGCACCAGGACCACCTGCTTACAGAGATGCTACTATATTATCCTTGTCCTACCCTCCACCAGTGAGAGGGCTAGCACTTTGGGAGGGAAGCCAATCCTACCCACCCTATCCACTCTCTGAAGTAGAATCCCGAGTTGATCCTTCTGTAGCTAGGGTCAATATGACATGAATATTTAAATATAATTCTTAACCAGATTTTAGGAATTTATAAAATCATAAACAAAATTGCCTAAGTTTCAGTTAACTTCAAAAAAAATAGAGAAATTCAAATTCCTATTCCTAGGGGGAAAAAATCAGTATTCCACAAATTAGTTATCAAAATATTAAAAACAGGCAGATACCACTCAATATAGATGAAAAGGTTAACTTACCCATATGGCAAGGTTTACTCTTTTCCCACCAATATTTAACTTCTTTGTTAAAAAAGATGCCTAAGAAAAGAGAAATACATTAAACAGCTTTTCATGTAAAATAATGCTACTTATCCAAAAACTATAGATGAATCATTCAAGGTGAATCTTAAGTTACCTGAGAGAAAAAATAATCCTTGAATTTTTATTTTATAACCAGACATTATTTTTATTAAAGACAGAAAAATACTTACTTACATTCCTATCTAAGAAAAAGAAATCTTGTTTTATGAACAAAAGTTATTAAAAATATAAAGAAAAGCTAGGGATGTAGGTCAGTGACAGAATACCTGACATGTGTAGGGGGATTCATTCCCCCTCCCCCGCCACACACACAATATAGTACTTTGCTTAGTTTTTCCCCTCTAAATGTGGGACAATTTTTTTTTTTACTAGAGCATTTAATTTGATATTGACTTCCTTAAATAATAATAGGATGAAAAAAATCTAAGAGATTTTTAAGATATAAGAAATGTTTGGTAGTTTACTTATTGTATATCAATATTAGTCAAAAAGGTTCTGCATTTACAAATTCAATATATATACATATATGGGTGGGTGTGTGTATGTGTATATATTCACATACACATACATATATATAACCACACCCCCAAACTTCCCGAGTCTTTTTTTCATATTTCCTATGGAGTTTTATGACCATTGGTTTTGTATTATGCCATATGTAAACACCTCTGATCTCGTGCTCCACATGCTAAATTACCTTCCCAAAGCCTCCCTGTTTTTTTTTTCTTTTTAAATTTTTATTACTCATAGAAGAGTTCCCTAACAGGTTATCATTTTTATTAAGTATGCTTGAAAAACTCCCTGCTGGCAGCTAGTACCATAATGACCTTTTGTGATGACTACTATGGGGTTTCTTGGCAAAAGGAAGTGACTAGAGCTGGTAAAATCTCCCTTATTTTTCTTTAACCATCCTTTCTGAAACTTATAATCACCCTCCCATGAGAGCTTAAAGTATAGTTAAGTATCTGCTTAGGAATCATAATTTTATGAAAAAGATGCTAATCACAGCACAGTCTGTAAGAAGGCAAAGAGTCAAAAACAATGAAATAACCTCCCTACAGTGAACCACTGCAGACATTACTGCTACTACTAACATTTACTGAATGCTTACTTTGTGTTACAAAGTAATCTATAAGCTTCTCCTTTGTGAATGATGAAAAATCCACATATACAAATCTCAAAGCCTTATCTTTGTACCCAAAGACGTCTACAATAATTTTGTCCACACTTATCTTCCTAAGATAGCTTCCAATATTCTCTACTTCCTCTCCAACTTCTATAGCCTATTTATATTCCTTCTAATTCTGTTTGTTCATAAAATCCCCCTCTAATTTGATTATTTATTATTTATTCTCTATCTGAACTTCACCTCTTCAAATCCAGTTCTTGATCTATACTCTTCTTCCTTAGATTTTTTTTAAAGAGAGTGTGAGAGAGGAGAGGAGAGGAGAGGAGAGGAGAGGAGAGGAGAGGAGAGGAGAGGAGAGGGGGGAGAGAGAGAGAGAGAGAGAGAGAGAGAGAGAGAGAGAGAGAGAGAATTTTTAATATTTATTTTTTAGTTCTCGGCGGACACAACATCTTTGTTGGTATGTGGTGCTGAGGATCGAACCCGGGCCGCACGCATGCCACGCGAGCGCGCTACCGCTTGAGCCACATCCCCAGCCCTCTTTCCTTAGATTTTTAAGTTTTCTTACTCTATACATAAAATCCACATTGAACACTAATCTGAAAAATTAAAGGGAACTTAATCTTGTAATACTCAGTATATACTGTCTTATACTACTAAGTTACCCTTTTATAGGGATAAGCATTCTGTTAACTAGATTACATATTTTTATTTAACTCTTTCACAGTGCTTATAATGAAATGAGCAGTGGTCTAAGAGCTTTTCAAGTATGTCATTTAATTCTAATGCCCTGTGAGTCAGATACAATTATTCTCCAAATATTATAGATGAGGAAGCTGAGGCAATTATGGTATCTTGCCAAAGGTCACACAGTAACACAGTAGGATTTGAAATCCAGATGCAACTCATAAGCACTATGCTATGGTATCTCCCAGACTGATAGCTGAACACATATTTCTCTAGTGAAGGAGTGGAAGCCACAGTATCCTTTTCCATAATAGACCTCAAATAATGCTATTGTATAACTGAATTTATTTAACAGATGTTCTAAAACCTTCCTTGGAAACTATTTTTTGTTGTTTTTCCAGACTGGAGATCAAACCCAAGGCATTCTACCATTGAACTTTATCCCTATACCTTTTTATTTTTGAGACAGGGTCCTGAGTAGCAGGGATTACAGGTGTATGCCACCATTCCTGGTTGATCCTTGGATAATATGCTCTATTAGTATATCATATATTTGAGCTAAAATAATTTGGTTTGTTACTTGGCAGGATAAAACAGAAGGACTGCAAATTTGAGGCCAGCCCGAGCAAATCAGTGAGATACTGCCTCAAACTAAAAATAAACAGGGCTGGAGATACAGGGTGATATAGCTCAGTGAGTGAGGCCTGGGATTAAATCCCAAGTAAGCAGGGGAGGGGAACCCAACTAAATCTTTTTTTACTTCAGGTTGAAAAACTTCCCCACTCTTAGTCCCAATTTTCCAAAAAGATTCTTTCTGTAATATAAACGGATCTTATTTTATATACATCCCAAGTTTTTAAATATTTTATTAAACAGGTTTTTTAAAAAATACAATTATACTTGAGAGTAAATCTGAAAAGTTTAATGTAAAATCAAATTAGCAGCCAATGTCAGAAGGCTGAAATTCTGTCCTCCCATCCCCATCAGTTCCATAAGGCACACACTTAATTTGGTCAGACTACTAAAGTACCATTTGTGGTTATACTTACTCTGGGGCAGTGATTCTTAATTCTGTTTTACTGTAGTAAAGATGAAAGGGGAAAGTGATCACGGACATAAGAATCTTAGGAAAGCCAGAATGTACTCACAAGAAAGCTGGAGATATTTACACATTTTTAAAAAAAAAAAAAAGTTTCCAGGCCGTTTATGACTGTAACCCCAGCCACTCAGGAGGTGGAGGCAGGAGGATGGCAAGTTCAAAGCCAGCCTCAGCAATTAAAGAGAGGCACTAAGCAACTCAGTGAGACTTCATCTCTAAATAAAATATAAAATAGGGCTGGGGAAGTGGCTCAGTGGTCAAGTGCTCCTGAGTTCAATCCCCAGCCCCCCACCCCCATAAATAAAAAAAAAAATTCCACACTTCTGAGGAACTTACAAATGCCTAGGTACACCTCAGTGAATTCTCCCTCATCAAAAAGGGGAAGAGGAGAATAACGTTAAATAGCAGCAACTCAAAAAGATTCTAAGGAGGGCTCAAAAGACTCTAAGGAGGGCTGGGGTTGAGGCTCAGTGGTATAGTGCTTGCCTAGCAGGCTTGAGGCACTGGATTTGATACTCAGCACCACATAAAAGTAATTAAGAAAATAAAGATACTGTGTCCATCCACAACTAAAAAAAATATTTTTAAAAGGAAAGATTCAAAGGACTTTAGAGAGGGGGGGAAAAATGTACAGACCATGTTCCAAGCTCTATGATTGGGCTTTTTCATTATGTTTGCAACAACCTTGTGAAGTAGATAATTAGCCCTTATTTTTCAGTTTTAAACCTCAGATTCAAAGAAATACAGTGACTCTCCCAGGTCACACAACTCAGCCACATGCTGCAAAGGGTGAAAGTCTGACACCAGAATGTTTTTTCCATTGCACAAAGTTCCCTATTCTAGAACACATACATGTTTCTTAACCTGGCAGTCCTCCACTTGGACAGTGTTTCTGACACCAACTCACCTCCCAAAATATTCTTAGGGTAGGCACAAAGTTACAAAGATCAAAGTAATCAGACATCTTTTACCTTTTTCCTCCAAACCCTGAGTAATAGCACACTACTTCGAATCCCAATGATTTCAATTTCCAAACTTTAGGGACATTAAAAAATCAACAATCTTCTTATTATTAGCTCAGGCTGACATTTGTTATTTGTACCTGGTGTTTATTTACCCAAAATCTTCTCTGAAATTATACTGGATGACAATTTTTAAAAATATGTTAAAAAAAGAGTATAGAAAAAAAAAAACAACAGGAACAAATTACATATGATGAATGAAAGGTCTTTTAAAATAACTTATTTGATAAAAAAAAATTTCTTTTGGTTCTTTGATAACCAGTCATTTACTATGCTTACTAACTACTAGCAAAGCAAAATTCTAAAGCATCATTTTATAAACATGAGGAATTTGTTGCAAACAACACAGTAAGGGAATTATAGACAAACATCTTCCTACTTTTATCTCCTGCACTTGCTATGCATATACCTAGTTGCATTATTCTTGTTAGTCACTAACAATGTTGCAGATATAAGTATCTATGACCATTTCCAGTAGACAGGATTCAGGCAAGACAATTTTAAAATTAGCCCTCTGCAAAAGACAATAAAAATTAGTTATCAGAAAACTAAGAATATTTCTAAATTTCCTGTTCTTGGTTTCTAAGGAGAGATATTATGATCAATTTAGTGCCAATTAAAGACTTTCAAATGCAAAGTCCAATAGTCACTTCTAAGGAGCTGCTTAAAGCACAAAGCAGAAAATGGCACAGATATGGGATATGTACACATTGGAATTTTGTTTCCACAATTTAGGAAAAGTCTTTTCTTTAAAAAAAAAAAAAAAAAAAAGATAAAAACTACATGTAGGTGATAAAATAATAAAGGGATAAAAATACTTCAATTATTGTATTATATAAAGACATCGTAATGAATCTGCTAAATCAACAGTGATGTGGCTTCCAGATAATAATAATCTTACAAACAAGAACACCAAGATTTCTAGTCTAGGGACTATGATGCAAAACACAAAACCAGTTCCTAGACCTAAATGATAAGTCTTGCTAAGAAGGTTAAGGAGTACTAAAAAAAAAAAAAAAAAAAAATGCTAGGTGTGGTGACTGCACTTGTAATCCCAGCCACTTGGGAGGATGAGGCAGGAGAATTGCAAATTTAAGGCCTGTGGGGGCAATTTAGTGAAACCCTGTCTCAATATTAAAAATAAATAGGGCTGGGGATATAGTTTTGTGGTAGAGTGCCCCTAGGCTCAACCCCCTAGTAACACACGCATACAAAAAAAGGTAGTATGCTTGACTTAAAAAAAAAAAAAAAAAAAAAGGGCACACAGTTTCTATTGATGGGGCCTTGGAAATTTAATCTAAGTCCTAGTTTCCTCATTTGCCAAACTGTCAGGATACTTACTACCTGTCCAGTCAAGCTTACAGCATTACTTTGCTAATCACGTGAGAGGTACCTACTCTAGACTCCAGGAAATTAGATGGAATTCCACAGTTGGAATCCTAGAAGAGGAGATGATGGTTCTATTGTAAACAAGATTACTTTTTACAGATGAGATTAGTAAAAACTGATAGAAGTCACTTAAATTAGAGTACATAATCTTCACTAAGCTCCTTAATAAGCAAAAAAGTGGTACATATAAAGAAAAGGAAATGATCACCCTGGAGTACAGATATAATGAAGATATACCAAAGACAGGAAGTGATTACAATTTGAAATACCCACAATTCTTTAAGAATAAAGTCAAGAAAGTAAACTGATAGCTAAAGTGTCTTACTAATCTTTACATTTCCCACTAGTACAATATTTGACATATAAAAGATACAAAATAGAAGTGTTTTTGAATTGCTTAGAGTCAGCAATATTGCCTTAATAAATTTCATAACTTCAATCCTCTTCCTCAGTCTTGTCAAATTTATCAAAGCCTCAAATCAGTAAGAAAACCACACAGGAGACCTTGAGTACTTCATATAATTCAAGTCCTGGGCCAGGAAACTTACCTATAGATTACTCTATAACTATCAGAAACTAGGAGAAGCTCTGGAAAAATAAAGAAGTACTAAAACACTAAAGCATGGCAAACATCATACTCTAAAAACAAACAAAACAACAAATACAATTTTTTAAAAAGTGAGTTACTAAAATGTCAACCCAAGTCAAACCTCTAATATGAATATATATTTTTCTTTTATATAAAAAAATCTATAAATAACTTTAAAATATAATGATCCCTCAGATACGACATAAATTTCTCAGAATGATTCAAGTCAAATAACCCCATTCCCTCTTTTAAGTTTTCATGAAAGAAAGAAAAAAAGTAAGCACCATCTATTCATTCAACAGCAAATATTTATTAAACAAACATGCATCAGGCACTTTGCTAGGAGCTTTACATGTGATACCTTTAATGTAATCCACTTAAAAGATACATGAGTGAGGCACTCACATTTTATACATAAAGAGTCAGCTTAGAGACAGAATAACCTGCCAAGATCATAAAGGCTATGAAATGGGAATCAGCTTTTAAACCTATCTATCTTAAAAGTCCTTTCACTTTCCACCACATCATATAGTTTCCTGATAGATCTAAACTTTAAAAACAGTAAATCTTGTCTCCAGCAAACATGTGACAAAACATCTCATGATAATCCTTGTGGGCAAAATTGATGTGGCTAGGGCAAAAAGTAAGGACAACACTAATGCTGGAATAACTATTTAAATTTCACCAAAGGATATATGTCCAATAGGTAGCAGTCCATAAAAGTTGGTTTTAAACTGTTTTCTGCTTCCATTATCAGTATGAACAACACTCCGTCAATAATTGTGTTTCTCATTTAAGAGGAAGGAATGGCCTGTGGCCATGTTCAGTCTGAAAAAGTCCCACTCTTTAAGATTCTTCATATCTCAAGAGAAACTCATTTCTGGCTATATATCACTGGGCTATAGTGAGACTGGCCATCAAGCTTTGTATTTGGACTTCTCTGTCTTCTTAAGTCTTTATTAATGATCTAATGAGAACACTGGAGGCTTTCTTCCCAAATCTTCAGGTGAAAAGTCAAAAGTAGCTACCAAATATTAGCACATCTTATCCTTTATATGTCCAGTACCCATCCAGTTCCTGGCCCACAGAAGGCCAAACAATTGTTCATGAATTACAAAACCAAGGATTTTTTTTTTTAATACTAGACACACAATATCTTTATTTCATTATTTTTTAATGTGGTGCTGAGTATCGAACCCAGTGCCTCATGCGTGCTAGGCAAGCACTCTACACTGAGCCACAATCTGAGCCCCCCAAATCAAGGATTTTTTTTTAATATTTTTCAGTTATAGTTGAACACAATAACTTTATTTTTATTTGTTTATTTTTTAACGTGGTGCTGAGGATGGAACCCAGTGCCTCACACATGCTAGGCAAGCGCTCTACCACTGAGCCACAACCCCAGCCCACAAAATCCAAATTTAAAAGGACATTAACTGCTGTTGTGGTGACACACACCTATAGTCCCAGCTACTCTGAAGACTGAGGTAGGAGGATCACAAGTTTCAGGCCAGCCTGGGTAACTTAAGTGAGACCCTCAAAATTAAAACTTAAAGAAAAAGAAAAAAAAGGCTGGGAAAGTAGCTCAGTGGCAGAGTGCTTGCCAAGCATGGGTGCGGCCCTGGGTTCTGTCCCTGGGTTCTATCCCTAGTACTGCAAAATAACTAATAAATAAATATATAAATTCACAGACTTTAATCATTGAAGCAAATCAGATGTACCTGAACTTTAACAGGTCAAATATAAGAAAATGTAAGAAAAGAAGGATGATGACTAAGAGTGATTAAACACTCTAGGAGAGATGTTGAAACAGTGAAAGGATTTTAGGGTTGGGGCTGTAGCTCAGTGACAGAGCACTTGCCTAGCATGTGTGAGGCACTGGGTTCAATTCTCAGCACCACATAAAAATAAACAAATAAGATTAGGACCTACTTTTTCTTCTATTAGACACAGGGTCTATGGTTTAATTCCTAGGTCCTTGATCCACTTTGAGTTGAGTTTTGTGCATAGTAAGAGATAGAGGTTTAATTTCATTTTGTTGCATATGGATTTCCATTTTTCCCAGCACCATTTGTTGAAGAGGCTATCTTTTCTCCAATGTATGCTTTTGGCACCTCTAATTGTAATTCTGTGAGTTAGTTTCTGTGTCCTCTATTCTGTACCATTGGTCTATCAGTCTGTTTTGGTGCCAATACCATGCTGTTTTTGTTACTATTGCTCTGTAGTATAGTTTAAGGTCTGGTATAGTGATGCTACCTACCTGCTTCACTCTTCCTGCTAAGGATTGCTTTAGCTATTTTGGGTCTCTTATTTTTCCAGATGAGTTTCATAATTGCTTTTTCTATTTCTAAGAGGAATGCCATTGGGATTTTGATTGGAGTTGCATTAAATATATATAGTGCTTTTGCTAGTATGGTCATTTTGATAATATTGATTAGGCCCTAACTTCCTTAATAAAACTCCTGTAGCCCAAGAATTAATAAAAGGGATGGATTCAAACTAAAATGTTTCTTCTCAGTTAAAGAAACATTCTGTGAGGTAAATAGAGAGCCTACATCTTGGGAGCAAATATTTACCCCTCACACATCAGATAGAGCACTACTCTCTAGTGTATATAAAGAACTCAAAAAGATAAACACCAAAACAACAAATAACCCAATCAATAAATGGGCCAAGGACCTGAATAGACACTTCTCAGAAGATGATATACAATCAATCAACAAATACATGAAAAAATGTTCATCATCTTTAGCAATTAGAGAAATACAAATCAAAACTACTCTAAGAAATCTCTTGTCAGAATGGCAGCTATTATGAAGACAAACAACAATAAGTGTTGGCAAGGATGTGGGGAAAAAGGTACACTCATACACTGCTGGTGGGACTGCAAATTGGTGCAGCCAACATTGAAAGCAGTATGGAGATTCCTTGGAAAACTGGGAATGGAACCACCAGTTGACCCAGCTATCTATCCGCTCCTCAGTCTATACCCAAAGGACTTAAAAACAGCATACTACAAAGACACAACCACATTAACATTTATAGAAGCACAATTCACAATAGCTAAACTGTGGAACCAACTTAGATGCCCTTTAGCAGATGAATGGATAAAGAAAATGTGGTATATATACACATGGAATATTACTCAGCAATAAAAGAGAATAAAACCATGGCATTTGCAGGTAAATTGGAGAAGATAATGCTAAGTGAAGTTAGCCAATCCCAAAAAACCAAATGCTGAATGTTTTCTCTGATATAAGGAGACTGATTGATTCATTGCGGGGTAGGGAGGGGGAACATGGGAGGAATAGACAAACTCTAGATAGGGCAGAGGGGTGGGAGGGGAAGGAAGGGGGCAGGGGGTTAGAAATGATGGTGGAATGTGATAAACATCATTATCCAAAGTACATGTATGAAGACATAAATTGGCGTGAATGTACTTTATATACAACCAGAGATATGAAATATTGTGCTCTATGTGTAAATGAATTGTAATGCATTCTGCTTTCATATACAAAAAAAAAAACCAAATAAACATATAAAGCCATTCTGTCCATTTACAACTACAAAAGTAAAAATTTAAAAAAAAAAATAGTGGAAGGATTTTAAATAATGTCACTGGAGATCCAGTTAAAGGAACTAGAGCTGTGTTACCCAAAGAAGACCAGACTCAAGGGGATGTAATAAGTTATCTTCAACTATTAGAAGTGATGTCATATGAGACCAAGATTCAGAGGGCAGAACTAGGGTGGTAACTACAAAAAAACAGAGTTTGACTTGATACAAAGAAAAACTTGCTGAAAATTAGACCTGTCTAAAAAGGAAATGGGCCACCTCAGTAGTTTTCTACTTTCTCTGACATCAGTTCATTTTACCTTCAAGATGTTAACAAATAAAAAGGTGGACAATCAACTGACTGAAGAATTCAAAATAAGACTGAAACAGTGAATCATGAACTATCTGAGGTTCTAATCAGTCATACAATTTTTAAAAATATATGAATGGATAAGAGCATAGTTTGCAAAACAAAAAGTACTTTAAAAAGATAGTTTCTTGGGACTGGGGTTGTGGCTCAGTGGCAGAGTGCTTGCCTCCCATGTGTGAGGCACTGGGTTCGATTCTCAGTACTGCATATAAATAAATAAATAGTAGGTCCATCAACAACCAAAAAGAAAAGTTTCTTGACAAGAAAAAAGTGAACTCTTCTCATATCTTCTGATGCATGATCCTCTCATTTTGGAAATTAAAGGCATATAACATTGTGTCTCCTAGGTCACACAAATCACACTTCTCAGGAAAAAAAAGAAAAATGAGGTGAACTGATATCTAAGAGAAAGAGATTAGAGTACTGTTTCCATAAATTGGTATACAACAAAGTCCTCAATTCTATAAAAATCCAGATACTGTGACGAGTTATATAAACATAAAAATCAGGTCTTTTATGCTTTTGATACTGAAGATCTACTATAACTTTATTCTTTCCTGTGTGGTTTGCACTGACTTCTCTCAGGTATTTAGTTTTGAGCATGTTTTTGAGATGTCTAATAAAAATATAATTTTTAGGTTAGAATACTAAATTATCTTTTTAAAAACCATTAAGATGTGGATGTGTAACCGATGTGACTCTGCAATCTGCATTTGGGGTAAAATTGGGAGTTCATAACTCACTTCAGTCTAATGTATGAAGTATGATATGTCAAGTATGTATGAAGTATGATATGTCAAGTGCTTTGTAACGTTGTGAACAACCAATAAAAAAAAATAAAATAAAATAAAATAAAAATAAAAACCATTAAGATCTCAATTATAATAGTTTTTCATTTTAGATCTTAGCGTAAAGGAAATTGCTAAATAGTTTGTTTATCAATATCCAGACCCAGTCAAAGTTAACTATTCAAAATCCTAAGTCAGACCAGGGTTCAAAGTTGAGCTTTGGCACCACTGCAGCATTAACTTGTGGCAATTTATAATCTGACATTCAGATATTATGTTTCACATAGAATTAAGAACAGAAGGGTAAAAATAGAACATGGAATCAGAATCACAGCATCTTCCTATATTCTAGACCCAACAGTTTAATAATAGCATCAAACATCAAATGTCACAATGGTTAGATTATGCATTCCATTAAATAGCATCCATGTTCTTGTACATTTCACAATTACTAATTAAATTCTACTGTGCAAGTTGGGGCCCTAATAATAGGGTATTTACACTGCATCAATTCCTAGTGCTTTTACATATACTTATCCTGACAACCCTATGTGCTAAATACTATTATTATGACCATTTTAACAGAAGAAGAAATTTAGGGTCAGACAGATTAAGAAACTTACCCAAGATTACGCAGCTAATTAAATGGATTAAGACAGGATACAATCTAGGCAATCAAACTCAAATGTCCACTAGACTTTACTGCCTCTGGCCAAATTTACCAAGCCAGATTAGTAGGATAAACTTTTCCTAACAAATGCAAACCGATTTCTTCAGGAGTGTGGGGGAGAGAATACTCCTCAAAGGCCTGGCTTCATTCTTAATGATTATATTTTAATGTTTTCCCATATAAGTGCAGAAGAAAGTCAGCCTTTCATGACAGGTTAAGGAAATGAATAGTAGCAGCGTCTAAGCTTTTAGTTTTGGGACCAATTGCTGGCCAGTATTCACATGACGTGTCAACGTGGGTCGACCGACCTCGCAGAATGAGTGACCCACAAGTCAGACCCATGCAGGCTGCAATGAAACTGCGTAACCTGCACCAGCAAGCGGTCATTTCAAAAACCCTCCAGAGATGGCTGTTTTGCCATTCCTGCTAACAGGACAAAAATGGAACTTGCATAAACACTTTGTCATCAGTAAGTACTTAAGTTACAAATCACCTTTCGCAAAAATCAGACCTGCAGCTAAGTTCCTATTTCCGAAGTACAGAAAAAGCCCTGAGACTGTAGGGTGAAAACACCTAGGGCCCAAGCGGAAGCTCATCAAAGGGGAAAAACTAGTCCACGGAAGGGGACTCCCCGAAGTGCGCAGCTACCACCGGGGACACTGGGACTTTTCAGGGTTCTTCCACCTCCCGTCCAACAGCCTGTCCTCACCATCTACCGGCGCCCCGACCTAGCCTGAAACCAAGGCGAACTCGGAAAAGCAATCCGAAGGTGGAGATGACAGGCCTGAAGTTTGCCAGCCCAGATCCCGCGGACTCGGGCGGCAAAGTCCTCACAGCCCCAGGTAGGTGGGGGCCCCCCAGGCGCCACCTCCCGCTGCCCGGGGTCCGCACCTGCAGAGTGGTGATGTGCTTGTCGTTGAACTTGTTCTCGCAGTAGCGCAGCACCAGCGACGTCTTTCCCACGCAGCCTTCCCCGAGCAGCACCACCTTGAACGAGTAAGCTCGGCCCGCCGCCGCTCCGCCGCCGGCCGCAGCCATCCCGCCGCTTCCCGGCCGCCCGAGCACGAGAACTGCGCCGAGCTCCCCACAGCCGCGGCAGCGCTTTCACGGCCGCGGCCGACTCCGCGCCCTGCCAACGGCCCGCCGACCCGGCGCTGGCTCCTCTCTGTCCTCGGGCGAGGCCTGGAAGGACCGAGAGAAAGTCCGAGAATGAAGGGCCTTAGCCACCACGTCAGGCACCGGAGGAAAGGCGAAGAGCGCTCCCTCTCCACCTCCCTCTAATGGCGTCTCCTTCCTCCTACGTCACACTTCGGGTCACGTGGCCGCGGCGGCCGGGGGCGGCCCCCGGACGCGCCGGCAGAGCTCGCCGGGGCGTGGGCGGGGTCTCCACGCCTCTTCCCAGGGTGGAGTTGGGTAAGTCTGGCGTCTAGGGCACCGCCAGGCTGTCTGCGGGCCGCGGCTGCCCTGCCCTTGGTGGAAGCCTGCGGGGCAAGGAACCAACCAGCACTTTGTGACAGGTCCCGCTCTGGTGGGATGAAGTGCCCAGGGACAAGCCTTGCTGACCAGGCAAAAGACCTTTCACACCAGGGATCACTGAGTCAAATCTATCAAGGTGCCCTTGAATCTCTCTTTGAAATCTCCAAATTATGGTTATCGAACTTAAGAGTTTCCCAGACCATCAGGGCCTCCATAACTCCGGAAGGCTTCCTGACCACCCAGTCCATGCCCGACATTCTTCTATCCTTCCTACCTACCTGCCACTAAATTAGGTATTTCATAACAATGATATACCTTCTTTATCAGGGCTTACCTTTGAAATGAAATTACTTTGCAAAGTATTTGTCCATCCCGATTGGGCTGTATGTTTTGTAAGAACAAAGACTGTGTAATACTTGCCTACCTTGTATGCCCAGCCTGCCCCAAATGCCAGGCACATAATAAGCACTTCACAAATATTTGGTAATAATGACTGAATGCATGATATATCTTAAGTTGTTGTGCTCTGCTTCCCAGGATTTCTGTATTCCATGCTGACTCCAGTTTAATGGACCCAGTTTGTTTGATGATTGTTTAATTTTCCTCATTAGCCTCCCTTTTCTTTTATGAAATACATTCCTTTAAGAAACCATAGCGGTATTTCTCAAGTTTTGCAACTAGAGGTCTGCTATCAGTTAGGCAAACATTTTCCCCCATCAGTCTTCTTTTGCACTTCAGCCAAATTTTTTAAAAGTCCATTTATTCATCCAACAAATATTTGAATATGCCCACTATATGCCAGGCCCTGTTCTGAATGTCTGTCCTCAGAGAGCTTACCTTTTAGTAAGACAATCAACTATGCAATGAATGCTTCATCTTGAAGTAGTTCAGAGAAATTTGCAGGTATGCATGGGAAACCAATTAGTTTGGCATGTTAAAGAAGCCTTCCTGGAGAAAGCTATCTTTGAGTATGCTAGGCAAAAAGGATAGAGGCATTGAGGTTTGGAAGAAGTTGTTCAATAGCTGGAGGTAGGAAGGACTCTCTAAAGTTGAGCAACTAAAACATGACAAGAATGCAGGTAAAAACTCCAGATGAGACTGGCAAGGAAGCCAGGAGTCAATATAGAAAGGGCCTTTAATCAAATAAAGGGTTTTAGTGCAGAATGTTATTAAGGGGCTGACATAATCAGATATGACTTTTTAAAAGATCATGCTGGCTGTAATTAGAAAATTAGTTTGGAGAAGAGTAATATTACTTGTGCTATCTAGAATCAATCATTAAAGAGATTTTGTTTTTATTAAATTTCTCATGATTGTACCTGTGGATGTATTCTCTATCTTTTTTCTCTGCATGCCTCCCTCGGGGCCTTTGCACATTCATGAACACTTCCAGAACTAGGAAGTGATTTCATTTTGAGGAGGCCACTTCCATTGCCCTTTCTGAATTCTTTGTAATGGATTGAAATCTGATTCTGCCTGCAGTTAATTATTCCTGATTCAATTTATACAGCATGCATCTAATCCCTATTCTTTGCCAAACATCTTCATACATATGCAGAAAGCTGTATGATTATTATTTAAGCTTTCTCTTCTCTCTTCAATTTAGCCAATTCTTTAAGTTCAAATTATATGCATCCCAGGTAATTTTAAATAGTGTGGTTATTTTTAGAACCTATATGTAGCACTTTGCATTTATCACTGAATCAAAACAATTTTAACATTTTATTGTAAAATAAAATGTTTAAAATTAAAATAATTGTTTGAGCTTAGCATACATTGGGATTTGAGGAGTGTATAAAATTTTTCATGGGCAAGGAGCATTGGTACACAACTATAATCTCAGTTACCTGGGAGGTTGAAGCAGAAGGATCGCAAGTTCAAGGCCAGCCGTAACAATTTAGTGAGACCCTGCATCAGAATTTAAAAGGAGGGACATGAGATATATAGCTCAGTGGGTTCAATCCCTAGAACTGCAAAAAACAAAAACAAAAACAAAAAAGCTTTTCATGAGTTTCAATAAGTAGTTGGTATACTTTTGAGCTGTAAATTATGGTAAGCTGATAATGGCCCCCAAATATATAAGATCAGATCTTTATAGGTATGATTAAGTTAATGATCTTGAGATGGGGAGATTATCTGGGATTATCAGAATGGGCCCAACTACAATCACAGAAATTGTTATGAGAGAAGCAGGAGATCCTACATACCAGAAAAGAAGGCAGTGTGATCACAGAGACATTGATTCGAGTGATGTAGCCACAAGCTAAGGAATGCTATCAACCACAGAAGCTGGAAAATACAAGGAGTTCCTAAAGCCTGTATAGGAAGTACAGCTCTGTCCATACTAATTTTGGACTCCTGACCTCGAGAACTGGAAGAGAAAAAAATATATATTGTTTTAAGCTACCAAGTTTATTTATAATTTATCACAGCAGTCATAGGAAACTAATACATAAGCATATTGGCAGAAAACAAGTAGCCTACATTAGTCCAAGCATGAAAAGAAATATACGCCTATTCTAAGATGAATGCTCTGCTCTTTAGAACTTAGATCAGTCTTGCAGTTGACTTTGATTGGTCTGCATAAACACGATAGGGAAACACACACACACACACACACACACACACACACACACACAAATAGAACTCCAGTTCTTCCTTAGATAAAAAAGAGCTGCAAAAATATGAGGACTCCTCACTGAGTAGATTACTCAAAATAGATTCCTGACGGAAAAGAGTTGAGGCATGAGAAGGTGCAAATTCATGCAGCTATTTTGCACCAACATAAGCTTCTCCCCACAAACAATCCCGTAAAGTTTATGGGTGAAATCGAGTTAACAATGAATATATTGCATAGCATCAAATGATAAAACAAAATGCCATAGAAAGGTAGTGTGCAGCTCTAATAGTTTCTGCAACAGCGGAAGAACTGGTTGTTATAAACTTGAGTTTATGGAGCATTTTAATATATTTGAGTCCTGCTTTTGATGGACTTTTCCTTCCTCTTACTGCTCCTATACTATTTCTGTGTATTAAGACCAACCTTAGTCAAGGATGTAGAGGTATAGTGCTTGCCTAGCATGCTTCAGGCCCTGGATTCAATCCCCAGCACAACCAACCAATGGCCTCCAGTGCCACTGTCCAGGGACTTTAATTGTTGAGTTTTGATGAAATTCCTAGAATTGAGGAATCAGATATAATTCTTATTTTTCATTTGAGAAGGAGAATGAGTGTCAATGACCTTTGTACATCTTTTGTTCATTCATTCTTTATTCCTTCACCACTGAAAAATTATTTATTCAGATTTTACTACATGCCAGTCACTATGCTATTGTGACCCAATCAGACATGGTCCTTGTTTTCATAGAACTTAAAATGTAATTGTTGGGTGTGTGGGACACCTTGCCTTTTGGTTTTATTTCCCCCATCAAGTTTCTCCCCACCGAAGTTAAGTTTCCATTTCTTTAGAAGAACAACATGTCATCCCTTACCCCTCCCCCTCCTCTCTGAAGGGCGCCAAAGTCAAAAGTTTTCTCAACCAATCCCCCACGGGACACAGTATCCACTCTCTGGTTCCCGAGTCACCCTGCCAATCAGCACCCATTCCTGAGTCACCCTGCCAATTAGCACATGCCAAGTTGCCTAAGCAACCCTTCCTAAGCTGAAGCTTGCAGGCTCAGGCTGCTGCTCTTTTCCTCTCCTTTTCTTCCCCTTCGGGTAGCCCCCAATAAAATCTCTTGGTTGAATTTCTATCTCGGGTGAGTTACTCACCTTTCACTAATGGGTGCCACAGGTAGTTAAAACAGTTACGGTGAAGTATGGTAAATGGTATGGTATATACCATAAAACACATACATGGAATTATGGAACAATAGGAGTAGCAACTAATCCAGCCTTTCCAGGAGAACATTAAGTCAGACCAAATGGACATACTTCTTTATCCTCAATTTTCTTAACATTTCAGCAGATTTGCGTCAGCTGATGATTCTCTCTTTCATGACTCATGTTTCCGTGTTAGTTTCCAGGTCATCAAAATCTTTTTTTTTTTTCTCTCTCTCTTACTCCTTTGGCTTGCTTCCTTTCCATCTTTGCTGAATTTTCCACCCATTCTCAACCTCTGAATGTTGAGATTCAGTCTCAGGTTTCTCCATTAAAATTCTCACCTTGGATGACAGCCTCTAGTTCTATGACATAAAATATCCCTCATGTGTTAATAACTCCTAAATTTGTGTCTTTTTACCTTTGATCTCTTTCCTAAGCACCAGATGTATACAGGCGATTGCCCACTTAGCACTTCACTTAGGTGCTGAATAGACATTTCAAATAGGATATGTTTAAAATATACCTCCCAGGGCTGGGGATGTGGCTCAAGCGGTAGCGCGCTCGCCTGGCATGCGTGCGGCCCGGGTTCGATCCTCAGCATCACATACCAACGGAGATGTTGTGTCCGCCGAGAACTAAAAAATAAATATTAAAAAAATTCTCTCTCTCTCTCTGCCTCTCTCTCCTCTCTCACTCTCTCTTTAAAAAAAAAAAAGAATAATAAAATATACCTCCCAGTTTCCTTCCTCCCCTGGTTTTTCTTACCTCAGTAAATGGTTCTATTATGAGTATTGTATGAAAGATAGAACCTAGCCAACATCTTGATTTCTCTTTTTTTTTTTCCTCTCCAGGCCCCTTTTAATATTATTTATTTTTCTTTTAAAGAGAGAGAGAGAAAGAGAGAATTTTAATATTTATTTTTTAGTTTTCGGCGGACACAACATCTTTGTTTCTATGTGGTGCTGAGGATGGAACCCGGGCTGCACGAATGCCAGGCGAGCGTGCTACCGCTTGAGCCACATCCCCAGCCCTTGTTTTCTCTTACTACAATTTACTCCCAATCCATTACCATGTCCAGTTAATTCTACTTCCAAAATATATCTTGAACTCATTAACTCTTCATTTTCACCACCATGCTATTCAAGCCCACAACATACTTTTTCTTAGGCTATTATAATACACTTCACTTTCCCCCCACCACCTGCAGTAATCTTTTCTCCAAACAACAGCCAGAGACATTTAAAAAAAAACTAAAACAACCTCACACTCTTTACCTACCTCTAAAGTCCCCACATGATCACTTTCCACCTTCATTTCATACCATCCTCTCCTTCCAGTGCTTTGCTCCAGCCTTGCATGCCTCCATTCCATTCCTTTTATGTGCTACTGCTTCCCACCCCTGGGCTTGAATGTGGTTCCTTATATAGGGAATGTTGTATCTTCAGTATTGCTTGTGGTTAGCTCTCTTCATATCTTTCAGATATGATCTTGAATATCACCCCCTCAGGAAAGCTACCCTCAGCATTCTTTCTAAAGTAACCTTGGTTTTCATATTTTTATTACACTCCTTAACATTGATTTGTTTTCATATTTACAAGCTCTATCAGATACTTTGACATCTGATGCATTATTGAGGCTTCATGCTCCACCACTGTGCCCAGAATATGATTGTCACTCAATAAACATTTGTGCAGAAATTGGGGTAGGATCATATTTTGATATTTTAACCTATTTCCCTTAATTTTTAACCCATTTTCCCTTATTTTAACCTATTTCCTTTAATTTAACGTATTTCCCTTAATTTTCTTTTCTTTTCTTTTTTTTTTTTTTTTTTTTTGGTACTGGGGATTGAACCCAGAGGCACTCAGCCATTGAGCCACATCCCCAGCCCTATTTTGTATTTTGTTTAGAGACCTTGTCTCCCTGAGTTGCTTAGGGCCTCGTTAAGTTGCTGAGTCTGGCTAACTTTTGATCCATCTACCTCAGCCTCCAAGTCACTGGGATTACAGGTGTGTGCTACCACGCCCAGCTCCCCCTTATTGTTTCTATGGGCCATTGGGAATCCTGTGCATCAGGATTACTACTGTAGCAAAACGCAGTAGAACAAAGATATCAGTTTCTGGAATTTGATTTTTCAGAACCTTAAAATACTTGTATTTAAAGCTTTTTTTAAAAAAAAAAAAAAAACACCACCACCACCACCCCACCACACACTCCCCCCTCCACTCCTCACCCCCCCACGATGGAATACAAAAGCAATAGGACTCACTTAGTCAAGGAGAATTGGGGGAAATCAAAAGACTTAGACCTTGCCGAACATTCCTGTGGCAGATATAATATTTTATCCAAATGTTCCAACTTCTCCCGCTTCACCTCCTTCTACTATAAGAGATAAAAACAAAACAAAACAAAAATTTGAATTTATAGCCTTGGAGTTAAAGCTGCCATATTGTGATGCATGAATATAAGTAGTCCCCATAGAAATGGATAACTCAGGAACAGTATATAAAATAAAAGGGTCAGAGGGGTCTAGGACAGAGCCCCTGAGAACATTGACTTTTTAAAATCTTAACACTGATTTATTTGAGAAAGCAGATAGAATTTAAGGTAGAATGCAAACCACTGACTTATGGCTTAGACAGAAAAGGAGTTGTGAGGGAACACTTAAAGTAATCAAGGAAAACTAGAAATTAATGTCAAAGAAAAAGGAAAGACTTTTTTTTAACAATTTATGTTCACTTAATTTTGTCCCTGTTTTTTGGTGTGTTATAATTGTATATAATGATTGGACTAATTGCTACATATTTGTACATGCACACAATACAACAATATAATTTGGCCAATATCATTCCCTAGTATTTCCCCTTTCCCTCTTCCTCTCCCTTTCCCTGTTTCCTTTCCTCTATTCTACTGATCTCCCTCCAGGAGATTCTTTCCATCCCCTATAACCTTTCTGTTCTTTTTTCCTCTCTGGCTTTCACATATGAGAGAAAACATACAATCCATGATTTTCTAACTTTGGCTTATTTCACTTAACATAATATTCTCTAATTCCATTCATTTTCCTGCAAATGACATGATTTCATTCTTTTTTTATGGCTAATAAAACTCCATTGTCTCTTTATATACCATATTTTCATTATCCACTCATCCACTGATGGACACCTAGGCTAATTCCATAGTTTGGCTATTGTGAACTGTGCTGCTATAAACATGGGTTTTCTGCAATGCATAGAATTCCCTCCGCCCAGGGGCTGGGGATGTGGCTCAAGCGGTAGCGCGCTCGCCTGGCATGTGTGCGGCCCGGGTTCGATCCTCAGCACCACATACCAACAAAGATGTTTTGTCCGCCGAGAACTAAAAAATAAATATTAAAAATTCTTTCTCTCTCTCTCTCTCTCTCTCTCTCTCTCTCTCTCCTCTCTCACTCTCTCTTAAAAAAAAGAATTCCCTCCGCCCAATAAAGAATTATCAAGCCCAAAATGTTAATGAAGCCAAGCTGAGAAGCCCTTCTTTGGGTTAATAAAATGTGTATTTTTGTAACCTATTATAATTGTGAAGCACTTGAGTGTATTATTATAGAGACAGAGGGAAGGACTGAACAAGTAGGAGGACAGTTAGAGATCCAAGAACTCAAGAAACATTTCTAACTTTCCGACTATTAATCTATGTATGTTTTTCGCACAGACATTTAAGTATTTCCTCGGCTTCATTTTTCTTTTTCTTTTTTATTAAGTCACTGGAAGATTTATTTATGTATCAAACACATAAATAAACATGTTTTGTCTTTGAATCTCCCAATTTTTACATATTTACACATGTCCCCTTTTGAGGGTTTACTTAATGTACTCTAGAAGAAAAGAAAATTTTGTGTATCCACAGAAGGCTTAATCAAAATCCTGTGGGAAAGATACAGAAGCTTTTGAAAGACCCTCAGACCCTCAAATCCCCCATCCAAAAGAGAACTAGCGTCACACTGGCTGCAAAAGCAAGAGGCAAGTTTATTAATACACAGGCGCCTGCAGGTGCACAGCAAAACCTCAGCCGAAGCTTTGGTGAACTGGCACACCAGGCTTTGGGGTACAGATCTTTTATAGGGAAAAAGGAGTTGTTTCCCGCCTAGCACAGTAACAGGTGTCTCATTGGTCCCTTTGAATCCAGCGTACAGGTCACTTAAAAGGTAAACTTGTTTTTCACTATGATAAACTTATTTTTCACTATGATAAACTTGTTTTTCACTATAGGTTCCCGAAAAACTCATAAATCTCACAGGTTTACATTTTGTTTCCTCCCTGTTCCCGCTTATGATCCCAGTTTGCTCAAGCATGTCCTGTGATGTGGGCAGGGTGCCCTTTCTAACAGGTTATGTGGTGAGCTCACCCTGTTTACTGCATACTTTCTACTTTTCATAATCGGGCCTTAGGTTATGGGGCTGGGGTCCTTCATTCCCCCCTTTTTCTGTTTCATGGATATAATCCTATATCCATTGTTCTGCCTGTTCAGATTCTTGGACTAAGTTTGTGAGCGACCCTGTCTGCTGTTGGAGTAGCTGATATTGTTGAGTGAGAACCATAGTTTGAATTATAGAAAGCCTTTCTTTCATGAACTGTACTAGTCTGTTGAGTATGCAGGGCTCAAACGTCAGAATTAATAGTAAAATAACTAAAGGACCCGCTAAGGTGGATAGCAAAGTAGTCAGCCATGGGGATTTGTTAAACCACTGTTCGAACCACCCTTGTTGTGCTTCAAATTCTTTCTGCCTTTTTGCTAACCTTTCAGTAACTTTTTCCATAGTTTCACGAACTACCCCCGTATGGTCTGCGTAGAAGCAACATTGCTCTTTTAAAACCACACAAAGACCTCCTTTCCTACTTATTAACATTAGTGTCACCAAAGTTGGTATATAATCCCCCTAATTTGGGAACTCCTTACTGCTGTGAGGAAGGGGGACGAAGAGAATCTTTCTGGCTTCTTCAGCCTGAAAAGGGATGGCGTGGGGCAAGCAGTTTGGAGTCCCCCTTAAAAATATCAGGTCTATCGAGTGGTCCATGATAAAAGTCCAATTGAGAAGTAATAGGCTGGAGGGCCATTCGAATGATAGGTGGTCTATAAGAGAAACAAGAACTCATTAGTACTGGAACCATATTGATGCAGTAATAAATGCCACAGCACAGGAATATGCCAATGAGTATAATGACCAAGACAAAGATTAACAATGTTTTCCATCAGGCAGTACCAGGAACTAGGAGCTAAGATATTGTTTTCACGACAAAGTTGTTGAGGACATGGCTTCCATCTGAGCATGTAAATCTTTAAGGATATTTGTCACATTGTCAGAAATGTCAGGGATGTAAACACAACAACTAACATTTAGGGTTACAGATGTCCTTTTTTTCTTAAGATATAGTCTAATAATCTAATGCCATCTGATCCTGCAAAATCCTTTTACTAGTATGACCTGTGTCTAATAGAAATCTTTAATTCTGTTACCTAGGGCTGGATACTCATACTAGCAAACACCAAGCCTACCTGTGTAGGTTGGGAATATCTGTGGGCCTAAAACTAAAAACTACTCTGGCAGTTTCTTTTGATAGTTATCAGGCATTCCTGTCTGAGAATCTCTTTTGTAGCCTCCAGTTTACTTATTTATGGAAGTTTTATTTAACTATCATTATTATTAAAATGTCCAGGAATAGCTCTGTTTTGGCTTAGACTGTCTTTGCTAAGTGTTTAAGATGAAGCAAGTCAAACTGACTTTTGTTTCAATCTATTGTTAACAGTCAGCTGAGTCTCTGGGAAGTCCTCGGGAACTTCACAGCAGCTTCTCAGTTCTGCTAGTGCCATTTGCGCTAGGATGGGTCCAGGCCTTGCTTGACCATGTGGCTTCCTTCGGAAGTATCAGGGATGTCTCCTTTTTCTGATGACCCTCCTCTTCACAGCAAATGCACTGACTGGCTTCCTGTCCTCCACTGGTCTCATTAATCTCCCTGATCGGGAGGTTATGTGGCCTAGAGTTGCAGAGCCCTTTGAAGAAGTCCCCTATTCCCTGATTCAGACTGACTCAGAGGGCAAGAGCCAAATTTTTAAAAACTTAATCTTAAACATCCAGCAAAATAAGCCAACAGCCTTATATTAAGGGTACTGGGCTTTAATGTCTATCTCTCTATCCTGTAGGTGATAACTTCTTGTCTTAAATTAACCCAGGTTGTGTGTTCTTAAATCAGTACCTCTGCAAAACATTAACAGGCAATCTTAAATCATTTATAAGAAAACTACAAGATAAAATTATCAAGAGTAAAAAAACATTTAGTTCATATAATTGTATACCCCCTGTTTGAGATCCTGGCAATCGTGACAAAAACCAACTTTTGGACACAATTTTAAATGTACTAAAATCTAGCTTACTTCTTTCACAGTCACTTTCACATGAGATGGGACATAGAGCCTTATCTCAAGCAAGGTGGGGCTCTTCATAAATCTTAAATACTATAGTTCTGAAGCTGATCTTTGCTGCTTTTTTTGTTTTTTTTTTTTAAACATCATTTTACTTTTCATAATCGGGCCTTAGGTTATGGGGCTGGGGTCCTTCACTTTATTAAACACCAAACAATCTTTAAATAACAATACTCTTTTAACTCAATGGTAAACATTCTTAGTGATTTCCCAAGTAAACATAAATTTATACTGCACCAAATTATTTATAACTATCATAATTTTCTTTGAAAATAAAATAATTAAAATTAATTGTTTATAATTTTATGCACAGACCCAACAATCTCATTTCCCATTTTGGCAGAATTTAGTAGATCATACTTTTTTTTATTGTTGGTTGTTCAAAACATTACATAGTTCTTGATATATCATATTTCACACTTTGATTCAAGTGGGTTATGAACTCCCATTTTTACCCCGTATACAGATTGCAGAATCACATCAGTTACACTTCCATTGATTTACATATTGCCATACTAGTGTCTGTTGTATTCTGCTGCCTTTCCTATCCTCTACTATCCCCCCTCCCCTCCCCTCCCCTCCCCTCTTCTCTCTCTACCCCCTCTACTGTAATTCATTTCTCCCCCTTGTATTATTTTCCCCTCCCTTTCTCTCGCCATGCACAAAAGTTAACTCAAAATGGATCAAGGAGCTTGATATCAAATCGGCTTCATTTTTCCATATAGTCAATTTGTATCCAAAACTGGCTCTTTCTTTCTTTCTTTAGTATTAGGGCTCAAACCCAGGGCCTCAGGTATGTGAGACAAGCATTCTATCAATGAGTCCCTCCTCCCTGCCCCCTAGAGCCTTCTCTAGGGTATTTTTAATCCTCCATGAATATGGATTCCTTTTTAACAACTATTACAATGAATGCATTCTTATTCTAATTAGATTTTTCCTTAAGGTCAAAAGAGGGGCTGGGGATGTGGCTCAAGCCGTAGCGCGCTCACCTGGCATGCGTGAGGCCGGGGTTCGATCCTCAGCACCACATACAAAGATGTTGTGTCCGTCAAAAAATAAATAAATAAATAAAAAGCTTGTAACTCTGACAGTCTCTTTAAAAAAAAAAAAGGTCAAAAGAGGAGTTCAAAAAACACTTCTATAATTAGAAATTCTAAACAGATGCTGTTTCTACACAGCTTATCTACAAATACAGGAAGTTGGGGTTACTAAGCTATAATATACAATAATTTGAAAACAATAAATTATTAGCAGATGAAGTGTTTGTGTGTGTGAGAGAGGAGAAAACATGATTGCAGCTGCCATAGGGAAGGAACTGAAATTTGGGGGTTAGCAGCAATGTAGGGATTTTTGGTTTTTAGTATTGGGAATTGACCCCAGGAGCACTTAGCCACTGAGCCACATCCCCAGCCCCTTTTTAAAAAATATTTTATTTAGAGACAGGGTCTTGTTAAATTGCTTAGGGACTTGCTAAGTTGCTGAGGCTGGCTTTGAACTCAGATCCTGTAGCCTCAGCCTCTCAAACCACTGGGATTCCATGCATGCGCCACCACATCAGGCTAAAGTAGGGATTTTTTTTCCTGTACATTTCTGTTTTTATTGTTATTATGTATTTAAACTCTGGGTTTTCATTTCCCAGAAGAAAAGAATGTAGGGGGAGCGGGAGAAGATATATGTTCGATCTCATGGAAATAGTCTCTGGGACTCACTCCTCTTAGTCCGTGTTTTCCCTGAAGATATTTTAGAGATCTTCCACTGCAGGACGGACCGATGTGTCCTACTGCAGGTTTGACAGCCATCCAGGAGAAAAAATGTTCCAATTATCCAATCCCATCACATATCACATTGTGCCACCATCCTTGGAAGAAGGAAGGAGAGCCGAGTGTCCTCTAAAAAGTCCCCCTGTTTCTGCTGATGGGCAGAATCACAGCCTTTGGGACAAGAGTCCCCCGTGTTTTTCCTTTGCTAGCAGAACAATAAACCTTTATCTCAAAACTGTGTCATTGTTATTGGATTGGTATCAGGGACAAGGACCAAGCTTTCCACAACAGGAAGAGGAGAGAGAGCAAGGGGGAGGTGGGTATTACCACCACGGGAGGACGGAAGAAGGAAAGAGGGAGAGAGGAAGGAAAGAGGGAGGGAGGAAGGAGGGAGGGAGGAAGGAGGGAAGGAGGAAAGAAAGAGGGAGGGAGGAAAGAGGGGGGGGAGATGGAGAGAGAGAGAGGGGTAGGGATTTTTAATAGTCTTTTTTTAAGAGAGTGAGAGAGGAGAGAGAGAGAGAGAGAGAGAGAGAGAGAATTTTTTAATATTTTTTTTTTCCGGCGGATACAACATCTTGTTTATATGTGGTGCTGAGGATCGAACCTGGGCCACATGCATGCCAGGTGAGCGTACTACCACTTGAGCCACATCCCCAGCTTTTAATATAGTCTTATATGCTCTTCCCTGGGGACTAGAACTGCGCCTGTCACATATTTTTTATCTCTAGATCCCGGAATGTGGTGCTCTGTTTGTATGTATGAATTGAAGCAAATGATATGAAGTAATGCCTTTAAAACACTATGTATTGGACAGTTAGTTATCTCATATTAGACAAAGGTGCCATACACATGCATTGGAGAAAAGATAGCCTCTTCAACAAATGGTGCTGGGAAAACTGTAAATCCATATGTAATAAAATAAAATTAGACTCCTATCACTCACCCTGCACAAAACTCAAAGTGGATCAAAGACATAGGCATTAGATCAGAGACCCTGTGCCTACTATAAGAAAAAGTAGGCCTAACTCTCCATCATGTTGGCTCAGAAACCAAATTCCTCAACAAGACTCCTAAAGCACAAGAAGTAAAATCAAGAATCAATAAATGAGACTAAAAAGCTTCTTCACAGCAAAGGAAACAATCAAGAACAGGAAGAGAGAGCCTACAGAATGGGAGAAAATCTTTGCCACCTACTCTTCAGATAGAGTCTTAATCTCCAGGATATATAAAGAACTCAAAAAAACTTAACACCAAAAAAGCAAATAATCCAATCAATAAATGGATTAAGAAACTGACCAGACACTTAACGGAAGAAGAAAAATGAATGATCAACAAATAATGAAAAAATGCTCAACATCACTAGCATTTAGAGAAATGCAAATTCCAGGAGCTGGGGTTGTAACTCAGTGATAGAGTGATTGCTTAGCATGCAGGAGGCCCTAGGTTTGATCCTCAGCACCACATAAAAATAAATAAAATAAAGGTATTGTGTCCAACTACAACTAAAAATTTTTTTAAAAATCCATCTCTCTTTAGTCAAAATGGCAATTATTAAGAATACAAGTAACAATAAATGTTGGTGAGAATGTGGGGGAAAAGGCACACTTACACATTACTGGTGGGACTGCAAATTGGTGAAACCACTCTGGAAAACAGTATGGAGATTCCTCAAAACACTTGGAATGGAACCACCATTTGACCCAGTTATCCCACTCTTTGGCATATAACCCAAGTCAGCATACTGTAGTGACATGGCCACATGGATGTGTTAGACTACCAAGCAAAGACCACTGACTCCAATTAAAATCAAATTAAAGCAAGCTTATTATTTCCACCGGCCAGGCTGCCTCTTCCAACAAAACCCATGGGAGCCAAAGACAGCCCCGCAGCTTTCTAGAAGCACAGCTTTATAGCCCAGAAAGTTACACAAAAGGGGGTTACAGATAACAAAACTCTGACCAGCATAGCACAAAGGCTAGTTTATATTTTTGCTGGCCCCGACATCAGAATTTATGAAGGTCATTAGAGCCTCAGAGAGAGTTATTATCTGGTCAGGGAAAGCCAGGCATGGGTGAGTTCAAGGCATGGGCAGGTGCTGAGAGCCACAGCCAAGTCGGAATGGCCCCTGGCATTTTGCCAATAGTATTGGTTGAGAGGCAAGCCATTAAGATGATGCTGGATTGATTCAATTGTATATTGGACCTTTACTGTCCGCCTTGGGTGCCCGCTACTTTGGAGTTCTCTCGAGGATTGCCTGGGGAGTTCGCGTTGGTTGGAAAAGTTCCGGTGGTGGGAGTTCCGGTTGGTGTGTGGTGTGTTCCTGGAGGAGCCTCGTGGGTGGCGGGTGGCGTTTGGGGAGAGTTCCCGGGGGAGTGTGCGTGGAATGCTGTTGGAGTTCAGGCAATAAAGTTTCCTGTTTGTAGATACAAGTGCTTTGTGGCGGCTCGGTAATTTGTGCCCAGCTAGACTTCGGCAGGCAGGCATTCCAAGCAGTTTAGAATTTGCAGTAATTTATAGTAAAGCCGAAATTAGCTTTCTATGCCTTAGTAGCAAGATGGCTCCCAATTTTAAGAGAGAATCAGACTGAGTTTATCAGATGTTCATAGCAGCTCAATTCACAATAGCTAAGCTATGGAACCAACTTAGATGCCCTTCAACGGATGAATGGATAAAGAAAATGTATTTCATACATATACACAATGGAATATTACTTAGCTATAATGAAGAATAAAATTACAACATTTGCTGGTAAATGGGTGGAACTGGAGACTATCATGCTAAGTGAAATAAGCCAATCCCAAAATACCAAAGTCCAAATGTTCTGATATGCAGATGCTGACTTACAATGAGGGGGATGGGAATGGAAAAGACAGTAGAATGAATTGAACATAACTTTCCTATGTTCATATGTGAATACACAACCAGTATAACTCCACATCATGCACAACCTCAAGAATGGGAATTTGTACTCCATGTATAAATCAAAATACTTTCTATTGTCATGGATAACTAAAAGAACAAATAAAAGAATTTTTTAAAAACACTATATTGGATATGAGGTTTGAGAAATGCTCTTGTGTATTTGGGGCTTTATTAAATAGAGTTTTCTCAAAGTAGTCAGGTGCCATGACATACTTCTGTATCCCAGTGACTTGGGAGGTTCAGGCAGAAGGATCACAAGTTTAAGCCTAGCCTCAGCAACTCAGTGAGACCCTGTCTCAAAATAAAAAATAAAAGGGCTAGGGGTATGGTTCATTAGCAGAGTTCCCTGGGTTTAATTCGTAATACTGCAACAAAAAAGAAAAAAGAAAAAAAGAATTTTCTTCAAACATTTTTCCATTTGAAGCATCTAATAAGAGTAATTAACAACAGCAATAATAATAGGGGCTGGGGATTATTGGTAGAGCGCTTGCCTAGCACGTGTGAGGCCCTGGGTTCTATCCTCAGCACCACATAAAAATAAATAAATAAAATAAAGGTATTGTGTCCATCTACAACTAAAAAATAAATAAATATTAAGAAAAGAATAATAGCTGTCAACTCATGTGAAGCTTCTATAAATTAATCCTTTTCATTCCTTTATTTGCTTAGTCACTCAACAACCTTCATTGACTGCCTTTATGAACCTCATATTCCTGTGTGAAAAACACAGAGAAACAATTACAGTTAGGTGTAGTGGTGATGTTTTATGCCAACTCAGGATCCATACCCACTTCTTATGCCTATCAGAATCTAGTCCCTGCTCAGATATCTACCTTCTGTGGTGTGGCCCAGGTAACTATAGCTTCTGATGCATTCTAGTCTCATGTCCCTGTGGTTCTTTGTAGTTTTCCAAAGTCATTATTCCTCCACCTGAAGCAACAGTCAAAATGCTTCTCATAGGCAAACAAAACTGAGCTGTAACCATAAGCACTAATCACAAGGGGGCACCAGCAGCTCAACAAAATTTATCAGGTGGCCCAGCATCCATTCAAGCCTGCGTCATTAGGATGTTCTTCAACATTAAAAAGAAGGAAATTATACAAATATTTCCTTCTTCATTATAAAAAAGAAAAACAGGGTATCTCAAAAGACATGGGGTGGAAGCAAGAAAGTACAGTTCACAAGTCATTTATCTGTAATGTGACAGATGTTAACCTAAAGTGTTTCAAGAAACTTAACATATTTCTTAGCAAAGAAGGAATTTAAATCAAATGTTCAAATTCTCAGGCCTTACCATTTTCTTCTAAAACTACATAATCTGAGGTTTAAAAAATAGGACAAATAAAGATGCCAAAAATGTTGATTTTAAGGATGTAATTTCCTCCTAGTAGCCCTTTGAGTTGTTATGTCAGGTATTTTGGTCACAGCTATGCAAAGCTGATATTATCCTAGATTATCTAGGTGGGCCTAATGTAATCACAAGGATCCTTTAAAATGGAAGTGAGAGGGCTGGAGATGTGGCTCGAGCAGTAGCGCGCTCGCCTGGCATGTGTGCAGCCTGGGTTCGATCCTCAGCACCACATACAAACAAAGATGTTGTGTCTGCCGAAAACTAAAAAATAAATATTAAAGATTCTCTCTCTCTCTCTCTCTCTCTCTCTAATAAATAAATAAATAAATCTTCTCTGTTAAAAATAAAATAAAATAAAATGGAAGTGAGAGTCAAAGAAGTCAAATGACAAAAGTAAGGTCAGAGTGATGTGATCCATGGTTGCCACCTTTGAAGATGTAGGAAGGTAACCATGAGCCAAGGAATCTGGGTAACCTCTGGAAGATGGAAAAGAAAAAAGAAAAGGACTCTCCCCTGGATCTTCTAGGTGGGAGGACAGCTTAGTGGCTGAAAACACAAATTTATTATCTCACAGTTCTTTAGGTAAGAAGTTTAACACAGATAGATCTCAATGGGCAAAAATTAAAATCACAGTAATCTGTCACAGCAGTACAAATGGACTAAGACAAGGAGCATGTCTGTTCACCATGTCATCAGCTTCCTGACATTAGACACTTTCTTTTATCTTTGCATATTTAGTGCCTGTCACAGTGCATCACACATTGCAGGTATTAAAAAATATTTTGCCAAATCTATGAATAATTGAAAGCCATTTACTGAGAATGGGCATATTATTTGTTGTCACTTCTGTAGAGGAAAACAAGAAAACCACTCAAGGAACAGATTTTATGAGCCACATTATTTATTATGATGGAATAAGGAGGTTAAGCTTGGCTAAAATTCAACTATTCTATTCTCCAATGGAACCCCTTAGGATACTCTGTAGGAGCAGTAAAAAGGAAATTAACAAGTACTCTGTAGGAGTTTTAAAAACCAAATTAACAAATTTGTCTTCTTTATGACCTTATAAAAACATCCCCAGTGTGGCTTTCATTAGACAAACAACTTTCAGTAAACTATGGACTTGACAGCATTAGTAACATCTTTACTGCCTCCATGCTCGTGGAGTTTATTAAAGCAACTTTCATTACCCATTTTCAGACACTAACTTTAAGTTCAAAAACATCAGGGACTGCTACAAAGAGTCAGTTTGATTATGAAATCAAAGTCAGATTTCTGTTTTCAATCATGAATAAATAACTACTCTCTGGGATTTCCCCTCCCCTGATCTGTAAACAACTAGAAAACTAGGGAAACAAGTGAAGCAACTGGACAACAGGCATCTCAGAACTGTGTTTTCTTAGTGAAGGCAGCAACCTAGGTGAACACCATGAGCACTGTGGCTTTCTGTCTAGGGACAGTATCTCACCACAGTGCTGGATGAGAAGATGAGATTAAGATAAAAAGGTGGAGGCGAGGTTCCGGGATTCTAAGGCAGCTAAAACTTGTGGAAAAGCAATTAGAAGATAAAGGAGCTGCATAAATAACTCTATACATTTGCAAATGGTCCCCTTTCTTGATGTTTGAGATAAAATTCCAATGAGTATGTGTGAAAGGTGAAACTCCACAGGGCTCCAGGCTCAGCAAAAAACAACTCTAAGGAAGGAACATTTGACAGGGAAGCTGTAATGTAGAAAATGTCTACAGCTCAGAAATGCTTGGGGATCATAAGAAGATCCCATCAGAGTGAGTCTCAGTGGAGATCCTAGAGAGCTAAATTGCCCCAGTTGGCCTCGAACTTGCACTCCTCCTGACTCAGTTCCTAGTCACTGGTGTGCACCAACACACCTGGTGTAGAGTGTCATTTTAATAGAGGAACCAAACTCCAGTAGAAGCTAACTATACTATCTATACTCATCATAAAATCAAACCTTGCGGGGCTGGAGTAGTGGCTCAGTGGTAGAAGGCTTGCTTGGCATGTGTGAGTCCCTGAGTTCCGTCCCTAGCACCGCATATAAATAAAATAAAAGGTCCGTTGACAACTAAAAAATATATATATAAAAAATTTAAAATCAAACCTTGAAAAAACGAAGTTTATATAAAAGTAGTTTTATCTGCCAGGGAAAAAAAAGTTCATCAGTCTTTAAAGGAATACTGCAAAACACTTTTAAAAGAATATTACAAAAAAGTTATGACCAGGTGGAAATGGCATGTACCTGTAGTCCCAGCTAGTCAGGAGGCTGAGGCAGGAGGATATCTTGAGCCCAGGAATTTGAGACCAGTCTGGGCAAGATCCCATCTCAAAAAAAAAAAAAAAAGTTATGGAGTCAAAAATCAGAACTCAGAGAGACTGAGGCTGCTAGAAATTATGACAGAGAACTAGTGAATAGGACATTGCACAGAGGGGGACTTCTGTAGAACTAACTCTAGAGGCATCCCTTAAAATTTGACTTAATGTTGATTTGCACATAAATGAGAGGAACCTTGGAAACAGACACTGGAGAGGAGTAGGCAGAACATTTACTGATATTCATACAGGGAATAGATCGTGTCCCCACCAGTTAAAAGGGGCGAGATTTCACCATATGCAGGGTATTGGGTACATCTCTTACAAGAGTCACAGGTAAATACACCAGAGTAAAGTCACTTCAGAGCCTGCCATAACAAGCCTCAAATAGATCAAGCTAATCTTCAAGAATATTTAACTGATCAGCATAACAAAACCCAATACTCTTTATTTTTATTTATTTATTTTGGGGGGGTTACCGGGGATTGAACTCAGGAGCACTCAACCACTGAGCCACATCCCCAGCCGTATTTTGTATTTTATTTAGAGACAGGGTCTCACTGAATTGTTTAGCGCCTCAACCTTTGCTAAGACTGACTGGCTTTGAACTCAGGATTCTCCTACCTCAGTCTCCTGAGCCATTCAGATTACAGGTGTGCATCACCGTGCCCAGCCAACTCTATAAAAGATACGACAAAATTTTAACATTCCACCAGCATTTAATAGAAAATTATTAGGCATGTAATGAAGCTGAAAATATGATTCATAATTAAGAGAAAAATTAGCCAATAAGCCAGAAATTACAGAGAGAATGGAATTGGCAAAAATATTAACAATTACTATAAATTTTAAATATATGCTCACGGAATAAAGGAAAATATAAACATAAGGAGAAAAAAAATTATATAAAGAAGATAATCTGTTTTTAAGAGAAAAATATTAAATAAAAGTACACTGGATGGAATGAATAATCCATTAGACATTGAAGAAGAAACAATCAGTAAGCTTGAAGACTCAACAGTAAAAACAATCCAAAATGGAGCATAAGGAAGAGAGAGAGAAAGAAAAGACCAAATATAAATGAATTAAGCCATAGGACAATGCCAAGTAGTTTAATATATGTTTAGGCAGGGTCCCAGAAAGAGATAGAAAGCTAAAATGTTTTTTAAATGGTAAAATATTTTCTAAATTTGATCAAAATGATCAATTCAGAGAGCCAAGAAAGTCAAACCCAAAGCAGAAACAGCATATAGAAAACTGTATGAGGACAATAGATTCACATTGTTAAAAAAAAAAGCAGAAAATCAATAGATGGAATGGATTAAGAAATTGTGAGGGCTGGGGTTGTAGCTCAGTGGTAGAGCACTTGCCTAGCAGGAAAGAGGCACTTGGTTCAATCCTCAGCACCACATAAAAATATAAATAAATACAATAAAATTATAAAAATATATAAAAATAATTAAATAAAAAATATATATAGAAATTAAAACTCTCAGCAAAATATGAACAGATGGGAGCTTCTTCAGTCTGTTAAAGAACATCTATGAGTGGTGCATGTCTATAATTCTAGTGACTTGGGAGGCTGGGGCAGAAGGATCACAATTTATATATATTATTTCTTTATATATTATTTATAGATCTCAAATTTTTTAATATATATTTTTTCATAAGTTATATATATAGAAATTATATATAGAGAAATTTATTTATATATGTATATACACATATATACATATATAACTCCATTGTGAGATATATATATGTATATATGTATATAAATAAATTATATATAGAGAAATTTATTTACATACATGTATATGTATATATGTATATATATGAGGTGGCAGTCTACCAACTGAGCTATTTCCCCAGCCCAGCAACTAATTTTTTGATGCTAGTATTACTCTAACACCAAAACTAGGTAGATACTACAAGAGAACAAAACAAAACAAAAAAACCTACAGATCAATATCCCTCATAACTCTAGACACAAAAATAATTTTTAAATTGGCAAATAAAATCAAATAAATAGATTAAGTACAGTTCATCCTAGTAATGCAAAGTGAATTTAAAATTTAAAAAACCAGAGAATGAGGGCTGGGGCTGCAGCTCAGTGGTAGAGTGACTACCTCGAATGTATGAGGCACTGGGTTCAATCCTCAGCACCACGTAAAAATACGTAAATAAAGATATTGTGTCCATCTACAACAACAACAACAAAAATTTAAAATCAGAGAATGAAATTCACTATACCAACAAAGGAGAAAAACAATTTTATCAACTCAAAAGATTCAGAAAAGAAGCAAAGTTGAACACACATTCATGATTAAAACTCTCAGCAAACTATAAACAGATGAGAACTTCTTCAGTCTGTTAAAGAATATCTATGAGTGGTGCATGTCTATAATCCCAGTGACTTGGGAGGCTGGGGCAGAAGGATCACAAATTTGAGGCCAGCCATGGTAACTTAGGGTGGCCCTGTCTCAAAAAAAAGGTAGGTGGGCTGGGGCAGTGGTAGAGTACTTGCCTAATGTGAGTGAGGCCTGGTTTAAATCCTTGGTAAGTGGGGGGAAAAAAAATCAATGAACAGCTAATATGGTAATGGTGAATGGTGAAGAGTGAACATTTTCCTTCTAAGATCAGAAACAGGGCTGGGGCTGTGGCTCAGTGGTTGAGCACTTGCCTCGCATGCGTGAGGCACTGGGTTTGAGCCTCAGCACCACATACAATAAGTAAATAAAATAAAGATACTATATCCATGTACAACTTAAAAAAAAATCAGAAAGCAAAGATGTTTGCTCTCATCACTTCTACTCAACATTGTACTGGAGGTACTGGACATTATAGTGAAACAATAAGAAGAAATAAAAGGCAAGAAGATTAGAAAGGAAGAAATAGAGCTAGACACGATAGAAAATTCTAAGAAATCTTCTAGCTACTAGAAACTACTAGAACTACTAAGTGATTAGAACTACGAAGTGAATTTAGCAAGTCACAAACAAAAATTTTAAGGGCAAAAATGAATTATATTTCTTTATACTAACGAAATTTGGAAATTGAAATTAGAAAACAATGTAATTTATTACAGTATCAATAATGAAATAAAATATGTAGAACACTTAACAAAATATGATCAAGAACTGTTTGTTGAAAACTACAAAGTATTTCTAAGAGGTCAAAAAACCTGTAAACAGTGAAATACACAATGTCTATGGGTCAAAAAACTGAATATCATTAAGCTGTCAATGCTTTGCAAATTTCTACAATGATTAAGTGCAATCTCAATCAAAATTACAACAGACTTTTTGTAAATTGACAAGCTGACTCTGAAATTTCACTATACAAAAAGGTTTTGTTTTTGTTATTTAAAAATTAAATGTTTACCATTTCTCTTATGTTTCAGTTTCCATTTGTAGTTAAGTCTTTCCCATCTCTACATTGTACATATGATCTTTTATTTTCTTGCAAAATTTAGAAAACAAAAATATTCCAAAGCTGGGAATGGAACCACCATTTGACCCAGCTATCCCACTCCTAGGTCTATACCCAAAGGACTTAAAAACAGCATACTACAGGGACACAGCCACATCAACATTTATAGCAGCAAAATTCACAATAGCTAAACTGTGGAACCTACCTTCATGTCCTTCAATAGATGAATGGATAAAGAAAATGTGGGATATTACTCAGCAATAAGAGAGAATAAAATCATGGCATTTGCAGGTAAATGGATGGAGTTGGAGAATATTATGCTAAGTGAAGTTAGCCAATCCCCAAAAAAACAAATGTGGAATGTTTTCTCATATATAAGGATGCTGATTCATAGTGGGGTTTGGAGGGGGGAGCATGAGAGGATCAGACAAACTCTAGATACGGCAAAGGGATAGGAGGGGAAGGGAGACGACATGGGGGTAAAAAAGATGGTGGAATGAGATGGATATCATTACCCTAAGTACATGTATGAAGACTCGAATGGTGTGAATCTATTTTGTACACAACCAGAGATGTGAAAAATTGTGCTCTATATTTGTAATATGAACTGTAGTGCATTCCACTGTCATATATAACAAATTAGAATAAAAATAAAAAATTTTCAATATTTATTCTATCATGAATATTGTAAACAATTGGTTAAAATTTATTTTTTTCGGATTGGTAACCATTTTTGTCACACCATTTAAAATTTTTTTTAATGAGAGAGAGAATTTTTTAATATTTATTTTTCAGCTTTTGGCAGACACAACATCTTTCTTTGTATGTGGTGCTGAGGATCGAACCCGGGCCACACGCATGCCATGAGGATCGAACCCAGACCGCACACATGCCAGGCGAGCGTGCTACTGCTTGAGCCACATCCCCAGGCCCTATCACACCATTTTAAAAGTAACTCTTTTTCCTCTCCTCAGTTAAACTATCATCCTTTTTCATATTTTGAATTCCTATATATAGAGAAAAGGGTTTCCTCTATATTAGATCATTGCCCTTTTTATCTTTCTCTATTATAGTATCATATAATATGATGGACTATTTGTATTCCAGTTCTAATAGCACAAATTCCACATCTTCACTCTTATTTTTCAACATTTTCTTGGCTATTCTATAGCATTTAACCTTCCATACAAATGTTAGGGTTCTTATAACCAATTCTAAAGTAAACATAATTGGAGTGATAATATATTACTTTTGGAAGAATTGCCGTTTTTTTTAATATTTACTTTTTTAGTTGCTGTTGGACACATACCTTAACTTTATTTATTTTTATGTGGTGCTGAGTATCGAACCCAGGTCCTCAAACATGCTAGGCGAATGCTCTACCACTGAGCCACAACCCCAGCCCTCAGAGCTGCCATTTTTTTATGCTATGTTTCTTCCTACTTCTCAAGTCTAATTCCTGGGGATTGAACCACTCTACCACTGAGCTACTCCCCAGCCCTTTTCATTTTTTAAAAAATATTTTTTTAGTTGTAGATGGATACAATATCTTTATTTATTTATTTTTATGGGGTGCTGAGAATCAAACCTAGTCCCTCACAAGTTAGAGGCAAGCGCTCTACCACTGAACTACAGCCCCAGCCCCACCTTTTCATTTTTTTATTTTGAGATAGGGTCTCACTAAATTGCAGAGGCTGGTCTCAAACTTGCAAGCCTCCTGCCTCAGCCTCCCTAATAGCCAGGATTACAGGCATGCATTACTGCACCTAGGTGCCTATTGCTTTCTGTTAGGACCTCTCTCACAAGCCTCTATGAAGGGCTCCATTCTGCATTTATATGCCAGCAGACTTCTTTCATTTTATCACCTCTTCATCCCCTTCAGTTGACAATGAACTGGTAGTGTTTCTGCTTTTTTTTTTTTTTTGGTGGTGCTAGGGATTGAATTCAGGGCCTTATGCATGCAAGGCAAACACTCTACCAACTGAGCTATGTCCCCAGCCCCAGCCCCAGTGTTTCCTGTTTATATCCTCCTATTAACTCATTATTGAGTGATGATATAGCCACACCATTGATGTTCTCTTTAAAACACAGTTTCTCATTTTTTTTCAATACAGACATGCTAATTTTTTTTTCAACTCTAAGTTTCCCCCACTCTTTTTGCTTAAAAATTCCTTCCCCAATTCTTTCTTTTCCTACACTTACTATATGAGGAAACCAAGCCATTCCTTCAAGAATTTGCTTAGAAATATCTCCAGCTAAATACCCCAATTTACTCATTGGCAACTTGTATCTTCCACAAAACACTTGAACACAGCTCAGACAAGTCCTCTTTGCATTGCTGAAGATTAAATACAGGGCCTTGTGCATGCTAGGCAAGCATTGTACCATTGAGCCACACCCCCAGCCCCTTGGCCAAGTTCTTTGCCACTTTATGACAAGGATCACCTTTCCTTCAGTTCCTAATAATATATTGTTATGGTTTGGGTCTAGGTAAGTCTCCTGCAAAGTTATATGTTAGGCAATGCAGTAATATTCAGAAGAAAAAAGATTGGATTATGAGAGTTGGAACATTATCTATCAGTGGATTAATCCATTTGATGGATTAATAACTTGAATGGACTCCCAGGAAGTAAGTGCAGGAAGTTGGAGCATAGCTGGAGGAAGATGATCACTGGAGTTGTGGCCTTAGACTATATTTAAGACAGATATAGATTTAGACCAAGATAAAGGCCTTAGACTATATCTTAGATAAAGTCTAAGTATCTGTCCCTGTCATCTCGCACCCTCGCACTTTGGCGCTCTCGCGAGTGAAGTGCGAGTATTATGTATTCTCTAAAAGGATGAACACTTTTGCCAGGTATGGTGGTACATTCCTGTAATCCCAGTGACTTGGGAGGTTGAGGCAGGATGATCACAAATTCAAAGCAAGACTCAGCAACTGAGTGAGGTCCTAAGCATTATAGTGAGACCTGTCTCAAAAATACAAAATAAAAAAGGGCTGGGAATGTAGCTCAGTGGATAAACACCCCTGGGTTCAATCTCTGGTACTAAAAAAAAAAAAAAAAGACACTTTCTCTCCAGCCCCGCCCCTCTTTTTCTTCTAGATCTATCACCAGAATTTCCTTTACTGTCTTTAATCTACTCTGAAGCATGTTCACATACAGCCAATCCCAAGGGAGGCTTCCCACTGTACAGAGGATAGCAAAGACCATCACTATTCCAACCACCAGGATAGGAATCTAAATACATCTAGTCACTGCATCCTAGCTGCAGTATTACCAACTACTAGTCTGGTGAGACAGAACACACTAATATGCAACAAGTTATAGTAAGTAGGTTTATTACTTAAAGACGGCATAGAGGGATAAAAGCATCTTTGGATCCATTGTGTTCAGTATGCTGACATAGTTGATCACTAGCAGGACAAGGAGGTTACTCTGGTTGGTGACAGTATGAGGTCTTGAATAACAAATTCAACACAATGTCAAATTTTCCAAGGTGGCCACAGCTTGAGAAAGTCTAACAAAGGTGTTTTGCTTCCAGGCCTCTGCGGCTATCATTCTGAAAAAAGAACACATTGACAGATTAGTGCCCCCATAGCACTTATGGGTCTCAGATGTTCTCTGTCTGTCAGATAAGGATTGGAATGAGTTGATGTAGCTACCCAATCTGTTTCTGTCTTAAGGCTGCTACCTCTTCAGGCATGTTATCCTTGCTGCTTGATCCAGACCTCTGGCTTCAGTCATCCAATCCAGAAAGACAGGTCACAATCTATAGAAACCTCACATGTATAACAGCACCCATCCTTAAGGAATCCCACAGAAGGATGATACCTGGGAAGCAGGTATCTGTCACCAGATTAGAGTTAGTATGACAGAGCACCATGAACCAGTCCAACTCTCACTCTAAAGAGAAAATATTAGGAACATTGGAAGTGGGATTTCACAGGTGCCGCCTAATTACGCGGCTGCCTGGTCCACCTCCATCCTCTCCCTGCAATCTCAGTGTTTCCCAGCATGTACTGTGGTGCTGTCCCCTTGTGTTGGAGTACAGTGTCTAGTGTCCATACCAGTGATACCATCTTTCTACCAAGACATCAAGATATCATTTCTTCAGTTGTTTTGTGAGTCAGTTTTTCCATTGTGCAATGGAAATGTCTGAGGATGATAGGGTGCCTGCAAAATCCATCATAATCCCCAACAGTGTGCTCATTGCTGCATTAGTGGGACAATGAAGGATGTCCTTTGGTCAGACTGAAGTCCTACACAGTATCTGAAATATACCTATGCTCTTCTCAAGGGCAGTCCTAGCATCCACATGAGTGACATATATTTGTCCTTTCCAGGTAACAAGCTATTACTATAGCCCCTGTCATCATACAGGGGGTCCTTTAACAGTCCAGTTTACTCAGTTACCATTCTTCTGACCAGATGGCTTAGACTGGTGTTAATTGTCCACATGTCAGTGAAAATGTATCAAGATATAGTGGAAGAGATGGAGTGTATAGCCATCTTCACTGCACCTAGCTTGGCCCATTGGACAGAATATCCATGTTTAGTCTCAGTCAAAAGATGGTCAGACATTGGCCAGTTGGCATCTGCAGCCCAGAGGTTCCCCATCTGTTTGTTGTTTTACAGTCATAAGTAAAGCCATATCACACTGTCAGTAGGCATTTCTGAGTCTTTGGTTCCAAGTGTGCTGCAGTCTGGCTGGGCACAAAATCACGAGCCACTCAAGCAGGAACAAACTTTATTTTTGAAACTGCCGCCAATACCACAAGTTGTTCGTCACCCCCTGGGTTAGTTTGTTGCAGCAGGCCTGCGACACAAGTGGCCACAGGAGGAGCCAAATCATCCCTGGAGGGTTGCTTGGTTCCTTCCTGGAAGCAAACCAGTTGTTCATGGAGCCTACAGGTCCCTGGAAAAAACTGCCCACTGACACTCTTTTTTTTTTTTTTCCTGTGCTTTGATTAATAATTATAGTTATATATAATAGTTGGGTTCATTCTGACAAAATCATACATGATAATTTATTTCATTTCTGAGCTCAATCTTGAATGTATCATTTCCACTTGATAACTGAGCTCTGTTGAGCCTGTACCATTTTATTGGTGGGGTTTGTGAACATCCAAATGAGAAGGGGCAGTTCAGGTTACAGTGTTACATTTGGCAGCCTGGTCATAAGGTGCTCGGTTTCAATAATAAGCAAGGAGTTGCCATTCAAAAGAAGTATATTTGATGGCTACCTCAAGCATCTTAGGTTTCTAAGATCTACGTGTTCAGTAACACTACTGACAGTATTCTGTTGCCACAGATCCCCGTCAACATACACAAAGTTGGGGCCATGGGTAATTTCATCAGGCTGGCAGGCTCTCAAGGTTTTAAAGGCAATGGTGCCTGGATGTGGCTTGTTGAAAATTTCCAGTGCCTGCTATTGCAGAAGGTCCCATTCAAAATTGGAGCTCTGCTGGTCACATTGACTAAGCGGGCCAAAGAAATGCCTGGGAAGGGTACATGCTGTCTCTAGTATTAGCACTGGGTCTCCTTTTTATTCCTATGTGCTTGCTGCCAAGGTCAAAAACTCTTGCTTGACTATAACTAAGAAACTAATTTTGGGGGGGATGGTGAGACAGGGTGCAGTTCTGGTCCAAGTGGCCTTGGTATTCAGATTTTAACAGTCCATTTCAGTTTCTAAACCTCAAAACCTTGAAGGGTTTTGTTTTGTGTGTGTGTGCTGGGGACTGAACCTAGGGCCTCCCACATGCTAAGCATATGCTCTGCCTCTGAGCTACTCTTACAACCCCTTCAGAGTTCTTTCTGACCAGCCAAACTGGCCTTTTATTTTGTGAGAGGGTAGATTGTAACATTTTTGTCTCTAATGTTTTGAATTAACTGAATAATTTCTAATTCTCCATTTAGCATGTAGCATTGCTTTTGTTGAAAAACAAATTGGAGTTTAAGTGGCTTAAGTGCTCAGGAGTGTATTTACACCACTGCTGTGGCTTGAGTTCTTAGCTGTGAGAAGGCTATCCCTTTAGAAGGTGGTGATGTTCTGTGTCCCAGGTAGCTAAAATGTCAATGCCTACAATGTGCTCAGTGATGGCAACCAGTCATCTGCAACACCTGATATAGTTCAAAGGGCCTTACCCACAGACAGATAAACCTCACAGGAACGTAAGTGTCATGAGTTACCACGTTTTCCCTGAAATTCCTAATATCATAGGTTTAATTAAATTTTCTTCCTTCCTTCCCTCCCTTCCTCCCTCCCTCCCTCCCTTCCTTCCTTCTTTCCTTCCTTCCTTTTACTGGGAATTGAACCCAGGGGACTTAATTACTGAGCCACATCCCCAACCCTTTTCATTTTTTATTTTGAGACAGGGACTCACTAAGTTACTGAGGCTGGTCTTGAACTTGCCATACTCCTGCCTCAGCCTCTCAAGTTGCTAGGATAACAGGCATGCACCACCACATCTGGCTTCCCCTATTATCTACAGAAGCCAAGGGCCACTGACCTCCTGTGGTGACCTGGAGACTTTCATCCCACTCCTAATAGTGCCATTAATTTCAGAACAGCCAAATGTTCTATCCTCACTCAAAAACTATCTGAAATAACCATACAGCAAGTCCCTTCCTAGTTTTTTTGCCCATACCTGTCTCTAAAACTGTAAGTCTCCCTTTCTATGAAGACCTGCGTTGCACATATTAGTTCCTTCTTAGGTGCCCAGGAACCATCTGAGGACGTCTTTTTTGTTCCCTGTGCCTCAGGGCCCATCTGAGTAACCATCTGTCCAGAGAAGGACTGATCACATAACTACCCAACAAGACATGAATCCTCAACTGAACTGTGTACATATTCCTTTCTTCCACTCTCTTTGTCTTGTTCCATGCAGCCAGAAAACACACCCAGTTCCTGGGCTTCCAGGCTGACTTCTCCACAATAATCCAGATACTGGGAGGTATTCTATGAGGTCAGACCTTGCTTTCTGTGAGAATTCTGTGAAGCACAAAGGAGGCTCCTACTAGGTGGAAGATAGCAAAGATCATTACTATACTAACCACCCAAAACAGGAGTCCAAATACTTCCTTCCAGTGCATTAAGCTGTAGTTTTACCAATTGCCTGAGTCTGGTGAGAGAAAAACACTAAAACGCAACAAGTTATGAAAAGCAGATGAATTACTTATAGATAGGCAGCAATGGACAAAAGAAGTCTAGGCTCCATTGTGAACTGGTTTTCCATGGCTCAGGAAGCTGCCTGAGGCAGATAGAGTCTCAACTTGTGTACCTCCCTAGCTCTGGAGCTTAGGGACCCTGAAGGGAAGCCACTGTATGTTATATACCTCAGGGGCAATATGACTCACAGCGTAAAGCCTTGAAGGACATCTTGCTTTCAGAGGAGAGAAAGAAGCCCAGGCTGTCTTAGGCAGTTCCTTCTAAGTCACTGTGGTGATCACATCTTTTCCAAATTTTCTGTAAACATATTTAGTTGGGGAATTAATGTATTTTATATTTCTAGTGATTTTTCTTTATGGTGCTTAAATTTCATTTATTTTTAAAGATATGTAATTCTCTTTTGGGAAGGATTATTTTATGACTTTTCTTTCTGCTCTTACTATATAAACAGTTTTTTCCCTCCCTCCCTTCTTTTTTCCCTTATTAGGACATAAACTTGGTTTTTGGAGACCCTGAAATAACAAGAAGTTCTTTACCTGTGTGCTGACAATGTTGAAAGCAGCCAGATTATTTATTACCTCCCTTGTGACTCAACAAACAAACAAGAGGTTTTGTAACAAAATAGAGGACTTTGGAGCCAAACCTCCTGAGTTTAAATGTCAGCTCTTCTGTTTACTAGCAATGTGGCCTTGGGCAAGTTATTCAAACCCTATGTCTCAATTTCCTTATCTTTCCAATGGTTAAAATAATAAGAAAATTCTTGTGGGGTTGTGAGAACTAGAAAAGTCTACTTTTGTGAAGCATGAACAGAAGTTCCTGGAAAGCATATTGGCTGTTTTTAAAAACTCCTTCTAAAAATGAATGCAACTGTGGTAGAATAAAAACTATTAAAACTTCAAGCTTTTTAGCTGTCCCTTCTAATGATTTCAACCTTGGTTGCACATCTGAATCACTGAGGAGCATTCAGAAATCCTCCTTCCTTATGTTAGACCAGTTAGATGACTACTCAAAAAGGAGGAACCAAGGCAATAGGAGTTTTCACAACTCTCCTAATGATTCTACTCTGCAGCCAACATCAAGAACCATTGCTTTCATCCCCATCCCAAAGAAAATTAAGTGTTTTCCTGTTGATCTATTTTTACATTAGTCACTGCAATTAAATTTCCTCAGACAGCTTCTTTTGTTTTGCTTTGCAGACCTTAAAGAGAGGACATCAGAGTGAAGCTAAATCTTAGAGTCAAGGTAATCTGGAAAAGCTTTCAATGATTGCTGCTGCCATAAAATAGAACTGGAAATTCAGACAAGACAAGGCTCTTTGGGAGTCCAGTCCCTGTCTGCCCTGGCTCCTGACTCTGTCTCTCCTGTCCTCTTCTCACTAAGCTCCATCCAAGACAGCCACCTTTGTCTTCCTTTAACTTGCCAAGCCCTTTCCTGTGTCATGGCTTTTTGAATGGATGTTTCTTGCAGGAATACTACCTTTGCTACCACCCTTCATCTGGCCATTGCCTACTATTACTTCCTTAGGAAAATACCCCTTAACCTTCTAGTAAAATCTGGTTCCTGTAGGGCCCTCTATTACATTCATTCACCAGCACCTTAGTTTCATTCACAATGGCTATCACAATGTGTAGTTATTTATTCACTTGTGTGATTATTGGCTAAATGCCTAACTCCTAGCTAGAATATAAGCTTTGTTTATTTTGTTCTACTTCCTTATCTTCATGCCTATGTCCAATATTGTGCAATATATCCAATAGCTCATGAATAAATATTTAATGAATAAGTGGAAAGTTGTTAGTTTGTCACTTCGATAACTTATTAATAGGTTTAAATTTTGTCTTGAAAAGGGTTTGTTGATTATCTGGCTCAGACTGTGGTATTGATGAAGAAACTGACACCTGAGTATTTAAGTGCTCAAAATCATTCACCTAATTAATTATGGAATTAGATCTCAAGCTCATTTCTTCTATTTCTCAGTCTAGTGAACTTTCTAACACTAAATAATTTGCTACTACAGGTATAAAACAAGAAGATTAAGAAATAACACAGATATATGAAATGAATGAAGGCTTAATACAGTCATCATTCAGAATTTTTTTTTTTACTGTACAGTAATGTAAAGTGAATGTTAAATATAGTTGATTGTGTCCCCAAAGGCTTCACATATTGAAATTTAATCCCAATTTAAGATATTAAGAGGGTAGAAACTTAAATCTGACTATGGTGTATGGGGTGGGTGGGGCTTTGGGAGGTTATTAGGAGTAGATAAGGTCATCAGGGTAGAGCCTCCATGAATGAATCCTAGTAGCTTAGAAGGAAAGACCTGAAGAGACCCACATATACACGTGTATGTCCTGCCTCTCTCCATGTGATGCTCTGCACTGTCTTGGTACTCTGGAAGCTAGAAGGCCATCCCTAGATGCAGCCCCTGGGGATACAATTCAGTGGTAGAGTACTTTTCTACCATGCACAAGGCCCTGGGCTCAATGCCCAGCACTGCAAAAACAAACAAACAAATAAATAAACAAAGAACAACAAAACTATACCTAGATGCATTCTCTTAACCTGGGACCTCTAGAACTGTGAATCAAAATAAACCTCTTTTCTTTATAATTTACCCAGTTTGTGGCATTGTGTTGCTAGCAATATAAAATGGATGCATATGGAAAGAATTAAAAACTGAACTCAGTTTTGGTTTTCAAGTAAAACTATAAGTGAATAAAGGTCTTGATTAACTATCAGGAAAGACTGCTAATTCTCAGTCCAGATTAGATTACTGTTTGGAGCATGCCCAGTTCCTCAATAAAGTATGCCATCAATCAATAATAAAGCTACCTGTACTCATGGAATTATCATGTCATACCAAGAGATTTACATACACAAAACCTACATCTACTTGCAAGTTTGCAAAGTAGGTATTACTATCCACAGATGAGAATATGAGGCCCACAGTTCATGAATAGTGATATCAGGATTAAAAACCACCCTGGTGATATCCAGTATCCCATCTGACATGGAAAGAGCTTGGAGGTTGTCATTTCCAACCTCATAACATGGAAAAAGAACTGAAAATTAAGAGCTCTACTTATATCTGTTAGAGAACAAAGGTCAAAGGACAAACTGCTGTCCATAAAAACTATAGAGACAAATGATACAGAGGCTCACAGCTCACATGGAGGAAAAGCACAGGAGCAGAAGCTAGCAGATAGAATATCAGCTGGAACATTTGAAACTATAACTGATAAATTACTGAAGGCTCAGTGTAGATTGGCTTGAGAATTAAAAACTTTGAGAGGACCCAAAGTTATGGGAGTAACAATAATTTCCCAAACTTTATGTCCACAATCCATACCATGTTCTCACTGTGAAGATCAGAGAAAAGTCTCTACATGAAGAAGGGAAATATAACCATTTGGAAATAGACCTAGAGCCTTCTGGTCTCCTTAACAAGGTTTTCCCTCCAGGAAAATGATTTTACCAGAGCCTACCCAACTGCGCTTTATCAAAGCCTAACTGAACAATGAGGGGAAATACCCAACTCTAGCCACAGTGCTAGCCTATGGCATGTAGAAAGAGAAATATCCAACTTAGGTTCACAAAAAGACTGAGACCTAATTGTAGGATTATAGAATACTTCTCTTCCTCCCATACCTTACCACCACATCAACAGAGATCCTGCCTAAGAGGAGCACAGCTAAAAGAATTGCAAGCCTCAGCATTTACTCTTAAATTCTTACTCTAGGAAAACCCAAAGACTATAGGGGAGAAAACAAAAACCAAAAAACAAAAACAAAAAAAAAAAAAAAAAAAAAAAGACACTGGAGGAAATACCTCTTTTAGCACAGCAAAGCAGAGTAAACACACAGTTTGTCTTAACCAGATAAACTTAAAACAGCACTAAAAGCTTATCTTCTTCAGTTTTTATTACCTGAAACAGGGACTTTGGTTTTCAACAAAAAGTTATAAGATAAAAACCAGTCTGAAGAGATAAAATAAGCATCAGAACCAGACTTAGATATGGCTGGGCTTAGTGATGCATACCTGTAGTCCCAGCTACTCAAGAGTCTGCAGAAGGATTATTTGAACGCAGGAATTTGGGGTCAGCTGGGGCAATGAAGCAAGACCCTGCCCTGAAAGAGAGAGAGGAGAGGAGAGGAGAGGGGAGGACAGGGGAGGGAGGGAAAAGAGAGATATTTAGGTTCAGATATGGTAGAGATTTTGGAATTATGAAACCAAGAATTTAAAATAATAATGATTGATGAGCTAAGAGCTTTAATGGAAAAAGTGAACAACATGGAAGAACAGATGGGTAATATAAGCAGAAAGATGGAAAGGTAAAGAAAGAATCAAAAGAAAATGCTAGAAATGAAAAAAAATGCAAAGTAAAACAAATGAAAAATACATTTGGTGGACTCATCAGTAGACAAAACATGGCTAAGAAAACAATCAATGAGCTGAAAGACTTGTGGGGTCAAAAGTGATAGGACTGAAAGGAAAAAAATATATATCCAATATTATAGTTGAATTTATTCTCTCTACCATACATTGACAGATTGACAGATCCAGCAGACAGGAAATCAATAAGGAGAAGATTGAACTGAATAGAACCATCAATCAATGAACTTAATTGACATTGATGTAACACTTCATCAAACAACAACAGAATGTAGATTCTTCTCAAGCTCACATGAAACATTCCCTAAGACCACAATCTGGGGAATAAAACACAGCTTAAATTTATAAGACTAGATAACATACAAAGCGTGCTTTTAAACACAATAGAATTAAGCTAGAAATCAATAAGATATAGAGCTAGAAAATCTTCAAATACTTGGAGATTAAATATACTTCTAAATAGCATATGGGTCAAAGGAGAAGTTGCAAAAGAACTTTAAAACATTTTAAGTGTAACAAAAACATAACCTGTCAAAAATTTGGGGGTTCTAGAGAAATCAGTACTTAGAGGGAAATTTACAGCATTGAATTCATACATTACCAAAAAAATGTATGATCTAAGAAAACTAGGGGAAAAAAGAACAATTATATTTAAAGTAAGAAATAGAAAATCAATAATAAAAATCAGCAGAAATCAGTGAAATTGAAAAGAGGAAAGAATAGAAGATCAGCAAAACCAAAACTTGATCCCAAGTTTTGGAGTCAGCTAGGGAGCAAGTGCCAGACTAACTGAAAAATAATAAATAAAGCAAACACACAAATACTACTAATATCAGAAAGGAAAGAGGGGCTATCGTTATTGATCCTACAGACATTAAAAGGACAATAAGGAAATATCAACAACTCTACCCCATCAATTTGATAACATATCAAATGGACCAATTCCTTGAAGATACAGTCTCCCCCAAATCACACAAAGTGATAATCTGAATAAAATCATCAAGTAAAAATTGAACCAATAATTAAAAACCTCCCCAAACAGAAACCAACAGAGTCAGATAGGTTCATTGGTGCATTCTACCAAGCATTTAAGAAACAGAAGATATAAATTCTCCATAATCTGTTACAAAATAGAAGCAGAGAGAACACTTCCTGAATCACTGTTTGAGCCAGCAACACCCTAATGCCAAATCAGACAAAGACATTAAGGAAAATCACAGACCTTACATAGTTTCTGTTGGTCGGGAATTCAGGAGCAGCCTATCTGGGTGATTCTGGCTTGGAATCAATCTCTCATGAATTTGTAGTAAAGATTTTTGCTAGGTTGAAGGCTTGACAGAGGCTTGAGGATCAAGTCCCATGGTGCTGTTGGCATAAAGAAGTCTCCATTTCTCCCCATATGAGCCTTTTTGCTGTTAAATGCCCTGATGACATGATGTGTGTCATGTCCCAGAATGAATGATCCATGAGAAAGGAACATGAAAGCTGTAATGTGGTTTTTCTTCTTCTTCTTTTTTTTTTTTTTTAATGGCGTAGGCTCAGAAGTCACTGTAATCTCTTCAATATCATATTGGTAACACAGGCCAGCCTTATTCAGTGCAGGAGGGGACTAAACCAAGATCCATCCTGGAGGTTGTTTATATCATCATGCAATAGTATATTTTTTGGAGATAATAAGAAATGAATTATTTGTACATGCAACCATATGCACAAAGCTCAGATATAACAAAAAAAAAAAAAAAAGGAAGCCAGATATCCCTCCCCCCCCCCAAAAGAGTAGAGTATTTCCATTTATATGATATTCTAGAATAAGCAAAACTATAGTATTAACTCTGGAAAGGGAAGGAATTGATAGGAAATGACAAAAGGGAATTTCTATAGCTTGATAGGCCTATTTTCTGTCAAAGTTATACAGTTAAAAATATTTGTGATTTAAATGTAGAAATGTTTACTTCACAAAATATAAGATAAAATTAAGTGGGGATTGGGAACAAGTGGCAGTAAAGATACAATATAATGGCAGAATGACCATAATTGATGAAAATGGGCCATAGATTTATCAGTGCTCATCATATTATTCTAATTATTTTGTATTTTAAAAATTCCAAAATACAAAATAAATATACCACATCACCAAAAGTCAACTAAAATTAAAAGCAGACTTTGTTTTCTGGAATTAGCTTCCATTCTTTTGTGTAAAAGTTTATTTCCTCTTTAATTTTACTATGCTAATTTTAAGAGGATTTATGTTTTGTGAAGTCTGCCATATAAATTGCACATAAGAGTCAGGCCACCTCAACAAACCTGGTTACACAGGCCAGCCTGTGGAAAGACAAAAATCAGTTGTTGGTGGGTGGATGGTAAAAAAAAAAAAAAAAAAATTCAAGAGCCCATTCTAATCTATCATATCAGTTATGTAAAAATTGATGAAACCAATCCAGCTCAGGGTAAGTAGGACAGAAGCCTGACACAAAGATGGCTCAATGACCATGTGTTCTAAAAAACCAGCTGACTTTTCCCTTCTTCTACCAGAGGGAAGCTGAATAAGGACCAAAGTGATCTGCACATTCAGAGGGGATTTCCAGCTTTTTGTATTACTTCCTGTTTCTTCCTTCAGGAGCTCTAAGGGTATTTGCAAGTGGGTTGGGAATGAGAATTAAGTGAGGGAAAGGAAATTTGGAAATGGGGCATAGGAGTTATTTCACCATTTGCAAGTGGGCTGGGAGTGTGAATTAAGTGAAAGTAAGGAAATTTGGAAATTAGGCATAGGGGTTATTTTACCATACCACTATCACTATAGGATCCAATTCTACATGTGGAATTTCTTTCTCTCTTCTCACTGACATCAGCGAGTTTTCTTCCAGAACAGAAGCAAGAACCATTTAATAGGATTGTGCAGAATAACATTGGAAAGCACATAGTCTGGGACTGTTAATATTCCAAATAACCTGGATACATGAGGCATGTGTAGAGTAATAACTGTTCATAAGGCTAAAGAGGAATAAGAAGCCTTGTACCTAGAAGCAGGCACTCACTGTTTCATTAGGAAGAAAAGATCCCAAAAGTTCAAGAATGAGGTTTTCAGTAATACAGCTTGGTATAAAAAATTTATCTTTCTTACTTTTTGCAAAATGAAGTATGTGAACACAGCTGATTTCCATTTAATAGTGATCTTTTCACCCCCTATAGACTAGTGACAATAATAAATGTAAAGGAGCAGAGGTACCCTGCAGCTGCAGGGCACTTTAACTCATGTCAAATAGTAACACTAACATTTACTGGCTTAACACAATCAGAGACTATGTGAGGTACATTAGATGACTTAAGGCATTTGATCCTGCATGAGGTAGGTGTTACTTAATGGCCCCAATTTATGGATAAAGAACCCGAGATATAGAGAGGCTAAGTAAACATGGTCATGAAGCTAGAGAATAGCAGTTCTAGAGGTCAGAAGTTCTAAAATCAAGGTAGCAGCAAGGCTGTGTTCCTTCCTTTCTGGAGGCCACACAGAAGAATGTCTGTTTGCTTGTCCCTGCTTCTTGAGGCCACTCATACTTCTTGGTTCATGGCCTCTTTCCTCCTCTTTAAAACCAGCATCTCTTGGTGCTGGGGATGTGGCTCAAGCGGTAGTGCGCTTGCCTGGTATGCGTGCGGCCCCCGTCCGATTGTCAGCACCACATACAAACAAAGATGTTGTTGTTTGTTGTCTCTCTCTTAAAAAAATAAATAAATAAAACCAGCATCTTGGGGCTGGGTGTGGCTCTGTGGTAGAGTACTAGCCTAGCACGTGTGAGGCCCTGGATTCAATCTTCAGCACCACATAAAAATAAATTAAAAAAAAATAAATAAAGGTATAATACCTTTGTGTCCAACTACAACTAAAAAATAAATATTAAAAAAAAACCCAGCATCTTTTTGATTCCTTTTCTGTTGTTACCCCCCTCCTTTTTTTTGTTTATAGCAAGAGAAAGTTTTCTGCTTCATTTGCTTATTTATGTGAATTGTGGTTAAAAACAAAAAACACAAAATTTACCACCTTTTCCTTTTTTTTCTTTTTGGCAGTGCAGGAGATTTAACCTAGGAGTGTTCTATCACTGAGCTATATCTGAAGCTCTTATTTTGAGATAGGATCTTGTTAAATTGCTGAGGCTGGCCTCAAATGTATGAACCTGCTTCAGTCTTCCAAGTTGCTGGACTTATAGGCATGTGCCACCATATCTAGTTAATGCAATTGATTTTTGTACTGTGATTTTATATACTACAACTCTGACAACTTTGATGAATTCATTAATTCGAACAGTTTTTTTTTGGGGGGGGGGTGGTGGTGAACTCTATGGTTTTCTACATGTAAGATCTTGTTAATTGCAAACAGAGATAATTGCACATTTTCTTCTCTAATTTGGATACTTTTTTTTTTCCTTGCCCAATTGCTCTGGCTAGGACTTCTATATTATATTGAATAGAAATGACCTGAGTGGCCACCTTGGTCTCATTCCTTATTTGAGAGGAAAAGTTTTCAGTTTTTCACTGCTGAATGTAATGTAAGCTGTAGCCTTTTTAGCAATGGTCTTTGTTATGTTCAGGTGATTTTCTTCCATTTCTTGTTTGTTGAGTGTCTCATTATAAAAGAGTGTTAAATCTTTTTTTTTATATTTATTTTTTTTAGTTTCAGGTGGACACAATATCTTTATTTTACATTTATGTGGTGCTGAGGATTGAACCCAGTGCCTCATGGATGTTAGGTAAGCACTCTACCACTGAGCTACAAATCCCAGCTCTAGAGTGTTAAAATCCTGTCAAATGCTTTTCTGCAGATAATTATGTAGTTTTGTTCTTTGCTATGTTAAAGTGGTGTATGATATTGACTGGTTTTCATATATGAAATATCCTTGCATTACAGGAATTAATGTGCTATTGAATTGTTTTATAGCATTTTGTTCAAGGTTTTTGCATATTCATTGGTCATTGTTGTGTAGTTTTCTTGTAGTGTCTTTGCCTTAATGGTATCAGGATAATAATGGCCTCACAGTTTGAGCTTGGAAGTAATGCCTCCTCTTATTTATTAATTTTTTGGTGTGGAACTAGGAATTTAACCCAGAGGCACTCTACCACTGAAGTTCACCCCCAACCCTTTTTAATTTTTATTTTGAGCTAGGGTCTCACTAAGTTGTCAAGGCTGACCTCCAACTTGCAAGCCTCCTTCCTCAGCTGCCCGAGTTGCTGGAATTGTAGGTATGTATTACCACACCTGGCCCTCTTCAATTTTTTGAGAGTTTGAGAATAATTAATATTAATCCTTCTTTAAATATTTGGTAGACTCCACTAATGAGGCCATCTGGTCCTAGACTTATTTTTTTTTCTTTGCGGTGAGGTTTTTGATTCTGATTCAATCTTCTTATTCATTGTTTGTCTATTCAGATTTTCTATTTCTTCATGATTTAACCTTGGTGAAGTGTTGGTTTCCAGAAGTTGATCCACTTCTTCTGTATTATCCAATTGGTAGGTGTATGATTGCTCATACTGTTTTTTTATAATTCTGTTTATTTCTTTGGCATTAGTTCTTTCATTTATGATTTTAGGAATCCTCTTTTTTTTTTCTTAAACTAGATAAGGGGTTTTTCAATTTTGTTGTTCTTTAAAAAACAACTCTTGTTTTTGTTGACATTTTGTATTGTTTTTCTGGTCCCTATCTCTCTTCTAACCTTTATCGTTCTCTTTTTTTCTGCTACCTTTGAATTTAGTTTGTTCTTTTTCTAGTTTCTTGGGGTGTGAAGTTAGGTTGGCAATTTGAGGTCTTTAAAATGTACCCATTTACAGCTAAGAACTTTTCCTTTAGAACTACTTCTGTTGCATCTCATGTTTTGGTACATTGTGTTTCCATTTTCTTTTGTCTCAAGGTATTTTCTAATTTCCCTTGTGACTTCTTTGACCTTGTAGTTGTTAGTATTGCTTAATTTCCACACATTTCTGGATTTTCCATTTTTCTCTGTGCTCTTGATTCTAGTTTTATTCCATTATAATTAGTAAAAATACTTCATATTATTTCCGTTTTTGTTAGTTTGTCAAGACTTGTCTTTTGGCCTAACATGTGGTTTATCCTGGTTAACGTTCTATGTGTACTGGGAAAAAAGGTACATTCTGCTCTTGTTGGGGTGGAGTGTTCTGTATACGTCTATTAGGTCTGATTGGTCTATAACATCATTCATATTTTCCATTTCCTTATTGATTTTCTGTTTAGTTTTTCTATTATTGAAAACAGAGGACTGAATCTCCTACTATTGTGTTTTTGTTTCTACCTCCAATTCTGTCAAAGTTTGCTTCACTTTTTTTTTTTTTGGTACTGGGAATTGAACCTAGGGGCACTTAACCACTGAGCCACAGTCCCAATCCTTCTTATTTTTTGAAATAGGGTCTCAATGAATTGCATAGGTTCTTGCTAAGTTGCTAAAGCTGGCCTCCAACTAGTGATTCTCTTGCTCTGCCTCCTGAGCTGCTAGGATTCTAGCCACACCTGGCTTGCTTCACCTATTTAGTAAATTTTATGTTTGGTGCATAAACTGTTTTATTTTTGGAGCATCTGCCCTTTTGTCAGTATACAATGTCCATCTTTGTGTCTTATGTTTTTACTTAAAGTCTACTTTGACAAATGTTATCATTCCTCTCTTTGGTTACTATTTGTATGGATTATCTTGTACCATACTTTTTCAGCTTGTTTGTCCTTAGATATAAAAAGTTTTTTTAATAAAGAATATATAGTTGGATCCTCTTTTGTTTTAATGTGATAAGCCAATATGTCTTTTAATTGTGTTTAATCCATTTAAATTCAAAGTTATTACTTACAAGGAAGGAGTTACTATTGTCATTTTGTTTTCTGTATTCTTCTATTAGCATTTTTGTCTCTCCTTTCCCATTTCCTTTTTTTCTTTTTTGCAGTGAATGATTTGATTCCCTTCATATTTCCTTTTGTGATTATTCTACAGATATTTTCTTTGTGTTTATCATTACAATTAAATAAAACATCTTAAAGAAATAGCATTGTTTTAAACTGAAAGCAATATCAATCTCAAAAGAAACCTGGTGAAGGGGAAAACCTTCACCGAACAGCGAAAGAAGTTCTAGGACCTCTCAAATCTTATTTGATGTCTTTCTTTTCCAAGCACCTGTCTTCAAAACTGTAGCTTAACTGTGGCACTTGCCTCTATTTTCCAGGGCTTCTAAACTCTAGTGCAAGTTTGTCAATTCCAAGTCAGATGAGACAGAAACCAGTCACTCAAGCAGTTCCTAGACAATCCAGAATGCTGGACACATGGTCTACTTGTTTCCATTCCAAGAGATTTTCCTCCCAGTTACACACTATCTATGTGATGAGGGGGAGGTGTTTGAATTGCCATACCAAACCCTGAGAATCTTCCTATCCTTTCCCTTTCCACCAGCACTCCTTGAGTTTTCTTTCTTTCTTTTCTTTTTTTTTTTTAAATGGTGCTGAGGATTGAAACCAGGGCCTTGTGCATGCAAGGCAAACTACCAATTGAAATATATTCTCAGTGCCACCCCACCCCCAGCTTTAAAAAATTTTTTTAAATTGTAGATGGACATAATACCTTTATTTTGTTTATTTATTTTTATGTGGTGCTGAGGATCGAACCCAGTGCCTCAACATGCGTGAGACAAACACTCTACACTGAGCCACAACCCTGTGTCCCTCCCCTTGAGTTTTAAAATAAGCTGGTGCTATAGCTTCTCAACCAGTCTCTAGTATTCCCACAGAGGTATTATGGTCTGTATACGGGTATCTCTGTGGAAAGTGAATGTGTAGATTCCTAGGCCACCATCTTGCTGACTGGCCCTCTGCTTTTAAGGACTCATGTAACTAGTTTGGGCCCATCTGGGTAATCAGGATAATCTCTCCATGGTAAGGTTCTTAACCTTTATCACATCTACAAGTCCCCTTTGCCATGTAAATACTCTTTTTGAGATTTGGGATATGGATGTCATTAGGGAACCGTTATTATGTGTTTTTTTTTTAACACAGTTCCTTTGAAGAACTTCTACATTAATTTCAACAATAGGGTGGAAAAGAAAGTACTAGTTCTTTTTCATAGAAGGAGACATAGAGCATTTAGATAACCCGGGAAAGCCCTATCATGAGGTTGTTTTGAATCCTTCCAACAGCATTGCCTGAGAAGTGAGACTATCTAACAGAAAGAGCTTAGATAGATGTTTAGGAGCCGAGAAGTAACAACATGGCAGAGCCTTAGAATGACACTCAATACATCTCGCCTCTGTCACCTTTCTCTGTGACAATGTAACTTTGCTACTCCTTCCATCAAGAGGTGGAATATATTTCCCTATTATTTGAATCTGTCTGGATTTGTGACTTTTAAAACCAATAATCATAGCAAAAAAAATATTATGAGACTTCTGAGGCATTTGGTTTTTCCAATTTGAGATTACTATGAAGAGAGCTGGTAATAAATATTCTTTTGAGTATATGTTCTTGGCATGCAATCAGTGGGTCAAAGAGTAGTATATGTTCAAGATTAGTAGATACTGCCATTACCTGCAGAAGTGTAAGGGTTCTAGCTGTACATGTTCACCAACAATTTAGTATTTTCTGATTTCATTTTAGCCATTCTGGTAACCATCCAATGTGTTTTCGATTTATATTTTCCTGATGACTAAAAGCAGTTAAACATTTTCCAGTATTTATTGGCCATTTGGATACTCTCCTTACAAAATGGCTTTTCTGTTTTTTTAAATTTTTGTCCGGTTTTCTTCTGTGTTGATGGTTTTCTCTTATGGATTTGCAGACTTTAAAAAACTTACTTATATTTGGAATATGAATCTTGTGTTGGATACACATGTTGCAAATATTTTCTACTACTCATTGGATTGTGTTTTTTTTAACCATTTTTCTTTTTGTATTGGGGATTAAACCCAGGGGTGCTTAACCACTGAGGCACATCCTCAACCCCCACTTTTTTTGTTTGTATTTTATTTAGAGACATGGTCTCATTGAGTTGTTTACCATCTTACCACTGCTGAGGCTGGCTTTGAACCTCCAAGCCGCTGGGATTACAGGTGTGCACCACCGTGCCTGGCTGTTTTTTTTTTAACTCTTAATAAGAGTTTTGATGGACAGAAATTACTAATCTTACCATAGTCCAACTTCTTTTCCTTCTGGTTAGCACTTTTGTGTCTCATTTAAGAAATCTTTCTCATACTCCAAGGTTACAAAGTTGTTCCATATTTTTCAACAAAACACTTGTGTTGCTTAACCTTTCATATTTAAACCTGATATTCATCTGGAATTGATTTCCTGTGTGGTATGAAGTCATAAAAACTCAGTGTTACTTATTAAAAAGACCACTGGGGCTGGAGATGTGGCTCAAGTGGTAGCGCGCTCGACTGGCATTCGTGCAGCCCAGATTCGATCCTCAGCACCACATACCAACAAAGATGTTGTGTCCGCCGAGAACTAAAAAATAAATATTAAAAATTCTCTCTCTCCTCTCTCACTCTCTCTTTAAAAAAAAAAAAAAAAGACCACTGTATCCCCTTTGTACTGCACTGTGACAATCAAATGACCACTTTCCTTCCCCTCTCCCTTTTCTGAATAAGTAATGGCATTAAATTGCAACAAGAATATTCATTGTAGAAAAATGTAAAAAATACAGTTATACGAAAAGAAAATGATAAAACACCAACAATCTCACCTCCTAGGCATAATTTTAACACTTAAGTGTATATATATATCTTGATCCTTTTTCCTATGGCTATATGCCTACAAATATTTTTTTAAACTGAAATGGGATCACACTGTCAATTCTGGTTTTGAATTACTTTTCATTTAATACATCATGAATATCTTTGATGTCAATAAATATGCAACTAAAATATATATTTTTCAATCTCACCTGGACCATTCCAAATAAAGTATCTGTAAGAGCTGAACATTATTCCTTCTTATAGTGTATTCTCCCAACCTATAATTATTTTGACACTGACTGGTTTCTCTTGGCCCTTCTCCTCCTTAAAGATGTCTAACTAGATTTGCAAATTTCGAAAGTGAAAAACTTGAGAAACTTGCAGACAATCACTTTAGATAAAAACAAAAGTCTCAGTGAGCAATCAGTATACTAGGCTGTTGATTGGCAATGGCTCAATTTTCCTATTACTTCATAGGATAATTGCCTATTTTTTTTTCCTTCTGTTGGAAAATCTCATTGAATTTTCTCAACAAGCTGTAGTTTTGCTATCACAGCACAAATAATAATTCCCCAAGTTCTAGAGTTCTATCTTTAGTTAATCTGAATGTTTATCATCATCTCCATTTATCATTCAAGTGTGTGTGTGTGTGTGTGTGTGTGTGTGTGTGTGTGTGTGTATTTTGCAGCACCCTGTGAATGTTAGGCAAGGCTTCACTACTGAGCTATATCCCCTCCCATCATTTAACTTTTCAAGCTCAGTTTTCTACAAAGATGAATAATGTAAATACTTCATAGGATTGTTATGGGAATTAAATGAGTTGATGTTTGAAAATTGTTTAAAACAATACCTGGTACAGAGGACATTATTATTTCAAAATGCTTTTCCTCTGGAAGATTATATAGATGATATAGTTTTCTATGTCCTTCAAGATTCATATAAGTTAAAAAGATTACCTTCTCGCCCTGGCTTTTAAAAATCCAAATGGCAAAGATTAAGGAAACAATGTTAATTCTGTGCTAGGGGGTTTGCAGTGAAACTAGTAACCTCATATATAGGTGATAGTTCTGGAAACCTAAAAAATCTTTCCAAAGAGCAAGTAGGCAATACTCCTTAATAGATTTGATGCAACAATTCCAAAAAATAGACTTTTCCAGATAGCAGATATCACTGTACCATTTATGACACATTTGGAAAAAAAAAAAACCCTAAAGTCCCCCAAGGAAATTAAAGTATGATTATTTATTTTTTTGTTTTGGTATCGGGGATTGAACTGAGGGACACTCAACCACTTGAGCTACATCCCCAGCCCTATTTTGTATTTTATTTAGAGATAGAGTCTCACTGATTTGCTTAGTGCCTCAAGGTTGCTGAGGTTACCTTTGAACTTGTGATCCTCCTGTCTCAGCTCACAGGCCATTGGGATTACAGGTGTGCGCCACCACAACCAGCCAAGGGTGACAGTTTCTAAACTGGACTTCCCAGTCATTAGTAATGTATTCAAATAACTGTTTTTTCTTTTCTTTTTATTTTTTGGTACTAGAGATTAAACCCAGGGGCACTTAACCACTGAGCCACAACCCCAGACCTTTTTTATATTTTATTTGGAGACAGGGTCTTCCTGAGTTGCTCAGGGCCTAAGTTACTGAGGGTGGATTTGAACTCACCATCCTCCTGCCTCAGTGTCCCAAACCACAGGGATTATAGGTGTACGCCACCAGCCTGGCTCAAATAACTTTTATTCTTTTAAATCTGAATGTTTCATTTTAAAAATTTGTTTCTTTTAGATATACATAGCAGTAGAGTATATTTTTGACATATTATATATACATGGAATATCAATTAACTTTAATTAACCCTTCTTGTGGTTGTATATGATATGAAGTTTCACTGGTGATATATTAATATATAAACATATGAAAGTTATGTCTGATTCATTCTTCTGTCTTTTCTATTCCCTCCCCTCTCCCTTCTCTTCATTTTCCTTTGTCTAATCCACTGAATTGATCTATTCTTCCCTCTTCCCCTTTTTTTATGGGTTAGCATCCACATATCAAAGAGAGCATTCAGCCTTTGGTTTTTTGGGACTGGCTTATTTCACTTAGGAGGATAGTCTCCAGATCTATCGATTTACAATTATTTTTTAGGGCTAAGTAATATTTCACTGTGTATATAAATATTTTCTTTATCAAAAGGACTTAAAATCAGCATACTACAGTGATACAGCCATACTGTTTATAGCAGCTCAAATAACTTTTCATGGCAAGATAAAATGCTTATCCCATAGGGTTAGGTGATGAAAGCAAGATGTAAAACTAAATATAGTGTGATACTTTTTATTAAAAAAAAAAGCCTCATGTAAAAGATGGGAAAAATAATTGGGGTGGCTGGGGTTGTGGCTCAGTTGTACTGTGCTCGCCTAGCACGTGCGGGGGCCCTGGGTTTGGTCCTCAGCACCACATAAAAATAAACAAACAAAATAAAGGTATTTGTCCATCTACAAAAAATAAAATAAATAATTGGGAATGGTGGTGCTCATATGAAATCTCAGTCACTTAGGAGAAAAATTGCAAGTTCAAAGACAGCCTGGGCAATTTAGTGAGACCCTGTCTCAAAATAAAATTTAAAAAAGGCCAAGGATGGGGCTGGAGATGTGGCTCAAGTGGTAGCGCGCTCGACTGGCATGCGTGCAGCCCAGATTCGATCCTCAGCACCACATACAAAGATGTTGTGTCCGCCGAAAACTAAAAAATAAATATTAAAAAAAAAAAAAAAAAAGGCCAAGGATGTAGCTTGAGATAGAGCACTTGCTTAGCATGTGTGAGGCTCTGAGTTCAATCCCCAGTACTGAAAAAAAAGCGGGGAATACATATACTAAAATATTAACGATGCCTGTCTCTGAGTAGTACAATTATGAAAATTGCCCTCTTCTTACCCTTATTTTCTAAATTTTATATAATCAAAATAGTATTTAAAATACAAAAAAATATTTCAAAACATATTTTTATATATAACAGGGCACAGAGTATGTAACTGAAGTAGAAATTGTTTGCCAATAGTTGAGCAAACATACTTGTGTGCCGCAGTCTGGCTGGGTACGATTCAGAAGCCACTTGTCAAAAGAAACGAACTTTATTTTTAGAACCACACACACCAAACAAAATAGCTCCTCAGGAAAAACCCTTGAATTTTAGGTGGATGGACCATGGTTGAGGATAATAGAACTCCTAAATAATTAATTGGAAAATTTAATTGTACTTTATCTATTGCTATCTCTAGATTATAATTTTTTAATAAGTTTGTAAGTGTGGCATAACATTCTAGCAATGTGTTTTTATCTTTGTGTGCTAATAATACATCATCCATATAGTGAAAGATTTGTAGTTCAGGATTTTGATTTCTAAGTGGCTGGATTACTTTGTTAACATAAATTTGACACATAGTTGGGCTGTTAGCCATCCCTTGAGGGAGTACTTTCCATTCATATCTCTGATCAGGATCTTCATGATTTAGTGCAGGGATAGTAAATGCAAAACATGGACTATCCTCAGGATAAATTGGAATTGAAGAAAAACAATCTTTAATATCTATAACTAAAACATACCAAGTTTTTGGCAAAGCAGACAATTGAGGAATCCCCAATTGAGCAGGTCCCATAATAACCATCTCATTATTAATGGCTCTTAAATCTTGCAATAATATCCATTTACCAGATTTCTTTTTGATGACAAAACTGGGAGTATTATGGGGAGATACAGAAGGTTGTATATGTCCTTCCGCTAATTGCTGTTTGACCAGGTCATGGGCTGCTTGTATCTTTTCTTTAGTCAGGGGCCACTGAGGAACCCATACTGGTCTTTCTGATTTCCAAGTAATTTTTATTGTCTCAGTGGCCCTTTCTGAAAATCCAACCCATGTCCGTCCATTCCTTGATCTATTTGTATTGATGCTGCTATACCTTGTTCTTGTTTTTCTAATCTTTTTTCTTTCCTAAAAGCTTGTCTAGTCATAATCGTGGGTGCATTTTGGTTGATGTTATTTGTTAATGTCAAACCTAATTGATCTAGGACATCTCGTCCCCATAAATTTACGGGAAGATGATCCAATACATATGGCTGTATAGTTCCTTCACATCCTTCAGGATCCTTCCAATCTAATACCAATGCACTTCTCCTAGGCCTCGAAGCGTTTGAGTGGCTTGTTGTAATGGCCAATATTTTGGCCATTCTTGACGAGAGATGATGCTAAGGTCTGCACCTGTATCCAGTAGCCCATTAAATTCATGTCCTTGAATATTTAGTTTTAGCATGGGGCGAGAATCTAAATTTAAAGAAAGCATAGCCCAATCTACACCTGTGGAGCCTAATCCCTTGGAACCTCTTTCTACAGCACGACTGGAAAATTTATCATGTAGGCTTGGTATTATTAGTAACTGTGCTATTCTATCATCAGTCGGCAGCTCTTGTGAGGTCCATATTTGGACACAATGTACCATAGCACTTTTTAAAAAAAAATATTTATTTTTTAGTTGTAGGTGGATACAATATGTTTATTTTATTTATTTATATGTGGTGCTGAGAATCGAACCCAGGGCCTCACACTAGCTAGGGGAGTGCTCTACCACTGAGCCACAATCCCAGCCCTGTACTGTAGCACTTTTAAAGAAAAAAATTGATAAATTTTCCTCTGCTCTGGGGATTGAACTTGGAGCCTCATGCATAAAAATTTTGTTCAATAATATAATATAAAGACAACTTTAGAATTTTATTAGAACTATAAATTGAGTTACTATAAATAATACTCTATATGAGCACAATAGATATGTGAAAATCTGTACTGAAAATGCACATTTAAAAAATATTTTTTTTGGTTGTAGATGGACACAATACCTTTATATATATTTATTTATTTTTATGTGGTGCTGAGGATTGAACTCAGGGACTCACATATGCTAGGTGAGAACTTACCACTGAGCCATAACCCCAGCCCCTGAAAATGCACATTTCTAATAAGTTTATTTTCTGATACTCTTAGATGGTATCAACGTTTTTAAACCCTAGCTAGATGAGATTGAGAGGATATAATACAATTGCTATTATTATTCTAGCCCCATAATATATAAACTATATTTAGTTCTGAAGAAAGTTTTGAACCCTTTCTACACTGGCTACTGTCTACAATAGGGATGTTGGTAGTTTAAAGAAATAGGTTAAATATTAGTACACTGAAGTACACATTTGTTTAACAAATGCTCACTGTGTGATAACTGCTATAGTTAAAGTGTAGGATATATATAAAGGATAGCTAATTCTGTCTAAGGGAGTCTGGAAAAGCTTCTTAGAGGAACAGCCACTGAACTGTTTTTTTAGGATGGATAAGGGAGGAAAAGAACACCAGGCACAACAGACAGTGTATGCAAAAGAAAGCATGAAAATGTAAGAAAAGATTATACTCACTTATATGAGATATATATGTATTTTATAGCTTTGTGTCTGGGCAATGGCATGGGAAAGTTAACCTAAGATTCTTTGTTCTAGGGCTGGGGATGTGGCTCAAGCGGTAGCGCGCTCGCCTGGCATGCGTGCCGCCCGGGTTCGATCCTCAGCACCACATACCAACAAAGATGTTGTGTCTGCCAAGAACTAAAAAATAAATATTAAAAATTCTCTCTTACTCTCTCTCTCTCACTCTCCTCTCTCGCTCTCTCTTTAAAAAAAAAAAAAAAAAGATTCTTTGTTCTAGAATTCTATGACCCATATTAGGGTATCTGCCATGTAAAACTCCAAATGCAAATAGCTAAGCAAGATATGAAGAATTAATCTGAGGGTGTTCATTACTTACATTAAAATTCCATTTTATTCTTTTAGTTCATTGCTAATAAGGTAGTTTACAAAGAAAGAGTAGCATTTAAAAATAATAATGGGAGGGGTATATGGGAAAGAGGGGTAATTACCAGATAATTTGTCTACTTTCAGCCTTTTTCTTTTTTTTTTATTATATATATATATATATATATATATATATATATTTTTTTTTAGAGAGAGAGAGAGAGAGAGAGAGAGAGAGAGAGAATTTTTAATATTTATTTTTTAGTTCTCGGCGGACACAACATCTTTGTTGGTATGTGGTGCTGAGGATCGAACCCGGGCTGCACGCATGCCAGGCGAGCGCGCTACCACTTGAGCCACATCCCCAGCCCCCAGCCTTTTTCTTAATTCAAAGAAAAAAACACATTTGATTGAAGACCTTTAGAAAAGTACTTAAAATTAGTTTTGTATTTTCTTTTCCCCCACTACTGGGAACAGGTCCTCAAATATGATAGGTAAATGTTCTGCTACTGAGCTCCACCCCAGCCCTGTATATGTATTTTTAACATCTTTAAGGAGACACAATTTATATACTTATTTAAAAATTTTAAGGAATATTTAATACATCTGTAATCTTACCAGATTACACACTGATGTTTTAGTGTATGTCTTTTATTTTTGCTAGATTTTTTTGGTGATATAAGCAACCTGGCTTCAAGCAGCAAAAGACATTACTAATTATAAAATTGACTTAAAAAAAAAACTCCTAAAACAAATATGTAAAAATTATCACAAATTTTTACCAGTGATTATTATCTTGGGGAAGACAGAAAGGGGCCAAAATTACTAAAGGGGTAGTAAAGGCCAAAGAATATTTTAGTTTTATCTTTAATGATTAAAAAAGAACAGATTCAAGGCTGGGGATGTGGCTCAATGGTACAGTGTTTGCCTAGCATGTGCAAGGCCTAGGTTTAGTCTCTAGTACAGCAAAAACAAAAACACACATTTATTACTACATTAAACATTAATAAAAAAAGAAAAAATCTAAATATATAAGAAGACTTGCCACATTTATAAAATAAATTTTAAAGGGAGAGATTATGGTAAATGAAAGAGAACTGACATTTAGTCTTGGCAGGGAGAATAATTTCAGGAGTCCTGTTCTGCCACTTTTTCACTTCCCCTACAATAATTTCCTGACTCATTAGTTTCAAAACCATTACTGGTTTCACATGATTGAGAAATGTTGGAATCATCACAGTCCTCAGAAATTCAATTAGCCAAACTGTTTTTTTAATTTTTTATTTCCCTCCAGGAATATGTTTCCAATTATTGACTTTCAGAGACTCTTAAGAGAAACACTGATTAGAGTCTAACAACTTAATTCAACAAACACATTAAACACTCATATATTTTAAAAATATTCAGGACTTACTGGGAGTTAGAGCAACAAATACTCCAGAAGGAGATTAAATAATTAAGCTGCATAATTGTTTTCTTCTTTTTTTGGAAGTATAGGGGATCGAACCCAGAACTTCACACATGCTGAGCAAGTGCGCTCTACCACAGCTATATTCTCATTCCTGTGTTTTTACTTTTAAAGAGCATATAATTCATCTGGGATTTGGTGGCTTGCAGTTCATTCTCATTGTGGTGGTACTGGGGACATCAGATAAAATATCACGAATATCAAATGATTGGGACCTAGGGTATTCACTGTGCATTAATAGTCAGCAGCTGTTCATACCGCAGGCAGGTGCAAAGTTTAAAACATCTCATTTCACAATTTTTCTCTTTAATAGTTCTTTTTCTAATTGAGGTGGAGTTAGAATTTTTGCAGCCAGTATTCTATATTTACAGCAGCTAGAAACAAGAAAGAGATATAAAGCATAGATAACTCAAGAAGGGAAAAATACTAAAGATGGAATGAACTTCTGTGAGAAGTCTGTGCTGTCCTGGTAGTCCCATGTGATGTCTCTTCTTGAAGTCTTCTTCAAAAGCTGCCTTGGGCCACATACACTTTGCAGTCCTCTATTATGTTATAGTATAATAATAAATAATACACCTCTAAGCTACCTAGGCAGAAGCACATAATATTTTATTATATTGTTACATGGAGCTCTCTCCATGAAAGTGTTTTTAATATAACTGCCCACCTACCCAAGAAGAATAGTTGAATTAAATATCCAATTAACAAAAGATGTTACAGAAAATATATGTAGGATTAAAAAAAGAAAAAAGGACAGAACCTCAATTCTTTATTTGTAGTTTTCATATCCAAGAACTATGGATTGTTTCTTCACAAGTTTGGTGACAAAACCTGACATGACTTAACCTGAGGCTCTTTACATTCTTTAGTCATCACCTTCAGTGGGGCTATTCATAACTCACCACAAAAGTAGGAGTGCATTTGATAATGGGTTTCTACCCTGGACTTTTTTTAGTAGCTTTGAGTGAAATATTCTATGTAGATCCTATTAGTTTTTTAAATCCTGAAAAATTTTGATTCCCAAACACAACTAACCCTAAATTTTCAAACAAAGGATTGTATAGTAATCTCTCTCCACACTGTTAATGACAAGGTGATTGTACCAAACCTAAAGCTGGTCCCAGTAAGTACTTTTGTCCCTTAGTATGTCATGAGGATGAATTTCTAGGAAAAGAGGAAAGGCATGTTCAAATAACACATGGGCTGCATGAAAAACCGACAGCAATGACAAGAGATGCAGATGCAAGACAGTGCACAATTACCAGAAGCTATCAACCCCAGCGCTCTGCTGATTGTTGTTTCCCTAAAAACAAGACATTCCATTCTGTTGATGCTCTGCTGATTGTTGTCTCCTTAAAAACAACACATTCCATTCTTTTGATGCTTCCTTTAGATACAGTGCTTTAAATACAGATATTCTTAATTCTGGGGTTCTCAACCTGGCTAGATATTAAAATCTATCAGAGGGTTTTGTAAAAATACCCAATGCGGAGTAGGCTACATAAAGAGAGAGCAAGGACATCATTTTAAGACATTTTGATTTACTTGGTTTAAAAAAGGGCCTTGGTAACAGAGTTTAAAAAAAAAAATCTCTACATGATTTTCATGTGCACCCAAAGCTTTATAAAATTTCAATTTCCAGGCTATATCCTATATTAGCTAAGTCAGAATTTGGGGGCATGGATCTTAGACACAAGTTTTGATTTTTAAAAACACGCAGGCCAGATGCAATGGCACATACCTATAATCCCCGGAAATTGAGGCAAGAAGACTGCAAGTTAGAGGCCAGCCTCAGCAACTTAGCAAGACCCTGTCTCAAAAAAAAAAAAAAAAAAAAAAAAGGGAGGGGTGCAGTGCCCCTGAGTATTGAACTCCGGTACTAAATTTTTTTTTTTTTTTAATTGCCCAGGTGCTTCCAAAGTATACCTAATTTCAAAACCAATGTTGTGATCCAATGAGTTGATTGAATGACTTAAGAATTAAGGATGTAAACTATTTTGTTTTCCTTCCTAAACCAGTCAGTTCCAAATCATCACTACAGTTGGGTCACCACTGAAGAATTCTAAGCTGTCTCCACTCTCAGCTGGCTTACTCATGGAGTCCTTTCCCAACTTTTTTAAGGGGAAAGGGAAGAATGGTACAGAAATGACAGGAGAAACATCTTAAGATATATTTGGTAAAGTACTCTGTTCCTTGTTAAAACTTCTAGTACATGGTAGGTCACAGTGAAGAACAAATTTGAAAATTTTAAAGCTACAGTGTAAAGGAGGGCACAAATTAGAAGGTATGTAATAGGAAATCAAAGTATTTTTCCAGTCATTTATAAAAGAAAGCTAGAAAATGCATTTAAAAATCACCCTTTTGTATAAGTAAAAAGAATCAATTAAAAAAATAGGTAAGTGAAAGGAAGTCTAACAGGGTAGAGGAAGGAGAATGGGGGAGGAGAGGAAGGATTGAGACCTGAAATCAAACTCCATGCATAATTAATTGGTCAGGATGAACCCAACCACTGTGTATAACTATAATGATCTAATAAAACAACAACAATAAAAACTAATGTCTTGGGTCGGGGTGAAGGCAGAAAGGGAGAGGGGAAGTGCTGGAAAGTGATACTGGTCAAATTTTACTGTTATATTGTATGCATATAGGAATATGTAACAAATCTCATCATTATGTACGACCATAATACACCAATGAAAAAATGTGAAAAGAGAAAAAAATTGAATTCAATATAGTTTATTTTCAGTGCACAACTGAAATATATAATAAGGTGCACTTTTTTAGATAATTTTCTTTGATTTTAGTTAGAAATTATTTTCACACTTTCTAATGGTCATATGAAAAATAAATTTACCTTTTTTCATTATTAACCTGGAGTGAGAGAATAATGTCACATAATTCACTAGGACTAATCTTTGCACTTTTCATAATTACTTGTGACTGGCAAGGTAATGAGAGAAGGTCAGGATAGTATGCTTACTGAGGTTTCCACACAAGATAGCTTAAGCCATTAAAAATGAATATAACATTGGGGTAATTTGTACAGTGACATTTTTCTGTTACAATTAGGAACCATTTTAAAATGTCATCACTCTCAATCCTGACACTGGTTTAAACAAAGCAAAATAAAATTTCCATTGACTATGTAGATCTTTCAGTTCGATATATAGCAATATGTAAAGAAAATGTAGCTCCCCTGATCAAGAAGCTACATTCAGCAGAAGGAAAATATGCATAAGTTCTATGTAATTTTCTCTTTCTCTAGAAAGATACTAGCTTTTAAAGTGAGTTGATGAAATTGTGGAATTCCATCATAATAGAATACGGAAATAGTTCACATTTTCACTTTAACATTACAATTATTATTTATTGTTAGGATAAAACTTAGAATTGCAAATTTATTTGAACTCACCAGTTTCAACTAGTGGAAATGAAATAAAGTTCACTCTCTGGGCCAAAACCCCCAAGCAGCTGTTGGGAGCAAGAGGGCAATAAGAACAGAAGAAAATAGATTCACTGCATTGTTATCAAGAATGGGTTTCCCTGCTATGTGCTTTGCATTATTTGTAGGGTTGTTGACTACCATGCCAGTGCTTTCATCCAAACCTGGAATAGAAAAGAAGCAAATAAGAAGATTCAAATACTAGATTAAAAAAAGAAAATTGGCTTTTTCTCCAAAAGAGACCACCTTTGAAAAACTCTCAGTGACTTGTACAATGACCTTAGTAAATAATTTAAATGGTGAGATACATGGAACCTTTGATTACAAAAGGCCTCTTTGAATAAATAAGTTTCAGCACATCTCAATAATATTCTCTCAATACTTCTGGAGTTCCTTCGGAATTAGAATGGAGAACAATAAAAGGACAGGTGGCCCGAAACTGGCAGGCTAGGCCTGCCTTCCCAGTAGTTTCCCATCAAAGCCAACCTGTGAGGCTCCTCAGAATAGGGGTGAATGTATAGCCTCAGCACTGGACACACATGGACCAGCATGGTGATGAAAAAAGAATGCTATGGTTTGAGTGTTTGTCTCCCTCCAAGATTCATGTTGGAATCTAAGACCCAATGAGATAGAATTAAGAGTTGGGGCCTTTGGGGAAGGGATCAAGTCATGAGGAATTCTATCTCAAGAATGGGATTAATGCCCTTATATAAGAGGCTCCTGAGAACTGCCTTGTTCTTTTGCCTGTCTGCCTTTCACCATGGAAGGATGCAGCAACAAGTATCATCTTGGAAGCAGAAAGAGAATAGTGTCTTGTTCTTGAACTTCCCAGCTTCTGAAACTATGACAAGTAAATTACTTTATTGTTCTCTTTGCAAATTACCCAATATAAGGCATTTTTTCATAGCAGTACAGACTAAAACAGAAGCATACAAAGATTTAGGGAATAAACTAACCTCTTCCACTGCTCACATTTTATTTTTCAACTCACTCAGTGTAAGAAGTTTTCCCTTCTAGAACCCATTTCAAATAAAACTTAGGCTTCTTAAAAAAACAAAACAAAACAAAAAAACCCACATGTACTATTGTGTAGACAGAGTCTCTGTCTCTTTAGTATAAGTTAAAACCAGATTGCTTCTTCCTAAGCATCTGAATGAAATTAGTAAAACTGAGAGAACAAACATTCTGACAAGTGGAGAGGTGAGTAAAAGGATAAGTAGATTATCTTGGGTTTGAAGAGCATGGGATGGACTGAACTCAGGGAACCTTCTCTAGCCTTCAGTCTCTTCATGATGTCAATCAACGGAGAAAATATAGTTGGTGACATGTGCAGGAAATACACACCTAACATGAAATATCCGTAGAATGAAAGGGCCAGACAGCACCAGAAGCAAGACACAGAATTTTGAGGAAAACTGACTCTCCCATTTACCTTGAGTGGGACTTAAAACTCAATGGTGGCATGCAACTGTAGCCCTAGCTCCTTGGGAGGCTGAGGCAGGGGCATCACTTGAGCCCAGGCGTTGAGACTAGCCCGGGATATCTAGTTAAATACTACCTCAAGGGCTGGGGATGTGGCTCAGCGGTAGCGCGCTCGCCTGGCATGCGTGCGGCCCGGGTTTGATCCTCAGCACCACATACAAACAAAGATGTTGTGTCCGCCGAAAACTAAAAAATAAATATTAAAAAAAAAATACTACCTCAAATAAAACAAACTACTCCAAAACTCAATGGTGAAGACATCAAGCATGGGGGCTGGGGATGTGGCTCAAGCGGTAGCGCGCTCGCCTGGCATGCGTGCGACCCGGGTTCGATCCTCAGCACCACATACCAACAAAGATGTTGTGTCCGCCGAGAACTAAAAAATAAATATTAAAAAAAAATTCTCTCTCTCTCTCTCTCTCTCCTCTCTCACTCTCTCTTTAAAAAAAAAAAAATATAGTTCAGTGTTAAAGTTTAAAAAAAAAAAAAAAAAAGACATCAAGCATGATATCACCGTAGGAAAGTAGGTAATGTGTATGTAGTCATATTAGTACAATAACTATCTATCAAATGGACTTGAAGAAAACAAATGGAAGGAGGTGCATTAAAATGAGCTGATCCTAAATGTCCTACTTTCCTGGGATTAGATGGCTCATAATCAAAAGTGTCTATTCCTTGCACTAATGTATCTTCCCCTCTAATCACTGCTCTGTAGAACTCATTCTTTTTCAATGAATTTAACACAAAAGAATTAAAAAAAAAAAAAAAAACAAAACTGTGGAAGAGATTCTTCCCTGTCATTTCTGGTCCTTCAACAATCCTGTATCTTTGGGTTTCTTTTCCTTTTTACATCTTTAAAATAAAAATTCCATATCTTCCCCCATTTCTTTGAAAAACCAATAAATTACAATAATGTAATGGTCTTACCAGTAAATTGCATTGTTGCCCCTAAATATGAGTCCACAATTGATCCTAGCAATCCAGCTAGACCTCCAAATGCAATAATGGGCCACTGTGGAGCAGAAATGTCTAAATCACTCACAAAAACCAACTGTGTGAGGAAGTATGCAATGCCCACAAAGGTACCACCAAGGAGACTTGAGGCAAGTCCCACCATTGTAACACCTCCATTGGTTCCTAAGAAGAAACATAAATAAAATCATCTGGTTAATAATCAGTACATAGTCAAACAAAGTCAAACAAAGCTATGTAAAGTTAATTACATAGCTTTGTAACATTATGGTAGCTATGTAATTAACATTAACTTGAAAGAGTTCTCTTTTTAATTAAAAAAATTTAAGTGAATCATAAAATTGTATATATTTATGGTATACCATGTAATATTCTGATACATGTATATATTGTGCAGTGTTCACATCAGGGTATAGATATCTCCTCAAAAATTTACCATCTTATCATGTTTAAGGGGAAAAAATTGAAAATCCTTTCTTACAACTTTCTAAACATATACAATACATTACTATTAACTCTAGTTACCCTACTATGCAATAAAACAGCAGAAGTTCTTGCTCCTATATAACTTAGTCCCCAGTAATTAAACTTTCCCCATCACTCTCTCTTCCCTATTCTCCCTAGCCTCTGGTAATCACCATTATAAACTCAACTTCTATACGGTCTACTATTTTGGATTACAAATATAAGTGAGATCATGCGGTACTTGTTAGAAAGAGTTCTCTTTAATGCAATCTCTAGACTATAGCCTATTTAGAAAATAGTCCTTTTTCTTCAGTTAACACTCAACATTCTAGTAGTGAACCAGAATGGTTCAGTGGAGCTAGAATGCTATTTCTCTGTGCCTTAGTTTCCTTTTTTTTAAAACAATGAAAACAATACAAGAACAAATTCATGGGCTGGGGATGTGGCTCAAGCGGTAGCCCGCTCGCCTGGCATGCGTGCGGCCCGGGTTCGATCCTCAGCACCACATACCAACAAAGATGTTGTGTCCGCTGAGAACTAAAAAATAAATATTAAAAAAAAAATCTCTCTCTCTCTCTCTCTCTCTCCTCTCTCTTAAAAAAAAAAAAAAAGAACAAATTCATATGATTATTATGAGTACTAAGTGATATTCTATATAAAGCAGCCAGGATAGTGCTTTGAACATAGTAGGTCTTCAAAATGTTAGCTATTGTAAGAATGATGATAATAAAGAAGAGGAATAAAAAAGGAAGATGAGAAGAAGGTGGAAAAGAAAGGAAGGAAGACAGAAGATTTTAAAAAGGAAGTAGAAGCAGTTGCTAATGGTAATAGGGGACTGAGATATACCTACATAAATCCTTCACTATCCACACGGGATTGGTTATACCAAAATCCTCGAATGCTCAAGTACCTCACATAAAATGGTGTAGTACCTGCACATAACCTATGCACATCCCACCTTTCACATAATTTAAATGTTCTCTAGATTACTTATAATAAATACTAACACTACACAAACGCTGTTTAAATATTATTATACTGTATTATTTAGGAATAATTGTAAGAAAAAAATCTAAGTGTTCAGTACAGACAAAATTATTTTTCTTCAGATATTTTTAATCCACTGTTGGTCGAAACAATAGTTTGAAAGGCTATGTTAAAAGTACTTATTACATAATAGAATCCCAAGAAAAACTCTATTCCTTATATTTTCCTTTCCCACTGATTAAGTCTGTGGGTCGGTCTCTATATTCTTGTACTGTATATCCAGGTCTTGTTAATGTTTCCATCAAATATTAGTTAATATCAATAATTTAATATCCTATAGCAATTTTCCGATTAAGAAAACCAAATAAAATTCTTAAAAGGCACTTAAATACATTAACAGGGGTGTTTTTGTTTTTGTCTTGAAACTCAAATCAAGACTCACCCACTGGAACTTTCTCCCAGGTTGTTATTAGCCTTGGCGGGCTTTTACTCAGTACTGTGCCAACTTCTGAAGCCCAGGTGTCTCCAGCAGAGCAGGCCAGTGCAGCCAAGAGAGATAAACACATCCAGGAAGCAGTGTACTGCTTAGAAAAATCGATTGGCATTTCCCCGGGGCCATTTTCTATCATGTACAGTAGAGCCAGCTCAGTAGGCACAGCTCCATTACAGAACACCTGGATCCAATTCCTCTGCCCTCCTGGAAACAAAGAAGTACATAAAAAACATAAGAAATGTTTTCTTCTAAAAAGGAAATGCATGCAGTTATAAGAACTTTATCTTAAAGTGTAGAAAAATAAAAATGACTAAATTTTTTTAAAAAAGTTTTAAGAGTAATATGGCACACATTCACCCTCTTTTTATGCTGGTATTAATAATCTAAAATAATTAATGATAGACTCTAGAGCTTCTAAAATGTTGCTGTTACTTCCTATTGCAGTAAAGTAAATGATAAATAAAGCTACTAAAGTAACTCTCAAAACTGATCTGCTGACAGTCTAAATATGTTCTGATTAAAAGCTTATGTTATTAAATTCCATTTAAAAAAAAAAAGCTTATGTTAGGATAAAACAGTTTACCATTTTGAGTAATGTTGAATGTAATTAATTTTACCTTCCTTATATTCTGAATCTAAACGCTTCTTTGCTTCTCCTTTCCATTTTGTGAGTTTTGAAGAAGAAAGGAAAAACATCAGCAAAGAGGTAAAAAAGCTGAAATTTGCAATCGTTAGGATAAATCCAACCACTAGCCCTGAAAGAAACATATAGACACAGAATTATACTTAATCCATATATTAGTGCTGAAAAACAATGGTGTTTTTCAGTAATTTTCATATTACAACATGAATGTACACTTCTAATACATTTGCAATTTACTAAACTATTACCAAACAGTAAACTGAATGTCATTTTAATTCACTGATAAAATTTTTTTTGCCATATTTTGATCTCCTTTCAAACAATGTTTTATTATTTGAGACAGCTGTTTTATAATCAAATTGCAAAACAGAATAAATGGCAGTGATTTTATTATTAAACAATACATATTACACACATACACTCAAATACATAGTTTGAATAGAAGGCTAATCTAGAGAATTTTCAAATTACTGTGGCCCTCTCTGAGGTTGTAAAGATTACGGTTTTTCAAGTTTCTTTTACGATTTTCCCCTATAGCCTGGATTTTTTTTTCCCCTAGTTTACAGAGGAAAGTCAAAGTTAATCTTTTTTTTTTTTTTTTTTTTTTTTTTTTTTTTTTAAAGAGAGAGAGAGAGAGAGAGAGAGAGAGAGAGAGAGAATTAGAATTTTTTTTTTAATATTTATTTTTTAGTTCTCGGCGGACACAACATCTTTGTTGGTATGTGGTGCTGAGGATCGAACCCGGGCCGCACGCATGCCAGGCGAGCGCGCTACCGCTTGAGCCACATCCCCAGCCCCAAAGTTAATCTTTTTATACTTTTCTATAAAAACTTTCATATGTTCTCTTGCTGAACCTCAAACTATGGTGAGGGGAGTTTTTCTTAGCTAAACTGTCCTATGTAAATCCATAAAATGTTACATGCAACTAAAAATGGAATATGTTCTGTGAATGTTATTTTATACTCTTAGACTTTTCTGTCTCTTTAGATATTTTCCCCCACTTCAGTGCTGAACCCAGGGATGCTGAGCTATATCCCCAGCCATTTTTATTTTTTTTTGAAACAGGGTTTCAAACTTGCAATCTTCCGGGGCTGGGGATGTGGCTCAAGTGGTAGCGCGCTCGCCTGGCATGCGTGCGGCCCGGGTTCGATTCTCAGCACCACATACAAAGATGTTGTGTCCGCCAATAACTAAAAAATAAATATTAAAATTTAAAAAAAAACTTGCAATCTTCCTATCTCAGCCTCCTAAATCACTGGGATTACAGGTGTATGCCACCATGCATAGCTGTCTCTAGATTTTGTGGAGGTAAACAAAGAAGAAAGACTGCATTTATTCATTTTTCAAAGGGTGACTGATTACAAGGAAGTCTTTTTTTTTTGAGGGGAGAGAGAGAGAGAGAGAGAGAGAGAGAGAGAGAATTTTTTTAATATTTATTTATTTTTTTAGTTCTTGGCGGACACAACATCTTTTTTTTTTAAAAAAATATTTATTTATTTATTTTTTAGTTCTCGGCGGACACAACATCTTTGTTTGTATGTGGTGCTGAGAATCGAACCCGGGCCGCACGCATGCGAGGCGAGCGCGCTACCGCTTGGGCCACATCCCCAGCCCCACAAGGAAGTATTATACAATCTGTAGTTCAGCCAGGAAAACAAAGAAGGAAACTTATATTTCATGACACAGGAGGAGGGGGGAAAGCAAAGAAAAGATTGTAATCTCTCAGTGATGTGGGAGACTAAGGCAGGGGGATCACAAGTTCAAGACTAGCTTCAACAGCTTAGTGGGGCCCTGTGTCAAAATAAAAAATAAAAAAGAACTGGGGATGGAGCTCAGTGGTAGCATGCTCCTGGGTTCAATCCCTAGTACTTGCCATAGGTTATACAGGAAGGTGGTTATAAAGCCTCTCTCTAGGTAATTCCACAGGGAAGAGTAAACATATTCTGGAATGGGTTAGCCTTAAAGGCCTTTTATTACAAAATTTGAAATTATTCTTGTGAATAAAATTTGGTGGTAGAGGGAGTAAAGTACCTTCATATTTATTATAATGGTTAGTTAACCCTATAAAAATGAGTCAAAATATAATGAGTGAAATTAGCCATCTATAAAGATGACAAAAACGTAAAAGAGACAAGTGTGTGAATCTTAAGGATACACCAAATTCAATCAAGGTGACCCCAGGAAGTCATATGGGGATGTGACTGCCCTGAGAACATCTTAACCCAATGAATACCACTTTCCATTTGAAGAGTATGCTAATAGCTGGCCCCAGTGGCACAAACCTGTAATCCCAGTAGCTCAGGAGGCTGAGGCAGGAGGATCTTAAGTTCAAAAACAGACTTAGCAACTCAGTGAGATGCTGTCTCAAAACAAACAAAACAAACAAACAAAATACACCCCCCCAACACACACACACATAAAGGGTTGGGGATGTGGTCCAGTGGTTAGCATCCTTGGGTTCAATCTCTGGTATTAAAAAAAAAAAGTGTGCTAACAGATGGATGTTAAGAGACTTCTTTTACTGTGGATCATTTTTATAAAACACTTTTTTTCTTTAATGACATTGTCACTTTTGCCTCATTCAAATAAAAAATATCATAGCACATTATTGTACTTACTCTTGGTGCTCCAAGTGTCCCAGATTTTGTCCAGTAGGAGTCCCTTTAAGCTGGCTGCTAGGCTCTTTTGACATGACCCCATCCTCCCTCTCCCCCCCAATATAAAAAGATATTTTAGGCTCATCCCAAACCTAACTTGCCCCATCCCTGGAGGCAGCCATTTCTCTGAGAAGTTGATTAATTTTAGTAGGCATTGAGACCAAGATCTAGGCTCTCAATGTACTCTCATGGTTACTAGGGTATTTTTGTCATATGTGGCGAGGGCAAGAGAATGCACATGCACATATAAATATACAGACAACTACATACATAAGTATATACACACATACATACATATTTTAGAGATGACAAGATCACACCAATTCTAATCTATCCCTATAGATTCTCTCTTGCCTTCCCCTATTCCTTGCTCTGATTTTTTTTTTTTTGTCCTTAATAAGGAGCCTTGATTCCAACAACAATGACAAATTCACTCATTACCTCAATCCTACATTGATTTACAATTGTCTCAGAATTGCACCACCCAAACTAAAACAAAAATGTTTACTATAAATAGCCTACTTGTTTACAATTTTTCTTCTCTTCAACCTAAGACTGAGGATACATAGTTTACATAGTTAAATATTGTATCATACTCTTTGTTTTTTCCTTTCAGTGTACTTATTCATTTGAAATGCAATTGGGTTTGTTTCAGTCTATTTCCAATTTTAGATTTTTCCCACCTCCCATCCTTACTGATACAATTTTGTTTCTTAAGTATGTAAAATATTAATATGTGTCCAAAAGTTGAACTCACAGAAAAGGTATCATTAGAGAAATATTACTTCCTTCAGGACCCATGAGTCTCCTCCTATGTAACCAAGTGTATTATTTTCCTTCCTATGTTTGTTTATATCATTAACTATTCTTGTGTTTCTTTTTATAAAGATAAGCTTATATATGCATGCCTTTAAATTTTCTCTTCTGTTTTTACCCAAAGTGTAGCATTCTCTTCCCCACTCCTTTCTCCTCCTTCCCCAACCCCCTGATGGGGATGGAACCCAGGGCCTCAGGCATGTTAAACAAATCCTCTACCACTGAGCTATACCCAACTCCTGGCCCCATATTTTGTCAATTTTATTTTTTACTACAAAATGTTCTAACCCTGCTTACTCTATGGCTGACAATTTCTGTGCTTTGTAATTCTCAAGATAAATATATTCAGTTAGTAACTGAAAATTTTATTATTAAATAATATCCTATTATATAATACATGTTAATACAATAGATATTAAATAATTTAATATTAATATTTATTTAATAAATCTATTCATTTACTAAATAAGTACTAAATAAATAATACTAAATAAATAATATTCTATTAAATAATATAATAGGAGACCTGGTTGTTATTCCCATTATAACCCATTTTACCACTGCTCAGCTCAAGGTTAAGGTACTATAATCAGGTAGTTATTAATTGATTTAGCCAGAGATGCTTAATTACTGGCATTTTATTTAAGGTTAGTGTATTTTAATTGTGAGTTAAAGAAACAGGGTAACTTGGTATAAAGCAATAATAAACAGCTTCATCTCTGGAATTGAACAGTCTAGAGTTGAGGCTTTGGCTGCTCCACCTGCCTCTGTGTGACTAGGAAAATGGACCCAACCTCCTCAAGCCTCAACTTTATATTGGTGAAATGAGAATATTTCCTAATTCAATGGCTTGCTGTGAACTGTTAAGAGATAATTTTTGGAATATGCTTATTATTCTACCTAGGATGTAGGAAGCCCTCAATAAATGTTAGCTAATGTCAGTGTTAATAACAGCAACTACAGTTCCAGTGGCTCAACAGTGATAATGATAAATACTGTGACATTGTATTCAACCTTTAATTTTCTTCCACTGATTTTTAAAACACTACAAAATAGGCTATTTGAATGGAAAGCCAAAACATATGAAGTATAAGCAAAAGACAAAGTGTTTGCCCTCTCTCCTTCATAAATAGTCACTGTCAAGAATCTGTTCGTGTATCTTTAAACAATTCCAAAGTGGAATGGCTTTAAAATAATTTATGTGCATTATAACAATGCTACAAAAGGTATCCATATCCCTTTTACTTTGATCATCCTAAAATACTATATGAAGTGACTCATGTTCATGATGATGTCAGGTTTAGATTTAAGAAATAAATTTAAGGGGACTGGGGATGTGGCTCAAGCGGTAGCGTGCTCGCCTGGCATGCGTGCGGCCCGGGTTCGATCCTCAGCACCACATACCAACAAAGATGTTGTGTCCGCCGAGAACTAAAAAATAAATATTAAAAATTCTCTCTCTCTCTCTCCTCTCTCACTCTCTCTTAAAAAAAAAAAGAAATAAATTTAAGACACTCTTTGAAGGAATGATTTCATTCATGTAGCATTAAAATATCTTGGATTTTTGGCCACTTCCAGCTATACCTGAATTTTTAGATGAGTAGCTGCTATCTCTTGTTCATGTCTAGGCCACCTGCCCACTCTACCCCAGGAATTTCTAATTCTCATTAATAAGAGATTCATATATACAATAGGGTGCTATAAAGAATTTGAAAAATTAAGAATTATTGCTGCTGTCTTTTTGAGCTTAAAACAGGTAACTTCTGTACCCAACAGATGCCATCTGTGGGGTGGGAGAACAACACTGTTTACATGTGTCTGATAGTGGAAGTTATGCAACATCCCAAATTGCAATCAAGGTAATCTGAGTAATCTCTGGGAGAAATGAGAAAATGAGAAAGGCAGGACTATAATTTTGCAGGAATTTAATAAAATGGATTCTATTGTTTAATACATAATCTGCCTAGAGTAAAACTGTGGGGATAAAAAGAATGTGGAAAGTGAAGGCCAAAAGAGACAGGTTAGCAGACTTTTGAACCCTGCCCAAGGGAAGGGGCCCTTGACCTGTGGACTTGCATTACTGTTTCTCAGACTTCACACTCACCAAAGCAACCTTCTAATTATAATCTGACTTCTCACATGGTTTGCCTATAAGAATAGGGCATGCCTGAACAGTGATTTTTATATTCCAGTTTGCCTGGTAGTTCGACATTCTATGAGATTAATAAAGTGGCATTCTGGCTCATATAGCAATCTCTTATGACAATGAGCAACACCCACCTAGTTTTCTTAGTTATATCAAATCTAGGAACCTAATGTTGTGAGGTTTCTACTTAAGAGAGACTGAACACCAGACGTGAACTATAGTGACTAAAAACAGATAACACACCCTTGTGAGACAACACAGAGTATCACCATGGGCCTTTACCAGTAACACCTCACCTTGCTGTGCACTTTCCTTATGCTTATAGCAACTTCTCCTGAGGGGATCTGATAGAATCAAACCTATCATTTATTGACTTCCCTGAAGAGAAATGTAAGTCATATGATAGTAAGATTTTAAACCATTTTATTCACTGTTAAAATTCTAAGTGCTCAGAATAGTGACTGGCATACATGGAACCATCACTAAATATTTGTTGAAAATTAATGAAAAATGGCAAACCATTAAGCCTAATTTCTTGGCGAATGAAACTGAAACTTGCCATGCCAAAAGCCTAATAATAAACTGTCCCTGTTTACATGTTCAAAGAAAAGCTTCCAGTAATCTGTCAGAACCATGTCAACAACAAGCAGACAACACTTCCCTTGGAATAAATTGCCTGCCCAGGGCTTTGCAGCTCACGAGTACTTTTCCACTCATCCCCTTCATTTCATCCTCTCTCTCCAGGAGACCAGGGCCTTCACCTCAGTGTCTGAATTAAGCAGTGCCTCATCCCTTTCCCATCCTATCAATACTAAGGTATGCGTACCTGTATCATGAAGGACTGACTCTAAGTACTTAGATCTTCAAGAAAGTTCTGTAACTCCTATTTATTAATTCTAAGCACACCAAAAGCTAAAAGCATGACACAGCAAAGCTTGACAAATATTCCTTAAAACTGAGGAGTAGTAGTGGAGGGAGAACAATAATAACTGTTATTAAGAAAAAACATATATCTGTCAGGTGTCAGGCTAAGCATTTTACATCATGCATAACTTCTCATGGTAAACTCAATGCTACAGATGAATACCATTATTTCTTCAGGAAAGTATTACAAACTACTATGATATACACTGACTTTTTTTTTAGTATGTATTTTCTAGTTGTAGGTGGACACAATATCTATTTCATCTTTATGTTGTGCTGAGGATGGTGCCTCATGCATGCTAGGTGAGCACTCTTCCACTGAGCTACAATGCCAGTCCTGTGTTGACTTTTTTTTTTTTGCTGGAAATTGAACCTAGAACCTCGTGCATGACAGGCAAACACTCTACCACTGAAATACATCCGAAACCTTTCTAATATACTTTGAATAAACATTACATTTTTTTTACCCTTAAGGCAAGGAAAGTCCTAAACAGAACATGTCATAGAATAAAAGGATTCAGAAAAAGGGAAAAAGTTTTTAAGTCAATGTATATCTATTTTTCTAAGCACCTATTTTGTGTCTAGCACTAGTCAAAGAAACATAGGACACAGAGGCTTAAGATACATTCTTGGTCTTCAAGGAGTTTATAATCCAGTCAGAAGGTATCCTTTGATCTCAAGCAGATCAAGTTGCTTGTTATAATACCAAGATAATTTTTAGAAACATACATATTATATTTTTGCTACCTGACTTTTCAAACATCAGTTACTACTGAAAAAGTTAAAAACATGTTTCCCTCCATTTTATTTGACAATTTCCATCTAATAGTGCTAGCAGCAAAGTAATGACTTTATCAGATTTGAATCCTATTCAATGTGAATAACTCATTAAATCCTATGAAGCCTCAAACCACATAACCTTCCCAATTGGAATACTTCATCTACTCTTCCTCTAGGAGAATTAATTTCAGTTTTCTGAAACTTTCCTTGTTTTCCCCCCAGAACTCTGAATCTGTCTCTACACTAATAATAAGAAGTATATATACTCAGTGGCTTGGGAGACTGAGGCAGGAGGATTGTGAGTTCAAAGCCAGCCTCAGCAAAAGTGAGGCACTAAGCAACTCAGTGAGACCCTGTCTCTAAATAAAATACAAAATAGGGCTGGGGATGTGGCTCAATGCCCCTGAGTTCAATCCCTGGTACGCCCCCACAAGTATATATAATGAGGTAGGAGAGAAGTTGGGGGAATGAGTAGAGATAAGGAGAAAGAAACTAATGTTTGTGGTAATGCTAAATTAATAGTCATCCACATAAAAACCATTGTTGAAAACAGATAATCACTAACACTCACTGTTTATATGTTTTATAGATTATAAAGGCATACTTTCTCACACATTATCTTCTTTGAGTCTCGCCAAAGGCCTGAACTATTTCATAAGAGATAAAAAAAAGTAAGGATCTTAGGAGTTAGATGACTTGCCAAAATTCATATCAAGTACAGGTGTCAGAATTAGTTTTCAAATATATATCTTTTAATTCAGAATCAAGGTAGGTAGGAGAGGAGTAGAGGCCCAAGGGCTAAAAGAGAAGATATGGTAGTAGGAAAGAGACAAAGGAGAGGAGAAAAGTAAGAGAAGCCAGGACAATACATAGTATGGAAGTCAAAGACAGAATTTCAAGAACTTGGGGACTGGGGATGTGGCTCAAGCGGTAACGCGCTTGCCTGGCATGCACGGGGCACTGGGTTCGATCCTCAGCACCACATAAAAATAAAATAAAGATGTTGTATCCACTGAAAACTGAAAAATAAATATTAAAAAATTCTCTCTCTCTCTCAAAAAAAAAAAAAAAAAAAAAAAAAAAAGAATTTGACCCTTCTTAGTACCAAGGCAAGGATACCTGAGAAAGACTTTTTTTTTTTTGGGGGGGGGGATAGGGGCGTACCAGGGATTGAACTCAGGGACACTCAATCACTGAGTCACATCCCCAACCCTATTTTGTATTTTATTTAGAGACAGGGTTTCACTGAGTTGCTTAGTGCCTCGCTGTTGCTGAGGCTGGCTTTGAACTCGTGATCTTCCTGCCTCAGCTTCCTGAGCTGCTGGGATTACAGGTGGGTGCCACCATGCCTGGCTGAGAGAGAATATTTTTTAGCAAAACATAATACTATGTTTTTACACTCAAAACAGAGCTTGTTCAAATTATTTGTTACAATGAATTAATATTGCCAAAGTGCTAAGAGGAATGCCCAGAACATGCTTAAGTGTGACATAAGCATTTGTTAAATAAATAATACATAGCCATTCCTAATACTTGTTGATTATATTATGACACAATTTATATAAAAAATACCTGTGTGTCTAGCTAACTTTAATTCTCAACTATCCCATGGGGCGGAGAGTGGAAATAAACAGAATTTTAGCAATATTTCTCAATTCTTAAGAAAGGGAATTAGCATAATTCTGAAGAAATCTGCCTACCTTACAATACATGTTGGCTCATGTGTCCAGTGAACAAAAAACTTTATAGTAATTGTTTCACTTAATCCTATGACCCTAAGAATAAAATCAGGGATAGATTTAGGCCTTGTGGGGCACTACACTTTTAAAACTTAGAGGACGCTCTTTAAGAAAAAAAGAGTAAAAAATACCTTTTACTTATGCAAAACTTAAAAAACCATAGGACCATAAGAGCACATTGGTAGGGCTCTCCCCAAGGGCCTTGGAAGGTACCATTGCAAGTGAGATGACCTCAAGTTTAAGCTCCATGGACTGCATGATATATACTTTTCTGTTAGATATTGAAAACAGAGACAGAGAGAGGTAATAATATGAGACTCTCCCGAAGCCGTCACTACCATTCAGATTAATTCTGCCTGATTCTAGTGCTTGTTCTTTTATCATCACATTATCTTGCTTCCATGAAAGTTTAGTCTAGTTTATAAAACTTTATAAGGAATGCCTTCTGCACATAAATATGGAGGGGGCAGAATGTACTTACAGGGCAACAGAGGCTAAAGATTAATAGTATTTTAAAGGTTGGCTTAGTAAATGACTTCAAGATCTGCCAATTCTACATAATCCTCATCCTACTGTAAGAGCATCCCATAGGAAATATTTAGGGTTAACCTTCAAGGTTTGGTTCTTTCAACAATGGATGGATACTAAAGTTATCCTGTCAAATCAGATCATGCCACTCCTCTGATTTGAAGCAGAGAGATTCCACCTACTTTAGAATAAAAGCCTTCCCATGGTCTACCAGCTCCAATATAACCTGGTCTTTGCCTATTTTTTCAATGTTATCTCTCATTACTTTTCTTTTTCTTACTATTCCTAGTCAAATGAGCCTTCTTCTCATTCTTAAATAAGCCAGTCCTGTAGATGTCAGGCCTAGCTTGTTATTCAGCCCGGAATATGCTTCTCTTAGACTTTCTCATTGTTGGCTTCTCTGGGTTTCAGCACCAAATTACCTCCTTATGAGAAAAACATCTGATGCTCTCCTCTCTACAGAAGAATGTCTTAGATCTTCCACCATATATACTTTGTTATATTTTATTTTTTTCATAAAATTCATCATTTGAAAAGTTTTATAGATTTACTTATTATCTATTGCTCCTAAAGAATAAAAATTCCAGGAGAAGTGAAACTTTGTCCTTGTTCACAGCTATACCCCCAGTTTCTAGAACAGCAGTACACAGTAATAAGTGGTAAGTATTTGCTAAAAGAATAACAAATGAGTTCCACGTGGTGACTCACATCTATAATCCTAGCTACTCAGGAGGCTGAGGCAAGAGGATTACAAATTCAAGGACAGTGAGGCCCTGCCTCAAAATAAAAATAAAAACGACTAGGGAGGTAACTCAGTGGTAGAGGGCCCAAGTTCAAACCCTAGTAATAGAAGGAATAAGTAAACAAACAAACAGCCTGTCACAACTCAGTTCTGAAAAATTAATCTAGACTACAAAGAATACCAGGTTTGAACTGATCTGCTTGAAATTATTCAGGCAATTTTCAATAGGTACTCTTTCTAAACCCTCCATTTACATTTATGAGGAGTGTCAAAAGACTAATCTAACAAAAGGAGCATAATAGTCAAGGTCCTTGTAATTCTATCTTATTAATCTACTTTACGTCAATTATGAAGTTAAATTTGTATGTTACACTAAAAGTATATGTTTGTTCCTGAATTCTGACAGAATAGGAATGTTTAGCAATGCATAACTTTATTATTGTCTAAAATATGTAACATTAAGATTCATAGTCTTATATTCAGAATTTTAAAAACACAAGTTTATATTATATAAACAAATACTTATTATATAGTTACTTTAAGCATTGTAAATAAATACATACCTCCCAAAGCTCCACTGTAATCTAGGCTTTTCTTTTTAAAGCCATTAGAGACAATCAAAACAGGAACAACAACTGAAAATAGCCAACGCCAGGGAGAAATAGGCCGTAAGTTACCTGAAAAGTTATAAATATACAGCATGAGTCATGTGAAGTCTGCATAGTTTAGTTTTGTGAATCAGCTTTGCTAACAGCATTCTGGATCAAATACTGTCCTAAGTAGCGGAACTGAGATAAGTCATCAAAGTAGAACATTTATGCTGAGACTTATGTATTTTCAGAGGGGTAGTCTTCCAGGGGAACAGTCACTATTTCAAAGTTTTCAGAACTTTTTATAGCTATTTATGATGAAGAGTATCTCAAACATTTTTCTAAAGGTTGCATCCAGCTCACAGATATTTTGTTTAGTTCACGGATATTTTAGCTAGCATAGTATTTTCAAATAATTGAGTCAATATTTAAAGATGAGGAAATTTCATATAAAAATTCCTATTCTTCTGTTTAAAAGAGAAACTGACCAACATGGCAGAATCAACTGAAGAAGAAAGGCCACCTCCTTTAGAGGGGCCACAACCTTTCCATTTAAAATTTTTACCACTGGTACTAAAACTGAATGATTTCTTTATGGTAAAGAAAAACATGAATAACTGCTTGTGTCCATATTTTTATAAAAAATGGGAAAATAAAAGACAAAGAAGGTCAAGTTAACAACACAAAATAGGAAAAATCCTATTTCTGGATGTGAAAACTATTGATCCATGTCTAATATGCAAAAATCTGCACAGCTTCCTTCATTTGCATCAGGCACTTGGGCCTAGGGGGACACTTCAGTTTAGACATTCTAGTTCTTTCTATTTAGTTACACAAGAAGTTTCTTCTCACCTCCTTTCCCTCAAACCCTCTCCCCTACTATGCATCATTATCAATAATCAGTCCCAAAAGCTTCTGTACAACAAACACCTGATTATTTATGTCTTTTTGCACAAGGACTAAGTTCTGAAAGAGCAATCATAATCACATAACCATACATGAGTTCAACTATACATTAGTTCACTTTCTCATTCTCCTTACCACTTTTTCCTTTGTTATGAACTGACCACTGCTGTTTTTATAGACGTATCAAGGAACTTTGTATACAGGCGGCGCTTATGCTCTAAAGCAGGATCTGAATCCAAAGTGCCTAATAGTTATACAAAGTGGCTTCAGGCTTCAGGCTTTAAATGGAGACCTTTTTTTTTTTTTTTTGGGCAGTGCTGGGGATCAAACCCAGAGCTTTTGCTTACTAGGCGAACACTGTAAGAGAAAGTTATTTAAGTTGCCTCCAAAACACTCATTTAGAGGCAAATATAGATTCCAACATCTTCCACCAACACAAAAAGAAATATAAACTCAAACTCCTTCCAGAAACGTGCTGATGGAGAGCTCCAACTCGTCTGGGCGAGAAGGCTCACTGTTATAAGCAGGGGTGCACCCTCTAGGGCTGGGTCTCCACACACTAGGTCTGCGCTGGGACTCCACAGGAAAGGCGGAAGGGAAAGCAAGGCAGCCACTAGGCGGTCAGATCTGGAGAGCTCCGCCCACCGCCCTCAATCCTAGAGTTCTTATGAAGTTATCAAACAGCAGACAAATCCTTCAAATCCTTTAAATTTCCAAATGTAAAGATTATACTGCCTTTAATTTTTATTACAGAATACATAAAATTGATAAATTGTATTACAAATATTCTCATCAAAATTAAAATATCACTGAAATTGCTTCACAAATGTTTTATGGTGCTTATTTTTCACCAAAGTGGATAAAATAATTATATGAAATATAAAGACATTTTGAGTTAGGTATAAAGAGTATTACCATAAAGAGCATTTACTAACGATTTAAAAATGTTCATGGAACTGTTTATATTATCAGGTTACTAAACTAAATTCAGGCTATCAAAGGTAAGACACACAAACATTCACAACTATTCAGAGGTTGTGTGTGGAGAGCAGATATGTTCTGCTCTGAGTTGCGTCATGCTGTATAGACCTGTAGTGCCTAGCCCTGAGTTACTCCATTTTATAAAGCAGCAGTTTGCCATGAGCTGCTCTATTTTGAGTACAAGTGCTTAGGCGAAACACTTGGTAATTCGTCTGGGTAAATAGATAACCACAGATATTGTATACCGAACATAGTGACAAATAACCCTCAGATGCACAAAACAATGCGCAAACTGATACAATACATTAATTGTGATAATTAAAAATGACCACTAGTGAACTTATTAATTTAAATCAGCACATGGTGCACAGGTGTTTCAAACCCACAACAGAAACCAGGCATGCCTGTGAGTTTCTGAAGTTTCACTAGATGCCACATCTTTATCTGAAACACACAAAAAGGAAGAGAACCTAATGGCATGGGACACACTGAGCCCCTCACCACATCATCTCAACACATCAAGAGGTTGAGAGGTAACCAAATTCCTGTCTCCAGGGCTTCAGCTCAATTTGATCTCCCTCCTTGACACAGCCCATTTGAAATTGCCTAGAATAAGTTCCCAGCCTTGACAGCTCTTTTCCCTGAATAAATTCTTTGGTAGGTTTATAATTTTATCTGACCACCTACACGATTCTTTTGCACTTGTATCTGCTCTCTGCTTTGCAGTCAGTGTAGCCTCCAGAAACCCCTGGATCACTGTTAACCATTCCTGAAAATTATCTATCTTTGCATAAAGTGAGTATTACAGATATTAATAAATATTGGAATGGAATAAAAGAATTTGTGATTGTCTCAGTTATGACGCCAAGTAAACCATGACTATTTTTGGTGAATTAACACTGATAAAAGTTACATAGCTTGTGAATTTGTTATTCAATAAATTCTGATATTGTGAAAAGAGACAAACATGTCTGGTCTATGCTAACAGCATAGCTTGCTCACGACATGAGTTTTGGATTTTATAAAGGTACAGTCTCAAATTCCACCAACTACAGAAAAACAATTTAGAACATTCCTACTTACCATAATAGGTGCTAGCAGTCATTGACATAATCCAGAAAGCTAAGGAAATGCATATGATCAGGCTCAATATTACTATGTTTGTAATCATCTTCATGTATCTTTTGCACACACTGTCATCAAAATCTGTCATGGAAAATAAGGATATGAACACCTGAGGGAGAAAACAGAACGTTTCTAAGAGAAAGTCATTTAAGTTGCCTCCAAAACACTCATTTAGAGGCAAATATAAATTCCAACATCTTCCACCAACACAAAAAGAAATATAAACTCAAACTCCTTCCAGAAACGTGCTGATGGAGAGCTCCAACTCGTCTGGGCGAGAAGGCTCACTGTTATAAGCAGGGGTGCACCCTCTAGGGCTGGGACTCCACAGGAAAGGCGGAAGGGAAAGCAAGGCAGCCACTAGGCAGTCAGATCTGGAGAGCTCCGCCCACCGCCCGTCGCAGCCTCCCCGCGTGCCTTCGACCCGAGCAGGTCCTCAGTTGCAAACAGGCAAAATGAGGCACCCGAACCTGGGCGAGTCGGGGAGCCGAGCCCCAGGCGGCCGAACGCTGACACGTCCCGACAGCTGCCTGCGCTGGCCCAGGTCCCAGTCCAGCTTGCCAGGGCCGACAGCCCTGGACCCCAACTAGTGCTTCACCGCCCTTTTCCCCCTTGCGGCTTGCGTCTGTGCGCATGCGCTGTAGTCCGTCACGAATCCGCTTCGCCCACTTGGGCATTTAAAGGGGAAGAGTCGGGGAGGTGCTGGAAACCTGGCCCGCCGCGTTTGCTCTGCGGTGTTCCTAAGCTCTTAGGTTTGGTGATGTCCTAGACCGGGTAAAGTGAAACTGCGAGCAGCGCAGTAATGGAAAAACGAGATGTAACTGATTTTAGAATCAGTAAATGCATTTCAAGCATAATATTCTTATATTCTGTGAGGGCATGCCAAATAAAGTTATGACTATTTGGAGGGAGGAGAATATATTATGTTGTAGAAACGGAATTTTGTGGCTTAGGAAATCATTTAAAACACACAGTTTAGCTGGGAGCGGTTGGCACCGCCTGTAATCCCAGACTTTCGGGAAGCAGAATGATTGCACGTTGAATGTCAGCTTTGACCCTGTCTCAAAATCCAAAATAAAAAAGGCTGTGGATGGAACTCCATGGTGAAGTGCCCCTGGGTTTAATCTCAATACCGCAAATAAATAAAGGAAAATAAAGTAATAATTGAAACACGCTGTTTAGTCCCTATATGGGCCAGACTCTAAAGATAAAGCTAAACTTCCTGCTATTAGATTCTCATATAATTATTTTCATAACACCGCTTAACATTGTGAAAACGTCTGCCCTCGCACTCATATTTAAAGTATGTGCCTTCGATTCAATTTATTTAAAAAGCGAAAGTCTTCTTAGCATTAATAATTCATCTTAGCTGATTTTGTGTTTTATTTGCAATTAATGTTTTGTTTGCCTTAGTTATTAGTAACTGATAATTATATTTCTGAATTTTTTTTTCAGTTAATTTCTGATAGTATAGGAAGAGTGAAGACCAGTTCAGATGGTTCACAATGGTGGCTTAACCCAGTAGTTACTTTTAAAAAACGCATATTATTTCCACTAACAGTAATTACTTTTTAAAACCGCACATTATTTTGAATCTCTAAATACAATTTACATGCCTTTTCTTTGGTAAAACATCTAATTAGCTAGTCAACAAGACCCAAATCTGTTCAGTAGTTCTAAATATAGTAGGCTTGTTTTTATTGGATTGTATATGTTCCCTCTATAGAAATTTATTATGTACCCACTTTATTTTTGTCTGTTTTGCATAGACAATCAGAATTACCCCTCTAGTATTAGTGTTACCAGATTACAGACTATTGTGTAGTTACAATTAATAATAAAAGCAGATGTTTTTATGGCTTGCAGTGACCTTGTTGTTTTTGGTCTCTCCTTAAACAAAATTATGAATTGGTCTTGTTTGTTTTGCTTCATCACAGTCATAGGGAGACCTTGTCCATCAGTTGGTGTTCCGAGAAGACCACCATCTACAATCATCAGGCCATTCCCTTAAAAACATTGAGGTCTATCTGTGTCAAGTCAGTTCCTATTGTTTCTTGTAATTGTTGGATCTGGTTAAAATTGCATATTAAATCATAGTACCAGTGAACTGACCCTTTGTTACCGCTGTTTACCAGTCCTTGCTTCCCGGAATGCTGAAGTATAACACCAGAGAAGCATGTGGAGGCAAGTGTAGAGTGGAAAGTGGAAGGCTTTATTAAAGGACAGCAGAAAAGACTTCTCCTGAGAGGAAGGGGACCCAAAAGGTGGAACTGTGGAAGGGCGAGGTCTTCCCTTTTTTATAGCTAAGGTCTTCTTTTAGTTTTCCCACATTCATGTCCTTTGTTTCCCTTTATCTTGCAGTGATAGAATGTGCTGGTGGGAAGGCCAAAAGGTGGGAGATAGATGGGTTGGAGGAGTAATCTGGGCAGGAAGGGCCTGTGGTAGCTGTTTGCTGGGAGCTACTTCATTAACATTTCCTTAGGATGGGTTCCTGGACTTGGGGACATTAACATTTCAATTTCCCCAAGTGCTGCTCTGGTTTCCTGGACTCCATTCTCAATAATGGTCTCCATTTTCTTTATCTTACTCGATATTAGACCCAATTTACCTAACTACACTACCAACCTACCTTTAAATCTGGCTTCACCTTCAAATGAATATTTCTCCTCCAGGGCACAAGTATTGGTGGTGTTCTCCATAAAACAAGCTATTCTAGCTTAAGACTGAAACCATTTGGGGGAATTGAAGTAGCCAATATTAAGATAGTATTTTGTGAATTATTTTTATAATCAGAAAAATATTTTAAGATCACAATCTTTTTGTTGTTAAAACAATGCTTTGATAATCATCTACAATTAAATCTTTGTGAGGGCCTCATATTCTCAGAATAGACTCCTAGAAAGAGCACTTTTATAGCCCTTAATATATCTAGTGTAAGTTGCATAAGCAGCATTTAAAATAGTGCAAATAAACTATAATGTATATTTATATATAACTTCAGCAACAAATGGGAAACTAATTGCTCTTCAGTGATTTAAAGATCATTGTTTTACAATTTGCTTCAATTTAGGAAGAAGGAATTCTGCAGAATCTGGCGGGGGAGGGGTGTCAAATTGGGGAAGGACTTAACTCAGGAATGTTTGTAGTTTATAGAAATAACAGACATGACAGTAATTTCCTTGGAAAAAAGTATTTAATATTAACAAACTTCAAATACATTTTTGTGAATACAATATGCAGTTGTTGAATATACAGTACAAAATCCTTAATTTTAGAAAGCTTCCAACTGTCCAGATACCAAAAGAATCCTATTTCTTGTATAAAGATGAGCCATTTTCCATATCATACCAAAATTAAAATTGACTCGTATTCTAACACTGAGAAATGAGATAAAACAAACATTAAGTCTACCCAGAAAAGAACAATGACCTCATAGATTATCTGTATATACACATAAAATTTTATATATATATTTTTAGATGATTTGTATTATTTTAATAACTAGATTTATGTTAAAGGGTTAGAATGTGGAGGGCAGAGGGAATTTGAAGGCAGAAGACCTGTGTTCATTCTAGAATTTTTTTAGACCACAGTCATTTATATTTCTTCTTTTTTTAAAATTTGTTTTTTAGTTGTAGATGGACACAATACCTTTATTTTACTTGTTTTTATGTGGTGCTGAGGATTGAACCCAGGGCCTCACACGTGCTAGGTGAGCTAGGCGAGCCTCTACCACTGAGCCACAATCCCAGCCCAAGGCATTTCTATTTCTAGTGCAAGTTGGCACAGTAAATGTCTGAATAAATAAGTTAAATCAACAGAGGATTCTTATGAAAATCAGATACTACCACCTACCACACTTAAGTTTTTAAAGAAAAAGTAAGAGAACAAATGGATGCCAACTGTTTTGTAAAGATTGAGTTACTTTATTTTAGAAATCTATAATAGGGTTTGTTATTTTGTATAAAATATCAAATTTCAAATAAACTCCAGTACTTAGCTTTGATGTAATATTTTCTTTATAGCTGTTTTCCTTTTAGCAAAGATTCTATTACAGATTAGATCAGTGTTCATTTTAAAGGGTAAAAATGCTCAGATGCTCAGAAAAATTCAGTTCAAACACCAATGTCCTTCTACCTCCTTTGGTAAGTCTATAAGAAGAAATCTGAGCTGGGTGTGGTGGCCTGTAGTCTCAGCCCTTAGAGGATCCCTTGAGTTCAGGAGATTTAAGACCAGCCTGGGCAAAACAGTAAGACCCCAATCTCAAAATAAATAAATAAGTTTCATTTCAAAAGAAAATTATTTTATTATATGTTCTCATTGACTTCTACTTCCAGTTTTTTTCAAAGCACTTTATACCTTTTGTAGCATTTTCATATGGTATTATAAATATTTCTTTCAGGAAACTTTGAGCAACATAAGGGCAGAATATCACATTACATTCATCTTTTTTTTTTGGGTTTAACATAGGCCCTTTTGTGAGCTAAGAACACTCTACTATCACAAAGGTACACCTCCAGCTCAATATTCACCTTTATATCATATCCTTTAACTGTCTGGTTAATTGCCAGTAGACACAATAAACGAACACAGGATCTGTGTTGTGTTCAGCCAAAGAAAGTTATTTGGGTTAGTTTTATGGTGTTCGTGCTAAAATCTATCAGTAAACTGAATATAGGATTTATACATTCTTTCTTACATTTTTCTCTGTGAATAAAGTTTGTTTTAAGGTGGACAGATATCTGTTAATAAAATAATTTAATGCAGGAAGGATTTTGAGCATGTTACCAGTATAGTAATATGAAAATTATAAGGTGAAAACAAAAAGAAATTACTCTAAAATTGCTGAGTGGTAGTTGATTTCAATGGTGTCAAATAATAGTGAATTATGATTACATTTGCTAAAAGCTTATTGTATTTTATCTAATTTTTATGATTTTTAAAATGTTATCAAGATACTGTGTATAGAAACAGGTTGCATTAATGCTTTGTTTTGTATTTGGAGTGGGAGGGGTGAACTGCATGAGATTCTATACTTGGAAATTTATGTTAAAATGACTATTTGCCCAACTTACTTTGAGTTAAAAGTAAATATTATCAGAGTGTTTGTTGATTATATACTGATACTTGAGATTATATACTGGCACTTGGGATTATATAAAGGAATTTGAAACTATATTAGGAAAAAACATGCAGTAATAATTCTAAAGAATTATGTCCAATAGTTATAAAATAACTAACAAGGTTCATACCGTCTTCAAAAGGATTTTCATAAATACTTCTTATAAGTACCACATGAGAACTAAGAGACTTTTTTTTTTTTTTTTTTTTAGTACTGGGGATTGAACTCAGAGGCACAGCTACATCCCTAGCCCTTTTATTTATTTATTCATTCATTCATTTAATTTGTCCTAATTAGTTACTCATGACAGTAGAATGCATTTCGTTTCATTGTACACAAATGGAGCACAACTTTTCTTTGATTGTACGTGATGTTGAGTCACACCATTTGTGCAATCAATACACAATGGAATATTACTCAGCATTAAAAGAGTAAAAATAAAATTATGGCATTTGCAGGTAAATGGACAGAGTTGGAGAATATCATGCTAAGCAAAGTAAACCAATCCCAAAAAACCAAAGGCTGAATATTTTCTCTGATAAGTTTATGCTGATCCATAATGGGGGGGAGAGGGCATGGGAAAAATGAAGGAACTTACTTTTAATTTTGAAACAGGATCTTGCTAAGTTGCTAAGGCTGTTCTTGAACTTCTGATCTTCTTGCCTCAGCCTCCTGAATTTCTGGGATTACAGGAGTAAGCTACCACTCCTGGCTGGAACTAAGAGATTTTTTTTTTTTCTAAGAGACTTTTTAAATGACTAGTGTCATTAAAAAATAAAAAAGTAATCTAAACAGTTGGCAAAAGAAAAAATGTCATTTCTTTTTGTTTTTAAATATTTATTTTTAGTTATACCTTTATTTATTTGTATGTGGTGCTGAGGATTGAACTCAGGGCCCCGCACTTGCTAGGCGAACGCTCTACTGCTGAGCCACAACCCCAGCCCAAAATGTCATTTCTTTACAGGAAACATTTGTAATAATTTATGTATGTATATGCTACTTTCTTATAGTAGTATCAGAAGCTTGAAGTAGGATTAAATAACTTTATCATATATTAATAATTTTACATGATTTGACAAAAGTTTTTGGGAAGAAAGCGTTCTTATTAAACATTTGATGAAATAAAGTAGACCCTTTAATTGTTCAAGTGGTGACCATAAGAATAGTTCTAATATTTTATACAGTAATAAGTACTAGGATAGTTTTTAAAAAATATTTTTTAGTTGTAGAGGGACACAATATTTATTTATTTTTATGTGGTGCTGAGGATAAAACCCAGTGCCTCACACTTGTGAGGCAAGTGCTTCACCACTGAGCTATAGTCCCAGCCCTTGGATAGTTTTATTACATGTATTTTTTATACAGAACTACATTTTATTTCTCTTATGAAGTATGGTTGCTGTTTGTTCACTTAAAAGAAAAGAGAAAAAGCATTCTGGTGTGCAAGATAAACTGATTCCATTTTAAGTTGTGAATTATGAAGATATAAAATGGTAAATACTTTTCTGTGATTACATTTTACTGTGAGTTTACAAAGAAGGAAGAGAAGCCCACAATACTTACTGAGATACATAAGAATTTAATGAGCTACAGAAGAATTTAAAAGTAGTTAAAAAACAAAAAGCTTCAAGAGTTTTGCTGTCAACACACATGAGAGCAGAGCTGAATAGGGAACTTGGTATTAGGGAATTTCCTTATTAATGCACCAGCTTTGAAGCTGGAAATGTAATATTTTTATTATAAGAAAAAAGTAGTACACATTTATTTGTTTTATTAAGAACAAGCTAAATCTTGAATTTTTCATTATTTAAAACATGTTTTCTTGGAAGATGAGCATAATCAGCTATTAGTTTTTTCTACTGTGAGGTACTTGAGGACTCATTCATGGTCTGGATAACTCAAAGGTACTTCATGTTCAAAAAATAACTATTTTTAAAACCTATTTTAAAATGTAATATTTTTATAAGGATATAAGGAAGGCCATGATAAACTTACTTCTACTGGTAAGAAAAATACGGGAATAAAAATAAATAAAAGAATGTCCCTATACCTCATTTTTTTTTTTTAATATTTATTTTTTAGGTGTAGATGGACACAACACAATGCCTTTACTTTTATGTGGTGCTGAGGATCAAACCTGGGTCCCGCCCATGCAAGGCAAGCGCTCTACCACTGAGTCACAATCCCAGCCCTGGTACCTCAGGTTTTGTTTGTATAAATTTTAAAACAGCAATGCCAGTCATAATTTAATTAATACAAATCTAACAATTTCAAAGTCACGTTTAATGCAAGTAATTCCTACTTAGCATCTTCTTTAAAATGTAATATCCCAACTTTGGTACAGGAAAAATTTTTTTCTAATATAAATTAAACATATTTGTCATAAGCTGTTCTTTAACAGTAGTTAAAAAAAAAACTTTGCAAACATGATTTTCTGGCAAAATTTCTAAGTACATAATTCTCATGTAAGGCACTTCATTCATTCTCAAAAAAAGTTTCATAAAAAGTTTTCTATTTTCTTTTGTAATCAAGTTTTCATAAGTTATAAAGTAATTATGTTACTTCAAGTAAAACTTTATTAAATACTAAATTTTGGCATAATTGCCATAAGTATTTTTACCTCTGAAAATAATGAAGGATGGTCATCAAGTTCTGTGGAACATAAACTTAAAAGATAATCTTGGTCTGTTTAGATTTAGAGAATTGGTAATGTTTTATCCTGTTGATTTTGTTCAACAATCTTGAAATCTTCCAAAGGAAGATTGCTTAAGGCAGTTGGTAAAATCTGTTCTGATGTGCCCTTAGGTAATATGTTATTTGCTTCTAAATTCTTCACCAAGCATGTGGCTTTGATCCATCTTCGAGTTGCTCTTCGTTCTTTTTGTAGGCAAGTTTTCATTTTTCTTCTTAAGCTTGCTATTTCCTTTTCCAGTTTAATTATCCTTTTTTTTGCCTCCATTGGATTCCTAAAGGCATAACTGTGTTCAAGTAGTACTTGTTGACTACTAATGTTTGATTTTAAATTAGATGGTCCTGCTGGAGTACAACTGTTGTTTTTCTTCAAAAGATTCCTTGACTTGAGTTTCTGAGCCAAATAAAATTAGAGAGTTGAACATAAATTATGGAATACCACAAATAAGTAAATATTGCCCAGTTTTGGAGTATTTAAACTACACTTTAAGAACTGATTTTAAAAGTTGCAGGGAAAACAGCAGGCTTTTTCATGTAATCATGGATCAAGTTTCTCGCCTGGCTGAATGAACTCTAGTCACCTTTTGTCCTTTATCTCCAGAGATATTCAAACATTGATTTTGAAATAAACAATGGACTGCCAAGGTATCTTCCAAATTACTGAGCATGATTCTATGGAGACTTTAAAAATCCTTTGCAATTTTCCTACTTAGGCCAATTTAGAAATGTAGACATTTTGTTTATCTGTGATAATTGCTTTGATTTCCTTTTTAGTTAAATACTATTCTCTCAATTTGATAAATTAAATCCAAATTGAAGGAACATATTCTCAAGTATCAAGCTTCTAAATAGACTTATCTATTAATTGTTCACAGTTATATCTTCATGGATTTAAAATCTGGCTAAATTTTTGCCTAAATCAGAAATCTCAGGACACTTTTGTCCAATATACTCTAAGAATATCAAATGATTCCTAGATTGTATCTTCATAACACTGTATCTTTCATTCATTACATAAACACTGAAACACTACAATGAATTCCTGGGGAAATAATGGTGAATAAATAAGACAAAGGTGATTCCTGTTCTCATGAAAACTGCAATTGCTCTCTACATAAGGAATTGGCAGGGTCTTTCTTTTTTGCTGTTTATATTTTTGGCATCTATCTTAGATTATTATTGAATGAATAGAATATCAAAATATCAGAAATAAGGTACATTTTGCCATACTTGGTGGCACATACCTATAATCCCAACAACTTGAGAGGCTGAGGCAGGAGGATTGCAAGTTTAAGGACAGCCCCAGCAATTTAGTGAGACCCTGTTTCAAAAAAACAAAAAATGGGGGGGAGGCTTAGTGGGTAAAGCACCCCTGTGTGTAATCCCAATACTTGGGAGTGGAGTACAGAAAAGAAAGAAATAAGGTACATTTTAAATTTAGCAGATATTTAAGTACTATATTATGTTCCAGGCAGTGTGAGAGGTTAAGTGTTGAAAATAGTGAAAAAGTTCTGAAGCTTGTTTAACATTTGTGATGTTAGGAAACCAGAAGCTCCTTAATCATCCAGATACTCATATCCACTTACAGCATTCGCCCCCCTCTCCACCGCCCCCCCACTTACAAATTTAAGCATCACAAATACCTCAGGGAAAAGTGTTGTTTTCCCTTTCCAAAGAAAAGATGTCTGTCCTTTTCAAAGGGAAACCCCCTATTTGTGTTTATTCTCCCTTTTTTTTTGTGACCTTTCTCTGATCAGATCTTAACTTGATAAAAATTCATTCATTCATCTCTCTTTTATTTATTTTCTCCTTCCATCAAAATATCACTTTCAATATTTGATAATTTCCCACTCATCATCAACCCAATGGCTTTGTTCTTAATTTCAATTACAGTTGTTCTGTACAAGATAAAAAACCTCCCAAGTTCCAAGACTCTTAAGTCCTCAAGTCTAGATTGAATGCTTCAGCTCTGTCAAGTTTTCTGTCATGCCTCCCTCTGAACAAAGGGAGGCATTTCCTTTGGTATAACTTAGAATTTGTTGCTCTTAAAGCACTGGGGACATATTATATGCATGTCATCTTAAAATTGGAACAGAATGCTGCTGGAGTTGTATTACTACTATTTCTAAGTTTCACCAATGGTATATTTATTGATAATAATCAGTACTTGGATAATAATTGGTAAGATTCCAATACAGATCAAGTGTCCTTTGTTAGAAATGCTTTGGATCAGAAGCGTTTCAGATCTTTTTCAGATTTTGGAATATTCCATAGACTTTATCAGTTAAATATCCTTAATCCAAAAATTCACATTAGGACTGCTCAATCTGGATAGTAAAACAATATGGCTTGGTGAAATAATATTGGAATCAGGACATCTGAGTTCTAATTCTACCCTGTGCCTTTATTACATAAGAGGAAGATCTGTAACTTTCTTGAGGCATATTGCTGTATGTGAATTTTTCTATATTCTGAATTTTATCTTCTATAAATAAAAAGGAACGGTTTCTAAAAATGGTTTTTGAAAAAAATAACATTACATACCATAGACTTTATATGGGTACAAAAATCAAAAATGGTTGGAACAGCATCCATTTTAAGTCGTCGAGTTTGTCCTGTTAGGTCAAAACAGGAGGCTTCAAAGTGCTTTGAACAAAGAAAAGTGTGTTTTCCTGGTACAAAGTTTTTGCGTCTAACTAGGCGAACCCATTCTTTTCTTCTTTTAGGATCCAAAGGAAACCTTAAAACAAACAAACCAAAAAGGCAACTCAAATTCCAACTAGCATACTTCTGGCTGTACCTAAATGGTTAAAAGAAATTTAAAAGTGTCTCCCATTTACATAAAAAAATTTAAACTCATAATATCCAGATATAGAAAAGAAACAAATTCATGCTGAGTTTTATAAATTGTTTTTTTTTTAAAGAGAGTGAGAGAGGAGAGAGAGAGAGAGAGAGAGAGAGAATTTTCAATATTTATTTTTCAGTTCTCGGCAGACACAACATCCCTGTTGGTATGTGGTGCTGAGGATCGAACCCGGGCCCCACGCATGCCAGGCAAGCGCGCTACCGCTTGAGCCACATCCCCAGCCCAAGTTTTATAAATTGTTAAAAAAATTATAAAAAATGATTGAGCAGATTTATTTTTCACAGACTTTTAAAAGAGACATTTCTTACCAGTTCTTAACATGGATAGTAAAATAAAACATGACTAAACTTATCTAGATAAATTTTATGTAGAACTATTATAAGCAGCAGCAAATTCACAATGCTGTGATTTGTGCTGGTTGCATAAAGATTAAATTTTATTAAGGAAAGTCTGGGAAGATTCTGGCACTCCTTCCTGTGTTCCATAATTATAATACCACGGTATTCTGTAATTTTTACATTTTAATAAATTTCCAGTAAAATAAATTGTTTATTGAAAATAGGGATCATTATTATATTTTTAATTTATTTATCTTAGACACCTAACACAGTATCTTGCAAATACAAGGAACTCAACAAAAATTTGCTATATTAACATGATACAGATATTTATTTACTTATATTTTTTATGGTACTGCAGATTGAACCCAGGGCGCTTAATCACTGAGCTACATCCCCAGCCCTTCATATATATGTATTTTAATTTTGAGACAGGGTTTCACTAAGATACTTAGGACCTCCCTAAGTTGATGAGGCTGGCTTTGAACTTGCAATACTCCTGCCTCAATCTCCAGAGCTGCTGGGAGTACAAGCACACGCCAGACACAAAGAGATGAAAGTCCAAATTTCGAGTAAACATTGCCCATCTCCTGTCTTCAAGGCCAGTCTCAGCAACTTAGCAAGACCTTGTCTCTAAATAAAAATATTTTAAAAAGGCTGGAGATATGGCTCAGTGGTTAAGCACTCCTGGGTTCAATCCCTAGTACCAAAACCAAACAAAACTAAACAAAACTAAAACCCAAAATCTTTGTTCCATTATTTTAGTGGTTTGGAAATATTTCCTAATCCAAAGATAAAAATCAGACCTTAGTTAATTTCTTCTTGGGGTCTCAATGGAGACTCAAAACAAATAAATACAATCACTGTATTTTCATTTGCATAAAACTCTTCAAATACAGAAAGACTGTCTTTCAGATGTTATTTTTCAGTTGGAATTTTTTGGTACCACAGATTGAACCCAGGGGCACTTAACCACTGAACTATACCCCCAGCAGCTGGGATTACAGGCGTGTGCCATGATGCCCTGCTCAGCTTCTTATTTATTTATTTTTGGTGCTAGGGATTGAACCCAGGGCCTTGTGCATTCGAGGCATGCACTCTACCAACTGAGCTATATCCCCAGCCTCTTATACTCTTTTTAAAAGCCCTGTTTTAAAACTGTTCCTTAATTATGAAACCAGTGCGTCAAATGGAACCTTAACTTGACCATATTGTGTTTGCTTCTTTTAAGACTTTTAGGAATCCCATTTTACTAAGAACATTTTTTCTTTATCAGAAGACTGGGTTAGATGTTGCTATATCATATATCACTGAAATCACCATATTCTAATTATTTACCTTTCCGGCTCCCCACTAGATTTTAAGTTTCTGCAGAGTGAGGTTTAGGTTTTTGACTACTTTATCCCTGGGTCTATCATTATTATCTACCATAGTGCCTGTTAAGCACTTGAATGTTTTTGAATCAATAAATAAATGAACTAATGGGGCTAATGTGGCATTATCAAAAAATCTTTAGATTATCCATGCTAAAACAGAATAATAATCAACAATTTTATATTTGATTTTGGTATAATTTTATATAGCATTAATCTTAACCAGGTTTTGTATGTGTCATCTGAATTTTTCACAGTATATTTAAAGGGTAGAAGATGTAGCCATCAGCCAGATTTAAGTAGTAATAAACCATCTTATAAATATTAAAAAACTAACATGGTGGTAACAGATATATTCTTTTTTTTGTTTTTCTTTCCTTTTTTAAATTGATTTTTAAAAAAATAAATGACAGCGGAATGCATTACAATTCTTACTACACATATACAGCACAATTTTTCATATGTCTGGATGTACATAAAGTATGTTGACACTAATTCGTGTCTTCATACACGTACTTTGGATAATGATGTCTATCACATCCCACCACCCTTGCTAATCCCCTGCCCCCTCCCTTTCCCTCCCACCACTCTGCCCTATCTAGAATTCATCTATCCCCCCCCCTTCCCTACCAGATATATTCTTATCTGTTGAACAAGAGAACCAGGCTTTTATGAACATGATGTTTTGGAAATAACTCAGTAATTTGAACAATGCTATCTTCCTTGCATCTTTAATAAATAGTTGACTGCCTCTTATGTTCCTTGGCACTGACTACATGGCTGTAAACAGTTTTGATGTCTGTCATCTGAGTGTATATATAATGTAGTGGGGTAGAGAATCAAATAGAAGTAGACAACAAATGACTGACAACATTATCTTTGGACAAACCAGGACTCCGATACTGGTTCCTTTTCAATAATAGCTAGGAGACTTTAGGCAAGTTACGCTTTTTTTTTTTTTTTTTAACATTTTTAGTTGTTGATGGACATAATACTTTTATTTTGTTTATTTAGTTTTATGTGATACTGGGGATCGAACTCAGTGTCTCACATGTGCTAGGCAAGTGCTCTACCACTGAGCTACAACCCCAGCCTTGCAACTTAACTTTTTTAGTTCTTGATTTTATCTACAAAGTAAGGTAAGAATGGCTCTAATAATTAAACATAAATGCCTAACTAATGCACAGTGCATGGTAAATACTAAAGTTTACTTATTATTATTATAAAAGTAATAATTGTTATGAATATTATAAAAAGTCTATGTATAGGGCCATATAGAATCATAAAACAGAAAGGGCTCATGAGTCAGGAGCCCTCAAGCTGGGCATGGTGGCACACCCCTGTAATCCTAGCAACTGAAGAGGCTGAGGCAGAAGGATGGCAAGATCAAGGCCAACCTCAATAACTTAGTGCGATTTTGTCTCAAAATAAAAAAATAAAAAGGAATGGGGATGTAGTTCAGTGATAAAGTACTTCAGTACAAAAACAAACACTTAAAAGAATAGGAATAGCTAGTGAAGCTAAATGGGATTAGTGAAGAGTGTTGAGTATCTTGGGGACAGGAAATGTGATATGACATGAGATGATGCTGGAAGGCCAAGTCCAAGTTTTTGAAGTTTGTCCAAAATGGCACTGGTAAGCCATTCAAGGGCTGAATTATAAAAGCTGTTGACAGAGAAATTTTGAACTGGTTGTTAAATATAACCATTACCACAAATTGATTTATACAAATTCACAAATAAAATCCCAAAGTAATAAATACCCAAATTTCCTAATTATTTTATTATTTTCTAATCTTTTAATGTTATTTATGTCTAGTATCTTTACAGTAGAAATACTACAGCATAGTATATCATATATCTCTTCTCAACTCCATATCAGTTATGTCACATTGGCAGCTTGAAACCAGACTTCAGGAAGTTAGGTAAACATTATAAATCTGGCCTTTCCACTTCTCAGGACAGCCAGTTGTTAAACATTTAGCTACACACCATTGATTATATTAGATTGGTTAGCAGTGCATGAATGAAAGTACTGAACCAATTAAGAGGCTGTTGTAATAATCAGATCAAGAGGGAATGTGAGAAGTCAAGGGATGCTGACTTCTAAGTATCCAGGTAGATGGTGTTTCCCTTTACTGAAAATCAGAATACAGAAGTGGTCTTTGTTTGTGGGATTGGAAATTCACTATGAATATTGAATCTGCTGGACTGGCAGGAGATAAGAGTGTGAAGATACAGATTAGGGAGTAGGGAAAAGGGCTAGCAGAACAAATCTGAAGATTAGCCAAAGAAGAAAATTACACAATTATTGTCAGTAGTCTAAAAGTATAGAGTATTTCAAGGAGGAAATTATTAGAACAATGAGTGTGGAGAAAGACATGTAGTAAGGGAAGTTTCAGATTATTAAGGAGACTTAGACTGGAATAAGCTAAAAGGTAAGAAAAGTGGAGACTGTAGACTTAGGCAGTATCATTTTTACAGGGGAATAAAGAAGTCTGCTATGTCCTGGGTGGAAAGGAGTTAATTAAATGGTTTTATTAATGAAACAAGAATTTGTTTTTATTATAGTTATTTCTACTTTAAGACCTGAATTACTCAGGATACACATAAAAATTTTAATTTCATGACTAACTGCATTATCATACATACCATCATCTCTTAAACCATAATTAGTGTCTGGACTTCTCCCTTTCATCTTCCATATCAGATTACCAAATCCAGTAATTTCTCCTCAATCATTTCTCAAATCTGTCCAATTCTATCCACCCCTACTATTAATACCATGCAACTTTAGCTGGGCCACTGCGTAGATGCCTATTGACTACAGTTTAATTTGTGGCTATAAACTCTCACCTCCCCTAATCCAGCACTCTCTGTGTTAGTAAACTAATTGGTAGCATTTAGTTCAGTTGACACTGTAGCAGGATTTCCTTGTGAATGAAATAGTAAGTAAATTAACATTCTATAATATGCTGCTTTCTCATCAAATTCATTACTAATGATGCTTGACTAGCACCTAATTCTCTAATTGTCCACACTGCAGGAGGCTTAATATGCAAATCTAATCTTGTCATTATTCTTTTTAAACTCTCCATGACTTCTTAAGTACTCTTAGAATAAAATAGAATTCTTAAGTAACATACAGGACCAAGTCTTTCATACTTTGGTCTCATTTCAAATGTCACATCCTTTGAGAAGTGTTCTTTCCAAGGCTAAGTTAGGTCTATCTAAAACAAAAATTTTTTTGGTACAGGTAATTATTTATGTCTTTCTTCCCCATTCAACTCTGAACTCTAGAAAGTTAAGAACTTTCTGAATCCTTAACACAATGTCAGGCAATTAGGAATTCAGTATATATTCGATGGATGAATGAATAAAGCACAATATTTGCATTAAGTAGTTTAAAAACAAACATCACAAGAATTTTTTTTTTTAATGGTAGCTTTAGTAATGGGTGTGCTTTTAGTAATAGTGAAGTCGGGAAAAGGTTAAAGATATGATTTTCTATATACTGATATTATATAAGTTCTGAGGTATATAAAATCAGAATTGTTTTCATTTAACTTTTTAATATTTCTTTTCTTTGGGCAGGTGGAAGGCACCTGAAGAGAAGATGAACATGTACCAAGTACCTATTATATGCCAGGCAGTCTTCAAAGTGCCTTCAAGAGTTCTGATTTGACAGAGTTAAAGAATTTGGATTGCTTTTCCAGCAAACAGAAGGAGAAATAAGGCCTCGGTTCTTTCTATTTCTCTGTTCAAGAAAGCTTACTTATCTTTTGCTCTTTCACTAATTGCTTCATTTTATAGCTATCAATTATGACTCAGTTCCTCCGCAGTTATTGTGTGTGTGTGTGTGTGTGTGTCTATTAGAAATTTAAATGCTTCCCATGTCAGTTCAGCTAGTGAGAATTCTCCAGTTTTAATGGGAACATAGCAGGCTTTTCAAAAGGCGACTGTTGACTGGAAGGGGGTAACATCCTCTCCCTTATGGCGTCATTCTTATCAAGACATGGACTAATATTTAGGAGCAAAAAGAGTGGAAAATTAGGTATCCTGCTGTCACTTTCTCTAAGGAGTAGTCACCGTACAGTACTTGGATTTCTTTTAGAAAACGAGTAAAACTTTCCCTGAGGGAAAAATTGGACAGATTTGAGAAACACAACGGACAAAAATGATGTCTTCCTTGTCACTAGTTGGGAAAGTTGGTAAAAATTAGAATTCTCCTGTTCCTTCTACACAAGCAATACTCAGACTAGCATCTCCCATTTCCGTCACCCCCACTCCCTCCCCAGGTTACCTGTGGAAGCTGATGTTAATGTGCTTGTTGTAGGTAGTTGCACAGCCCGCTGCGGCGCAATTGGTCGGCATTTCCCTTTACCCCTCATTCGGTGCTATCTTAAGCCTGTTCTGAGCTGCTAAGCTTTCTTCCGACAAAGGCTAGACAACTGAGGCAAGCGAAAGGCCCAGCAAGCTTAGTCGCGAAAGCAGGGTGGGAAAATGGGTGTGTATGGAAGGAGGGTTGCAAAGGAGGGTCAACCTTCCCTTTCTCTTTAATAATATGGCGGATTTGCGCCCGCAGAGCCAACCATCCTGGAGCTCTAGGCGCTTTCGTCTGCCTTCACCAATATGGCGGACCCCCCCCCCTCCCCGGTTCCCAGAAGGGAGTATCTTTGGCAGTGGTCCTCGGAGCAACTGAAAGACAGAGGTGTTTTCCCCTCGGATTACCACGAAACGTTCTGACATCAGCAATAAGCAGGTCCGCCCCCCCCCGGCACACACCCAGTTGTCCCAATTCCGAGCCTGGGGTGGGTGTGAGCCGTAGACCCGAAGGGCGAACCCGATGACAGGCGAGAGACTACATATCTCGGCGAGCACTGCGATAGTCGTCAGTATCGCGTGAGCTGGGAACCTCGTTTCCTGCGTGCTGTAGGAAGTGACGTCTCGGACACCGCCGCTTCCACTGCCCCCATCTCGCGAGGCGGAAGAGCCCTGATCGCGGAGGAGCAAGGGGGCGCTAGGAGAGGGAACTGGCTTGCGACGGTCCGGCGAGAAAGAGCTGGGGTGCGGGGAAGTTGGGGAGCAGAGCCCGCTAGGTGTCTGAGTACGGTAAGGCCGCAACTATCGGATCTGTTAGTAAAGAAAGGAGCCGAGGAGAAAGGCAGTTGTCGGGCGGATCCCGGACGGAGGGCTAAGGTTGTGTGGAAGGTGCTGCTCCCCGGATGGCGACCGCTGATACTTCGGCCCCGGCCTCCAGTGGCCTCTCGCCGAAGGAAGAAGGGGAGCTTGAAGATGGGGAGATCAGCGATGACGATAACAACAGCCAGACACGGAGCCGGAGTAGCAGCAGCAGCAGTGGCGGCGGCCTGTTACCGTATCCGCGGAGAAGGCCTCCTCACCCGGCCCGGGGTGGTGGATCCGGCGGAGGCGGTGGCTCTTCCTCGTCATCGTCCTCTTCTCAGCAGCAGCTGAGGAATTTCTCACGCTCGCGGCACATCTCTGAACGGGGCCACCTCAGGGGACATAGCAGCTACCGACCCAAAGAACCATTCCGGTCTCATCCGCCCTCGGTGCGGATGCCTTCCAGCTCACTGTCCGAAAGCAGCCCGCGGCCGTCTTTCTGGGAGCGCAGCCACATCGCCTTGGACCGTTTCCGCTTTCGAGGCAGGCCTTACCGGGGTGGTAGTCGCTGGAGTCGGGGGCGAGGCGGGGGTGACCGAGGCGGCAAGCCGGGGGGCAGACCTCCTCTTGGAGGAGGAGCAGGATCCGGATTCAGCAGTGGTCAGAGCTGGCGAGAGCCCTCTCCACCTCGGAAGAGCTGTATCCTTAACGTGGCGATCTGCCCTGGGTGTGTCACTCAAAGTTCCCTTAAGCGTCATTACTAGGTCTATGAGTGTAACTTTTCAGAACCGCTTATTTGTTCTTGTGTCAGTATACTTAAAGTAAGTTGTTCTTTGGTAATTTCCATGTGTCACACTATAGCAGTGTTTCTTAGATTGCTTTATTGGGTGGATTGCTTTTTAACATTAAATGTGTTATGGATTGAAAGCTATGGAATCAAATACGATCAAATCAGTATTGTAAGAAGCACAAGTTTTCATTAGCATTTTTTTTTAACTAGTACAGTAAGTATTTCAAGTGAATTTGACTTAAGATTGTTGGATGAAAAATAGTAAACAGTTTGGGGAATGCTGTTACTTGAATTGTGTGCACTTTGACATTAGAAATTGTGAAGTTTGATTCGGCATAATCCTATCATTCTGATAATTCCTTTTTTAAAAGCTTTTTTTGAGTTATTCTTTCCCACTGCTACCTTTTAAAGTGAAAAGAAAAAGGCGGGGGGGCTCAGTGTCTTTTCCTGTGTTCACTTTTGGGCATTTTATAACTCGCAGTGCTGTCTAAATGTGGACTACAGAGAAAAATAAACTTGCCAGCATTTTTATTTTAATATATTAGAGTGTGGGATTGTGTCGATTATGGAAAGACAGAAGGAAAACAGCAAAATATCTTAAGATTTTATTTCCTCTGAATTTATTTTCAGTGATTTTTAACATTGCAGAGTTAGAATTGATACTAAGAAATTAATCATCTCAAGTTTTCTTGTTTTATAGAACTGTGTCTTGACTCTGTGATAACTGTAAAATAATTTACTAAGGATTTTCATGACTAATTGTAATTCTTATGGTGCAATGATTTTAATATTTTCATTTATTCAAAGTTTATATTTAATAATTTTTTAATATTTATTTTTTAGTTGTAGTTGGACACCTTTATTTTATTTATTTATTTTTATATGGTATTGAGTATTGAACCCAGGGCCTCGCACGAGCGCTCCACTGATGAGTCACAACTCCAGCCTAGTCTTCATTATGAAGTTTATATATAACAACATTTAATTGGAAAACCTTTAAAATTATTTTTATAGAATACTTAGGGTCAGAATGGTTTTTCCCAGGTGTCATGATGAAAGGGGAAAGACAGGTTTAGGTTAAAAAAAAAAAAAAAACAGGTTGTGGTGTTGGTGCCCTGAAAAAGTTGTTTCTGCAACTAAACATTGGGTTAGGGGTATTTTAAAATTGTTTCAGAGAAAAATCATGTAGGTATTTAACTTTTTTTTTTTAATTGTTGAGGAACCTTTAATTAATTAATTAACTAATTAGTTAATGGTGCTGAGAATGGAACCCAGTGCCTCACACAATGCTAGGCAAGTGCTCTACCACTGAGCTTAGAAAACCTGTGCCCAAGATTTTTTTTTCTTCTAGATTTGTTTATTCTGAATCCAAATAAAACAAAACAACAACAACAAAAAACCCTAAAGGGCTATTTAAGGATAGAGATGAAACTGTATTTTTGTTGGAGAGACAAATGAAAGTAAATGTAGCTTTCTAAAAAAGTTCAAGTTGAGTTATATAAAAAGTATTATGGGCACTCAAAGCTTTTTAAAAATCTATTTTGTATAAGAAAATGGGGGAGAACAGAGTGTTCACCCACCTCCTATCTTTGTTTAGGATCCTGCCAAGTTGCTTAGTTTGGCCTCAAACTTGCAATCCTCCTGCCTTAGCCTCCCAAGTCGCTGGGATTTTAGGCATGTGCCACCACACCCATCATCTTTGTCTTTCTTTCTGCTCATTTGGTACCAGTTTGGGCCTCTGCCATTTACCTTTGCTAATTTTTCTGTTTACATGCTTTTAGTAATAAATAGGCATATGGAATTGCAACAAAAATATAGGAAAGCATCCAGTCTTCCTGTGTGACTGATTTCTGTAATAACTTGTCAGAAGCAAGCTATCTTGCTGTTTTTCCTTTCACAGATGCTGTACTTTAAGAAAAGGACACTTGTTTTGATATTCTGCTCATTGTTTTTCTAATGAAATATCATTAATCCATCCTAGAGGTGGTGGTTTTTATAAGATTTTGACAAGGAAAATATAGTTTCCAGCTACTTTTGTGTAATGTGAGCAAACAAAATTTGTAATACAAACCTTTAAATTCTTTTAATATCAGTGTTGTACTCAGTTTAATTCATATTTCCACTGTGTGATTGTAAAAATGCTTTTTATTTTACAAATATTGTGTAAGGAAAGAATGAAGGTAATTCTATGGCTCACTTTAGTAATCTACAAATGAGGTAGTCTGAATATAGATTTTTTGGGGGGCGGTGATAATTTTTTTTTTTGTAATTATGAAGATATGCTAGTTTCAACTTTAAAGAAACAGAATAAACCAGAACCTATTGCAACTCTTCACTTATTCATTTTTATTTTTTATAATGATAAGACACTTTGTCAGTCTTAGCCTAAGTCTCCCTTGGTTGACTACTGTTTTAAACTTTCAAATTGGATGAGAGCTAACATAATTAGGCTAGTGTGTCTCATCAGTAAAAAGTCTTTGAATTTTCAGCTGAAGCAGAATAGGTTGAATAGCGGTCCTTTTTTTTTTTTTTTTAAAGACAGATTTTAATACCTGTTTTTTGAAAGCATTTCTTTTTTAAAAGTTCTGTTAGAAATTAGATTTAAGAAGCTTAAAAAATTAGATCTAGTAAGTGTTGGTTTGATTCCTAGCTATATATTGTATAGACAGAGATAGGATATTAGTCTTGAAGGAGGTTAGTTACAGTCATAACTCAATTCTGTTTCCTCATTTTTCTATTCTTTAGTTATTTTATATATTCTTTTCTTAGAGTGAATCTTTCCCCTTTGTAATTGTTTCTAAGGTCTTTAATTTTATTTTTATTACTCATTTGTGCCTTTAGATGACCCCCTTGAAAAGCCAGCTATAAATGTAGATAATTGCAGTGTTTATGTACAAAGAGTACATAGGAATGGAAAGGGAAGGATAAATAGTTTTGGCTTCGCAAGGGTGGTGACTTGAATTGGGGTCAAGTTGAACAGAAACCTAGATATACAGCTGCATAAATGTGATAAGCAGGAAGAAGGTAAGACTGGAAAGGTAAGCACAGGTCAGATCATAAAAGCATTGTATTCATGCTAAGGATTTTGGACTCGTAAATGAGATTTAAGCAAGGGGAGAGATCTTATTAGATTTGTATTTGTATCCATACCATGGCAGCAGTATGAATCATCGTTTGTGGGTGCTAGAGAACCCAAAAGTCTTAAGAGGCTGAACTCCTCACCTGTGGCAGCTAAAACTACAGAAGTACATTAGAAAGTTCCTAATGAAAAGAGAATCTTACTAGAGTTCACTGGAGAGCACATTATTAGTTGGAGAGAAAGAAATCATGAAGCTTTAAAAAGGTAAGAGAAAACAGAAGGACAAGTGGAAGTTATGTAAGCCAAGAGAGCAATGGTTTATAGTGTCAGATGTTACAGAGAGGTCAGGTAAAGTAAGACTTGAAAACACTGGTGGATAAGCACAGCCAGAACAGCTTCTTTTGAATTATTGAGACAAGCCAGATTCTGTTTGGTTGGAGCATAGGTAAGAGAGCCTTTGAAAAACTTGTATTCTTTTAAGAAATTTGGTACTGAAGAGATCAGAGAACAAAAGATTTGTTACAGTAGTTTTGCTGAAGATTTTCAATTGTAAAGCTTATTTATTTTCTAATATTTGATGTTGGTTCTCATTCTTGGATTGGTCATCAGAGGAGTTTAAAAATCTTTGCTGGCTGCTTGTCCTGTTACTGTATTTAGGAGGTATAATGTTATATCCTAACCCTTACAAAATGATCTGAAAATGATTTATTATATTAAAACCACAAAAAGTGTTCGTCTTTTTCCTTGGTAATTTCCAGGCTGGAAAAAGGTGTAAAAATTCTCACATGTATGAATTATTTGAAATTAGAAAATACATTTTGAGTGCTATTTAGGGATTTTCCTTATTTTTTATTTGCAACTTACAATTATTCAAGTTGTAAATATGATGAATGTTAGTATCTTGATGAGCTCTGAGCTTGTTATGTATTAGGTTTTTAAGAAAATGTGCATGCCTGTAAATTTATCAGCTCAGGAGGCTGAGGCAGGAGGATTGTAAGTTCAAAGCCAGCCTCAGCAACTTATTAGTGAGGTCCTGAGCAACTTAGTGAGACTGTGGCTCAAAATTAAAAAAAAAGAAAAAAAGGTTTTGGGGATGTGGCTCAGTGGTTAAGCATCTCTGGGTTTAATCCCTGGTACCAAAGAAAAAGATGTCTTTCATTCATAAATTGGTCTAACTACTAATTGCCAGTGTTCATTTTCTTATTTTTTAAAAAATTTGAAATGTGAGAAGAAACTAAAGAAACAATTCTTCCTGATTATCTGAAGTGTAAATTATCCACATCTGTGACAAACCATTTTCTTCCCTCTTCCTTCAGAAAAGTATCTTTAACATCCCGCTTGTTATGGGCTCTCATGGGACCTACAGAAGGAGGATGCTGTAACCTAACTAGGTGGACTAGCTGTGGGTATTATTGGTAATTACTGACACTAATGGCTTTGTAAGTGGACTATTTATATGGAGACTTGTTAAATTGAAATATGAGTGCATGATGAAAGTAGGCATTAGTGTGTATATTAAATGGAATGTAGTAATTTAAAAATATGAGTTTCTTTTAAAAAATAATAATGGAGAAAATTCATCTGTAACTTAAGTGGTTTCCTTAATATGCTGTTCAGCCAAAAGTTTTGGAAGATCTCCATCAAGAAAACAAAATTATTCATCAAAGAGTGATAACTGTGGGGAAGAAACTTTTGAAGATTTACTTTTAAAGTATAAGCAAATACAGTTGGAACTGGAATGCATCAATAAGGATGAAAAACTAGCCTTGAGTCACAAAGAAGAGAATGTACAGGAAGATCCCAAAACATTGAACTTAGAGGACCAAACAAGCACTGATACTGTCAGTATTACAAAAGACTCAAGTAAAGAAGTAGCTCCTGAGGAGAAAACACAGGTCAAAACTTTTCAGGCATTTGAATTAAAACCACTCAGGCAAAAATTGACTTTACCAGGAGATAAGAATCGGTTAAAAAAAGTTAAAGATGGAGCAAAACAACTTTCCCTGAAATCTGATACTACTGAATCTAGTCAAGGTAATGGAATTAAATATTTCAATTAGTGATAAGACTTCTTTCTCTAAAGGAGTAATAATGTTGTGAAAATGCACTTCATTGAAATGATTCTAATTAATTTTTCTATACTTTTTTGTAGATGTTCATATTATTTAGTAATTTGTCTTATTTCTTGTTATGCTGACCAAAAGTTATTTATTTATTTATTTTTAGAGAGAGAAGAGAGAATTTTAATATTTATTTTTTAGTTTTCGGTGGACACAACATCTTTGTTTGTATGTGGTGCTGAGGATTAAACCCGGGCCGCACGCATGCCAGGCGAGCGTGCTACTGCTTGAGCCACATCCCCAGCCCCAAAAGTTATAATATAGTTTTGAACATAGGTGATAGCAGTGGGCACCTTTGTTTGTTAACTTAAAGGGAATACTTCTAACATTTACCATTAAGCATGGTGTTTTAAGGTTTTTGTAGGTTTGTAAGTTTTAAGCTTTATTGGATAAAGGATGTTCCCCTTCATTCCCAGTTTTGAAATTTTATTTCATTTTTTTAGCATGAATGGGTATTGAAGTTTATCACATCTTTTTTTTCCCCCCTTTTCATTGAGATGAGCATTTATCTCCTTTAATTGATTTTTAGTGTTAAATGACCCTTGTATGCCTGGACTAAAGAGTCCATGATAAGTCATATGCATTAAAATATGCTCTTTTTAGTGTATAGTTCTTCATATTTTGACAAATGCAGACAGTTTGGGTGTCAGTAACCATCACCAGCCACTGCAATTAAGACACAAAGGAGTTCCATTAACCCCTAACAAATGCCCTTTTGTAGTTAATGCCTCTCTCTACCTTTAGCTGGCCTGGTAATCACTAATCTGTCCCTGTATTTTTGCCTTTTTTAGAATATTACAAATATGTATTACTTTTTGTTTTTCCCTTGAGGAACTGAGTTTTGAACGCAGAGCCTTGCATGTGTTAGGTAAGGGTTCTACCACTGAGTTATATCCCCAGCTGTTATTTTTAGTTTGAAACACAGGTTTTTTTTAGGTTGCAGAGGCTGATCTTGAGCTTAAGATATTTGTTAGATCTTGCTGGTAAAAGCTTTTGGAACTTAAATGGAGTTTTTTTCCTAAGACTCTTTTTCTTCTTCTTCTTTTTTTTTTTTTTTTGTAATGCTGGGAATCTAGTTTAGGCCTTCACTTGCTAGTCAAGTGCTCTAACATTGAGCTATGCCTCCAACCCTATGGGACTATCTTAAGTTACTGACTGTTCATATTTTTTATTGTTGTTAAGGCAGTTTACTATGTAAAATATATATATGTGCACATATATATATTTTAGTAATGTCTATTTCTTGTAAATTGTAAAAATAATGATGTTAATCTTAAGGATTTTTAACCTCTTTAATACCTATAAAAAGTATCTGTTTTATCTCCTTCCTTTTTTTCTTATTAATTTCCCTGAAAATAAGTCCATAGGTTTATAATTCATTAATTTTGGCCTCTTTCTTACTAAAATCTTTTTAGTCCTTAAAATTTGTACTTTAGCTATATTCCCAACCCTTGAAGCTGGATTATTTATCAATTTTTGCCTTAAATACTTTGAGGTTGTAGAATTAATATTATGTAGTGACTTTATTTCTAGTAATTTTTTTTCTAAAAGTCTATTCTATTTTCCATTAATAATTATACTGGTTTTCTCTTGATAAGTATATATGATGCATATTGGTTTTTAGCCTTTCAGTCTTTCTTCGTATCTCATGTCACTTGTACATTGTATAGAGATGAATTTAATTTGTAATTTAGCTTGGCAGTCTTTGTTTTTTTAGGTATAACATGTAGTTCATTCACATTTTTTATGATTATTGATATTTGGATTTTTTTTCCTGCCTCTTTTCCCCCCATATAATTTTCTTTCTTTTGCTAGTTTGGAAGTTAACTATTACATTTCATTGGTTCTTCTAGAAGTTGTGATGTGAATTTTAATTTTTTTCCCCCTCCTGAGTCCTAGGGATGGAACCCAGAACCTCCATACTAGGGAAGGGCTGTACCACTGAACTATACTCCCAGTATAACATGAATTTTTAAAATTCACATGTCTAAAATCAATCAAGATCTGTACCCTCTCTCTGAAATAAAAGAACTGGTTGGTGTTTGAGGATGTAGCTCAGTTGTAGAGTACTTGCCCAGCATGTGCAGAGTCCTGGTTTGATCCCCAACACACCCCCCCCCCAAAAAAAAGTGTTTGTATATCTTTCTCCTTTTATTTAGTACTTTCTTAGTTTATTCTTTCATATATATCTAGAATCACTTATGCTAAAATACATTCTTTAGAATTTTTTAAATGTGTGACTCTTAAGTGATAAACTATGTCTACTGTCTTTTATTAAAGGTAATTTCCTTGAGTTTAAAATTCTAAATTGGTTAATTTAAAGTTAACCAAATTCTAAATAATCTCACCATACTGAAGTTATTTCTGGCTTCTATTGATTTTGAAAAGTTAGCTATTAGACTTTTTTTGTTGTTGTTACTGGGAATTGAACCCATGGGCATTTTCCCATCCCTAGCCCTTTTTATTTTGCTAAGTTGTTGAGGTTGGTCTTGAACTTGTGATTCTTCTGCTTTAGCCTCCCGAACTGCTGGGATTACAGGTGTGTGTCACTGTGCCCCACTAACACTCATTTTCCTAAGTGTGGTCCCTAATGACCAGTGTTTCTGTCAACTTGGCAAAAATGCAGATTCTCAGGTCTTACCCCACATCCCCTGAATTGTGAGCTTTGGGAGTGGGGCTCAATAATCTGTATTTATCCCACCCTCCTGTTGATTTTTGGTATATACTAAAGGTTGAGATTCACTGAACTGGAGTAATGACCCTAATGCAGAAATCAATATCTGGTATATTTGGGTTAGAGTAAAGAGGGCTATGCTATTAAAGAAGAATGAGGGTATGAATAGTGAGAAGAAATTGGGGATGGCAAGTCGGGCACGTCATATAGAGCTCTGTAACAACTTTGATTTTTTTAATTCTGAATGAAATAGGGAGCTGTTACAGGGTCTTGAGACACGGATGAACATAATCTGTTTTGTTTTCAAAAGATAATTCTAGTTATAGTCAAGAATATTCTATAAAGAGTAAGGTTGACTATATTCACTGGTGTTTTTCTGGAAATTTTGGGGTTTCTGAAATACTATACACATTTGGATTTTTTTTATAACTGATTTCTTTTTCTTTCTTTCTTTCTTTTTTTTTTTTTTTAAAGAATTGCTTTTTCTCAAAATTAAATATAAAAAAACCATCTGGGAAGGTGGCTGGGATTGTGGCTCAGTGGTAGAGTGTTCGGTCCTGCATGTGCGAGACCCTGGGTTAGATCCTCAGCATCATATAAAAATAAATAAATGAAATAAAAGTATTGTGTTCAACTACAACTAAAAAATAAATATTAAAAAAAACAGCTGGGGCTATAATGCTCAGTGGTTAAATGCCTCTGGGTTCAATCCCTGGTACAAAAAAAAAAAAAAAATTACTTTTCTGTGTAGTTTACTATTTTTCATGTCCGTGGTGGTCCATTTTCCTGGTATATTTTTATTGTTATGGTTTTAACTGTCATGTATATGCTGATGACTCTTTTGTTTTTTTAAAGAGAGAGTGAGAGAGGAGAGAGAGAGAGAGAATTTTTAATATTTATTTTTTAGTACTCGGCGGACACAACATCTCTGTTGGTATGTGGTGCTGAGGATCGAACCCGGGCCGCACGCATGCCAGGCGAGCGCGCTACTGCTTGAGCCACATCCCCAGCCCCTGCTGATGACTCTTACTAACAACTTATTTAAGAATCCTAGTTAATAATTTTTTAAATACTGTGTGACTATACAAGACCAATTTGCATTTTGGAGGTTTTGAGTAAAAGCTGAAATAATTTTATTGTTTAGACCTATGATCGTGACAGGACAATGCCTGACTACCCTGTTACTACCTTGTTGGTCGATTTAAACAATAACCTGTGTTTATAATTTTAGTGTAAAACTTTGTCTGAAATTTATGGTTTGTACTTGTTTTTTTTTTTAATATTTATTTTTTAGTTGTAGCTAGACACAATACCTTTATTTTACTTATTTATTTTTATGTGGTGCTGAAGATCAAACCCAGGGTCTGGCATGTGCGAGGCGAGCGCTGTACCACTGAGCCACAACCCCAGCCTTGTACTTGTTTTTAAGGTGTCATTTTGCTCGTAATATTCCTAACAGGGACATGGTTTGGTTTTGTATCAGAGGGAGGTGCCACTTTCTATAGTCAAGTGAGATCTTAATAAACTAGTAAATTTCTCATGTAGGAGAAAAATCTACTGCTTTCTATATTTATTATCGGAATGATTTTTATGTCTTTTTATTTTGCCCCATTTTTCTCCAATAGTTATTTCTATTTTAGTATTTTTTGAATGAAGTATGGTCAATTTTGTTATAATGGGGCATATATATTCCTAAAAATCACCATACTGCAAATTTATACAACAGAAACCACAGGATTTATGGGGGAAAATGGGGCTAGGGGAATTTTCTCAAAAACTTTTGTTAGTGGCATATGAAAAAAGATAATAATCAAGGAAAATAATAGCATAGCTTTACACATAAAATGAATTAAAAGTGCTTGAAACATAAGTATGTGTGTAGAAATGGAAGATTTGCCCTTATGCATTGTTACTGTGAAGTGGGATAAGAAGTGGTACTTGAAATCAGTAAGTTGTGACACCAGATGTGGATAGGGGTGCTCATAACACACATAAATGAACTGAGGTACCTGGTAGAGGCTAATGTGTGCTTTCTGTATTTCTGAATATCTCAGATCATGTAAGTACAGTTTTCTGTCACTTTTAGTATGTTATTGAGACAAATCCTATATAAATAAATATGAAACTTGTGTTATGCTCAAATTATTTTTTAATATATCAATCATATTGTGACATTCACATTTGCAGAGTAAGCCTTTATAGTAGAATTCACCTATCTCAAGATTTGGTGATACCCTTCTATTTGTTTTATCTAGTGTACTTGGTTAGTTATCTCTTAATTTATTGAATGAACTTCAAATTTTTTTATAAGTAGGCCCATTTGAACAATCAAATTAAGGTGTTTGGAACAGTGATAGGTGTGGTATTTTGGAAAAAATAGTAGGTTTGGAGTTTATACTAGTTTAAATTCTAGCTTTGCAACTTGAGTTTGTCATCTTGAAAGATTTTTGAGTTTTAAACTTCAACCATTTTAACAAAAAAATATGTATATCAATACTACTGTATATGATGTGATTTTTTAAAAGCTGTTATAGATTAGATAATATATATGTAAAGTTTGATACTTCAGAAACTGGGCCCTAAGCCAAAATTCTGGGAAAATGTGGGAATGGATTTAATTTTGTTGATACTTAAACTGTTTCTGCTGGTGCTGGTATAGATAAATAAAAGATCAGTTTTATGATGTATACATCCAGTATAATTTCTAAATGTCAAATTCATTTCAACTAGATTAATTTATTCATCATAGAGAACTAGATTAATTTATTCATCATAATGCCTAACTTGTGAAGCACTGGATTTGATCTTCAGCACCACATAAAATAAATAAAGATTTAAAAAAATTTTTAAAAAGATATTTTTGCTCAGATTTTTATTATTTTATTTTAGATTGAATATGGTTATATTTTAGAATATTTAAAAGATGTTGTTTTATTTTAAAGGATTAGAAGATAAAGAACAAAATTTAACAAGAAGAATTAGTACCTCAGATATTCTATCTGAAAAGGTAAGATATGCCTTGTGGGATTGGATATCTCTCTTCTTTTGAAATCATTTCTGTAACTATTTGGACATAAGTTTTAAGATAAAGTGTGTAGAAGATATCTTAGAGTCTCCATTAGGTTCTGCAAATTATGTTACATTGAAGTGTTATGCACATTGGTAGATGATTTTGTTTGTTTAATTGTTTCGTTTTTGAAACTTTTAATTTTGATGAGAGATATTCTTTTCCTTTTTTTTTTCTTTGTGTATTATCCTGTATGGGGAAGCTTTGGAGTTAGGTAGATCTTGACATGGTATTGGATTCTAGCTGCTCCCTCTTACTAGCTGAATGAGCTGTCAGCTGTGTAAGCACTTTTTAAACTTTGCTTGCCTGTTTTCTACAAAAGGAGTTTAATGTCATGTGTCGCCTGCGTTGTTGTGAAGCCACAACACAATAAAGTGCAGAAGCATTAAACACTATGTTTAAAATAGTAATAGACATCAATAACTCAAGGCTTTTTGTTGAATTCATTAGAGATCTGATATATGTGTAATTTCTTCTATTGAGACTTCAGTTTGTTGTCATGAGTAAATTGAAATGAATCAGAGCCTAGGAACTTTAGGAAAGATGGTCTTGAATTTAGGAATAACAGACACATGTACATGGTTGTGCATATGCATATATACATAGATACACACTCATAAACGTTTTTCACATTCTTAGAATAATTATGCAAAGCAAGTTGACATATATGTTTTATAAATGAAATAAAATTCATTTTGGTAGATAAAATGACTTGTTTAAAGTTACATAGAAATTAGGTGTGCAAGCAAGAATTGAATTAGGTTTTCTGAATCCTGCCTAGTTCAATACTCTTCGTAACTTGTAGTTGTGTGACAGAATCAGTGATTTCTTTTTTTTTTTTTTTTTCATTCTAAAGGAAGCAGCTGCACAGAGTAATCAGTGTCTCAATGGAGTAATATTAAACTGTAGATCAGTACTTTCCAATATAATTTTCTATAATAATGGAAATGTTCTATAGCTGCATTCCAATATGATAATTATGAGTCATGTGTAGTTATTAAGAAACTGAAATGTGATTGATGTGGCTTAGGTACAAATTTCTAAATTCAGCTTTAGTTAATTTGAATCACATTTGGCTCGGTACTACCATATTGGACAGTATAGCTATAGAACTTGAGTACAAAGCAATAGAATTGGGTATGTTTAAGTGAGTTAAGAACAATTATGATAATTATTATTATTACATGTATTATTTACATGTATTTCCCAGCAGTGGAAATAACTGTATTCTGGTTTGGTTAAATGGAAGTACAAAAGTATATGATAGTAATTCAGTTAGAGATTTATGGTAGCAAATATTAAGTTAGGTAATTAGGTAGGATCTACTGTTTTCTTTATGCTTAGGAATAGAAATAATTGGATTTTGGAAAAACATTATTACAATTTACTAATAAGAAGAAATTATAACAGTGGCCTTAAACTTTTGCAGTGTTAAACTCTGATTCATCTGATTCCTCTCTTTTCTTTTTTGGTACTGAGGATTGAACTCAGGGACACTGAGTTCCACATCCCCAGTCCTATTTTGTATTTTATTTAGGGACAGGGTTTCACTGAGTTGCTTAGTTCCTTGCCGTTGTTGAGGCTGGCTTTGAACTCACGATCCTTCTGTCTCAGTTTCCCCAGCTGCTGGGATTACAGGCATGCGATACTGCGCCCAGCTGACTGCTTTCTTCTGCTCTGTAACTTCAAAGAACCATCCTAACCCAACCCATCCCGAATCCATGGACTCTTAGAAGAACCTCTGCTTGGGAAGCCTGGCATTTTTAGTTTATTGTAGTTAAAATGTGGAGAATGGATTAATTTTTAAAAATTATCTCAAAAATGTAGTGGAGGAAGGGTTGGAGAAAGGTTGATCGGTAGGTACTAAATTATAGTAATAAGGGAGTAAGCAGTTCAAATGTACATATCTCCTACTAGGGTGACTATAGAGAACAGTTAGGTACTATGTATTTCAAAAAGCTTGAAGAACGGGGGCTGGGGATGTGGCTCAAGCGGTAGCGCGCTCGCCTGGCATGCGTGCGGCCCGGGCTCGATTCTCAGCACCACATACCAACAAAGATGTTGTGTCCGCCAAGAACTAAAAAATAAATAAATATTAAAAATTCTCTCTCTCTCTCTCTCTCTCTCTCTTTCTCTCTCTCTCTCTCTCCCCCCCCTCTCTCAGTCTCTCTTAAAAAAAAAAAAAAAAAGCTTGAAGAACGGATTTTGAAAGACTTCCCATAAAGAAATGATAAATATTTGAGGTGATGGTTAACCCTGATTTAAACATTACATAATGTATACATGTATCAAAATATTGCATGGTACTCCACTAATATGTGTATTTTTTTATATACCAGTTAAAATTACTATTAAAAAACATATAGTAAAAAAATATGAAGTTATGTCATTTAGGAGAAAAGTTCCTTAAGATCTGCTTTTAACGTAGCTTCCTATTTTAGTTTTCCTAAAGAAGCCTAGGGTGTTCAAAATATTTTAAATATTCAGATAAACATTTATAGGTTTAGACCATGAAATATTCATATGTAAGCAAATTTCTACAGATTCTTTTTCCTTCAACAGTGTAGTAAATAAAAAAAAATATAAAGTTTGCAGGCTTGAGCTTTGAACCTTGACATGCAGGATATCTGTTCTTTGTATTACTTGTGAATTTAATAAATCACATGATTATGGAACCACTTCATTCTTTTTATTCATTATTCCTTAACCTTTTCTTCTTCCATCTGTTGCTATCAGAGTTTTATGGTTTCAAGTTTGGGTAGCCCTATAAATGCTCATGTCTAACTCATAACTTTTCCTTTATACAGCATCCTTTTCTGTCACTTGTACTCTCTTCCTCCAATCCTGCATATTTAAATATATGCACAAAAGCCTCCACTCATTTATCTTTTTTGGGTTATAGAAATTAAGTTAGGATCTTGAGCAATGGGAAGTAAATTAGTTGCCTTTTAAATATTTGCCTGAAAACTAACTTTAAATTTTAATCTTGTTATCAATTTGACTTGATGAAATGTTTATGAAGTAATAGAATTTAAATATTTTAACTGTTTAAATATTTAACTGTTTAAATATTTTAACTGTGTTTTTTTTTTTTTAATTTTGTTTTTAAAGAAGCTTGGTGAAGATGAAGAGGAGCTATCTGAGTTACAACTTCGCCTTTTGGCTCTTCAGTCAGCCAGTAAAAAATGGCAACAGAAAGAACAGCAGGTGATGAAAGAAAGCAAAGAAAAATTGACTAAGACAAAAACTGTACAGCAAAAAGTTAAAACCAGTACAAAAACACATTCGGCCAAAAAAGTTAGCACAACAGGTGATTATTTTTATTAAATTCTTTTAATTGAATTCATGCATCATTAGTTTCTGGATTTTCATTTAGAAAGTTTTGAGTTTGGGGAATTTTAAGGTTTTAAAGTAAAGGACAGTCTTGTAAAAACAGAACTTAGAGGAGCAATTGTATACATGGGTCAGTGATAATGAAAAAACATTTAAAAGCTCTTTTAGCACCTGATGTTTGTGTATTTTTCATTTAAAGCAAAACAGGCATTGAGGAAGCAGCAAACAAAGGCATGGAAGAAACTGCAACAACAAAAAGAACAGGAAAGACAGAAAGAAGAGGATCAGCGGAAACAAGCTGAAGAAGAAGAGAGAAGGAAAAGAGAAGAAGAAATCAGAAAGATTCGAGATCTCTCAAATCAGGAAGAGCAGTACAATCGATTCATGAAATTGGTTGGTGGAAAGAGGAGATCAAGAAGTAAAGTAAGGAATGCAAAAATATAAAACGATATAAGTGTCCTTATGGTCTTGTTTCATAGACTCAAAAGTCAACTAAGTAAAACTAAGTAGCTTGTGTTAGAGATTCTTTATAAATATCTCTTAGGGAGGAAAGAAGGTATGATTGGGAATGAATCTTTTGTACTCACAGATATTAATAGTAGAAGAAATGACAAGATAAAATTTTGGCTATCAAAGACTGCTTTTAGCTTTTTGATCACTTCCTACTTAGAAGAAAGCAAGATTATTAAATTGTGGTGAGGACGTATTCTGGAAATGATTGTTTCTTAAGTATAGGATTTTATTAGTTTTTCATTGTTCAGTAATGTAGAATGAGAAGTATTTCATGATTAATTGAATTGGCTGTTTTAAAGAGTGTTAAATCATCATGTAATTAATTACTTTAGTGCTTGTGGCTGTTTTGTATTTAGTCATTTAGTGTTTGTTATGCATTACTGTGTATAAGTCAATGAAAGTATCTGTCTTATGTGTTAGGAAGTTTACTGGAGATTTTATATTGATCTAATGCTAGTATCAGTGATGGGTTTTGGAATTTTATGCTTAAAGAATACTTATGAATGCATGTTTATAATGAAAAATAGAGGAAATTAAAAAGAAAGAGTTTTTTAATTGGAGGGAGATAGGAGTTAGGTTTACTTAAGCAAGAAATATAATGAATTTTCGTACTTTGAATTTTTACAAAGTACTTTGATATAGTCTTTCACTGGAGGTAAGGATTATTTTTACATTGTCCTTTTATTTCCATCTGTACAGGTTTTGCTAGTTTTTAGTTTGTAGGACTGTCACTGAGCCAAACATTTTAAGCAGAAAACAACACATATACACAAACACATTAACCCAGAGTTTATAGTTTTCAGATATTATTATACATAATTATTAAACATAATAATTTGGGGGAAACATTCTAATACAATTCTTGATGACATAAAACTGGCATTTATTCATAAAGAGAAGCCTTAAGTTTTAAAGAGCTTGATGTTGATAGGCTTGGTGGCACATAACTGCAATCCCAGCAAGTTGGGAGCCTGAGATAGGATTGCAAGTTCAAGGCCATTCTCAGCAACTTACGGAGACACTGTCTTAAAAATAAAAAATAGAAAAAGGAATGTAGCTCAGTGACAAAGTGTCCCTGGGTTCAATCCTCAGTACTGAAAACAAAACAAAACAAAACAAAAATACTTGGGGTGATCTTTTTTGTAGTTCCTTTTAGATATATATGACCAGAGACTGTGTTTGACATATTATACATGCATGGAGTATAACTTCCCATTCTTGTGGTTGTGCATGATGTGCGGTTAAACTGATCATGTATTCATATATGAACATAGGAAAGTTATATCCGATTCATTCTTCTGTCTTTCTTATTCTCATCCCCCCTTTCATTCGGTGTGATCTTATTTTATAGAGGAATAGCTAATTATTTAATGGCTCAGCTAACTATGGGAAATTTAGTCTGTTAGAGTTCATTTTCTGTCTAGTGCCATGTTCATAAAGTATCCACTGGAGTGTACCTGTCCTGTAGATTGGATTTCCCAAATCTTATATGGTTAGGAGACCTAACTGAATCGTGATTTTTTAATACTGTTCCCTAGAAGATAATTATCAGTTCTTTTATGATTTATAGTCTAATAATAGCCTAAGACGGAAAATGCTTTGAAACTAAGAAAAACATGTTGTATACTTAGTCATCAGATCCTGACCTGAGGCGATCCTTAGATAAGCAACCTACTGATAGTGGAGGAGGCATATATCAATATGATAACTATGAAGAAGTTGCTATGGATACAGATAGTGAAACCAATTCTCCAGGTATGATCCAAAATTTGAAACATTTTCCTGTTCATAATTATTAGAGAATGGTCATTACGTAAAACTATGAAAGAAATGTATAATGAAAATAAGATTTGCTAATGAGTTGTATAACCATAGACATTTAGTGTTCAGTAAACCTCAAATGTATATTAACCTTTTATTCCCAAGTGTTTCATTCTAGATAGCATTTAAAGGAAAAGGATTGTTTAAACTCTGTGTTAACAGTTTGATCTAAAAAGTGAAGATTGTGGAAATGATGAGACTATGACTCTTAAAACAACAACAGCCACCCCTTTATCTTTAGAACCAAGATTCTTTCTGCTTTAGTTAAAAAATATTAAAAAAAGAAAAAGAAAATTGTTAATGATTTTAAACTTCCTAACCATTTCTAGTGATGATGCTTTATAGGATTTTGGAGTGGAAAGACTAGTTAGAACAATATTATTAATACTCTTGTATTTCTATTAAACAGCTTTATGATCTTTGCATTTTATTTTTTTTTTATTTTTTTATTTTTAAAGGGGGGGGAGAGAGAGAGAGAGAGAGAGAGAGAGAGAGAGAGAGAGAGAATTTATTTATTTATTTTAGTCTCCGCGGACACAATATCTTTGTTGGTATGTGGTGCTGAGGATCGAACCTGGGCCGCACGCATGCCAGGCAAGCGCGCTACCGCTTGAGCCACATCCCCAGCCCCGATTTTTGCATTTTAAATTGTTCTTAAAAATTTATACAGAGAACATACTTTGAGTTTTGCCAGATTTTGACCTTTTTACTGTATACCACTTTTAAGAAGTACAGTGTTCTTAAAATGGGTACATATTCAGATTTTGGGCCTCTAGTGAACCCCATATAAGGCATGTGGATAATGTCTATACTGGCTTGTGAGACAAGTGGGTTAAACAGGAAATATTCGTTTAATCTAAAATATGAAAAAATGGGTTAAATGTTGTAGTAGGTGGGGGCTGGAGTTGTGGCAAGCGGTAGAGCACTTGCCTGGCATGTGTGAGGCACTGGGTTCAATCCTCAGCACCACATACAAATAAATTAAAAAAAAAAAAGGCATTGTGTCCAACTACAACTAAAAAAAATTTTTTTTTTTTAATGTTTAGTTGTTATTTCTAGCTTTTTTTTTGGCTGGTAGGACAATACTTGGGCAGGATTCAAAGGAATTTTTCTTTTCATTATTTCTTAAAAAGAATGTTCTTTAAGGAGAAAAAGTACGTTTTTTAGCATGCTGTTTCCTGCTATCATTAGCTGAAAAGGGGAACAAAGAGAGTTATGAGGAAAAGTGGAACAAAGTGTGAGTTATGAGGGTCTGATCAGCTTAATGTGAATGCTTGACTTTACGGTGATATGACAGTTTTAAATGGGTAGAAAACTTGTGGTAATTCTGATTTTTATCAGGGATTAATAAACTATAATTTTCACTCTACCAATGTATACTTATATTTCTTCAAACATGCATTTACTATGTTTATGTTAAGTATTTATGTTACTAAACTCTTACCAAAAAAAAATTTTTTTACAGCACCTTCACCAGTACAACCACCATTCTTCTCTGAATGTTCATTGGGGTATTTTTCTTCAGCACCATCTATTTCTTTGCCCCCACCACCTCAGGTTTCTGTAAGTTTGAATTGATAATTATTTCTAGGAAAATTATTGTGTTGTCTTATGACTTTTCTAAATTATTTCAAAGAACTGACATGAATGGTTAGGTTTGGAGAATGCTTAAAAAAATCAAAATCGTAGTTGGGTGCAATAGTGTACACCTATAATCCTGACAACTTGAGAGGCTGAGGCAGGAGGATTAAAAATTTGAAGTCAGCTCCACAATTTAACATGATCCTGTCTCAAAATAGCAAGGTTTGGGGTTGTACCTCAGTGATAGAGCACCTCTTGGCTCAATCCCCAGTACTGAAAAGAAAAAAAAAAAAAATTAAAAATCTACCGAATGTATAGCTAGATAGAATTACTAGCTAGAAATATATAGAAGAAACAGGTGAGTTTTTTTTTTTTTAAACTGGCAAGTATCCATCTTGTTGATCTTCCTTCCTTCCTTCCTTCCTTCCTTCCTTCCTTCCTTCCCTCCTTCCTTCCCTCCCTCCCTCCCTCCCCAGTACTGGGGATTGAACCCCCCAGGGCTCTTTGTCACTGTGCTGTGCTGTATCATCAGCCCTTTCTTTTCTTTCTTTTTTTTTTTTTTTTTTGAGACAGGGTCTTGCTAAGTTGCTAAGGCTGGCCTAGAACCTGTGATCCTTTTGCCTCAGCCTCCCAAGTCATTGAGATTACAGGCATGCTCCACTGTATAGGCTTAGAGATATATATATATATATATATATATATATATATATATATATATATATTTTTTAATAGCTAAGTTTTAATAGCTAAGTTTTAATGTTGACTTTTTTTTTTTTTAGTACCTAGCATGTTTTTTCTCCTTCTCTGCTTCTCAGTTAGTAGCTACTCAGGAAACTTTTTCTGAAGCAAAATAAAAATTATCTGTTGTACAGATTATCTCCCCCCCCCCCCAGAAATTGGCATTTAAAGGTGATAGGATGCTTCCAAATATTAATTCTGTTCCTTCTCTTTTGATGAAAGCAGTTATTTTATTTTTTGTGGTGCTAGGGATTAAACCCAGGGCCTTGTGCATGTGAGGCAAGCACTCTACCAACTGAGGTATTTCCCCAGCCCTGAATACAGTTATTTTTAATTTGAAAACATAGCAAAAGCATTTCCTATGGAAGTTAATTTCTTTTCTCTGTCTTCCTCTTAAAAGAACTATCAATTCCATTATACAATTAGGAAAAGGAAAAAAATTAAAAAGAAAGTGAGGGAATCACAAAGTAAAAGTTCTGAAGTAATTTCTAGATTGAGAGAACCTAGAGATTTTCATTAGGTAAGAAGGACCTTTTCATTTTTCATTTCCTAGGTAGAGCTCTGGTGTCTTCCTAGAATACTTACAGTGAGTGAGGGGAATATTAGAGCAGAGAGAGAGACAAAAATTACATTTTTTTTTCTTCCTTGAAATGTTTTGTTTTGGGAAGTGGGAAATGAATGAGCTAAATACCAAGAGAATTACTAAAAGCTCTCTGAAGCAAAAATGATTCCAAACTCAGGAAATCATTTGTGTGAAATTAGTTTCCTTTATGGATAAACTCTAAAAATCCATTTTATAAGGATTTAAGAGAGTAGTGATGATTCTTCTTGACTTTTAAGTTACCCTGAACTACTATTCCTGGATTCACTTTGGTTCCTAATTTTAGTTTCTAATTCTTAAAATTTTATCATTTTAATTCTTATTTACGTATTATATATGATTTTTGGTTTTGATATTTCTACTTATTTTCATCTAGAAAAAACAACAGTGTATGAAGTGGGCCTTTTTTGGTGTGTGGGGGGGTGCTGGGGAGAGAACCCATGTACTTTATCACTGAGTTACATCCTCAATCTCAGCATTATATAATTTAATTCCTGTATCTTCTAGAGTATTAAGTGGAGATAAGAGTAGGAACAGAGAGTTTTGTATAATTATCTTGAAGTTTATAAATGTTTCAAATATTGATTTTTTTTAAATTGCAAAAATAATACATTTTTATAGTTGATGTTGAAATCTGGGTTGGTTTTGCACTGACAGCTAAAATAATAATATAAGGTTTGCTTTTTTCTAATTTAATTGCTTCAGATAAACATTTGGTGTTGATAAATTTACATTTACTTATTCTTTCTCTTTTTTTTTTTTTTTATAGTCTATGCCATCTTTGAGCCAGCCTTATGTAGAGGGCTTGTGTGTTTCTCTTGATCCTCTACCTCCTCTGCCACCTTTGCCACCTCTCCCACCTGAAGATCCAGAACAGCCTCCAAAACCACCCTTTGCAGATGAGGAAGAGGAGGAAGAAATGCTACTTCGAGAAGAGCTGCTTAAATCTCTAGCAAATAAAAGAGCTTTTAAGCCTGAGGTAATTTAGGAACCTGAACCTCTAGGTGGTGCCATTGAGCTTCATTTAAGATAGTCCTACCTTTTTTTCTGATTATTTGGAATTTATTAGGCTTTTCAGCAAAGAAGGGATAAGTGTAATAATATATTTGAGGACTTTAAAGATGACAGAATGTCTTTTTATTTAAAAATATTTCAAATCTCTTCCTTGTTTAGGAAACATCCAGTAATAGTGACCCACCTTCACCTCCACTTCTGAACAATTCACAGCCTGTGCCAAGAAGCAATCTATCAATAGTCAGTATTAATACAGTATCTCAGCCCAGAATACAGAATCCAAAGTTTCATAGAGGACCTCGTCTTCCACGAACTGTTATCTCGGTAAAAACAAATACAAATGTTACTTTTATTCAAATGACCTGTGAGGAATTTGTATGAAGGTTGCTGTCCTGTTCCCCACTGTCTAGTTTATTTGGTGATAGTGTGTTTAGGAAATAATTTAGATGGCATTATGATTCTTTGTTTTATTTGTAGTGTTGAGAATTAAACAAGGGCCTTATCTATGATAGGGAAGTGCTCTACCACTTAGCTGCATTATGATTATTTAAAGAAAGATAAAAGTTAATGAGGAAGATGATCATAGTAATGTCTGGAAAGACTTAAAATATAGAATATTTAATTTTTTTTTTTTTTTTGGCATATAACCAGTACTGGTGGACTGGGACACAGTAATTATTTAATATAACTGAAAAGAGCCAAACACTACCTACCTGAAGTCATTTGTTATTTTTGTGTATTGAAATCCAAAGAGGTTAAATGATTTGTCCAAGGCCACATGCCTAATTGTTGTTGGAAAAATAGACTTTCATTATCTAAAGTAATAAATTCATTGTCTTTGTAGCTTCCAAAGCATAAATCAGTGGTTGTAACACTAAATGATTCAGATGATAGTGAATCTGATGGAGAGGCTTCCAAGTCAACAAATAGTGTTTTTGGTGGATTAGAGTCCATGATTAAAGAAGCTAGACGAACTGCTGAGGTAAGTGCTATAATGAAAGGAGAAAAGAAAGAGAATTTGTCCATAGTCATTAAAATTTTTATTTTTTCCTGAAAATTAGATCTTAGAGTTAAAGAATTTTAATACATTTATTTGTGGAAAAAAGTATTTGTGCTCTTTATGTGTACTTTATATAATGAAACATGTAAATCCCCTCTGTGTGTTTCCATTTAACTATTCCCTATTCAATACAGTAAAATTGAGTAATTATCCTGTGTAGTAAGGAAATTTATTTTGGAATTTAATTATGTTAGCCAGACAATTTTTATTAAGGTATGTTTAAAATATAGTGTTTATCTTTTTTTCAGCTGCAACAGTTGTTTAGATATGATTTAGTTAAATGATTTTCAAACATTAGGTCTTGAGTATTTGGTGGACTATAAATTGATTGGGTAGTTAATAACCAGCATTGTTTTTTTTTTAGAAGTTAATAGAAAATGGTGAAGATATTAAATTATTTCTAAATATGTTAGTATATACTGAGTTGCAATGCAAAATGTAAACCTTGCATGGGTCTTTGAACAACTGTTGATATGGTTGACTTCAAATATGTTTTAGCAAGCTTCAAAACCGAAAGTACCTCCAAAATCTGAAAAAGAAAATGATCCTTTGCGAACACCTGAAGCTTTGCCTGAAGAAAAGAAGATTGAATATAGATTGTTAAAGGAAGAGATTGCCAAGTAAGTGGCATTTATATAATTCAGCTTTAAAGTAGATGCTGTTAACCAAACTTCCTTTTGTCTATATAAACATTATTGGTGCTGGAAAATTAGTGATGTGATTTTCATCCTAAAGTTCATGTTTTTATGACTTACACAGATGGGGGAGCCAGATGATCATCTTTAGAGTTAAATGCAGTGAGGCACTGAGATATCTTAGGAAAAGATAAAAGCAGTCAGAAAAGAACTACACTATCAACTTTGAGTGCAAACTTGGAGCTGCATATTAGTCATCATTATAATTAATATGATTAATATTTTTATTTTTTGAAAAATGATTTAAAGAAAAATAGCCTCAGTTTATTTTTTGGTATAATGCATCTATATTATTTTAGTCGTGAGAAGCAGCGTTTGATTAAATCAGATCAGTTGAAGACAAGTTCATCATCACCAGCAAATTCTGATGTGGAAATTGACGGAATTGGCAGAATAGCAATGGTAACTAAGCAGGTTTCAGATGCAGAGGCCAAACTTAAAAAACACAGGTGAGTCTTATCATCTGATTACATGCTTCATTTCTAAATGTTCCTATATTAAGAGGGATATATTTTTGTGATGTATGTCATTAATAAGCATAAGATTACAAATTCTTACACTTGGTAGAATTATAAAAGTGTTTCATTTTATTGAATTATACATAAATTACTAGAATTAACATTTAAATAAAATACCATGTCCTCAAAGAAAAATTATCTTTTTTGGATTTATACCTGGCTTACTCATTGCTACAAGCGTTTCTAAAACCCTTCTTTGGGAAGTTTTCTTCAAAATCTCTGTCAAAAATCTCTGTCAAAAGTTTGTTCATCTGTAGTTAATTAAGGAGAAAGGAGTAGAATTTATAGCCTCATTTCTAACATTATAGACACCTTGGTAGTTTTTCTTAAATTATGAAAAGAAGGTAATTTGGGATGTTTTTATAAGGCATTATAGCCGTCTTAAGGAGATAGTGAATATATAAGGTTTTATTAAATATACAGATGCATTTTCCATTTTTGAGCAAGACCTTAGATAATAAGTATTCAGAACAAAATAAAATACACTTAAAAATAGAGTTTATACTCAGTTTTGGATATTTTCTTGCACTACTGTATATGTAAGATGTGACATCATTTTATGTACAACTAAAAGAAAAATCCTGCTAGTTAGACTGATAACTTTTATAACAAACAAAAAGTGTTTTTAAGACTCTTTATGCACATGCATATTTCCTTCTGCCTCCATCCTTTCTATTAAATAGTCTCTGTTTTTATGATTCATTCTAATGTCAGTAGTTGTGATTGTTGAATTTGGTCTTTGTGGGGAAGGTATTCTTTTTTTATTTTTTTAAACATGATGTTCAGTAGTTTAAAAGGTCCAAAATCTATTTTAAGTTTATTCATATCCATAAATTTGTTTTTTTGTTTAGTTTTTACTTTTTTTAGTCCCAAACCTCTGTGTATCTGTATGATCATTTAAAGATTAGACTTTCCTTCTTTGTATACTTGCTTTGGATAAAATGTGTTAGAGATTTATAAGTTAATTAAATTTACTTAATTATGTTTATTAGATTTTGTGGTGTATGTGTATTAATGAAGCTAAACATAGCAACTTTCTCAAGTTCTCATGAGGTTCCTTATAGAGTCAGATTCAACCGACTTTGAACATTTAGTGTAAGCTTTCAGTTGCAATTTATATTAACTGTGCCTTAAATGATTTCTTAGAACAATCAGTTCTGTGGTTGTTTTCATAAAATGCAATTGCCTATTTGAATACCTGTGTGATTGATGAAAATAAAAATATTTATCCCTTTATGTTCTCAGTTGCACATCATACGTAATGTTTTATAAAATATGTTGCTGCTTTGAAATTTTTGTTTTGATGGTATTAGTCTGCTAGTTTAGAAAACATTGTTAAGAATTTTGTTATTCTCCACTTAGGATTCTCTTGATGAAAGACGAATCTGTTTTAAAGAATCTAGTACAGCAAGAAGCCAAGAAGAAAGAATCTGTTCGAAATGCTGAAACAAAAATCACAAAACTTACAGAACAGCTTCAAGCAACTGAGAAAATTCTCAGTGTTAACAAAATGTTTTTGAAGAAGCTTCAAGAACAAGTAATGGTCCCCCTCTCTTTCTTTTTAATAAAGCCATCAAAATATGTGTAAACTTTAGTTTTTCATTGAGACATAATTTTGGAATAGTTTTTTTTTCCTTTTTTCCTTTCAATTTAATACCCTAAAGCTGCTATGTTTGAGAAAATATTTTCTCTCCCAAGATTTTCGTTTATATCTTGAAATTTTTGTATTTTCAGATTCACAAAGTTCAGCAACGTGTTACAATTAAGAAAGCTTTGACTCTGAAATACGGAGAAGAGCTTGCTCGGGCAAAGGCAGTGGCTAGTAAAGAAATAGGAAAACGTAAACTGGAACAAGATCGCCTTGGAGTAAGTTGCTTGTAGAAATATTTTTGGAAAGCAAAAGATTTTTATGATACTTCTGAGGCTAAGAGATATGTAAAATAATTCAAACTTATTCCTGCAAATTCAATGAGAATAAGATTAAAGCTGGGTTTAAATGTCATCCACATTTTTTTTGATGCTTATTTTTCATTTATTTTTGTCTTTTGACTTTAGTTTTTTGTATATCATAGATTAGCTAGCAAAACTGCTGAAAAGTTAATATTGAACTGTTTTATTCTCTTATTAGCTAAGTAATATTGGCAGGTGTATTATTGGGATAGCACAGTTATCTTGCTAGAAATTGTTTATAAAATCGCAGGAATGTAAAATATTTATATAATTTTCTCCCTTAGCCAAATAAAATGATGAGACTGGACAATTCTCCAATATCAAGTCCAAGAAAGCATTCAGCAGAACTAATTGCTATGGAAAAAAGACGATTACAAAAGCTAGAATATGAATATGCCCTGAAAATTCAAAAATTGAAAGAAGCCCGAGCCCTTAAAGCAAAGGAACAACAAAACATTGCTCCAGTTGTGGAAGAAGAACCTGAATTTTCTTTACCTCAACCCTCGCTTCATGATCTGACACAAGATAAGTTAACCTTGGACACTGAAGAAAATGATGGTGATGATGAAATTTTGTCTGGCTCAAACAGAGAACGAAGAAGATCTTTATTAGAGTCTAATGCTTTTACTAAACCTAATCTTAAGCATACTGATACACCTAACAAAGAATGTATAAATAAACTTATTAAAAATACTGTTGAAAAGCCAGAACTTTTTCTAGGGTTAAAAATTGGTGAATTGCAAAAATTATACTCAAAAGCTGACAGCTTAAAGCAGTTGATTTTAAAAACCACCACAGGCATTACAGAGAAAATTTTGTGTGGTCAGGTAAGTGAACATTTCATATTCTTTATAAAATCTAGAATTAACATACCCTTATTTGCCTTAATAGAATTATTGTTTTTTTGTTTGTTTGTTTGTTTTGTAGGAGATTTCTTTGGATGTGGATTTTGTCACAGCACAGAGTAAAACAACAGAAGTAAAACCATGTCCTTTTAGTCCCTACCATAGTCCTCTTCTAGTTTTTAAGTCCTACAGGTATAAAAGAATGATAAGCTTGAATTTCAATTTTCTTGGTTCTCTTAATATTTTACCTTAAATATTTGATGATAATGAAAAAAAATGGAATTATGGCCACTGAAAAATGGACTTGTCCTTTTAGGGAAAATAAAATGTCTTGCTATTGTATTTGAACCTTATCAGGAAGTGAGGCTAAGCTCACTCTTTGGTTTATCAGTTCTTACTTAATCCAGTTTCTGGCTGCTGATAGAATGTGGATTCTGGATTTCTAACATTTAAGGGTTTGAGGAAAAATAATTGGGGTCTTGTAAGAATTTTTAATTTTGAGTTTTGAATTATTCTCCTCTTTAATCCAAGTAGTGCATTAGTTAGCCTTTATCAGATTGATTGACATTCTCAGAAGGTTAACTCTGTAGGATATTGTATAAAAATGTTTCAGACTACTAGAAGTTGTGTAACTGTTAATGGGTTTTTTGTTTGTTTGTTTGTTTTTTGGTAAACTTGTAGAGCACCAGCTAGGTAGTGTGGACTCTTCCTGGTTTTATATATTTTGGCTAGTAATGTGTACAAGAAATACCAATATTCTATAGCATTTTATGTGGTAAACAAACACTACTTTTAGAAGGTTGTTTTTTTATCTTCTATTCAAATCTTTTATGCTCCCAGTATAAAAGTATCTTATTCCTACCACTTTATATTGTTTCTAGAATTTATTTTGCTAATAATTTAATTAGCAAAATAGTATGCTCAAAGCACAGAAATTTTAACTGAGAAAGAAAAGTTTAAATTTTTCTAGTTTTCTAAAGGACTTTATGGAACATAACGTGGCTGTTCATTCTTCTTAGATTTAGTCCATATTATCGAACAAAGGAAAAACTTCCTTTAAGCTCGGTATCATACAGTAATATGATTGAACCGGATCAGTGTTTCTGCCGTTTCGACTTAACCGGAACATGTAATGATGATGATTGTCAGTGGTGAGTAGGTTTTATTTGTGAACATTTAATAATTTAAAAGAAGGTCTTTGTTGCTTAACTTTGATATGTGTAATATCTTTCTGTTATTTTAGGCAGCATACTCAAGACTACACACTTAGCCGAAAACAGCTATTCCAGGACATTCTGTCATATAATCTGTCTTTGATTGGTTGTTCAGAGACAAGCACTGATGAAGAAATTGCTACTGCAGCAGGTTTTTAAGGACTTCTTTTTTTTCCCTAAGTGAAAATTTGAGTTTAGAAAATATGAACTTTTATATAAAACAGTTGTTGTTGACATTGTTAAATAACTGTAATAATTCAGTACATTCACCTATGGCACTTTTAGATTTTTCTCCGAGCAATATAGTAACCACTAACCACATGTTGCTCTTTAAGTTTATATTAATTAAAATTAAATAAAAATAAAATTTACTTCCTTATTCACACTGGCCATATTTCGGTGGCCATGTGTGGCAAGTGTTTACCAATAGGACAGCAGAGATTTAAGACATTTCCATCATTACAGAGAGATCTTTGGACAGAGCTCATGTTCAGTTTATTTAGAAGAAAATATTGACCTATTTGTATAGACATTTTACTAATGAGTTTTAAACTTAGAACCCTATTTTTATTTATTGTTAAAAATAGGGGCAGTGTAGAGCCAGGCATAGTGGCACATGTCTGCAATCCCAGCAACTTGGCAGCCTGAAGCAGGAGGATTATGAGTTCAAAGCCAGCCTCACAAATTAGGCACTTAGCAACTCAGCAAGACCCTGTCTCTAAATGAAATATAAAAAGGGGCTTGGGATGTGGCTCAGTGGTTGAGCTCCCCTGAGTTCAATCCTCAGTATCCAAAAAAAAAAAAAAAAAGTGGGGCATGCCGGGGAGGGGAACTGGGGGTGTAGCTCAGTGGTTAAGCATCCCTGGTACCAAAAAAAAAAAAAAAAGAGGATGAGAAGAAAAAAAATAATAATGATAGGGGCAGTGTATAACTATAAAGCTCTAACAAGAAAAGTAAAAATAGAGGCAGACTGGAAGTTAAGATGGTATAATTTCAAATTATATAATTCAATAGAAACGTCTTTGACATTGTAGAAAGTATAGATTACTGTCAGTCATTGTGAGAAGCAAGCTTTGTTAAGTTTTTCTTCAGATTTTGGTGCCAATTAATAAACCATGAGGGAATTAATTGATATTTATTAATTTAGTGTTGTCATAATATAGAATGATGATAAATGCACTGAATCTGTTATTATCATTCCTAGTGTGGTACTTAAAATTTATTTTATTTAAATAAAGTTCATTTTAGGAAATACTTTTTTTTTTTTTTTGTTAGTTCAAATTGGGTATAGAATATGGTAGAATTTGCTGTAGTAGTTAAGGCAATGTAAGCCTTGCCCTCTCAGAGATCATTGGTGTTATTGACTAGTACTTTATATGCTTTAATTCTTAAGCTGTTCTTTGTTTTATACTCTTACATTACTATAGTTGCTGCAATTGATTTTTTTTTTTTTTTTAATGAAAATAGCATTTCTCTTATTTCAGAAAAATATGTTGAGAAACTTTTTGGAGTAAACAAAGATCGAATGTCAATGGACCAGATGGCTGTTCTCCTTGTTAGCAATATCAATGAAAGTAAAGGTCATAGTAAGTATGTCTGCGTGTGTAGGTGTGTGTGTGTGTGTATGTAGGTGTGTGTATCTAAAAGAGACCTTTTAGTTTCCATATGACAGCAAAGTTTTTTGGCATTATGTTCTTTATATAAAATGAAGGTTATTTTTAACAATAGAGTACATGTAGTAGTACTCAAGTATTATTTGAGTAGCCATAAAAAAAAAAAAAAACTAGTCATGTCACTTACCCATCTTCTATTTTAGCACCTCCATTTACAACCTACAAGGATAAAAGAAAATGGAAGCCAAAATTTTGGAGAAAACCTATGTCAGAGAATAGCTTTAGTAGTGATGATGAACAGTCTACAGGACCAATTAAGTATGGTAAGAAGTTATGTAACTTAAAATCCAGAATTTCTAAAATGTGGTTCATCTAAATACTTGGCTAATCTTTCAGTGTATCTGTTAGCCTAGTTTTATTTTTGTTTTTTGCATACTTTTTTTGTTATAGATGGGCACAACACCTTTATTTTATTTGTTTTTTTATTTTTATGTGGTGCTGGGGATTGAACCCAGTGCCTCATACATGCTAGGCAAGCGCTCTACCAGAGCCATACCCCCAGCCCTGTTAGCCTAGTGTTTTTCAAAAAAATTTTATTTTCTTAAAACTGATGTCATTGGTGTTTTTAAGTTTTTAAAAACAGTGCCATTATGTGAAGATGTGAATTTGGTGTCAACATATCTTATATACAGAGATATGATAAATTGTGGTATAAAGGTGTATTAAGAATTGCAATGCAGGGGCTGGGGATGTGGCTCAAGCGGTAGCGTGCTCGCCTGGCATGCGTGCGGCTCGGGTTCGATCCTCAGCACCACATACAAACAAGGATGTTGTGTCCGCCGAGAACTAAAAAATAAATATTAAAAATTCTCTCTCTCTCTCCTCTCTCCTCTCTCACTCTCTCTTAAAAAAAAAAGAATTGTAATGCAAATAATAATAATAAGAGAGCTCATATAAATAAATAAATAAAAACAGTGCCATTGGTGTTTGCAATGTAGTTATTCATTGTGAATTGTTCCTGATATTGAAGGATTTCTTTTTCTTTTTCTTTTTAATTTTTTTGGTACCAGGGATTAAACCCAGAGGCACTCAACTGCTGAGCCATATCCACAGCCAGCCCTTTTAATTTTTTATTGTAAGACAGGTTCTCACTAAGTTGCATAGGGCCTTGCTAAGTCACTGAGGCGGGCCTTGCTAAGTTACTGAGGCTGGCCTTGAACTTGCACTCCTCCTTGAACTTGCACAGCCTCCTGAGTCACTGAGATTATAGCATGTGCCCCGTGCCTGGCTGAAGGATGTTTTACATTTATGGTCTCTGTCCAGAAAATGTAAGAAATGCTTCTTAGTAAACATGTTTCTTCATGTATTTCCAAAAACACTTGAGTAGGATGAGGGAAATAGTACTGCTCTCATTTTAGAACTACTGCCTGGCTGGTTCCTTCCTCGAAGACAGGTATTCTATTTTACTTTCAGTTTGTTTTTTGACGTCTAGTAGGTTCACAAAATGAATGAATGAATGAATGAACGAACGAACAAACAAATAACATGAATGGTACCTAATTGTCAAGCATATCTGGCATTCTTATTTCAAGTTTGGATAATTTATTTACTATTTGTGGATTAGCAAATACCTATCCAATTATATATCCAATTATACTTTCATGTGCTTATTTAAGTTAATGCAATACTTCCCTAGATGTGGTAGAAGTCTGGGCTGGGGATGTGGCTCAAGCGGTAGCGCGCTCGCCTGGCATGCGTGCGGCCCGGGTTCGATCCTCAGCACCACATACCAACAAAGATGTTGTGTCCGCCGAGAACTAAAAAATAAATATTAAAAAAATCCTCTCTCTCTCTCTCTCTCTCTCCCCCTCTCTCCTCTCTCACTCTCTCTTAAAAAAAAAAAAAGAAGTCATCTTTATAAATTTTAACTTTCAGTTAATTTCTTAATTATAATATACAGCTAATGAATTATCGGATATCATTTATCATTAAAAATGGGAGCCATAATTCTAGTTTACCAACAGAGTCCTAATCTGTTGATGTGATGTAATCTTTAATAGTGCCATTTTTCACTCTCAGAGATGTCCAGGTTTTGATGATAAATTGTTTGAGAACTCTACTTTAAACTATGATTTATTAAATGTCATTAGAATCTTTTTTCCTATATTTTTACTGGTGATTATAATTATACATAATATTGGAATTTGTTGTTATATAATTGTACATGCACACAGTTTAATAATATAATTCAGTTAATATTGTTCCCCATTACATGTTGTTAGATTCTTTAGGTTTTTAGATTATTTTTAAAAATGAGATCAGTTGTTTTTCTTGGTTATATAGATAAAGTACAAAGCTAATGACACTTTTCCTTATAGCCTTCCAGCCAGAGAACCAAATAAATGTTCCAGCTTTGGATACGGTTGTCACTCCAGATGATGTCAGATATTTTACAAATGAAACTGATGACATTGCTAATTTAGAAGCAAGTGTACTTGAAAATCCTTCTCATGTACAACTTTGGCTCAAGCTTGCGTACAAGTACTTGAATCAAAATGAGGGGTAGGTCAGCTTCAAATCTTTAAAGTATTGCACATGTATTTTTTAAATTTGAGGTTTATTTTGCCTATGGTAATCAGGTTATCCGAGTGTCAGAAGAGTCTGTTTTTATGTGTGCTGAGGATCGAACCCAGTGCACCTCCCACATGCTAGGTGAGCACTCTACAGCTGAGCCACAACCCCAGCCCTGAGTCTTTATTTTTTGACAGTGACAAAAGTATTTTATTGTTTTTAAAAGCCATTAGAAAATTTAAGACTTAGATCTTATATTTGTGTATGGGTAATAAATTATTCTAAAGTTTTTATGATGTTACTTCAAAGTATGTTTATATTAAAATAGTAAATTCTGAGTGGTAAAAGAATTTTTAAAAGTCAAGTAATAATTTCTTAAATTATATTAAAGTAATGGAAACAGCTTAAATTTATATATTTGTGTTTTTATTTATATTATTAATTTTTTTCAGTGCTGGAGATTGAACCCAGTACCTTGCATATGTTAGGCAAGTGCTCTACCACTGAACTACATCCCCAGCACTATAACTGTAATTGTGAACTAGAATAATCAGGATTTTTTCAATAGGTTACTCTGATAGATCTATCTTAAAATTTAATATAAAAGCTTTTATAAAGCAGCTAGAGTGCCACTAAACCACCCATGCCTGAATATGGTGCTTATTTAACTTTCCTTCTGTGTCATTTCCATGCTGATGGGATAAGTTACCATATTTTCATTTACTGAGCGAAGGCCAAAAGTATTGTACAGTATTTTATGAGTAGAATCATGAGAGAGAATTATCTTCTCCAAGAGATAGCAAGCCCTTGACTGTTGAAAAGAACTATTATATTGAAAGCTTTGATATTTTGTGCTGGCAATAGCTGGCCTTGAGAGAGAGTTGTTTAACTTTTCCTGTTCCCAAACAGTGTAAATCATAAAAGGTATTGCAGAATATGGACATAGATCACATTTGAACTTGATAATCTTTGTGGTTTTATAACACTGTTTTTAATCGGGTAAATGCTTACTGAACATCCACTTAAAAAGAAATTGTTGGGGCTGGGGATGTAGCTCAAGCCATAACGCGCTCATGTGGCATGCGCGGGGCACTGGGTTCGATCCTCAACACCACATAAAATAAAGATGTTGTGTCCATCGAAAACTGAAAAATAAATATTAAAAATATTTTCTCTCTTCTCTCTCTCTTTTAAAAAAAAAGAAAGAAAGAAATTGTTGGGTCTTTTTTTTTTTTTTTTGACAGATATGATTTAAAATCCTAATGTATTTCTCTCTGTTGTGATCCTGTCTGGCTTCTTGGTAGGTTCTGATAGAAAGTGGAATTAAAGATTGGCTCATTTGATTAAACCTATTTAAAATTTCAAGCATTTTTCTAAAAACGCACTCCTACTGCTTTTTTTAAACATACAGACTGTGTTCAGAATCCCTGGATTCTGCTTTAAATGTACTGGCTCGAGCATTGGAAAACAACAAGGACAATCCAGAAATTTGGTGCCATTACCTCAGATTGTTCTCAAAAAGAGGAACCAAGGAGGAGGTGCAGGAAATGTGTGAAACAGCTGTTGAATATGCTCCTGATTATCAGAGCTTTTGGACTGTGAGTAGAAAAGATAACATAGTTGTTTGGTGTGTTTGTGTGTTCATAACTCTTTGGGGCATCTTAAAAATTTATATATAGTTTAATAGATTATGTGCTTTATCTTGATATAGATAAATAACCTTACTTTCAGTTTCTAGTAACCTCAAAGCAACTTCCAATTTAGGCCACATAAGAAGAAAATACTTAATCAAGATGTGAATTTTGTTGTTGTTGTTGTTAACATTGTTGGTAAGGAAGAAATATAAAGTTATTAAATATTTCACAACTGTCTATTCTTACACAGTTTTGGTTTGAGCAAAGTTATGTGTAGTTTTTGCAAAGCATCTGAATTTTTTTTCATTATAAATTTCAAGACATGTATAAGGTTGTCATGAATGTCAGGAAGCATTTTATTCTTTTTATTCATTTTGGTCTTTTTACTATTTATCTTAATTGCTTATGGAAGTAACCCTAATCTGTAGCTCACACTAATATTAACCTTGCCAGGATACAAAGATTTGGTGAAAAAATTGATTTCTTCCTTTCTCTGAGAGAATAGGATTTTTCTTATCCTCACTTAATCAATTTGCAAAAGAGAATATATATTTAGTAGTATTTGAACTTTTATCAGCTAAATTCAGAAACCACTAGATTCAGATATTTTTTTCAGATAGATAGGTCTGATAGCAATAGATCTATCTATCTATCTGTCTATTTGTTTATTTATTAATGTGCTGGGGATTGGCACCAGGCCCTTGCATATGCGAAGCACACACTTTATCCCTGAGCTACTTTCTTAATCCCACAAATATGTTATTGTTTTTGTTCCTTAGTTTTGAGATGGGGTCTTTAATACATGGCCTAGTCTAGCCTCAAACTCCTGGACTCTAGCAGTCCTCCCACCTCAGCCTCTCAAGTAGCTGGGGCTATAGTCATGCATCACTGAGGCCCAGATTTATTATTTGCTTTCTAACTGGAATTCACACCCACATAGGTAAAATTGTATCCCTTAAGGAATGAGCTTGTTCTTACTCTTTGAATTTAGATACTGAAATCGATTTGCATAGTTAAGCTTGCTTGATTTTATTTTTTTAAGTTTTATTTTAGTTGTTGATGGACCACTTTACTTAATTCATTTATTTATATGCAGTGCTGAGAATCGAACCCAGTGCCTCATACATGCTAGACAAGTGCTCTACCACTGAGCCCTAGCCCCAGTCTCTTGATTTTATTTTGTATTTATTATTTAAAAAATTTTTGTGTTTCATTTTTACTTATTAAAATTTTTTTATTGTTGCAAAATTATGCCTGTTAGTGGGATTTATTGCTACATATTTGCACATGTACATAATAAAGATGCTTTATTTCTGTCCTGGAGGCTTGTCACCACAATTGATGCTGTTGATCACCACAAGATTTTATAGTGTAGAGTATTCTAGAGAAGTAATTTTTTTTTGAAATTGTATGATCTTTATTTTGTTTTGCCATGCATTTCTAATGTAGATGCTATTCTCAAAAGACAATTACATATATCTAAGTAGCAATGCACATTGTGTGGGATCATAAGCGTGAACTTTTGGATATCCATCATGGCTTTGCTGCAGTTTACTTATTGATTTAGGAAAGAGATGAAATTGCTTCAGTACTGATTCTGAGAGCACATCTATGTTATTAATTTTTTAACTGATTTTACTTCCCAAGATGTGATAGAAGGGGAAATCTGGGGAATAGTACTGGAAGATGTTTTATACATTTTTATAATTTTCCTTTTGCAGAAATCGAAGATTTGATAAGAAACAGTTTCTTAATGAAATGTGAAAATTTTGTAGGTTTAGTTTATTCCTATAAAGTAGGATTAATAATATGAAACCCCTTTGGGCAGTTTCTACACCTAGAAAGCACCTTTGAAGAAAAAGATTACGTATGTGAGAGAATGGTGGAGTTTCTGATGGGAGCAGCCAAACGTGAAACATCAGATATTCTGTCCTTTCAGCTTTTGGAAGCTCTTTTGTTTAGAGTTCAGCTGCACATATTTACTGGAAGATGCCAAAGTGCACTTGCAATTTTACAGGTAAACACTTATTATATTTCACTTCAGTTTGGAGACAATCTTTTAAAGGGTCTGGCACATTATGGGTAGCTTTGTCTGGTGGTGGGAGTATAGGCTTTGGAATTGAATCTTTGTTTTGCTTTTTACTAATATGTTGTGTAATTGGATTTGATGAGGATAGTTTCTCAATAGAATGTTCATAAAGTTCAGATGGAGAGATTGTATGTTAGGTACCCACCAGATAACTTCAAAATTCAAATCATAAGAGAAAAATCAATCCATAATTAAAATCATCTATATTCATATGGTTTTGGGGTGTGCTTTTACTATTTTGTCTTTATCTTACTAGATTTTAAGTATTAAGCCCTTAAAATTGTACAAAAATAAATTTGATCCTATTTCATTTACTATGCCATAAGTTTTAAGATAGTAAAAATTAAATGTTTATCTAGTATCATATCTCTAAAGAGCTTTTTCATTAAAAATTCAGTAATTATCAGAATGTTTATTTAGTTATTTGAGAACGACTTCAAAGAAGTTAACTCTTTTATTCTTTACCTTTGAATCTTATAGTAAACTGGAGTAATTTAAAAAAGCACTTTCAATTTTTTTTAAATTTTACCTAGAATGCATTAAAATTGGCTAATGATGAAATAGTAGCTGAATACCTTAAAACAAGTGATCGATGTTTGGCATGGCTGGCCTACATACATCTTATTGAATTCAACATTCTCCCTTCAAAATTTTATGATCCGTCTAATGCTAATCCTTCAAGAATAGTTAACACAGAACCATTTGTAATGCCATGGCAAGCAGTTCAAGATGTAAAGACTAATCCAGACCTGTTGTTAGCAGTTTTTGAAGGTAAGTATAAATGTTTATAAGTTATAATATCAACTATTATAAATTAGAACATCAGTTTACTTGTGATTCTTCAAAATTAAGTGGAATAAATTTGCATATTATAAGTTTAGTTTTATGGTTTATTATGTAAATTTTTTAAAAAGATTGAATTGGATAAAAAGGGCATTGGCATCTTACACAACACAATTTCTGAATAAATAAATTACACATTTCTGAATATGGTAAAAGGAGATGAGTTGAGTACATAGGTAATATATATTACATAGGTTTGATGGTGTTGATTGCATCAGAGAAACTAGGTACTTTTTTTAAAAAAACAGTTTATTAAGGTGGAAATTTAAAAAGATGTCTTCTCAAGTAATTAATATTTTCACCACCAATCAATGAGTTTGATTGCTGTTGTATTCTAAATGATATATCTGTTGTTGGACAGATATAGGGCATAAAGCCTTTTCCTTCCTAAACAGTTTATAGCCTACTCAGAAGATAAAAGCCATACATCTGACATAATTATTAAATATACAATGCCATATAGCTCTTTATTCGTTTGTAGTATAAGTTGTATGCTACAGAAGAAACTAGGATCTGTGACTTACAGAATTATTTGATATATTCCATGAACCCAAAGCGAAGTGATTGTTGTAGGTTGATATGATCAGAAAAGACTTCATAGAAGAATTGGATCTTGGAGCTGGACCTTGAAGCAGGACTATGATGTGACATAGTGGGCCTTCTCAAAGATGCTTGTATTATTTATATCTGTATTTTCTATGAACCTATGATGAATCTCGACTGATTAAGTCCCTATGATGTATTAGTAAGTTTAGTAAATTCTTGTTGAATAATGCAGTGAAAAAAGAGAAAAGAAGGGATATTTATGTTAGGAGAGCTAAATAAATAGAGCTAAATAAAAGCAACAAGTAAATAGTAATTTGTATAGTGGATTTGAAGGGAAATTTTAAGATTAGAGTTCCTATAAAGTGGGAATTTTGTGCTAGGTAATGAAGGGATTAATTTTGGTAAGTGAAATGATACCAGTTGACTTTGAAAGTGTGGTAGATACTATTGGCAATAGGGATGCTTGAAGGAAGAGAGAATGTGATTCAGAGAAATTTTACCACAGGTCAGAAAACTCACCAGAAACTGAGATAAGTCATCACAAAGAGATGGGGGACAGAATAAATGTCAGTGAAGAGGAGAAGGAATAATCCCAGCTGATTTCAAGGTTTTAAGACTTAGAAAAGATATTTTATGTCTGTACAAATAAGTAAAAATGAATTCTATATTATGTATAATTATAATGCACCAACAAAAATATCTGGAAAAGAGGAACAAAAAAAGAAATGTACACAGGGTCGGTGTTTGTGGCTCAGTGGTGGAGTGCTTTCCTAGCATGTATGAGGCACTGGGTTCTACTCTCAGCACCACATAAAAATAAATAAAATGAAAGTATGTGTACATCTACTAAAATTGTAAATGTACACAAAATTAAGTAAATTTAAGACTGAGAAAAGTGACATTAATAGAAAACTACTATGTTTATTAGGATTAGTGACTAATTGGTCATCTAAGTGGAAAGGTGGAAATGATTCTTAGCAGATGGAAATGAGAAAGTTGACTCCAAAAGGACTATTATGGATAGATAAATGGATGTGAGAGCTATTAGTATAGAAGTTTATATATTAAAAGTACTTGACAGTTTTCAATGTGCTCTTAAAATAAATTATTCAGTACAGATAGAGCAGCCCTAATGTGATCAAAATATGAAATGTTCAAAAATCCAAAATACTTTGAGCAAGATACCATAAATGGAAAATTTCACAACTGATTTCATGTGATGGGTCATAGACAAAATGCAGTTCCCCCCAAAAAATACTGTATAAAATTACCTTGAGGTAGATGAGATAAATATGAATTTTGTGTTCAAAAAATGGGTCTCATCCCCATGGTTTCTCATTATATACTTGAAAATATTCCAAAACACCCCAAATCCAAAATCTGAAACACTTCTGATGTTTAGGTACTAAACCTGTAGCTGAAGCTATGAGATATTTTTTCTGAGGATGGGAGATTTAAGAGCATAGCAGTAAGGAGTAAAAGGGAGACTAAAGTCAGTGAATGAGACTTAAGAGGAAATATAATCAATCTCTTGAAAGCAGAGTAGGAAGAAATTAGAAGAGGGAAGAATATTATCACATGCTAATCAAGTAAAGAGTAGATATGGTAATGTTTTAAAGGTATGATTAGATATAAATCCTTAAATCCTTACAAATCCTTCAAGAGCTCAGATACAGAATGATGATGTTCACTTAACTCTGCAAATCTGAGAAGTCATATCACTACTGGGGAAGGAGGAGATGGTGACAATTGTGCAAAGTAAAACATTGTATTTTATAAGAAGTTGTTAGATCAGGTAAAGAACTTTATTTTGGAAAGTGTGTTTTGAAGGAGCAAAGGAAGAATCTAGGTTATGGGAAGATGTTTGATGGCTCTGGAGCAACAGAGAAAGATTTCCTTTGAAGTGATAAAGGAAATATGAAAAAGATAATTCATTCTGTTTTTTTCTTTTGAGATGAATTTTAAGAAATTTTGGGTAATTGCAGAGATACTTGTTTAAGTGAAAACATGAGTAAGAGTTTATATGGAATGATTCTGTTCTTACCAAGAAGGTAAGAGTAATGGATTAAATTTTAGCAGTTTGAAGATAATCCTTCAGATAAAAGGCAGCAGTTTGATGTTAAAAAAAAATGGGTAAGCAAAGAGATAAGACATCTTTTCCTTTTGTCTCTTAGAGTTAAAATAGCATAGTAAAACTGATTTTACGTTTGATTCATGTTGTTATGGTATTTTTGGGTAGATGCGGTGAAAGCTTGTACAGATGAGAGCCTTACCATTGAGGAAAGAATAGAAGTCTGCCTTCCACTTTATACAAACATGATTGCCCTGCACCAGCTCCTAGAGAGGTAAAATTTAATTGACAGGCAGTTACCCCTATGTTAAAATTGATCTTTTCATGTATTTAGACATTTTTTGTTGTTGTTGTTAAGGTATGAGGCTGCAGTGGAGCTTTGTAAATGTTTATTGGAATCATGTCCCACAAACTGCCAATTATTAGAAGCCCTTGCTGCTTTATATTTGCAAACAAATCAGCATGACAGAGCCAGAACAGTGTGGCTTACTGCATTTGAAAAATATCCTCAGAATGCAGAGATTTTTTATCATATGTGCAAATTCTTCATCTTGCAGGTAAAAAATTACTCCTAATTCTTAAAATGGGTTGTTTCAGATTTCTTTATCAGTAGCCTCCTTGGGAAGCATTTCCTGTTTGTATTGCCCTTTGCAAGATGTAGCAGGTATTCATTCTCTCTCTCATAGTTCTCCTGTTGCACTTATTACAGTGCTTTGTAATTTTGTTTATAGCTGATTTACATACTACACTAAGAACTTCTTGAGGGCAAGAACTATGTCTTATTCCCCTTTATAGTTCCAACACCTACCACAGTGTCAGACATGTGATAATATGTTCAATAGGTTTTGTTAGATGGAATTTTACCCTGTGGTAAAGGATGATATACTATTGGATGATATACTACTTAATGGTTGGTTTGATGTAATTCAAAGATTAGAATACAGAAGTTAGCTGAATGTATCCCATACTTAACTCTATCACCTATCAATTCAGGAAACTTAAACAGTGATTTTTTTTTTTTTTAAGGCCTTCTCCTCCTTTGAAATATTTTAATTAAACACTGTAAGCCTGATATATATCCCCCCTCCCTCTTTTTTAAATAGAATCGAGGCGATAATCTTCTTCCATTTTTGCGGAAATTTATTGCATCCTTCTTTAAGCCTGGGTTTGAGAAGTATAGTAACTTGGATCTGTTTCGGTAAGTTGTAGAACTCTCGATTGGTAGAGAAATGAGAGAGAATATAGCTTAGTGGAAAAGTGATTCTTTTGTGTGGAACAAATTATATTTTAGACTGATTTTTATATTTAAACACCCAGTTATACAACTATTATGAGGGCATTAGAATAATAAAATTGAAATGAGGTATAAAATATTTCTACATTCTTGGATTAAAGGTACTGTACAAAGGAAGGCTAAGGTAACTTTTCTACTTTGTTATTGTTAATTTTAGCACTCATACTATAGTATATAGCAACTAATTATCCTGATCAATCTCTGATTTTTGAAAAAAAGAATTATAATTTATTTGACAATCTAAAGTAGATTTAAGTAATATATCTGCCTTTTTCTTTTCTTTTTAATTCTAAAGAGAGCTGTTTTAGCCTCTGAAATGTTGAATAAGAAGTTTAGATGATTCTTTTCTCAACCATTAGTTTCTCAGTATCATTATAGAGCTTTGTATTTGTATTTTTTATTTTTGTGTGCTTTGCTGAGAGTTCTTGTTCCAATATTAAGAGGCCACAAAAGTTCATAAAGAATGATTTTTAGGAGAGGTTCTTTTTAGAAGTTCTCTTTCCTTCTTCTTCTCTCTATAGGAGTCAGCGAACATTCCTAAGAGCCAGAAAGTAAATTTTTAAGCTTAAGGCCCTGTAGTCTTTTAGATTTACTCAGCCATGCTGTTGTAGTGAGTAAGCAACCTCAGATAATATGTAAATGATAAGCATGGCTATGTTCCAGTAACACTTGATTTACAAAAATAGGCATAGTTTGCTGATCTTAAAGTAAAACACATCAAAAGGAAAATATGTTGTCATGATTTCTTATATTACTGTATGTTAGGAAGAACTGAAAGAGGGAACACCTAAACTGGATATCTCCTACATTTTTCTTAATGAAAATTCTGATGAGTAAAAATAAAACCTTAACATGTCTAATGCTTGCAAATATTTTTCTTTGGTGCTACTACCTTCCTTTCTACCATACCCCATTATCCTAACCAGCTGTGTTAGGTAAAAGCAGATTTAAAAAATAACTCAGATTTTATTAAGTGGTCATTCTACCCCAGAATTTTTTTTTTTTTTGTCAACATGGAAATTTTGATATTTGAGGTCAGTGTTACTTCCCAGACTTGAATCTTTACATCTGTCCTATTTTGGTAACCAGTTTAATTTACAGTGAGTTTAGTTGCTGTGCTTGAAATTCTGTTCTACATCCAGATTAACATGTTGCAAACAAGATAATTTTAAATGCAAATTAATGGAAAAAATCAAACTATTCTATAAGGAATTTAGAGGTTGTTCACCTTTCTGATACCCAGTTTCTCCCTTGTTTAAATTAGATTGCTTTAACTTCTGAAATTTAGGCACAGGACTAATTCAAGGCTGAACTAAACTCTTCACAGACTTGCTGGTTCTGGTTTTCCCTTGGGCATGGAGGTAATTGGTTTAGCTTAAAAGAAGATGCTGCCAGTTTCTGCTTTGGTAACTAATCAAAGATTCAGATCTTCTTGATGAATAAATAACAGAATCAATAAAAATTTGAAAATAGGTTACCTCCAAACATTGTTTATTAATAATTTATCATTACCAAGTCATTTTATAAAATAGTCTGGTTCATAATTCACCAAGAGTTAGGAAAAGCCTGTGCTTAGTTTATTTAAGGCAATACTTCAGCTCTTGTCTACACAAAAATAATGCATTTCAATTAATTTATGAAGTCTTCTGAGTTAGATTTAAGGAGAATGGCAGTGGAGGAAGTATTTTTGGTATTGCCATTCTTATTATCCATACATATCTAAAATGTATAAATATAATTAGTTTTTAATAAAAGTCAGTGCTCTTAACAGGTTTAAAATATTTGAAAAAAAAATTTTATTTTTGGAGGAGGTGCTAGGGATCAATCTCAGAACTTCACACATGCTAGGCAAGTGCTCTATCACTGAGCTATCCTCCCAGCCCTCAAAATACTTAATTTTATGAGTAGAAATTATAAAGAAAAATACTTGGCACTGTAATATTTACCTGGAATCAAATTCTATCAACTATTTCTGTGTGACATGTAGTATAAAGATGACAGCCAGAAAGAACTGGATGAGGCAGTTTTCATCTATTGCATATCATTTTTTTTTTCTAACCCTTAGTCCCCTTGCAAAGACCCTTTCTTTTTTTTTTAAATTTTTTTAATATTTATTTTTTAGTATTTGGCAGACACAACATCTTTGTTTGTATGTGGTGCTGAGGATCGAACCTGGGCCACATGCATGCCAGGCGAGCGCCCTACCGCTTGAGCCACATCCCTAGCCCTATTGCATATCATTTTGAAGATTAAGAGAATATCTAGAAAAATGAACTTGGATTTCATTCATTTTACTGAAGTTAACCTTGGATTATACATAGTCTTTCATGAATTGGATTTATGAAAATTATTTCTTTTGACTCACTTCAGGAAGCTAAGATTCCCTAGAAGTGAAGTGGTTAACCCAGGATAGTATAACTAGTTATGATAAAGTCAGGATGATAACCTGACTTCTATATGTCCTGTTTCTTGTGTATGCCCCCACCCCAGCCTAATCTATTAAAATTCATTACCTTCAGTCATTTAAAAATCAAAGGTAAATCATTGTACTGGATTTCTATGTTCAAGATCAGTATATTTCATTTAAAAACATTGTTATTGAGGACGCTGGTAAGTATTACATATACACAGATTCATATACATTGGGAGGAAAGCTGAATTCATCAGTCCAGTAGATTTTTTTTTTTAAACTGATCAGCTTCTTAGAACTTTTAATATCCTACTATGTATTGTGGTTTTCATAAGGGAAATAATGCACAACATTTCCAAACTTTATTTGATCATGAACCACTTTTTGACAAGTTCCTTATCAATATTTTGTAGAGTATACTTTGATATGTCTAGTATTAAACATATGGGTGTGTGTGTTAAGTGTGTGAGAGAGATCTTTTTTATATACCAGGTTTTGTAAATTTTAAAGTACATTTTTTTGGCCACAAGAAAGCATACATTTTTGTGAGAAAATTTCAGATAATAGCTAGTTTCATGTGTTCTTTTGTATTTTAAATTAGGTTTAATTAGATTATGATGGTTTGTTTGATAATCTGTGTGTGTACAGGCATAATTTCAAACTATATTTGGGTTTTGTTTTTTTTTCTCAGCTATCTCTTAAATATCCCAGGACCACTTGACATTCCAGCCCGTTTATGTAAAGGGAATTTTGATGATGACATATTTAACCACCAAGTTCCTTATTTGTGGCTGATTTACTGGTGAGCCATTATCCACCATGGAGAGAAATGTTGCATTCTAGTCCTGCATTTTGCTATTTACTACCAAATTACACTGTGTTAGAACTAATCTCGTGTTAGTCACTGAAGCAGAATTGAAGAGGTGCTATGGTTTATTACATACTAAAGAAGAAAGATCAAAAGAAAGATTTCATTGTAATAATATCTGTGATGTTTAAAAATATATACTTTGTCATTTCTTTAGCTTAATAGAATTGACCTGTAGACATGTATTTTCTTTCCTTTCTTAAACAGCCTTTGTCATCCTCTTCAATCAAGTATTAAAGAGACAGTGGAAGCATATGAGGCAGCCTTAGGAGTGGCCATGAGATCTGATATAGTACAGAAGATTTGGATGGAGTAAGTTTTGTTCTGTTAAGAATGGGATTTTAGAATAAGGGGATAGGGTGGGGGAAGGGGATTAGTTTTTGGGGACTTAATTTTTCTAAATTTATAATATTTTTCTTTTGGCAGTTATCTTGTCTTTGCCAATAATAGAGCTGCTGGATCCAGAAATAAAGTCCAAGAATTCAAATTTTTTACTGATTTAGTGAATAGATGTTTGGTTACAGTCCCTGCCCGATACCCTATTCCTTTTAGCAGTGCTGATTACTGGTCCAACTATGAATTTCATAATAGGGTAAGAACTTGAAACTTTTTTCTTTAGATGTTTATACAGAACCAAGCGTCTTTAAAAATGACTACTATTTTATATTAAGAGAGCTTTTCTTAGGACCATTTTCCTAGCATTTACTGCTCTTGACTATGATTCTTATTTCTTCAAAATTTAGGAACAGTGTCCTTAAGGTTCACTTAAGATAAATGTGCATATTGATTGTCTTGTATTGAAGAAAATTTAACATTGAAGCAAAATTGAAGGATGTTAACATTTGAAAGATCAAATCAAGGATACTGTGGTGATAATATCTTAATATTTTGCTTGAGTAGTTAAAAATTTTACTGAATGAAAAACTTTTGAAACTTCAAAATAAATAAGAATGGGCTTATCTATTGTAGCTGCTGTTTCTGTTAATATTTTGTCAAGCAAAGATAACTGTACATAAGGCGTAAGAAAGCTGAAATCAGGTGGTTTAAAATTTTAAGAGGAGAATCTAATTAATGATATATTTACAAAATGGTGTCTTACCATAGGTAATGAAACAAAGGGTTTTTTGCTTATTTTCACAGACCCTTTTAGTGCATTGTACGTAAGCCAAACGATCCTACTAAAGCTCAGTATACACTAGAACATATATTTTTTTGTTTTTGTTTTTTATGGAGTGGTTCTGTTGCTAATCAGGATAACCAATTATTATGCTTTGTACTTCTATGCCATTCTTTATCCCAGGATCTCAAACCACTTTATGGACATTAAGTCATTTACACTCGGGCATTCCATGAGCAAGATGTGGCAGGTATTAATAGCCCTATGACTTGCCCAGCTATACCACAAGTAAAGGTAGACTCAGGGATGAAAACCCGGACTCCTGGCTTCTTGTCAGTGTTCTGTCCATGGCTCTCATCACTAGACCATATTTCCTAATTCATATTTGGAAAGTCACTAATATAATTAATGATAGGAATTATAACAGCATCATACATTATTATAATTTATACATTCATGTCTTAAAGGCCATTTTGGTTTTCTCATTAAAACACATAGGTAATTGGATTTCACATTTTGGTCGAGTTCATTTTTTTCTCCCCCTCAACCTTTACAGGTTATTTTCTTTTATTTGAGCTGTGTTCCAAAGACCCAGCATTCCAAAACCTTGGAACGGTTTTGCTCAGTTATGCCAACTAATTCTGGACTTGCACTGAGGTAAGAAGAAAGAAAATTCTTTTGGTCCATCTTATAAAATGATTCTTGAAAACTTTATAAAATAGTCTGTACTTCCACTATTTTGTTATGGATATATACTACTTTAATTTCAGAACTATTAAGCCAAATTACCTATTCATACAGTCTGATGTAGCCTGGCAAGGTGATGCACTCCTGTAAACCAGTGGTTCAGGAGGCTCAGGCAGGAGGATCATAGATTCAAGCCAGCCTTAGCAACTTGGGGAGACCCTGTCTTAAAAAATAAAAAGAGGTGAAGATATGACTCAGTGAACCTCTGGGTTCAATCCTTTGTAACCCCCCCCCCTCACCCCAATCCAATGTTAAAAAGCTGGTCACTTTAGAAAACTGCAGATTTTAAGGGGGTAAATAATTTAAAGAAAGTTCATCTGTGTTCCTCAAGCACATACCAACCTGTCCTCACATGTGTGTTACAAGCAATAAACATATTTTACATGGCAAGGGTAATAGCTTAAGAGGTTTTCATATTTTTACAGATCATTTAATCTCAAATATTAACATGCATTGGAATCTTCTAGGATTCTCATTTAAAATGTGAATTCCAAAACTTAAATCTTTAAACCACATTTGAGAAGCATTGATCTAGGGATTCATACATTCAATTAGAATAAGGAAATTTCTGAGCATTTCTCTGTGGTTTCTCTGCCCTGATATAGTAGACCTATTTTCACCCTCAACAACTGTTTTTAATTCCAAAAAGATACTTTAACATGTGAATACTTCAGCTTCCATTTGTGCATTAATTCCCACTGTGTTAGTTGTATCTTTGTTTATTATGGTTCATAATATTTACCAAATATTTCTTTGTATTTTAAAGTATTTGCCTACCACTTAGCACATATGTTGGTAAAATGGTATGAATTTGAAAAAAAACCCCTCAAAGGCCACAGGTTGTGACAGAAGTAATCATTGTCTTTATAATTAAATTTCTTAGCAAACAGGCTGATCTGCAGAGGCTAATAAGAGAAATTTGAATTATGAAACATTTGATAAAACATGTGAAACAGAAAATATGGTTATATTTTGACTAGTTTTTTAACATGATAGGTGTTTTAGAATACAGGTGATTGTTGGTTTTGTTGGTAAATCCTCACTTTGTGTTTTGGTACTTATTTCTTGTGGTCATCTCTGTCTCTTCCCTCATCCTCATTTTAGTTTGTTGAAGATGAGCATAGACCTTGACTAGATCTGTTGATATTTTGTTTTACACTTTCCTTTCCCTGGGGTAATAAGAAGCATTCTACAAATATTTGCTTAATAGCCTTGATGGAATTTAACCAGACTTTACACCTCACCAGACATTCTGTTCATAGAGCACATATGGGGTTCCCTGTACTTGCAATGCTTTGTTCATTTTCCTGAATATACTTTACAGGCTACTTCAACATGAATGGGAAGAAAGCAATGTTCAGATTCTGAAACTTCAAGCCAAGATGTTTACATATAATATCCCAACATGCCTGGCCACCTGGAAAATGTAATGCAACAATCATGTACATGTTTTTATAGCTATTGCTTTTATGTATAAGGTTTGCTCCAGACAGGTAAATCATTTGAAATGACATCTATTTTTTTCCCTTTCTGGACAGATCTCTAATTTAGATTTGTTTTTGGCACTTGCTGTGGTTTAATGCTAAGAGTGTGAGTGCTTATTAACAACTGCTTCTAAAAGCAAAAAAAGGACAGTTTTTTTAAAAAAATTTTCCTTGAAGGAGAACGTTTAGATAACAAAACTGTTAACAAGTGAATAAGTCTGTTTACAGACATTTTAAGACCATTTCCTTTCAAATGTGGGGTTTTCCCCCTGTTATAGTCTGATTTCTTCTTTCTTTTAAAGGTGTTAGGGCCAGGGATTTTTTTCACTAGTAATTATGAATATATATTTTTTCATGAGCGTTATTGATGTTCAAAACACTTGGTCTGCTCTATTCTTGTAAAGTTGATAAAAATTGTTGAATTTTTCTTTTCACTGTAGGTTACCCTCCTTGGAAGTGTAGCCTGTTACTTTCAGGAAGTTTTGTACTCAGATTCCCACAGTCAGTATTCTGCCAGTGGTGTTTCATTTTGTGCAAAGATATATAAATTTTTCTTTTCCTTTTTCTATATTCCTTTTTTTTTTCCTTAGAGCCATTGCTGCTGAGATTGTTCTAAAGGGGCAAAGAGAGGTAAGTTACAATTGAATATCAGATGGGTCTCTTTTTTTTCCTTTTAGTTGTTCTGCCCCTTTTATTGACTTCTCAGTTTAAAAGGATTAAGGCATAGACGTTAACATTTCAAGTACTCTAATAAATGTTAGGAAACTACAAAATACAACACAACCATTATGTCTTGAATGTTAATATTTTGCTAAGTATCACTCTTTTAAAACAGGATTATGAAGGTATTTTTTTCACCATGTCTTCTGATGGAATTGTGTGTGTATCTATCTTATAGGTCCACCGTTTATATCAGAGAGCCTTACAGAAGTTACCTCTTTGTGCATCACTATGGAAAGATGTAATGCTTTTTATCTTTTATTTTACCTTGATGTTTTCCTATAAATTTTCTGCATGTGCCATATCCATTGATGTGGTAATGCTCAAACTCTAGCTATGTCTTATTTCTATACTTCCCTATCTTTTACAGCAACTCTTGTTTGAAGCATCAGAAGGAGGTAAAACTGATAACCTGAGAAAACTAGTTTCCAAGTGCCAAGAGATTGGAGTCAGCCTAAATGAGCTCTTAAATTTAAACAGTAACAAAACAGAAAGCAAGAATCACTGAACACTGGGTGCAGTCAGTTCTAAGTCCTTATAATAATTGCCAAAATTATTTGAATGATTCTTCAAGATTAGGCTGATCCCTGGCTAAGGTCTGTATAAAGCAGACAATAATGATCATTTCAAGTCCCTACAATATCCTGTCCTTAAAACCGGAAGCAATGAACATGATCCTCTTCAGTTGGATAAATGAACTTCCTGTTTGGCCTGCTTCTAGGCCCTTCCAGATTCTCATAACATCATGTACGTAAGTATAGCTCCTGAAAGTGACTGACATTTATTTTAATTTTACTTTGTGTTTTTTTTTTGTTTTTGTTTTTGTTTTGTTTTGTTTTGTTTTGTTTTTTACTTTCTCCCTTTATGTTGTGCTATTCCTGATTCACTTGACACTCTCTGATGCCTGAGAGATTCTTGTTTGGGATTTAATTTCCAGGGCTGTGTTTACAGTTAAAAAGCAGGCAGTCCCTTTTAGTTCTTCCTTTTTAAATCTTTTGAGATTCTTCATTTCAGGATTTAAAACTTAAGCAGTCCATCTTAAGGAAAGTGTAACTGCCATGGCCACAAGTCTGCTAGTTGCACTTGAATGTTCTAACAGGGTTGTTTATTGCCCTTTCTACGTTCTGGACTCCTTGCCGAGACTGTTTAACTTGAAGATTAAAGAAACTATTGCAAATGCCAGTGCATCAGAACCTAAGAGTGGTCAAATATTATGTGCAATTTTTTTGTAAAGAAATTTTAATTTATAATAAAGTTTAACAGTTTAAAGAACAGTTAATATTTGAACTGCTTTGTATTGAAATACTACTTTGTAGTATTAAAGTTGTTCATATAAAAAATATTTTTAATATAAGTTAACTTTTTAAAACATGTTGCTGTCTTTTTTCACTTTTCACACTGGTGGGGATGGGTTAAAGTAGGAAATATGGATATTCACCATATTGAAAAAATATCAATACTTTATTAACTCTGAAATTACTTTCCATTAAAAAAAAAATCCAGTGATTTTTTTAAATTAATGGGAAAATGGGTTCTGTTCTGTTTTGAGGACTGTGAATTGAATAGACAGGTTTAGACTACCATTAAACTTATTGCTCTCAAAATCAGTTCTTAGAAACTATCTCCCAACTATAGTTTGGATGATTTGCTCAGTGACATGCTGTGTTAAATATCAATATGGCCAAATACGAAGGAGACCTTAATTTTTGTTTTGTTCAGTATGTATTGAATTGTTTACACTTTGACAGAAAAATAATGATACAAACTATTAAAATTTGGTAAAGGTTGCTACATGCAATCTGTTAGAGACAGAGTAGCAGCCCATGACATAACACACTTGCACATCTTTTCATTTGTGTAATGCTTAAAATAAAACCATGTTTTGAAGCATTATCATATGTCTACCAAGCAGTATGTATTTGTCTAGTAAGTGCTATTTGGTGGGGTTAAGAATAGAAACAATTTTTCTAGTGTCTTTTGTTTACCCAAAAAAAAAAGACCTGGAAACTTACTGATTTTTCTCTAAAATCAACAAATTTTGGGTGGAATCCCAGAGAGATATCCATCCCTTCATTGTATGCATTTGAATATTTAACCTTAATAGCTTTTTCTACTCTTGTTATTTGAAAACTGTAGTTAGGTGCTTAGAATGATATTTGTAGTCTGTTTCCCCATGGTTTAATGGTTGTGATATTAACTAGAATGTCTTGGTTTTTAGAAGATAGTGCCAAGCTTTGAGCTTTTGTTGCACTAACAGTTATATCAGCAATAACTATTGGACCTGTTTTTTTTTTTTTTTTTTTAATAAAGAGTACTTTGAATTGGTCCATTCAACTCCAGAGTCCATCCATGCAGGCTATACACTGTAAAAACTCCAGGGTTTGATATTCACATCTCACACACAGTCATGTAGGAATAGGTCCTATTTCATTTTGATCAGTGGTCTTGTTGCTATTTAAAACTGTAAAGTTATCTTATAAAAAATTATATTGCCTTAAAAATATCATCTTACATCATATTTTTTCCCTGTCACTTTCCAAACGTACTCTAACCTCCATGTACAAATAGCAAATACTATTTAAGAGTGAGGAATATGTTCCTGTTATCATGCCATATTCAGTTTTTTTCCTTAATGAAGGGCTCTCAGTATATAATGATTAAATTATTAGGCAGAATTTTGGATCAAAGTTGATATGACTGTTAAAGTAACTTGAATATAAAAATATTGAACATATTGTACGACTGAAATCTTTCGGTAAAGAAATGTCATACAGGAAGAAAACACTAGTCATTGAGAATTTTAATTCTCGCATCTCTCAACCCTAACTGGAGGAAAAAGACACACAAAAGAAGCATTTTAGTCTGTGTAGTTTTATCTCTGATAAAGGAAATGGAATGGTAGATTATGATGTATTTTTATGTGTTTTTCTTCATTTTAGAGAACAACCTAATATTTCTATTTGCCTTTTAACGGAAAATGGACCTTGTAACATTGTTGTCACAGGATTATCTAAGGCGGTTTGCTTTCAATTAAAGGGCATATAAACCTAGATCATAAAGTAAGCAACAATCTCCAGGTGCAACATCTAAGAGTTAAAGGCACTAAGCAGACAAGCGAAAGGTGATTAAGACTAACAACAAATATAGAGGAATTTATTGGAGATTGTAGTTCAAATATTTATTTTCCAGGTTATTGAAAAAGTAGGAACATGTCACTAGAGTAAAAAGCAGGGCCAATATTCTCAGTTAAAGCTGTCTTGTGTTCACAGATAAGTCATAATTTCCTTAAGTCTGCTTTCATATTTGTGTTAACATTAGTACAAGGGAAGAATGGGCAAATACAATTTTAGTGATCTTTCATGTTTTAGGATTATACTTACAAGTAAATCATTGCCACTCAGTACAGATTAACAGTAATTATTATGCAGAACATTTTGGAACAAAATGTTAGACTTCTAAGGAACATTTCTAATGCTGTATTTTTGTTTTGGTTTGGGTTTTGTCCCTCATAATTTTATAATTGGGTCTTAAGCTTTCCAAGTTCTGGTGCTCCATAATATAGATGATAGAGCAGAAAAGGGGGGGGAGGTGAAGACCTTCTTTGTGATTCTGTTCTGTAGGCCGCCAAAATGTCCGCTTAACTTTCTGCAGGTGTTCTTCACTTGTATTTTACTATGGGAGTGAGGGACAGTGAATGGCCACCTAAGGTCTTGCTGGTCTGCCCTGCACTTTCTTGCATCTTACACCACCATTCACATAATTCTCCTTGGTAATAGTTACATAGAATTTTTTGAATGTGGTTTGATGCACTAAATGTGAAAACATTTTTCAGCTTTTCCTGACTGACTCCTTTGAGATAGGTAACGGAAAGCCATATCCTTCTTTCACAGATGGTAAAATGGATATAGCATGTGTCTCTACTTTTCATTTAAGTCACCTTCAAAGAGGGACCTCATAACATGTTATTCAAAAATTGAAGCCAATAATGCTACTTTTAAAAATTACATGCTGTTGCAACCTCTATTGTAGAAGGATTTGCACATGTTTAGAAACCTGTGCATATTTTAAAATTTTTCTAAAAAGCTTTTTGCAAATTTTATTCACAACTGACAATACGGTAAGATGTATAAAACTCAATAATAGCCTGTTTAGAAGAGAGCCCTTTTGGAGGCAACATGTGCTTGAAAATCCCCATGCATTTAGAGGAATCTTCGACCCAACTTAAAAAGAGCCCTCTTATGGAAAGTCTGATTGTAATTAGAACTGCTGCTACTACCTTCAGCTTTTTCCTTTCTAACTTCTTGAATAATCCATGAATAATGTGCTATTTCCATCAGTTAGTAGTATCTACAACTTGCAGAGCACTATTTCAGTGCTCTGTGAAAACTACACAGTTGTTTTTCATTACTCTTAAGAGATATGGTTATTGTTTTATTAATATGGAAGAACTGCCTGGAGATTGCCCAGTGTCTTCATTGTTTCAAACTGATTTCTCCAAATGATCTGTTTTAGCCCAGTACCAGAAATGTTTGCAATTAACTGGAAGCTAAGTAAAGCCAGAAATAAAATGTTTCAGTTGAAGAACAAAAAAGCTTGGAATATGTGCTTGGAATAAAAAAAAAGCTTGGAATATATAGTCTCATCAAGAAAGCAGAGGTTCTAGAATATCTGCGGCCAGTGTGATTGGTCTTAAGTGATAGGATTGTGATTAGTGTCAGTGAGTCTGAATTATTTATCCAGTTGAAAGACAGAATTTAATACATGGGAAATGGAATAGAATATTCAGAATAAGTCAATTGTTTTCTAAATGCCATAGAATAACAATATTTTTTGGAAGACTTTAATAAATTGTGAAGGCAATCCAAAATATAAACAAATATGACTCTTCTATGAATTAAGTAAACCCTAAATATAAATGTGAAAATTACTGGCACATGCATTCTACAAGAGCATATACCGTATTTGCCCTTGCACAGGTAATCCAGAAAGTTTCAAAACTATCAGGTTATCCAAAATCAAGGGCAAATTAAATCTTGTAAATGTTCTTACCTACTGAAGTAAGCCTTATGAAAGAGAATGATAGCCAGCAGCCCAAAGGAACTGAGTGGTAGAGGACTGGTGATCTGTTTACATTATTGGAAATAATCAGGGTATCCACTGCCAAGGCCAAAACATAGTCAGCTTGGCACATCAGACAGTCAAATTTAAGAGTCTGCCTGAGGATAGATTTGGCATTTATTTTGTGTTGGTTGAAATGGAGCTACAAAGAAATAGTTTCAGGAAATATAGGCAAGTCAACCAATGTGATGAAAAAGCACATATTTCAAGGATCTGGGTGTTTAATTTAGCTCTACATTAACTGTATAATCATGACAGGCCATTTCATTGTTGCTGATGTCCTTTTCCATCTCCAAATCTACAAAATATGGAAATACATGCACTTAACCTGAGGGGTGTTTAGAAATTATCTTTAAAGACAAAAGAGTTTTGAGTTTAGAATCATTTTCCAAAATGGCAGAGATGCTACAAAATAACAGTTTGCTTCCTCTGGACATATTTTCATCACTTGTCAGTTGAACCTACCAATGCTCATGCATGAGTTAATTGCTATCTCTAAGAAACCCAAGTTCTGAGCATGGTGGTGCACAGTTGTAATCCAGCTACTCTGGTGGCTGAGGCAGGAGGATTTGAATGCCTCTTAACCTCAGCCTGGGCAACTTGATGAGACCCTGTCTCAAAATTGAATAATAAAAAGGACTGTGGGTATAATTCAGCAGTAGAGTACTTGTCTAGTGTGTGGGAGTGACCTTGGGTTTAATCCCCAGTACCCCCTCCCCACACATACTAATTAAAAGTGCTAGGCATATAGCTCAGTGGTAGAGCATCACATCCTGACTCCAGGTTCACTTTCCAGTTTTTGGATGGGTGTGGAGACATGGACTATGGATAAAATTCAGTAGGTAAAATATATTTACCTACTGAAGTAAGCCTTATGAAAGAGAATGATAGCCAACAGCCCAAAGGAGTTGAGTGGTAGAGGACTGGTGATCTGTTTACATTGTTGGAAATAATCAGGGTATCCACTGCCAAAGGTAAGGCCCTGAGTTTGACCTCCAGCATCTCAAACAAAACAAAACTGCCATCTAAATTCAGTGGCTTGTTTTTTATATATTACTGCCCCCAATTATAGCCTAAATTATCCATTCAAAGAAGGTCTTGACCTTAGGTTTTTAAGTCAAAGAGGATCTATGAAAATCCTATCTCTGTTTCCAATTCTGAGAATCTGTTAGCTAAACTACTTTTTGCATGTAATAAAGGATAAAAGCAACCTCTTAATTCAGTACTCAAAAGAGCAGCCAATCACCCAGGCTGTTTTCCACTTTTTATTGGAGTTGTCTATGAAGGGCATGGCAGTGTTGACCAATTTAAACTTACTTATTCTTGTAGGCAAAAGTCATAAAATGATCTCATCAGAGAAGAGGACTTACATAAAGTTTGCATTTAAGATAATTTCCCAGGAGCACACTTTAAAAAGAATTGCCTCTTCTTTCTTTTTTTTAAGCTATGATTTTTTTTTGTATTAGGCGGAGCCTGACTGAAACTGTGATCCCAGTGATGGACAGAGATAAAAATTGCAGAATGCAGGAGCCAAGGATAATTTGTAGTATTTACTTGATTAAATGTGGTTCTCAATAAAAGCAGTATGATCTAGCAGAGTATTTATCAAAATAGTCTAGAATAAATCCAGAGCTTCCTGCAAAGGAGCCTTCTGTGTTAGGACTAACAAAAATGGAAATAACAATGGGTAAAAAAGTTTCTGTCATGAGGTGAAAGTCCCAAGTCAGTGGAACAGGACTGCCTACTGTGGCATTCCATGATAGACCTAGGTTCAATCTTGTTGCTCTGTCCTATGTGACCTCCATTCCCAAAAGGGCCACTACATATGGTTGTACCAGTCACATCCTGCACAAGGGTACATAGCCAAAAGGCTGAAATGGATCAGCTCATCAAGCACCCTTGGGAACTGTTAAAATAGGCATGGTAGAAAGAGGGCCTTTTCTGATTGCACAAAGTGATTGCTTGGACCCCAAGTTCTATGGCAGGGGTGGGCCCTTTTCTCAATTGTACAACAGCACCCTATGGGTTGGTTTTCATGATTTTTAGGAGGCTCTCCAGGGTTAGCCCTTCTGATATGGAAGGGAAAAGGAAGATACACCACCCATCTCCTAAGACTACTTTTCAGGGCCTGGGAATATATAGCTTAATGCTAGAGTACTTGCCTTGCATATGTGCAGCCCTAGGTTTACAAACAACACACACACAAGTGATTTTTCAGAAGCTTGATGTGTGTGCTTTTGTTCTATTCAGAGCAAAGACACTTGGTTACTGCAATAGCTCAAAAATGTAGTCTTAGGTACTAGATAGACAATAAAAATTCAAGTATGTAAAGGAATACAAATTTGTGAGACAACTAAATACCTGTGCCGTGCCATCATCAAGTAAGCAGACTGTAGAGTGAAGTTAATAGCTTGATCCTAACTTGTTCTAAGATCTAAATTAGAAAAACAAAACAAAACAAAAAAAAACATTAAAGCCCTTTCCATTCTGTAAGTCTCTAGTTCTTTGGAACAGGAAAGCTGAAAGCAGTTTCTTTCTTTCTTTTTTTTAAAGAGAGAGTGAGAGAGGAGAGAGAGAGAATTTTTAATATTTATTTTTTAGTTCTCGGCGGACACAACATCTTTGTTGGTATGTGGTGCTGAGGATCGAACCCAGGCCGCACGCATGCAAGACGAGCGCACTACCGCTTGAGCCACATCCCCAGCCCTGAAAGCAGTTTCTAGACTTAGTTGATCAGACAGGCTCAGGAATGGGCATTTAAAAATCAACACTCTTGAGACTTCATGTCATAAGGAATACTATTCCAAGTGCTTGAGGTTTACTAACATTTACATTTTCACAACCCAACAAGAGGCTGCTTTGAATTCATTTTACCGGTATAAACAGTCACAAGAAGTTAATTAGGGGCTGGGGATGTGGCATGCATGAGGCACTGGGTTTGATCCTCAGCACCACATAAATGTAAAATAAAGATATTGTGTCCACCTAAAACTAAAAAATATTTTTAAAAAAAGTCACAAAGATAGTAAATGATAAACTCAGGAGGTTGAGTCCTAAATATGTGCCCTTATTTGGTAACTTAAAACCCCTAGAGTAAAATTGGTCCAATAAATGAGACCGTTGAAGGAATCATTGATAAAGGGTCTCACTCTTTTTATTATCAATTAATAGTGTGTAAGCCTGCCAGAAGCTTCTATACTATTAAGACAGTAGCACCTCAGCACAGTGTTGTTAGACCCTTCTGGGAGTGAGACTCAAGAGGAAAGCAGAGGTAAGAGTTGAAAGAGAAATGTGGAAACAGCTGGATTCACCGTGTTTGAAATCAGATACCCCTGGGTTTTCAGATATTTAACATTCTCATCAACTACCCCCACCCTTCTTAAAAATTGACCTCAGATTCAGTGGAGGTTCTTGTCCTCTGAAATACTGTAAGTTAATTCAGCCCAACACCTGTGGCCCTGTGCCTGAGGAATAACATTGCTGATAGGTCATTTACTACTTAGATCAGAAAAAGAGATATGTTCTTGCAGCTACATTAATTAAGAAAGTAATCAGTTTCTGTTGAAGGCGAGAATTGTGGAAGAATGGGCAATGAGAGAGCTGCATGTTTAGATGCCTAGTGGATAGGGCTGAGAAGCTTTTTCATTGTGCTTAAATTCTCTTCACATTCCCCTTGGATTACAGACTTGGCTGTATGATCATGAAAAAGTTCACAACTCTTCATTTCTAAGAATGGGTTAATAGTAGTCCTTGTCTCACTTGGAGTTCTGAAGACATATAGCATACAGCCAAAGGATTTAGCACGGTATCTAGCTGGAACATGGTAAATAACAGCCACAACTGGTCATACTAGATGAGTGATTGTAGAAGCTGTTTGAAGAAGGATGACTTGGAATGTGGATTAGGGAAGTATTTTGGTATAATGAAAGAAGATAGGGTGACAGAATCTGATTACTTGATTAAACTTTTCATTAGATGAAGACCTGAAGAACAAGTAGAGACAGAATATGAATTAATCAAGTAAGATTTCATTTGAACCAATATTTATTTGGCAAATGAAAGTTCTAAGAAAGCTTTGGAAACAAAATAGTATTGATGAATGAAGATGACACTTGCAAAGACATGAAAAGATAGTACAGTTTTTTTTTTCCCATTGAAGATTCCCCAGTGTAGGAAATGTGCTAAGGAAAACATTACAGTAATCTAGATCTTTGCTCCTTATCTTCTGTATCTCTGGGCACTTCTGGGAATTTGCTAGAAAAGCAAAATCTTAGGCTCCACCCTGACCTACTGAGTCAGAATTATATTTTAATAAGTTCCCCATGTGATTTTATGCATATTAATATTTCAGAAACACTATTGTAGGCTAGAGAGATATGCATGGATTTCCATTGTTTAAAATAGAAAAGAATGAAGGAATGTCCCAAATTACTGGACATCTATTTTATTTTTTTTTTTTATTGGTTGTTCACAACATTACAAAGCTCTTGACATATCATATTTCATACATTAGATTGAAGTGGGTTATGAACTCCCAATTTTACCCCATGGACATCTATTTTAATGTCTGAAATACAATAGCTGCAAGTCACATAGTTTTTTTGTTTTGTTTTGTTTTGTTTTTGTTATTTTATTTTATTTTTATTATTTTTATTTTTTTTATTGTTGGTTGTTCAAAACATTACATAGTTCCTGATATATCATATTTCACACTTTGATTCAAGTGGGTTATGAACTCCCATTTTTACCCCGTATTGTTTTTGTTTTTTGACATGAGGCGGTGAGGTGATACCAGGGATTGAACCCAGGGGCTTTTAACCACTGAGCTATATCCCCAGCCCTTTTATATTTTATTTTGAGACAGAGTGTGACTCAGGTCTCCTAGGTACTTGTATCAAACTATTGGCCAGCGCTGCTATCAAGTCATCTGAGGCTCATGTGGTTGTTTGCAGGCCTCGGTTTCTTACCACACGGATGGTTACTTAGCTCTACCTGAATAGCTCCATGGCAGAGTAGCTGACTTCCTCCAGCATGAGCTGATAGACAGGGAAGGAACCAAAACCAGAAGTTTTAGTCTTTTATAGTCTAATCTTGGAAATGACATACTGAGATATCTATTGGTCACACAGCTTAGCCCTTGTATGAAATAAGAGGAGATCACGCAGAATACAACAGACATGAGTATGTCAATATGTAAATCAATGGAAGTGTAACTGATGTGATTCTGCAATCTGTATATGGGGTAAAAATGGGAGTTCATAACCCACTTGAATCAAAGTGTGAAATATGATATATCAAGAACTATGTAATGTTTTGAACAACCAATAAAAAAAAGAAATGCAAATAACAGTGGGTACTGATCATTGAGAGGTGATTTTGGAACCTGACTGCTACAATGATGGAAGTGCTTTTCTCTGAGCAACCAAACTCATCAATAGGTCCAGGTGCAACTTGCACAGGTGGGAGCCTTTTTAGTCCCTGTGGAAAGGGAGCTAAGACAGTGTATGAATTGCAGACCACAAACAGATGTTCAGTCTACTTATAGGGCTAATGATGCAAGCAGAAATGGATTTTAGTCTTAATTGGATGGGGAAGGCAGAAGAGTATGGAAGCAAAGAATATCTAGTCAGTGGAGACAGCCTTCATATTCCAAAATATTCGAATACAGAACTGTCCCAGCAGTCTTTTAATTCATACTTGTATCAAAAATTGAAGAAGGATGTTTAACTCATAAGTGGATCAAATTGATTGCTCTAAACAGGTTATATCTCCTGGGTATTCTGACTTTCTCATGTCAAAGATTGGCCTTCGATACTGAACCAAAGAACAAATAATGATTATAAAACAATGTTGGAATCACTTTTGCAACTCTTGTAACTCCTGTTATCAGTAGGCCTGCAAATAGTGAAATAAGCTTCCATTATTTTGTACCATTTCCCTTTGAAATGAAAATGCATCCTTCTGCTTCAATTCATAGTACCTGCTTCTTCATCAGCTTGGTATCTTTAACCTATGCAATCTGTTACACTAAACCAACCCAACACACTCTAAATCCTGTAAGCCATAAACAATTAAAATCACAAAAATAAATTGTATAGAAGAGGAGTCATTCATCTCCATTGAATTTTGGCTGTTTTAGGTACCCCCCAGTCAAACATGAAAAATATTTAAACTTTTGTTCATACTACACAGATATTTAGAGGAAAAACTGAATATTCCAGAGATTGTAACAGGCAAGAATCAACTGCCCAATCTTTCTCTAGTTATTACAAGAAAGCAACATATCAAGAATTCTTGTTTTTCCATTGGGAAATAAAGTTACATTATTCAGAAACAAAGACATATGGTCTAATTTAGATCATAGACCCTCTATACCCCCAGAGGGCCAATTCTGCTCTTGTTAGAAAAAAAGCCTTGGGCAAAAAGTACAGGATTTAAACATTTTATTATTTTTTTGGGGGGGCCACTTCCTTGTTTACAGCAAACCTCAGTGATTAGCAACTTGTTTTTATTTTTTTGTGGGGGGAGGGGGATACCAGTGATTGAGCCCAGAGATGCTTAACTACTGAGTCACATGCCTAGCCCTTTTAATTTTTTATTATGATAGGGTCTCACTAGGTTGGTTATAGCTTCACTAAGTTGCTGAGGATGGCTTCAACTTGTGATCCTCCTGTCTTCACCTCTTGAGCCACTGGGATTACAGGCATGCACCACCATACCTGGAAATTAGCAAGTTTTGATTAAAATGTCAAGCAAGATCATTTTCTTAGCCAGATGCAGTGGTGCATGCCTATAATCCTAGCGGCTCGAGAGGCTGAGGCAGGAGGATTGCAAGTTCAAAGTCAGCCTTAAGAATGACGAGGCACTAAGCAACTCAGTGAGACCCTGTCTCTTAATAAAATAGAACATAGGGCTGAGGATGAAGCTCAGTGGTCAGGTGCCCCTGAGTGCAATCCCTAGTAAGCCCCCTCCAAAAAAAGATCATTTTCTTACTATGAAATGGAGATTATAATTTAAGAAGTTATTCAAATAAGTGTCAGATACATATTAACAGTAAATCCCTCCAGTGAAAATGAAAACTTTTCTAAAAAGTTTGTGTATCACAATAAACTATTTTACTTCTTTTTTGACTTTTAGTGTTAGTGTCCTTGTCCTTTCAGGCTGCTGCAACAAAAATACTATCAACTGGCTGGCTTATAAACAACCAACATTTATTTCTCAGAGTTTTTGGAGACTTAGAAGCCCAAGATCAAGGAGATGGCAAAGTTGGTGTCAAGTGGGAGTCCATTCTTCACAGATGGCAACTTCCAGCTATGTCTTCATATGGTGAAAGAGCCAGCTAACTAGCTGGGACCTGGGGTCTCTTATAAGGACACTAATCAAATTAATGAGAGCAGAGCTTCCATGAAGCCTCCGCCTCCAATATTATCTTATGGGTTAGTACTTCAACATTCACATGAATGTTGAGGATACATAGATATGCAGACAGTAGCAATTGTAAAGTGGACTGTTGACACAGAGTATAATGTAAATATTTTATCAACTCAATATTATAGCTGAGCACTCTGAAGAAAGGGAAGTAAAGAAATTTGCCAAAGGTCATGCAACCTATAAGGGTTGGAGTTGGAATTTGAACCCAGGATACCTGGCTGCAGAATCTGAATACACAGTCACTGTGTTATGTTGCCCCTCAAAGTAACCACTCTGATTTTTTTTTTCTGTACTGGGGATTGAACTCAGGGGCACTTGACCACTGAGCCACATTCCCAGCCCTATTTTATAGTTTATTTAGAGACAGGATCTCTCGTCATTGCTGAGGCTGGCTTTGAATTTGTAATCCTCCTATCTCAGCCTCCCGAGCCACTGGAATTACAGGCATGTGCCACCATGCCTGGCGGAATGTTTCATGAATAATTACATTAACCTAAATGCGTGCTACATAAATTCTTTATAGGTAAAGGTTAATAAGGATAGAGATGTTGACCAAGTAAATCTTTTTCCTAGTCAATGTATAATAGCCAACGTTTGCAACCTTTTTTAAAAAAATTTTTTTTAATTTTTAAATTTTTTTTAGTGTAAAATCAAATTTCTTCTGTATGCCTCCCCTCCCCTTTTCTCTAGACTTAGGGTGACCATCTTTCTTTTCCCTTTGTTAACTGTTCTCCCTTGCCCTAAGAGTGATAGCTTAGTTCCTCCTATTAATACCTTGCTCCTGTAGGCGGCAGGGTGCAGTAGTTCTCAAACTTTAGCCTGTAACAGAATCACCTGAATGGCCTGGTAAAACACAGATTGCTAGATGCCACTTCCAGAATTATGACTGGACTGAGGCTTCAGAACATGAATTTCCAACAAGTTCCCAGGGACCATACTTTGAAAATCATTAAAGTAGCTGTTGACAGAAATGTCCCTAGGACCCATCTTCACTCTATACCAGACAGGGATCTTAGGCAAATTAATAAGCCTTTGTGCTATAACTTCATCATCTAGACTACAGAAATGATAACAAGACCCATCTCATGGGCTTGTGTCCCAATTAAATAAGGTATTGTACATATAAAGCACCTAACGCACACCTGGCAATGATTAAATCCTCATAATAACTATTATGGTGGGATCGGTTTTCCAGTTAAACATCACTTGAAATATATTTAAAAATAAAATAGAAGCTATTAACAATGAAAAGCTCTTATCTTCCCTGCAGAGGGAGTTCCATTAATGTCACAATCCTCACATCTTAGTATACTCACTCTTTTTCGGGGGAGCAGGAATGATTGATCTTTTGGGGACTTTGGGAGAGAAATCTGGCCTGTTTGGGTAAGCTTCTCCCTCTCTTTTTTAAATCTTGGAAGTAGGCTGTCCACAGAAATCATGAATCCTGCTGCTCCCTGGAAAAGATATAGAGTCTCTCCTCTGTGTAGGGAGACTGTGATCTAATACTACTGGTGACTGGGAAGAGAATATGGCAAACTCTGGAAAGTTCACTTGCCAAGATATTTAAGCCATATTGGGTACCAAGGTTAAGGTTATTATTAGGAAAACACGATAGATTGCTTTGTATCTGTATTGTTTTTGTTGTTAATATTATTATTATTTTAATTTCTCACTTCTTTAGAACTTAGATTGAGAGAAAGGATACTATTTATTGGAACACTTCAAACCAGTATGAGATTTGAACCTTTGGCTATTAAATTTTGAGTTGAGTTTTGGTGAAGACAAACCATATCCAAACCAGAGCATTCTACCTGTAGTCCCCCAAACTTCATGTCCCCCTCACTTACAAAATACACTCACTTCATCCCAATAATCCCAAAGTCATAACTCATTCCAACACTCATTCAAAAATCCAAAGTCTCATCTGAATCAAATATAAGGTGAAGAGCAAATTTCTCTCAGCTGTGATACTGTGAAATAAGAACAAGTTATCTATTTCCAGTCTATAATGGCGGGAAAGGCATAGAGTAGACATGGCCATTCCAAAAGAGAAAAAAGAAAGAAAGTGATGATAGGCTCCAAACAAGTCCAAAACCCAAGATGGTGGACATTTTGAATTAAAGCAGAAGGATAATTTTTCTCTCTATGTGCCAGGCATTTCCTAGACACATTGGGGTTTGGGGCTGCAAAACATTAGGCAGCTCTGTCTCTATGGCTTTGTGGGGCTCCATTCATGCTGCAGCTGTCTCAGGTTGGAGTTGAGTATTGGTACCTGCAGTTTCCCAGGCAGGCATTGCATATTTCTGATAGCTCTGCCATTCTGGGGTTCCAGTCATAGTCCATATCCCACAGCTCTAGTAGGCAATCTAGTAGAGATTCTCTGCGGTGGCTCTGTGGGTGGAAGTTTTCTGCCTGGGCTTCCAGGCAGTTTGATACATTCTTTGAAGTCTAGGCAGAGGAAGCCATGCCTCTATAGCTTGTGCATTCTGTAACCTATGTAATTAGCAGTGTATGGACATGGATACCACCAAGGCTTCTGTTGCATGCACCAGATAGTAGTCTGAGCTACAATGGGAGCCATTTGTGAATTTGTGGAGTGACCTGTCCCTTGGAAAAATTCTGCCCTCCTAGGCTTCAGGGTCTATAGTGAGAGGAACAGTCTCAATTATTTCTGAAACCCCTCTGGGCATTTTTCCCATTGTACAGATGAATAGAACTTTACTCCTTTCTATCCACATTAATATCTTTAACAAACAGTTGCTATTGTAATACTGTGTGCATGTATGATATGTAACAACAAATCCTATCATTATGTACAACTATAATGCTTCAATTAAAAATATGGAAAAACAGTTGCTTGACCTCACTCTTACATGGTTTTTCATAGTTTTTTGCTCTTTATATTTAAATTTTTACACCATGGTCCTTTTAATTATAAATTGTCTAAATTATCCCCTTTCCACATATCTTAGTATATGTAATTGGAAGTAACCCTAAAGCTCCTTTTGTATCTTGCTTGGAAACTTATTCCACCAGAAATCCTAGTTCATCCCTCTGAAGTTCTGCCTTCTGAAAAGTTCTAGGTCTGGACACAATGCACTCAAGTTCTTTGCAACTTTATAATGAGAATGGCTTTACTCTCTTTCCCAATAAAACTTTTCTCATTTTCACCTGAGACTTTGTGGGAATGGCCTTTTCTGTCCATACGTCTATCAGCATTCTGGTCAAACTGCTTAAGTTATTTCTTAGAGGTTTCAGATTTTCTCCTAGTCTTTTTGTCTTCTGAGCCCTCACCAGAATCACCCTTAAATCACCCTTAAAGCTCTGCTATTTTTTCTAGCCTTCTCCTCCAAACTCTTCTGCCCTTTTCTACCCTCTTATACAGCTGATTTCACATTTTCAGGATTGTTATAGCAGTGCCCCATTTGTAGCACCCATTTTCTGACTTAGTTCATTTTCTATGCTTGGATAACGTACAAGGAAAAATTTATTTTGGTTTATGGTTCTAAAGACTAGGATGTCCACTAGCATGGTGCCAGTGAGGGCTTTGCACTGCTTCAACTCATGGTGGACAGTAGAAGGACAAGTGGGTATGTGTGGAGGAACAAGAGAAAACAAACAAAGCCAAACTTGTTATTACACATGGTTCTTGTGGTAAGAGCCCATTCCTTCAAGAAAGGTGTTAATTCCTCTCAACAATTTAATCACTTCTTAAAGCTCTCACCACCTCTGAAGACCATTACATTGGCAATTAAATTTCAAGAAAAGTTTTGGTGGGAACAAACCATATCCAAACCAGGTTGGAGTTGAGTATTGGTACCTGCAGTTTCCCAGGCAGGCATTGCATATTTCTGATAGCTCTGCCATTCTGGGGTTCCAGTCATAGTCCATATCCCACAGCTCTAGTAGGCAATCTAGTAGATTGTGGTGGCTCTGTGGGTGGAAACCACATCCCGGGACAAAAAGAATACTTTAGGCTGAGGCTGGATATAAGCCTTCTACTTCAACACCCCATGGTTTGGTCCTGAGGCCCCAGTTCTGTCATCTCTAACTAACTAAGAGATTTGCATCTTTGTTTTTATTGCCACAGGTGTCCTCCAAATAACTTTCTATTCTTATGATCAAAAAAGCCAACTAGCCACAGTTATGGAATATTTCACTTAAATATTCTAATATTTACAGCTTGGGATCAAACAAGAAGGGAAAGAAGAAGAAAGGCAGAAAATTGAGAGATAGACAAGGACTTTATGCAGCTGAAGAGAAAAACTAATTGTGAAGCATCTCAATTTTGCCATGTATTGCCTGTTAGTGCTAATATTTCTACAATTTTGAGCTATGACTCTGGCTTAGTTGACTTTTAGCTGTTCAGTGGCAGAAAGAACAGATTTCAACCTGCTATAACCTGCCATAAGAGAGTTGATATTTCATCAGTAGTTTGAGGGAAAAGATCAGCATCAGTGAAGAGCTGGAGAAATTAAGAAGCTTGCCTGGTACTCTACCAAGATCTCTATGACAAGTGAGTTTAAATCCCAGGTCTTTATTTTTCACCAAACTAAGAGACCAACTGCTCACCCTCTAATGACACAGAACTATGTTCTCCAGGTTCAGGATGCAGATTTAGAGTCTCTGCCTTCCGCAGCCATTTCCCAAGCCTGACATTTCTTCTGAGAAGGCTAGAAAGAATTCATCTAGAATGTTGGGAACTGGGAAGTCAACTGATATTCAGTCTAGCTTCTTTCTTGATGTGGTAGACTTTCTTTGGTATCCAAGACACCTGCTGAATGAATATTTCTCAGGTGAGCTTAATTTGGTCTCCCTAAGTTGTTCACCAGTTGGTTCTTGTTCTCTGAAAGCTGGCTTGCTGTGTGGTTATTTTTCAAGTGCTAGTAAATAGAAGGTTCTGTTTTAGCACTAGCTCCTCCTCATCTTTAACCTTATAAGCTCATTTTTTGCTTTGCTTTTTCACCTGTAAAATGATAAAGCCTGATATGCATGTTGGTAAGTGGGCAAAGACAGTAAGCAGCTATTGAATGACTTGCTGCTTTGCAGATACTGTGCTTAGACATTTATATACACTGAGTTATTAATATTCCCAACCCAATAAAGTTGGTGGTTTATTCCAATTTTACTGAGGAGAAAATTAAAGCTGAGAAGATTAAATACTTTACCCAAAGTTCATACAGAGAGTAATAGAACTAGAACTTGAACCCAGGTCTGCCTGGCCAGCTGTAAGTTCATACTTTGAAAAGCATTTAGTAAATTTCCATTATTCAAATATCTAATTTTTTTTTCTCTAGGTGAAGCATTTTACATTTTATTTGACTATTCTTAGATGGGATATCGTTTCACTATCCAATTTCACTTGTATTTCACAGTGTTTCTCCAGCTCAACACATGTATTTTCTACCAGGTTTCTGAATCCAAATAAGCTAAAGTTTTATCATCCTACCCATACGCATCAAAGGTCAGACTTGCTGGCTGGGGATGTGGCTCAAGCGGTAGCGCGCTTGCCTGGCAAATATTAAAAAAAAAAAAAATTCTCTCTCTCTCTCTCTCTCACTCTCTCTTTAAAAAAAAGGTCAGACTTGCTGAAACTTGTGTTTGAGGCAAATGAGTCAGTGTAGAATCTGAGTTCAATATCTTTTTTTATTTATTTTTACAGTGCTGGGAATGGAACTCAGGCCCTTGCATATGCTAAACAAGTGTTCTACTATTGACCTACATCCCATCCCCTCTGTTCAACACTTTTAGAAAGATTCATAAGGAGGAAATGAGGTGTGGTAGCATACTCACCATTTCTCTTGCAAAGAAAAGCTACCTAACTGTATTTTAAAGATCTAATCCTAACTGTATTTTAAAGACCATGAGTCTAACAGAGAAAATGATCAGTGTTCAACGGTCTAGAGAGAGATCATCCTTTTTGTCTGCACAGTTTAACCATAAAATAAAATTTCCAAATGCTGAATGAAGAATATGAGTGGAACAAGTATGGTCACAGTGAGATCCATCTGTTTATCTAAGACATTCTCATGCTGGCTAATGGGCCCCTGAGCAAAGTGTAATTGTAAGATTAACAAAAGAAGCAGGACATTGTTATTTTTTCAGATGTTAGAGCTTTTCTGGTTCTAAATTAAAAGGGTATTGCTAATTTTATTTCCTTTACCTACTACTTTGTTTTTCTATTTTGGGCCAAATCTAAATGAAAGGATGTTTTCTATTTCACATTTAGAACTCTTCATTTCAGACGTCAAGCCTCTAGAACTGTGGGAGAATAAAACTCTGTTGTTTAAAAAAAAAAAGAATGATTTTCTCTTCAGGAAAAGTTGAGAAAAAGAATTACATGTAGTAATAGCCAGCTCATTATATTTTTCTATTAAAATGTCATTCAAAATAGTTTGTTATAGGTAACATATGAACAAAGGGACTAAAAATGATGAGTTTTCTTGATGTAACTGGTTGAATGCAAAAACAAAGACAAATATTTTACAAATGAAATCAGTATACGGTATCTTTCCAGAGAGAATTTTTCTTGAGCGCCACATTTAAACTAGCATGCCTGTCAATCCTTTTATGTTATTTGTTTTTGTTTTTTTGTTTGGGTACTGGAGATTGAACCCAGGGGCGCTCTACCACTGAGCTACATCCTGAGCCCTTTTTATTTTTTGAGGTGGGGTCTTGCTAAATTGTCCAGACTGGCTTCAAACTTGTGATACACTTGCCTCGGCCTCTAGAGATGCTGGGATCATAGGCGTGCACTATGTGCCTGGATCCTTCATGCTGTTTGAAATAGCTTCAGTTCTTTCACACGTTTGTATCAGGAATTGCTGTACATAAGCTTATTGCTTACCTCCACTCCACTGAATGCAAATTCTAGGCCTTGTTTCGTTATCCCCAGTGCATACAGCATTGCCCATAGTAGGCACACAATATTTGTCAAGTGAATGAATCCACTTTTGAAAACATAAATTTGTTAACCACATATTCTAGGCTAGATTATTCCTTTATGTTCTTTTGATTTGTTACATTGTTTTTACTGTGGTTCAGTCTAACTCTATGACATATTTTTTTCCTTTCTCCCTGTAGATTTATTTGTAGATGCAGTTTCAATTTGTGCTGTATTGTATATTGAAGAACATTTTTCAGACCCTTAATATAGTAGTGTTTAGCGTGAGATGTATTGCAACTAGTGTTTGCTATTAAAGTAATGAAGCTTATGGATTTATTTTTAAAGAAAATAGCATGGATATAAATGTTTTCTTCTTCTCCTTCTCCTCCTCCTCCTCCTTTTAATTACATTACTGACTTGTGTTTTCTTGAGCAAGAGAGATAGGAGGGAGTTGCCAGAACTTGTTCCTAACTTTGGTTGCCTAAAAACAAGTATGCTGAGAAGAAAGACTGAGATATGTTGCTCTCTAGAGTTTTCTGCTGCCTGGGCTGAGGGGTGAGAGTAAGAGGAGTGAATCCTTGATTTACCTGAAGTCCAAGCATTTACTGTACAAGAAGACCTCATTAACTAGGCTTAACTGTTAACTAGGTTTAGGCTAAAGCGTATGGTTAAGCCTGATGGATGGGTTGGACACAGTGCCAGGCACCTTGGGGGTGCTCGGTAAACATAGACTGAACTTAGCCATAATGCCGAGCCTGCTACCAGTACTTTTGTTTCATTTGGCAACCCATACAGGGAGAACAGCAATCACTACTGAAGCTGAAAGGTCTGGCACAGGTATCTAGGAAAATTATTTTATTTCTTATGTTTTTGGGAACTTACTGGGAGGAATGAATTTCTTCATACCCTGAAAATCACAGGTCCTATTGTTTTGGCCTTGACATGGTCATGAAATATGTTTGCATTAAAGGAAGAATTTATAGGAAACTCGTGTCCATGTTGAATAATTTAAGACGGATTTGTTATTCATACATCCCTTTCTAATTGTGTGTGTCTTTTTTTTTTTCCTTCTTACAAGTGTTGGGGCCAGTGTAAGTTCTGACTTATAAAATCCAAATTATCACTAGGAACAATAAACTTTACCAATGTCATGACAAAATGACTTATCAATCCAGGACCTAGCAAAAATATTTTGGTTTGTTCTTATGAAAAAATTATTTTTTAATATGGCTAATGTATTTAAAGTATGAGAGTGCAAATACTTACATAGCAAATGTACTTAACCTCCCAAATTAAAAACATTAGGGGACCGTATGTCTCCTTGTGGGTTCAATAAATAAACATGAAAATATTTTGTTTTATAGTCACACATTTTATTACAAATTTATTTTGTATCCAATAGAAAAGCAAATTTGGAATCTATTTACAAGTATTATATATTTACATATATTACATACAGTTGATGAATTTAAAGAAAATGGACAGAGAAACAATATATATGGAAGGCTATGCCACTGTACATGGTTTATTATCATGGTCTTTAATGTCACTGACTCTTTACTGTAATAAATACAGTTCTATATTTACACATCTTATAAAACATCTCATAAATGTATTTTTTTAAATTCCAAGTTAAAACATCTGATCAAAATAAACATGCTTATATAAAAATAAATCTACCTAATAACTTTTTGGTTTGGGTATAATGAAGCTAATGTAGGATAATAGAAGTTAAGACTTAATCCTTTGACTCTTCATATTTAATAACTTGTCTCTTATAATACCTAACACATGTATTAATATGGAATAATCAGAGGAGTAATGTTCCTCACATCAGGTGGTTGATCCAGAGAGAATGTAGCTAAAACCAAGGTAAATAAACAAGATAAAATATTACCAAGTCTCTATTGAGTCCAAGGCATTGTCCAAATTGTGGCCAGAGGGACTAGAAATACATGCATGAGAAGTTTTATGGGTGGACTTAATTTTTGTTATGTATGCACTTGATCATTATCTTAAGGTGCACATCCATTGAATCAATGATAAAGTCTTTTACAAAAAATGTGCACTCAATCAGAAATTAAAAAGAAAAAATCCCACATGCTTGCTATCTTTTCTAGGTATGTTCACTGCCTGCAATGGACTTCCTTTCTGAGCTTTGGACACCAAGGACTTAAAATGAATCAGACAAGACAAACTTTGCCTGTACATGATTGCCTTGGAATAATTTAATAATTTCAGTTAATTTGCCTTTCAAAATATTTATAATCAGTTGTGGGTTTCTTTTTTTTTTTTTTTTTGAATTCTGGGGATTGAACCCAGGGCCTTGTGCATGCAAGGCAAGCACTTTACCAACTGAGCTATAGCCCCAGCCCCTGTAATCAGTTTTATTCCATAAAGAGTGAAACCATAGAGTGCTGAGTCCTAAAACCCAGTATTTGTAAAAATGATGTGACTATAGATGACTTAATACTGCCTTATATTATCCAGAACTGGTGACTGAGAAGGATCTTCTCTGAGGAAAGGCAAAGGCAGACTAAAGCATCTCCATACAGTCATTAAAATGAAATCCTGTGGGCCATAGTCTTTTATAAGTAATGTAAGCTGTTTCAAACCTTCACTTTCCCAATACTTTCAAATGTACTTTAAGAGATTTGGGAGTTTAAATAAACCCATTTTGTAAGCAAGTGAGTCTTCTCCACTGAACTCATATTGGTGAGTTTAAAGAGAATGCAAAATCATGGAGACTCTTTTATTAAAGAGCATTTCAATTTGCTTTTTTGATCTGGGTCAATATCAGTAATGTGACTGATCTATCTCTTAGCTCAACAACATACAAGCAGCATTTAGATTTGTATTTCACTCTCAAGTACCAATAGGTATCAGTTTTATCACTCTGAGAGGTTATTTTATTTTATTTTTTGGTTTTTAAACCCAGTTTCACCCCAGTCTTCATAGCTACTGCTCTGATGTCCTCAATCTCACATTTTCAAGTTCCCATCTTTTGAAAAACTTTTCCTTACATATTAATTAGAGACATGGGACAAATGCCACAGATGAAAGATGACAGCTTTCCGTCACTGTATAAGCTGGCGATGACACAGAATTGGAAGGCAGGTCGTAGGCTATGCTGGCGCTGGTGAAGGTTACCAAGGCTTGGGTTGAGTCACAGGACTGTTTCTCAACATCATCTGAGTTAATAGATATCAAGCTTGGGTGTTTTGATCTTGTCCAGAGGTGGGTTTGCTTTCCCAGGCTCCCCAGATCCTCCTTAAAGTGGGGATTGAAGAGGATGTAGAGAAGGGGATTGAGACAGGCAGGAAGTGGGACAATCACTAGAAGGATAAATTTAATTACTTCAGGACTGATAAATGTGAGGTTCAGCAAAGAGGAGAAGGATAAGAAAGCCACAGGGCAGTAAAGGATACAGTTGGTGAAGAGCAACAGAGCAATGTGTTTCACCATGGAACAGTCCCAGATATTCTCCAGGTCTCCCTTCTCCAAGTTGCAGTAGAGCTTGGTGTAGGCAATGGTCATTATGAGGAAGCAAAGGGAGTTGAGCAAGACAAGAGCCACCATGTAGCCAGTGGTGCTGGGTTCCCCAAAGGGAAGGGGCAGGCAGAGAGGGGAGGCACTGTACTCACTGCCACCCAGCAGAGGAACTGTGGCGATGGTCAGGGCCAGCAGGACACAGAGCAAAATAATTGCTTTCAGGCTAGAAAAAGGAGTTTTCATTTCAAATCTTGCAGAACACTTCACAGAAAACCCACGCTCCAGAGCTGCTAGAGTAAGCAGGAAAACAGATGATTCTGAAGCAAAAATGGACAAAAACCCAATGATTGGGCAACCGATCCCATTCTCCCACCATGCACCATGCTGCGCAAAGCTGCCAAAAGTGAATGCATCTATGGCAGCCAGCACAGTGCTGGAGACACCCATGAGCATGTTCATCACTGCAATGACCCCAATCAACAGTTTTATGGAGGAAATGTACAGAGGGGATCTGAACACTGTTGAAATCACCAAGGTGTTGCAAGAAATCGCCAGAACTACTATGATCCACACTCCGATTCTGATCAGCCAGCTACCGAACAGGTGTTCACAGGGCTTGAAAGGGCCTGAAAGTTCAAGGAAGAAAAAGGCTGTGTTTCAAATTAGAGTTGACAACTCTTACCAAATTGTCCTTTTGTTTCTCTTATTAGGACAGCAAGAGATAAAGGCCAGTAACAGCCATCATAACTCACAGGACTGCATGGCATGCTCCACTTTCGCAAACCACTGTTGGGATCACCTTGGAGTTTCTGCCGCCCTGACTGATCACACCAGGTACTCATGTACACAGAGAATGAAAATGGGGCCTTCAGTCACTTGATTAAAGGTCTCCAAAATATAGCAGTGTTGGGACCAGGTGAAAAGCTACATAGCCTGCTCTTTTCATATTTTTCAGAATGCTTCAGTAAGGGTTCTACAGGAAGAAAATGAGAATCCTAGGGAAATACTTCATAACATTAGGATATCAAGTATGGGGAGTATGAATACACATTTCATGAAAGTCTCATCCTAGTTTTAGATTGACATTTGTTGTTAGGTAATGGTATAGTTTAGATCTTGAATGGTCCCCAAAGGCCCATGTAGTGAAGGCTTGGTCCCCAGTTTGTGGCCGTGTTGGGAGGGGGTGGAAACTTTAAGAGGTGAGGCCTAGTGAAAGGAAGTTAGGTCATTTGGGGCGTGGCCTTGAAAGGAATATTGGGACCCTGGCCCCTATTTTTCTTGTTTCTTTCCTTCCCTACTCCCATGAGATGAGCAGCTTCCTTCTCCATGTGCTACCGCCTTGAAATACTGTGCTGCAAAAGACCCAAAGCAATATGGCCAAGCAACCATGGTCTGAAACTATGAGTCAAAATAAACATTTTCCCTTATTAAGTTGATTATCTCAGTTATTTTGTTACAGGAAGGTGATAAACACAGGGAACAGACTTGATCTAATTGTTGAAAATAAAATATTAACCATTGCCAGTTGTCTTTTTTCAACTGGCTCATCTGTTTCTGGAAACAGGACAATTAAGTGAATTCTCTGAGGAAAAAAAACCACCAAACTTATTTATAAAAAACATTATTTGCTTTCACCAAATAGTTATTTATGTAAGAGAAGATTTAAATCACTTTTTAAAAGTCAGTGATTATAGAAAACAAGCCATTTCAGGCTAAAAGGCTAACTGGTTTAAGAATAACATATACCTCTAAATACATGCTTGATTCTTTAGTTTCTATGACCTGAATCATAAGTTTCCTACAAAACTCCCATTTTTGAATGGAGAACAATTCCAGGAAATGAACACTTATAAGTAGTTTACACCCTTGTTCCCCAAGAGGGACACTGATGACCCACAAGGTAGACTGGATTTAGTTCTGAAGTGTAGCCAGAGTGTTGATGGCATTAGAATCAATAGTGGATGCTACAGCTGGGCATTTCTATGCTTCTCACCTGGAGAAGGTGAACACTGCACTGAATGAAGGGCTTTCAGGTCTTCCTCAAAGTCCAGCAAGAAATCTTCCAGGTCACGCTCATCTGCAGGAAGAAGACCTGGAATGATTAGTTCTGTCTCCTTTCAAGGGACTGAATTCCAGGGAAGAGTATCTTGGGTCGTCCTCCAGATATAATCTGTCACAAAGGGAAGTGAAGGCAAGACAACCTGCCTTTCCCTGGGCTTTAGCTTTCTTGAAAGTCTATTATAAAGTTGTGTTGGACGTTCTACTCAAGCTCCTATGACGTAGTGTTCCAGGGGTGAGGGAGAGTGACTCCAGACTCTAGGTTAAAACATCTAAGCACTCTCATTCTGTTCTTGTTCCCTGGAAGTCTTGGCCTTAATTCTTACTAACCGAAATTATAGGACGACTATGGGCCTCTCCATACAGTGCAGGGGACACTATAGTAGCCACAGTGCCAAGGTTCTGGGCTGTGTTCTCTGAGCACAAGAGGGAGAATCAGGGACAATAATTTTCAGTCTTCCTTGGGGGATTCTGTGTAACAGAGAACAAGTTTAACTATTCATGAAATAGGAGATTCACAGTCTAATACATTTTCCTAAAGATGTGAATTTGATTGGTATTGTGTGGGACTTGGGCACCAGTATTTTTAGAAAGCTTCTGTGTGATTCTAATAGGGGGCCCAGGGTTGAGAATTACTGCTCTTGAAAATAATTTCTATGAAGGACCTTATTTCTCTTGTTTATTATGTACCTCCAGGGTCTAGTATAGTGCCTGACACATAGTAGGCACTTTAATTTTTTTAAATGCTTGAAGGTAGTAAAAATTAGAATGTGTGAGGCAAAAGAGCAAAAACAAAGCAAGAACCAGAGCAAGATTCATGCTATGGCCTAAAACAGGGGGGAGGGAAGAAAAATAAAATGTGCCAAAGGCCAAGTTATCAGCTCCTTAAGTCAATACGCACACAGGGAGAAATGTTAAGGTAATCCTCAAACAGACTGAATCACACTTGCTTTGGAATCAACAAATCATTAAGGCCTAAAAAATGAGCAGTCCTTCTGTTCAAACCCTGTGCAAACTCGCAGAGTTGGCAGGGAAAAGAGAAGGTGTTGCCTGAGGCGCCTCCTCATCACCACAGGTGTGGCTGAGGTGCATTGCTGTCTGTCTAAGTAACGTCTTACTTCAAGGAGAGCCAAGGGCCTCACAGACATTATCTCACTCCACCTTCCTGACAGATACCTGTGTGGGGGGTGAGTGGGGAGAATGATTTAGAATTGGTTGGATAAGAAGCTGAATTCTTAAGTCTTTCTGTTGAAATACAGAGGAATCTCCCCAGGCCATAAGACTAAAAATAGATTTTGTCTTTTGGAGAAAAAAGCTCAGCAGCATGGTTGAAAAAAGTCCCTACAGGAATGGTACCTTTCTAAAAGTTTATGGAAATACCGATATCAGTAATCACCCCTGAGGACAACTCGTGATAAGGAAGATCTAACCATGAATATAAATGTTAAGAATTCACCAACAGAACAGATGAACTTTTAGAATAAACCCAGAGGGAGCTTTCTCTTTCTCTGCAAGTCTTTCAAAGGGGGCTTGATTCTTGCTGGGTTGGTTACTTAAAGACTGGTCTGAGTTCAGATGATCTGTTTGATGACTTTTCTCAACTCTTCTGGTCTCAATTTTATTACTGTTGACCTGGCAGGATTTACCTTGAACCAGAACCATCCCAGCATCTTTCTTATGAAGATCATCCACACTGCTGTTGTCACCTTTATTCCACTGATTAGGAATTTTATAGATGTTCTCACACACTCCAAATTCACAGCACTGGTAAGCATAAGGCATTTCTATAATCCTTTAGAAGCACAAGACAAAAAACACAGCTTGAAAGATGGGTCATTAAATGGAGTGTTATTTTTTTTTTTTAACCAAATGATTCTACCTTTGGATTTTAACCTAAATAAATAATCCAAATATAAATTCTGTGCATAAAGATGTTCATTACAGTGCTACTTATAACAATAATGGAGTTAATAAAAATTATCACCACGGAAGGTTGGTAATTGCTGAAGCTGAGTGAGTCAACTTCCATCACTCACAGGATAGGAAATTTCCATAATAAAAGGGTTTAAAAAATGCTAGCAAGGGCTGGGGCTGTAGCTCAGTGGCAGAGTGCTTGCCTAGCATGTGTGAGACACTGGGTTCATCCTAAAAACTAAACAAATAAAGGCATGCTGTCTATCTACAACTATACAAAAAAATTTTTAAATGCTAGGAAAATTATGGTAACATTATGTTGTAACATTATTTAAATAGCTAAAACTTGATATAAATATCTATGCATATTTTGAGTCTAATAATTAAATAAATGAAACAAAATCTAGAAAGAAAAAACACATGAAAATGTTGTTTGGAGGGGCATTTTTTAACATTTTTTCTCTCTTCCATTTTACAAACTAACTTTTGGCATTATATTATTTTAATGATATTGAAAATATATTAAAAAGTATTGTGTTTAAAACATATGTATGTATATGTATGTATACACATATATACATATATAATCTTTCAAGATACTTCTTTACGGCTAATAAGCATAACAGGTTTTGAAGTGCACAACTTCCCCAAATATTAATTTAGCACATTTCAGTATAACATATACACAAGCTAGATCAATTAAAATTTGTAAACAGAGTACTATAATGTTATTTAATTATCTGTCCTAGTTTATGTCCCATGGATCAATGGTTTTCAAACTCTTTCCATGAACTCTCTAATTCTGGGAGGCATCTTTGAGAAGGATGCCTTCATCCCACTTCAGGGCTTGTTCTAACCATGTCCAGGGGTGGGAGACTTGAGAGCATGAAATGCAATTCAAAAGTGTCCCGTGACCTCATAAATTTAGAAAACCACTATAACATGTCTATTATTTCACATGACTACAAACGTATCTTATTAGTTTTAATGACAAACTCACTTGAGTTCTGGAAAGTTTTCAGATGATATCAAGGTCTGTAAGGCATGATTTCCTGTTAATTTTAAGTGAGTTAAACCATGTAACCCAGTTACAGGAAAAGACGATAGGAGGTTGGACGATAGGTCCCTGCAAAACATCAAACAACAATGGCTTTTAGTTTGTGTTAGCATAAAACATTTAGGTTAAAAAAGCATTCTAAAGATGATTAAACTGCTCAATAAAAACTTCTAAGCAGAGTCCTGAGTCTTTTTTTGGTGTGTGTGTGTGTCTTTATTCTTAATGGTAAAAGTAACCGTTTTTGGTTTTAGCTCTTGACAACTTTTCTATTTGCAATCAGAATTGCAGGGGAAAAAGTTTTAATTGCATCCAAATCATTCTGCATTTGATTCCATTTTGCCAAATGGAGATATCTAAAATCAAGGGGGAAGTTGTTACATTTATTTGAAAATTAATAGGAAGTAGAGATAAAAAAAAGTCAGGGCTTTATTCCCTCCCATCTTATCCTAAGTTCCACACAATTCTTATTTCCCTAGTAGATAAGAAAAAGGGAGAGAAAGGAGCAAGAGATGGAAAGAAGAGGAGGGAAAAATAAAGAGGGGGGTGCACAGGAAGGTTTTCCATTAGTCAAGATGGCAAGCAATAAAAAAGGAAGCCTTTCAGAACTGAATTGACATCTTCTTCCGTTCCACCTGATTACTCAGCAAAAATGGACTTCACCTGAATAATCAGAACCAGCTGTCACTCAGATCTCAATTATCCACTTAAGGGCCCATAAGGCCCTGTAGGAGCAGGGAAGCTCCTCCCTGACTGTGACATAGCTCTAGGTGGATCACACATTGTGTCTTCAGCAAAATCGATTTTTTATTATCTAGATGGTCCCCATTTATTAAAAGACATGCCATAAACAAGTAATGAAATACTCACAGCTTTATTAGTGATGGCAAAGTAGAAAATGCATCGGGGTGAATAATGGCAATTTTATTCCAAGCTAAATTCCTGTTTTTCAAGAAAGGACCAAAGAGACGATTACATATGAAAAAAAGAACATGTGAGGTTTTACCATATGCATTCAGTTCTCTATCAAAATTTAATTTCTGTACAGACCAAGCACAATTATCTCATCAAACTGTCCTTCAGATAAAGACATTGATAATATAAAATGACTAAAGAGAGAACTTCAAATCAACTTTGTTTGAAGCAATCAAGGCCAAGTCATTCAGGTAGATATTTTGGGTTTTTATTCTCTTCTTGTTAAAAGGTTGACTTTAAAATGGCTGTAAAATTTTACTAGGGCTTTTCTAAAATGAGTGGGGGTAGGAGAGTGGGAAGAGACAAACTTTTGAGGTTCTTCTTCTTACAAGCAAGTAAATTTTTAAAAATGTCTCTGGATATGTAATGAAACACAAGTTAAAATTTGTGCATATCACCTATATATGTCAGACCGTGAAATAAACAAAAAGATGCTTATAAGAAAACATCCAGGAAAGGATACTGATAAGAAAAATAAAAATTCCTGTTGTGTTGGGCATCAAACTCAGGGCCTCATACACTCTAGGCAAACTTGCTACTGCTGGCTTGGAACTTGGATCCTTCTGCCTCAGCCTCCCAAGTTGGCTGTGATTGCAAATGTTTGTCACCATGCCTGGCTTCTGATAAAAAGAAAATTCTTACCTAGGATATGACTAAAATAGGGACAAACATATATATTTGCCTTAAAATTCTTTATTTTATTTTATTTTTTTTATTTATTTCTTTTTTAATATTTATTTTTTAGTTATTGGCAGACACAACATCTTCGTTTGTATGTGGTGCTGAGGATCGAACCTGGGCCGCACGCATGCGAGGCGAGCGCGCTACCGCTTGAGCCACATCCCCAGCCCAAAAATTCTTTTTTTTAAATTAAACTTTAGTGTTTTAGTTTTTGATAGAATTTTATTTTTATTTATTTGTATGTGGTTCTGAGAATCGAACCCAGTGCCTCACACATGCTAGGCAAGCACTCCACCACTAAGCCACCACCCCAGCCCCCTGCCTTAAAATTCTTCGATAGCCAAGAAAAAACTATGGTTTATGGGAAAATAAAATTCGCTTGCCATATACAGAGTGAAATGTAGACAATTAAGTTGAAATAATTTCTTTTATAAAAATGTCTATAAGTCATTAGAGATAAGAAATTCTATATTTTAAAAAAAGGACTATGAATTTAAGATTTTTATTTTTAAAATGTTTAAAAAGTAAGGGTAACTAAGATATAGGCATTTGAAAAAATTGAAAGATCAAAGGCAACTTTTCTCAGGTGAAGATGTATATAACATTGGGTCCCTGAGTTACCCTGGATGAATGTAATTTCAGAATATTCACATTCCCATTTGAAAGGTTCCTTAAGGGGACTTTCTTCCTTTTTTGGAGGAAATCAGAAGTCTTTGCACTGATCTCAGAACAGAAGATGGCAGGTAAGAAGCATGGGAGGTGGGAAAGCTTACAAATGGCAACTGTCTTCCATTGAGCTGCTCCAGGAATGCAAACCTACTGAGGTAAGTAACACCATCTGTTAAAGTCTCTTGGCAGAATTAAGAGCATAGGCATCCTGGGGAGCTTCGCATCGTAGTAGAATATCTGGAATGTAAACTGATCCTGCCATGGGGCTTTATAGTGATTTGATTGGGTTTTAAGTAAAGAACTACAAATTTAGATGTTCAAATAATGGTGCTTTCTGTCCAGTCTGCACATGCTGGAATCTCTGCAGCAGCCTTGAAGGCATCATCTTCCACTCCCTTGTCCTGCTCCATTTGGTTTCCCAATGGAGACCCCAGTAGGGAGAGGCCAGGTCAGGGCACTTGTGGTCTGCTCCTTCCCTGTTTTGGAATCTACACAGGTTTTCAACCACTGCAAGTCTCTCCATGATCAAGCTCTTTCTTGCTCTGGAAACACAATTTTCTCCCAGTATCTCTTTAGCCCTGGTCTTGGTGATGCTGCTGGTTTCTGCAGACCTAATACCCTTGCTTGCTCACTGCTCCACCTATGTAGGTGACCCTTTATTTGAACTATTGGGGGTGAATTCTGTTTCCTGCCAGGATCCTCACTGATAATACTCTGAAAGGCTATATACTTACTCTAATAATAACAACATTGTTACATACTTACTATGCGTTAGTACAATTGCAACATTTTTTACATGTACTATCTCATAACCTTCAACACCCCTAAAAGGTAGATACTATTATTATCCCTGTATTACTGATGAGGAAGTGGAGATATATGTGAAAAGTCAGTTGCTCAAAGTCACAAAGTAATCTCAGAAGCTGGATTCAATCTCAAGCATACTAGCTCTGGAGTCCCTGATCTTTTCTCATGTTTGAACTCTTAAGTAAATAAATGAGAGAGCCACTGCACTAAACCCTGTAGAAAGAAGACAAAAAAGTTCTTGTTTTAGGTGGGGCTTAGTTCATCCGATGCCAATGCCAATGTTAAGTCCTACAGTAGAGAATGTGCAAAGTGCATCAGAATGGAGTGAGCTCAAAGACAGACCATCAGTCTTGTGGGATGTCAAGGGGACAAGTGAAGTGTGGGGAGGAATCCAACAGTCAATGGGAAGGGGAGAAACAGCAGCCCATGCGATGGGACTGGGAATATGTGGGAGACAGAAGAGGCAGAACCAGGAGTTTGGAATCAGATTTTGGAGAGAGGTGGGATATCGAGTCTTGATCTTGAAGATGGTAGGGGAATAACAAGAAGGTGTCCCAAGCAGGGAAGTTGTGGACTTCTACGTAAGAAAGATCGCTTTTACATCTCTTTGGATAATGAATGGGTGGTGGCAAACAGGAGGAGGAGGAGGAGGATGGTGATCCTTTTGAGTCACTAGGCCTTGGTAGAAGAGTGGAGAGAGAAGAAATTGAAGTTGGCAGAGTTAGGAAGTGACAGGATGTGAAGTCTAAGGGAAAGAGGAATTCAGGGGGACTCCAATTTAGCCTTTGGAGTCTGTGTGATATTCTTCTGGTATCTTTAGAGGTCAGCCTGTTAAAGGAGAACTGACTTTTGAAAATAGCCACAACTCAAACCTGCTGGATAGGACAGGTAATAAAAGTAGATTGTACACACACACACACACACACACACACACACACACACAAGTAAAATAACTACACAAGTAGACATAACGCAAAAGTAAGAAAAGGGCAACACACAAGAGGTTTTTGTTTTTGTTTCTGGGTGGGGGGAGATAGAAGAAAGTGAATAAATGAGGTAAACTTAAAATGTTTTAAGATGTGATAGTATTTTACCAAAGTAGAGTTGCTCAAAAGTTAAGAAAAACTTTAGATGTCAGTGGAAGAAAAGGTTTTTAACAAACATACTACTTCATTCTAAACATTATAGTATCATCACATTCATCAAAAATCTTGTTGAATTCAATGTCAGAATAGAAAAAATTTAATTGTAAATTTCATAAAATTATCTGTTTTTCTTTTTAAAGTAAAAATTTAAATAATACCACTTCTTAATTTTAAAAACAGGCAATGTTTTCAATCATAAAATGGAATTAAATAATTATAAGTTATAATTTCTTGAGTAATAGAAGTATTTTTTGGACAGTTATGCTCTAACCTTAAGGATCTTGTTAAAATGCAGATGCCCAGGCCCCACAGCAGAGATTCTAACTCATGAGGCAGTTGAGGACCTGAATTTTGCATTTTTTTTTTTTTTACCATCACCCCCTTAAGCACTCTGAGACACATAGAACCTTAAACTAGGAAGGAAAATCAGGCAGGAAGAATTGTGTGATCATCCCATTTTTGTGCCAACTGCCAATTCTAGGCTGAACAGAAGCATATTGTATAGGCTCTTCAACAGCTTGGTTCCTTATCTTTTCATCAAAGTTGCATGTCTGCTCACTGGCAGAGAGCAGAACTGTAAACTTATTACTTTTGAATTTATTCCTGGAAGTTATCAGAAGCAAAATATTTGCCTTTTCATAGCAAATATATGCACCGAGACCCAATAATGTGAGTATGGAATGAAGAGAAAATGTTAGGGAATGGCCCCCAAGAGAAGGAAAGTGCTCTGTGTTGTGGTGGGTGCTGGGAGGTGGTACTCACAGAGATCGGAGGCCAGGCAATTGCTGAAAAGTGTTGACTTTAATTTCATAGATTTCATTATGTCGAAAGTCACTGAAATGACAGAATTCCGAAGACTGATTTCAAAGTTACAGATTTCAAAGATTACAAAGTTTTACAGAGGGATTACCTGTCACTATTAAGTAACATTTTTTTGTTTGTTTAAAAATGAACATTACAATTATGCACTTAAATAAGCTGCTCTCTTTCAAAACAGCTCAGTCCCTTGGGAAGATATAAACTCATATTGCAAACATGCCATCATCTTTACAAACACTTGAGGATGCCTCTCCTGGCCCTGCCCTCAGAGTTCTTCTTGTATTCTTTGAAAGTCTTCAGGAGTGTCAAATCTTTACCTTTTGAAAGATACATTTGCTTTATTTTTCTGTCTTAATCACTCCAAGGCTTTTAGAGAAAATTGCAAATGTGAAAGGGAGATGGTTAATATTGTTTTGGTGAAAGTGAAGTCTGACTATAAAGGCATTGGGCTGATTTTTTTTAGGAGATGTAATTAAATATTATAATTCTTTAATTGATTCAAATAATTTATTTAGGTCAAAAATGTTTCATGCTTAAGTAGCATCTGTGGCACTTCAACTATGACAAATATGGCATCTCCTATAAAGCTGGCAGTTGTGAAACAAACACAACAACAAACCCAAGTCCTCCTATATTAAAAAATAATAATAATAATACCAAATCATTGATGTATACATTTGGTTCTACTTGTAGAAGAAAAATTCCAAAGCTTAGACAACCCCAGTTCACAACTTCACAGAGGTGGGGTGTGGAGGCGGGGCGGGAAAGCAGATGTATAATAAATGCTGTGCTGATATTATAGTACAAAGCATCATAAAGTATTATGGTCTGTTTTCCAGTAAGTCTAGTCGCTGACAAGATCACACTTTATGTATGTAAGAAAAAATTTCGTGTCTTGCCAGTGAGCCACATAGTAAACCTGAGTTTGGTCTCTTTTTTTTTTGCCAGGTAACTTAGGGACTCTCATAGACGTACATTTTCTGAAGCTTTTGGCAGACTGAAAAACTGGGTAAATCTTCTAACAGGTTGTAAGACAGATCTCTGAAAAACAGAACATGTTACACATTAATTGTGAGGAAACATGCCTCTCTCTTCCTTTTCTCTCTATCTTATATCTAATATAAGATATTATATCCCCCCCACCATAGGCTGACCCTAGAAGCTTCCACAGCCCTGCCAGGCAGCAGGTAGTCATAGGCATTATTGGACTAAGTAATGGATTCCAATATTTACTGAAATGTAAATATTATAATTCTTTAATTGATTTAAATAATTTACTTATATTTCATGAGTGATGATCTACAATGTTCTAGCTATTATCTTACTGAAATGAGTACAAATTAAATAATCTATCTTTGAGAATCTCTATATCTCTCTAGCTAACAGAAATCATTGTTTTCTAATGAACTTAAAAACAAAACCCAACAATTCAAAACATAGCGCTAACTTTGAAATCAATCACTACAGGTGGGAGAGGGAAATCTAAGAAAGTCTTCAGCCAAAACACAACAAATTACAGAATAACAAAAACATCTGGACATATTTATAGTATAATATAGCTAATCTAAAACAAGCCATGGTAATTTGCAGAAAGTTAAAAAAAACTGGTAACATGGATAGATTTTTAAAAAACTTCTGATGTTTTAAAAGTTATTAGCTAATCAACTAACACATTTTATTGCCTGATTCTAATTCTTAAAACTAGATCACCAGTAAGCAACTGAAAAAATTCATGCTGTTTTCTAAGATACTTTAAAATTTCTCTATTTTTACAGTGGATCACTTTATCTTACATTTTCTGAGGAAATGGGGTTTAGATAGGAATAGAATTCAGTTATTAAACATAAATAGTTGAATAAAGGTATTTGCAGATGTATATTTATAGTTCATACTAGAAGTTTGAAAGATAACCCCCAAATTCCAAACAAACAAAACACACCAAAGCAAACAAAAAATTCCACATCTATGCAAAAATACACCTGATTAACAACGTAGTATGTATTTTTGAAAAGTAGTGAATGTATTAAAATGGACACATGTATTATCAAAGATGATGATAATTTGGATTACTCATCTGTATAGGCTGAAAAGGGGGCCAAGCCTTTCTTGTATACATTTTAGTAGAGGGTACATAAAATCTTCCATATAAAGACATTGCATTGCCTTCTATCTACCTTCTACTTGATAGTTTTCATAGCTAACATTGATTACGCACTTTTTATATAAAGGCTCCATGTTTATAGCTTTACTTGGATTATCTATTATGAAGGAGATACTATGATTATTGACATATAATAATGAAATGATTTACCTAAGATTACCAGCTAGTAAGTGGGGAAAGTCACATATAGCCTGAAGTGTGGGTCAAACAATTCCCAAGAGGGTGAAGGAACTTGGAGGCAAAACAACACATGTACAGTGAAATTTCCTCACGTCACAGGTACTCAGTGGACATTACAACCAAAGGAGGGGCTGTCTCAAACATACTTTCAAGTACATAAAATATCCTGTATAAAGGCCACGGACCTGGTTCTAGTCTCCACTTCTATTAATTCAACTTGGTTAATCTGCATTGGTGTCTTTCTCAGTTCTCTCCTTAAATAGGAAGACAACTGCTTTGCTGATCTTTCAGGGGTGTCGTAATGGGCAAATGACATTACAAGTTGAAGTGCTTTGAAAACAAGATATTGCATTAATGTATTTGGGTTCTTTGGGGTCTTTCAAAAAATATTTCAGAAAAATAGGTTCAGGAGTCTTTGCTCTTAATGAGTTTGCCAGTTGGCCTTTATTTCTACTCTTCTGTACCTGGCAGTTTAACATTCACTATGTGACATAGAGGAAACAGATGTAATTTAAACACCAGCTCCCTTCCTTTTAGTTACATTATGTGAAATATTAATCAGGTTATTGATCCAGATTCCTCAAGAAATGTTGTTAATTATATCTATTCAGGGTTTCACAAGCAGAATTCTAACATTGCCTCCCAAACTTCTACTACTTGGTGGATAGACACTTTCTCCTATTTATTCAAACTGACTGTATTTGAATTCAAATTCTGTTATTTTCTTGTAATGTGACTTTGCAATAACTCTGACATTCCTAATTCTCAGTTTTCTCATCTTGAGCTACACCTCATAAGGCATAAAGAAGGGGAGACTTGCTCTGTCTCCCTTCCTTCAGACATGAGTGCCTGATTCCAAGCCTACCATGTGGTGTTACTGTACTACCAGATCACTGAGCAACTGGGGTATCTACAGTTAATGCAGGACAGATGAGGCTGGACCTGAGGATTTTTCAGGAAGCAGGTTTATTTAAACTGCAGCAGTCCAGAGGGGCTCATGCCTGACAATCTCTGGGCCCTGAGTCTGGAAATTCTTTGAACTTCATACCCAGTGGGTGGGAACTTAACAATTACTCTTTGTCCCATGTTCTTAGGCTAGACAGAGGTTTTAAAACTTTTTACCAAGAAAATAGAGATAGTATCTTTAGCACAGCAACAAGCTCTCTTTGAGACAGACTCTACCACACCTTTTGTCTGCAAACCTGGCACTTACAAGAAAGAGGAAGCTTCAGACCACAATGCTGTCTGCAGAAATCCTGTTGACAAGTTTTGTAAAATCTTATTGACAAGAAGATAAGCTTATATGTTACAAATATGGTGAGGGTTTTTGGAAAAGCTTAACTATGGTAGGGTCTTTTGGGTGGGGGTACCTGGTCTGCTTCACAGTGACAGGGCAGCCTGGCGATGAGAGAAGGCAGAATCATGTGGCAGATATTCCCATTCTTCTACCTAGCAAATATAGTGCTGTGTGTTGTTCTGCAGCTAAGTAAAGCCTGTGGTAGAATTACAGGCATTGAACCATGATAGGTATCTACTATGTGAGAGCAGAGGCATGGCAAGGGACCAAGGTCTCCTCTACTAAGGCCCCAAAATGCTTAGGAGGAAGGTAGTAGAGTTGAGGGGGGCTGAGGGAGAAGGCTGAAAGTAGAAGGTCAAAACCAGGCTCTTCAAGTCCCTATAACTCAATTTTCATAAAACATAGAAAAGGAAGTGGGAAAAGTCCCAAGTCAATAGAATAACATAAGCAAGCTGTTTAATGATCAGGTGAAACATTAGAACACGGTACCCACAACTACACGAGAAGAATGTTTGGTCACCTTTACCAAGGTTTGTGTCAGTTTGAAAACTTAGTTTTTTATTTTGGCATTCGGCTTGGGCTGTTGATCCATTACGCTATTTTGTTCTGCTCTGCAAAACCTTTAGAGGAGGAAATGAAGTAATTTTGGCTTGTTTATATCCATTTTCTGAAAGGAACACATGCCAACTGGAACTCTCCTAGATGACTGTCGGCACTTGGAAACAAAAGGCACAAGGGTCATGGTAGAGAGCCTGGACCAAAGCAGCCAACGGAGGAGGACTGACCTCCTAGAGACCTGCAAGGAAATAACTTTCTCCCCTTTTAAAGGCTTATTAAAATAATGGCTACCATTTTACTCCTAAATGGAAGTTGTCTATTTACACAATGTTATCGCCTTACTGATACGCACAGCACTTGGAGATTAGGTAACTGATCACAGACGGTTTGAGGAAGAGATGAGATCTGTGCTCCAGTTAAAGTCCTGTTAAAACACAAACCAGACATTCACATATCACACAATGACATGTTTTGATTCACTGATGTTAAGGCTGATCAGGCATAAGGTCAGTGTATGTTCTGGCCAAAGTTAAGAGCCTACTCAAGTACTTACAGACTTTCCAGGTTGGCAGTTCCAGTTAAATCAGGAAATTCAGTTATTTGTGAGGCACCATTCAAAGTCCTAGAAGGAAAAATATGTAAGTGTTACTGGGAGAAGATTCCAGAAAGGAGCGGTTCTTATTGTCATTTTCAAAGCACTTCAACCTATAATACTCATTTGATCTTCACAGAAATCCTTGGAGACAGGAGAGAAACAGGTACTTGGAGCTGGGAATATAGTTCAGTTTAGCATGCATGAGGTTCTGGATTCAAGATCAGTACTATAAAAACAAAAACAAAACAAAACAAAACAACAAAAACAAAAACAAGACAAAAAACAGAAACAGATGCTTACAGTGTTCTTAGTTCAGGCAAATGTTGAAAAGCAGATCTCCCAACAAATTGGATGGGGTTGTCATAGAAATGTCTAAAAAAATGCAAACACCAATGTCTTAGAATATCTGTTTGAAATGAATATGTTTGAAATTTCAACAAGTACATGTATTTATGTAATTCTAATTATACTATATTACATAAAATTCCTGATTATTTGATTCCAGGAAAACCTCAAAAGTGTTTTGACTTATATTAGAGACATTTGGTAAGAAATCCATATTATATGAAATTTAAAATTTCTGACAGCAAGGCAGTTATAAATGATAGTTATTAAGCAAAAAAGCAAGTGAACTAACTGTAACTGTACTTAAAAACCTTCTCAGCCTCCAACACCTGTATAGCACCAACATATGAGTGGCAAAAAGGTAATTCAAAGTGTTGGTAATTGTACCATTAAAGAAAGATGTTTATATATCTATATCCACTGAAGGTTCTATTTGTGGGTTAAATATCATCATAACACAAGACTCTCTAAATTATATAAGAGAAAATGGGGTTTTTCTCAACATTAGAGTTTTCTCAAGTTAATTATTGCTTTAAAAGGTGAGACATTGGGGTTGAGGTTGTGGCTCAGCAGTAGAGCACATAGGAGGCCCTGGGTTCTATCCTCAGCACCACATTAAAATAAAGGTATTGTGTCCAACTAAAACTAGAAAATAATATTTTTAAAAAGGTGAAATATTATTAGAACTTAAAAAATAATTTTACAGATATTTTCAATGTTAATTGAAATATATTTGAACTGCCTGGTCAGTGGAGCCCCATATACTTAGTTGAGACAGCTTGTTAATTCAGTTAAATTCAACAAATATTTATTGATGTCTGCTATGTTCAAAGCATGAGGGTAGGCAATATGGGAATTGGAAGACTGATCTATTAAAGAAGCTCTCATTGGGTATCCACTATGCATGTAAGCATTATTCTAGATGGTGGATTTTTAAAGAGGCATGGCAAAATGTTCCTGCCCTACAAGATTTTGGAATCAGTTGGGATAAAACAAATAAATAATAGCATATTACTTTCCACTTGACAAAGCATTTCCATATAGGCACACATCAACTGAGCCATGCAGCAACTTTGATCCATAGCACACATTATTTTCTTCACTTTGGAGGAGAGAATTGAGGCTCAGATACTTCAGAAAGCTCATTACCTCCCATTTCCTCAATTTTCTAATTTGTTAAAAACAATGAAACATTAGCTGTATGCTTTGTGTTAAGAATTAAGAGTATGAATTGCCAAGATCATGTATGAATTGCCATGATCATTGTAATGTCATGTGTAGCTAATAAAAAATATTAAAAAAAAGAAAATTTAAAAGATAACAACAACAACAACAACAACAACAACAAAGAATTAAAAGAGCCAATGTTTGTTTAGTGTCTGGCAAAGTACCTGGGCTACAGTTGTTACCTAATACCTTAGTCTTCTTGTGTTCTACCCTCTAACCTCTTCTTTTCCCTTGAGATTAGGCAATCAGTAAGAGAAAGAGTAGAGCTCAAATATATGCTTTATGATTTAAAAATGGAATTTTCCTGGTAATGTCACATTGGCTTTTGATTATACTATATGCTATGTGGATGTAACTGTGTTTATATACACGTACAAATGTGAGTTCCCTGGGCAGGCATGAAGAAGAGGGTGTGGTAGGATTGTAACTGCAGAGGTGGCAGTGAGGACAGGACATGGGAAGCATGCACAGAGATGGGGGAGACCAAAGGGGCTGGCTGTGACAGGAGGTGGAAAAGGATGTGGGAGCAAGGAGAGCAAAGTTTCAGGGAGAAAGTGGCCACCACTATCAAATAATGGCTGAGATCTCTAATAACTACAGGGGCTGTTAGTCCTCTTCAGGAGCTATTAGCATATCAAAAGAGTGATTAAAAACTTCTGCCTCTCAAGGAAAGTGGAGCAAAGGCAATGCAATTTGCCAACCTCTTAATATGTAAATACCCTCTAATGAGGACTAAAGTTTATTGGTCAATACAATTTAAAACCCTTAGTTTACCCAGATATTGCCAGAACATTTCAGAGATGATGAATGCTCTGTTTTGTTTGTTAGTTCAAAATATTTTTTTCTAGTTGTCAGGGTTAATTGGGGCTCCAGATCACTTGTGACAAATGCCACATGGTTCCAGAAAGCCTCTTGATCTAGTTGGCTCAGGATGAACATCTGCCAAGAAGTGCCCCTAGAGTCTATGTTCAACAGTTGTCCTTCCTTTTCTGTGTTTGAGATTCCTCACCAATGACCCTGGGCCAATACCATGCCCCAAACATGCTTGGACAGGTGTCTTTTAACTAAGAGTAGTCTAACTTTGGTTATCTCTTTATATTTCTAGTCTAATATCTCTTTATATTTCTAGTCTAATAATATACTAGTACATTTTCATCTTCCTATATGTAATCAATTGTCTGTGCTAAATGTGAAGCATAAAACTAGTTATGCTTTGTAATTGTAACCTTATTTTATTCTTGTACAGCATATAAATCTTTATACACACCTTTCTAGAACATATGCACCTTTCTAGAATTATACCTTTGTTGTTCTAACTGTGACTCAATGCTTGGGCTTGATAATGAGTAGACTTAGCATAAAACACTGCCCCTCCACCCCACACCAACTTAGGCTGGAGTCTACTGCTTGCCAAGTCCCATTTTCCCATTATAATTTTCATATGATAATTTATTTATTCTTTATTTTTTTAAGGTTAAATATTTCTTTTTTTAATTTTTAAATTTTTTTCTTTTAGATACACATGACAGTAGAGTGTATTTTGACATATTATACATGCATGGAGTATAACTTGATCTAATTTGGATTCCAATCTTGTGGTTGTACATAATGTGGAGTTTCAATGGTCATGTATTCATATATGAGCATAGGAAAAGTTATGTCCAGTTCATTCTACTTCCTCTCCTAATCCCATTCCCCTTCCTTCCCTTTATTCCCCTTTGTTCAATCCAATGAACTTATATTACCCCCAACCTTTATATTGTGTGTTAGCATCTACAGAACATTCAGCCTTTGTTTTTTTGGGGACTGGCTTATTTCACTTAGCGTGATAGTCTCCAGTTTCATCCATTTACCAGCAAATGCCATAATTTCATTCTTTCTGTGGCTGAGTAATATTCCATTGTGTATATATACCACATTTTTCTTTATCCATCTGTTGAAGGGCACCTAGGTTGGTTCCATAGCTTTGCTATTGTTAATTAAGCTGCTACAAATATTGATGTGGCTGAGTCACTGCAGTATGCTGATTTGGGTATATACCAAGGAATAGCATAACTGGGTCAAATGGTGGTGCATATGATCATTTATATTTCTAGTATGTTTGGGTTGAAGTCCTGGATGACTATGTGGCCTTAACAATGATGCAGTAAAGATCAGTTTTATTCCTTAGAAAAAAGAGATATCCAAAAGCATTTATAAGATCGTGAAATGTGATAGGCATCAGAAGCATCCAAGCAAAATGCAATGTACATCACAGATCTTAAAAAAAAATTATTATTTCAGTATTCAGCTGAAACCTGACAAGACGTCTCCAGATACACTTTTCTGTATAGATTATTACATCAGCTGAGACAAAACACAGGCAAACAAAGGACAGTACATCATATTTAAAAGTACTATATATACTATATTTCAATATGGACAAACCCAAAAGCACCATGGTTACTTACATTGTAATAAGAGAAGGGTTGCCTACAAATGCCTTCTCAGGTATTGACCTGATATTGTTGCTATGAAATCCTCTAGAAAAAGAGGGGGAAAAAACCAGCTTATAGAAAATCATGTGTGGGGTAAAATTATTTAATAACTCCCCTCACTCCCACCATGGTAATAATCATCACTTTCAATAGCCAGAGGACAAACTTAAATTCCTTTCTGAGGCTTGAAACTTATGGACACTTATTTATTCTTTAGGAGAAAAAGAAATCATGTGCCTTGTCTTGAAAGAGGAAGAGAGATTCTGAAAAAACTTTTTTTTTAATGGAAACTTACAAGCTCATATTAGAAAAAGAAAATCCACCTGTTAATATCCAAATAGAGTGCCATTGTATAGCAGCCTGAGGAGTGGGAACTATCTTTGGAGAGAGGATTAGGATCACTCCTCCTGACCCCATTTGAAGTTAGGAGAAGAGAAAATTGACTTAAGCTGCAGTGAAGTAGAGATTTAAGTAATCTTCTTATGAGGACAAAATTTCCTGACCTGAAAAAAGGTGCCCCGGCTCAGTGAGTTTGTAATAAATAAAAATGGCTTCTCATCTATGGGTGCTAAGGTTGCCTGCATGGCAGAGGGACAGAGTCAGTGATCTCTGGGTCTTCATGGGCCTGTGCTGGTCAGAGGTGAGTGGCAGTACAGACAAGGCTGCCTGGCTGAGCTGCACGTGGGGTTTCCTGAGGCAACTGCTGAGGGGCTGTTTCTTTCCTTCCTTCCTTCCTTTCTTTCTTTCTTTCTTTCTTTCTTCTTTTTTCTTTTTTTGGCTGTTTCTTATAAATAAGCTCCTATCTACCTTCTCTGACTGTGTATCTTATTTCTCACTGCCAGGATAATAAGGTTCTACATTTGCTTAGAATATTATTTATATAAGCTATTCATCTTTTTAGGTATGAAGAAAAGTTAATTTTATATCATCTAAAAGCATATATATATATATATATATATATATATATACACACACACTAATGACTGAAAGTTAGCTTTCTTTTCATAAAACTGTTTTTTAAATGAGATGAAGTTCATGCAGCATTTAAGGAAAAAATGTATATGATGAAATGTATGTGAAAGCACCTAGCATTATACAAGACATATGCTATTTTATATATTCAGTTTTATACTCATGCAACCTAGAAATGTTTGGATTCTTAGAAATGCTCAGCAAATAACTGCATTCTACTACAAATTTACAATATGTATTATATTATATGCTATAATACAATATACTATATTGAATGTATATAAATATGTATGGCTTAGGAAAAGAAAAAAGAGTAGGGCTTAGAGATATTCCAGTATACTTAACCACTATTTACATAAACTTCAAAAATTTTCCAGGAAGTCATATTATGTACAAGAACCATGTATATTTTAAAAATAAATTCACGATGAACAAAATTCTTCTACTAAAACTTTCCCAAATACTCACAGTTCTTTAAGGTTGGAGAGGGTCCTGATTGCAGTGGGGAATTCATCAAGGTTATTGTAATTTAAATCTCTGAAAATGAATAAATAATACTTTGTTTTTCATTTCAAAACTCACAGCAACTATATTTCACAAGGTAAGTTAACATGTTGTTCCAATGGACTCATATCACTGGTGAAAGTCCTCATTTCTTCTCTTTATAAAGAGGGTTTTCTTAGCTTGCAGACCACAGATTCCACAGGCATCTGCATTTAAATGGTCATTACACTGATTAAGAGAAATTTCAGAATCTAAGCTCAACAGTCTAAGTCATTGAAAACAGGAAGAAACGTGCAGCAGTGGCATTAGCTTGGCATGTTGACTGCAGGCTGATGGAGCTCTTCATCTGAGCCTGGCTCTCTACATTGGCAGCTTCTATTTGTACTCAGGCTTCTGGATGGCCTCCCCTTTCTTGTTCCCTCCCCTTCTTGGGGACAAGATGCCTTGGAGGGTTGCTTTATTCCTGACTCCTGAGGAATGCCTGCATCTCTCTCAGCCTGAAGTCCTGGATGGGACCTGATTCTAGAGAGGTTTATGAGATACAGATATTGGGAAGAGGAACATCTAGTCCAGAATTTCCTTAGAGTCACAAATGATCCAAATCAGAAGCATGTTGTTTTCACTGGTCTGTGAGGCAAAGCTCTATATTATTCCTCACACAGAGAGATGGAAAGGACAGACCATCTCAAGTCATTAATTTCTCTATCTGTTATGACACAAATGGCTTTTCAATTCCATTACTCACGAGTGCTTTATGGACTCACTCCACCTTATACCTACATCTTCGTATGAAAAAGTAATTGCCTCCTGGTCTCTGGGAATGGCAGATTTCCCAGATGACACAGAAACCTTTTGGTCAGGCAATCAGATGTGGTTAGATCTTCCTCTGTGGAGAAGAATTGCTATTTAATTTTAAGAGAAGGATAATTTGGCTGAGTTAAACATGAATCAAGATTCCTACTTGTCTGGCACAAACCATCCTTAAGCTATACTGCATGCAGGAAACTCATGTCTTTTGTGGACATAAATTTTCTTCCTGTTTGTAAATCTCTCCAGATGCTCTCTTTTGATTAAACAAGGATTGGGCCCTTATAAATTACTTGGATTTCTAGTAAGGGAAAGGAAGAGGTTGGAATAACCAATTTACTGATCCTCTGTAGCCCTGGGCAAGAAGGAGGAGTCAATAAGACCTGTACAAATTTTGTCCTAAAATGTTTTGTTTTATGGTGTTATATGTAAATGCGGGTTTTCACCCAGGATTGAGGAAAAAGAAAAACCATGCAAATACTCATCAAAGACCATGTTTTGTTTGTTTGTTTGTTTGTTTTTTCTATTGACCTGTTGAAAGGACTGGAAGGTGTTTTCCATTGTTAAGATCCCCAGCTCAATCCTGTGTAGAGAAGAAAGAAGTTCTAAATTTTCCTAGCAGCTGATAGGAAATGCTCATCTATGCTATTAAGTTGACATCAAGGTCCTGCCTGAACAAGTCTATCTTTGACATTTACAAGGAAACAGAGTGATTTAAGTAACCCTGTTAGAGCTCACTGGCTATAAAAAGACCAATAACAAATGGTTCTTCAGGAAATTAGTGGACACAGACCTGGTTAGAAGCTAAATTGAGCATGTGCAAATTGGTAAGCTTTGTATGCAAATGAAAAATGGGCCCCAAGGCCATGGGAGACTTTGTCACCTCCTCCTGCATTCCTGGTCAGAGCCAGCGTAGTAGATTCAGTGGCCCTGGGTGGTTTAATACACTTGAATATGGAAATGTGGAGATGCAGATGAGCCCATGTCTACAGCCACCTTCCTTTCCCAGCACACTCAGGATCCTCACCCTCATTAAACTTCTCCCACTCAACAGGGCAATAAAGAGCAGTTCCTCTCTTGGGAAAAGGCTGGGACCCTTGTGTGACCTGTGAGAGCCTCTACCTTGACTTTGGGAAAGGGTCTAGGTCATGTTCAGCTGGCCAGACTCATTTTTATTATAGGTACCAACAACGAACTGAATTTTGGACCTATTCTTTGGAAGTAGTATCTAGAGGTAAACATGAAGTTTAGATCAAAGAAGGAAGCAAGTCCCTGTTATGCTACTGACTACACATGTAATGTTGGTAAAATAACTTACCCTCATTAAATAGGATGCCATCCTAAGGTAGGATGAAATGGCTACGTGCATAGGATGTTTGTAAAAATTATTGGGATGATGTATGCCAAGGGTTCAATGTGATAGTTGATTATAGATATAGTGAGATAAATGGTAACTATCACTACTTTGCAGTTCTTGGAATTGCTTTAACATGAATCCTGTTTCTTATTGAAATGCCTGTTCATCTTGGATTGGAAACTCAGGCATTCGCCTAGTCTATATCCACTCATCAGTAGGGAAGACCAAACTCCTGAATAGTGAGCCTGAGAGACAATACAGAATTGATCTTTGAAAGAGAATACACATTCCTAAGCAAACAGTCACTGCTCAGTAGAGAACATCTCATTTAATTTATAATTATTCTAATTAATTTATCACTCTCATTAGATTAAAATAAAATCTCACTTTTATTGTTTAGCTCTGCAGGGTGTGTGTGTGTGTGTGTGTATGTGTGTGTGTGTGTGTGTGTGTGTGTGTGAGAGAGAGAGAGAGAGAGAGAGAGAGAGAGAGAGAGAGAGAGAGAGAAACTCTCCAATGTAGATATCTGTTTAAAGCTCAGGCAATTAACCAAACCAAACAGCAAGTTGGCTTCAAGGCTATTTTGATTCTTTCAGAATATTCATGAAAACACTGAAAAAAGGGAAACAAATAAAGGTCAACTCACAAAGTCTCTAGGCTGTGGAGCCCATCAAAGCATTTCTTTCCCAGGGAGTGAATTCTATTGTTATGGAGATGCCTGCAGGAGAACGTTATAGACAGTCAGGAAGGCACACTGCACATGGAAAATTTAGGCACATTTGGATTGCTTAAATCCAAAGAAACTTATGCTGAAGAATGCTCTAATTATGAGAAATGAACATTGTAAAAAAAAAAAAAAGTCTACATGCCCTATTTGCTTATAAAGAATTTAAAAGACAATCACAGTTTTACTGTTTGGGTTTGACATCTCATATAATAATATGAGCAACATGATCTATATTTGTAAGATCAGGTTTTTCAGTTTTATTGATTTAGTTTGTTTACTACAGCTTTGAGCTAGAGAATGTGAAGCAGAGATACCGATCATCATTGACAAGTGGAGGACAAAGGGAAGGTCATAGGTGTACTAAGCACATCATATTGAAGCTGAAGGCTTATAGTGGCTACATTCCCAGGGTTGGGCCACAGGTCAACAGGAAACCACGATTTCGGTCACAGGGAATGATTTTTCGGCTGCCCAAGAAGATTAGTTATCTTGACACAGTATTAATGTGCATAATTATCACTTTCGGCTCAATTGGGGTAAGTCAGGTCAGAGCCAATGAGAACAGCTGTGTATACAGCTGAAAACTGGACCAACTCCCAAAGGGATTTTGGAAAATGGGTTTAAGGGGGATATGGTGAAAAAGAATAGCTGAATCTCTGTAAATCCATCCCCTCTAGTGGAGAAAAAAAAATTTAAAGCAGCTTCTGGTGGGTGAGTAGCATCACTTTAATATCTGGAATTCAGTATGAATATTTGTTAACATTCCCTCAATTTCTTTTTCTTTAAACTAAGATCTTTATTCTAATAAGTAAGTTTTGGTTTTACAGGAGACCAATGCAACACTTGCTGAGGATCTTCTATGTGTGATAGATGAGGAAGGGGATTGAGGAGAAACTAAAAAGATGGGTAAGATGTTGACCAGCTCTCAAAGAATACACTAAGTGGAAGAGATGAACATGTAATCAAGTTGTTAACAAAGGTGGCAGGGATGGGGTGTTGGTGGTGGTGGTTGGGGGTGGGGTGTTGGTGGTGGTGGTTGGGGGTGGGGTGGTGGTGGTATTGTGGTTGGTGGTGGGGGATTGAAGGTTATGGTGAGTCAGTGGGCAGCATGGAGCAAAAGGAGATTGGTGCAGACCTTCCTCAGAGGAAGTGTTAACACTCAAGAGTGTTATGGTTTGGATCTTGAGTGTTCCCTGTGGCATTCCTGGGAGGTGGTGCAACCTTTAGGAGGGAAGTTGGTAATTGGGGAAGTGCCCTTGGAGGGGATATTGGGACCTAGTCCTCCCAGCTGGCATAAAGTGAGCAGCTTTGCCCCACCACACACTGCCTACTATGATGATCTGCCATCTTGCCACAAGTCCTCCACAAAGCAACAGGACCAAATGGCCATGGATCAAAACCTCTGAAACCATGAGCCAAAATAAACTTTTTCCTCCATTCAGTGTTTTGTCTCAAGTATTTTGTTACAGTGAGGGAAAGCTCACTAATACACTAAAGCCAATTGATTTCAGAGCCTTTTGAGCAGTAGTTGTTTTCCTGTCTCAACATTGATTGGCTACTCTATTATACATGAGGGGGATACTGCTTCACCCTTAAAGGAGACTGATTATTTTTCTAACATTACTTATTCAAGAATCATTTTGATATACTAAAGTAATGAAATCTAGACCTAACAGAAAAAAGCTGTACAAATGCATAACTTGCTGTCAGGTGATGATTCTTCTTTCTCTTTCCTTGACTCAAGAAGTATTTAATAGATAGTATTAATATTACTGATACATATTATAAAATAATAAGGCATCTTTCAGTTTGACCTGAGCTCTCAACTATTATAAAAAATGAGGACTTTTAAACAAATAACTTTGGTTACTGTACTAACTGTATAGTGCTGTGATTTCTTGTTCAATATACAATGGGTTCCACTAAAGCAGAGGTCATAACTTATTATTTTTGCATGCCTAGCAGTTCTTGGCACTTATCAGGTGCTTGATAAATGTTATTGAAGTCATTTACACAATTAGAACATTTGTAACTCATTTTGGGGAGAGGAGCAGGGAGTTGTCCTCCCATAAAATGTGTCCATTCAAGTTTTGAAGGACCAGCATTTTAAGGCCAAGGTCTAGAGTGAATTTAGAAACTGTTAGAAGAGAGAGAAAAATCAATAAAACTTACAGAACTACCAAGCTGGAGAGGTTTACAAATGCATAGTCTGGTATGTAGTGTATTTTGTTCAGGGCCAAGGTCATGGCTTGCAATGCTGATAAACTTCTGAAAGCCTGGACAGGGATTTCTGTCAGGGCATTGTCATCTAGCCAGAGGTGCCTCAGGGAATGCAGGCCACTGAAACAGCTGGGTGGCACGTAGCTGATGTGGTTGGCATCTAGACGCCTGTGGAAGAGAGCGAATGAGAATGGAAAAGAGAGCAAGCACCACGCAGAAGCTGGACTTTGCACGAAATCCCTGCATGTACCCATCAACTAGAGTGAAAGAGCTGAGATACTCAGGGTCCCTGACATCTGTACCATTTTCCTCAACTGATGGATTCTCCCTTTAGCTCACGAACCAGTGTTTCTTAGGAACCAGTGTTTCTTAGGCCTCCTGGCTCTAAAACTCCATGGTATTTCTTCCAGGCTTGTGGGTAATGTGGCCTCCCCAAGGTATACAGTTTCAGTATGATGATCTTCAGCTTTCCCCTCTGACTATAGGTGACAGATAGTCACATTCCCTTCTCTCTTCCACCCCAAGCCAAATGAATGCCTGTATATTCCTGGGCCGTTTTGAACATATTTAACATTTGAATCTACTAGTTTGTTCTTTAAGCTTGAGAAAATATTATTTCAGTATTTGACAGAATTCAGTAATTTTTAAAGGCCTTTAGGCCTGGATAAGGAGAGGCGGCCCTTCCCTTTTTCTTGGTGCTATGTTGAAGAGCCTAAAAACTCCTGGCTTTTCTGCTCATCCTAATCATTTGCCTTGGGTGATGTTTGTTTCTCTGACATTATAAACTAATAATAAAATTGACAATTTTCCAGATCTTGTTTCCTTTTTCCACACTCCAGTATTTTTTTTCTTTTTTAAAGTGGGGAACTACATCTAAAAATAGGTCTGGATAATGAGCTGTTAGAACTTCAGAGCCAGCAGAGGGAGTGCAATACATTTATTTTACCCTGATCCAATATAAATTGTGGCTGTAATTAAAATGCCTTCACTTTTCTCATAGAATTGACAACACTCATGTAGTTTGAAATTTTCTTTGAGACACATGAACAATAGAATCAGCATCACTCAGCTATGCTTCCAATGACCCTCGCTCATTTTTCTTTTCAATCTGTTTTTAAGAATCACACGTTTGCATTTTCAAAGCTAGGATTAAAGAAAAAATTAGGAAGAGTTGCATTTTAAGCAGTCCATGTATTAGGGAGGATTAGAAAATCACGAGAGGATTTTGAAAAATGTTTTCGGAAGCATTTAAGACTAAACAGATGCAGGAAGCACACCAGGATCACAAAATAATCTCCTGCAAACCAAATTTAAACAGTTTAGAAATAGAATTCTCTGTGGTAGTGAACTGATCTCTCTGGAAAATGGCTTCCTCACTTTTGGTCACATAATGTCATTCTAATTGTCCTCTCTGGTTCTTATGTCTACCAACTGAATGGAAAAAAGTGACACCTTAAAGACCCTGGGCCAAGTTTTGGTTATAAATGAGATAAGGGAACTTGGAACGAATTTGAAGAGTTGGGTGTTGTCACCCACAGACACTTAAGTTTCCAACAGACTAACCATCATCATAGACAGCAAAAAGCTTCCCGACATCTCATGGTTCTGTTGACAAATGAAACTGGAAATGTTTAGGAAAACTCAACACCATCTCTCCTTGTTTCTCCAGCCACAACTTGCTCAACCCATGTTCAAGTTAGGGAAGGAGGAGGTGATTGCTTTTGACTAGAGGAAAAGCACATATGCAAACTCTCCTTAACTACTGCAGGGACTAAAGACTAGGGACTTTATAATACAGTCTGAGCCTCTGAGTTTCAGTTGACATATTGTCTGATTATTGCCTGTTGATTGTACATTGAAACTATAAGTGGCTCCTAAAAGCCTTGAAAATGACCAATCTCACAGTTCAGTGTAGATGTTAGAGTATATTAATAGAAAAGGCATCGAGTCAGAGGCTTGTCTTTTAGATATTTTAAATGGCTACTGATGTGAGGTGGTCCTAGTATTAGTTCCCTATACTAATAAGTGCATTTCTCTGGACAGCTATCTTTTATGAATCACTTTGTCTTCCTCAGAAAAAAGGATGGAATCCGACCTCCACACTATTATCTCATACAAATTGATTGTTGGAAATAAAATAAGTCAGAGCAATTGTTCAGAGTCCTAACACTCCAAAAACTAAGACCCCAGACCTAATAATCCATAGCACAGACTTTCAGGCATCCTGAATGCAGCATTTCCACTACACAGTTTCTTCATTTAAGAAGCTCTCAATAGATAGTACTTAAAAATGAAGTGTTTCAGAACCTATGGCCACCTGGCCTCTATGGTTCCAACCTAATTTAGTGTGTTGTACACTGTTCACACTAAAAGCCATTATTTGATGTCATTTTCCCCTCCCAGTTTTTTTTAAATATGCTTTTAGTCGTAGATGGACACAATACCTTTATTTTATTTATTTATTTTTATGCGGTGCTGAGGCTCGATCCCAGTTTCCCATACATGTGAGGCAAGTGCACTGCCACTGAGCCACAACCCCAGCCCATCCCCTCCTAGTTTTATAATGGTATAATTGACAAATAAAAATGTATATACTTATGTACAATGTTATGTTTTGCTATATGTTTACATTGTAAAATGATTAAATCAAACTAATTAATATCCCTCCCATATTTACCATTTTTTTGTGGTGGGAATATTTAGGGTCTAATCTGTTAGCAATTTTCAAATACACAATGCAGTACTATTAATTATAATTACCATACTCTACAATGATTGCCAGAACTTATTCATGCTACGTGAGACTTGCTACTTTTGAAGCAACATCTCCCCGTTCTCCCTCTCAACCCTGTAGACCCTTGGTAGCCACCATTCTAGTCTCTTCTTCTATGTCTGAATTAATCTTGACAGAATATCCCAAGTCTGAAATGGAGTATGGAATTAATTATCCAGCTATTGTACAGGTGGTTCTTATGGAACAAGGTTAAGACTGTGGGCAAAGCAGCTGGCAGGGCACAAGTTGTGCCTATTCAGTGAGTAAACAAAAGGCTTATATTGTGTCACTCTGGTCTTTTTCAGGCAGCTGAACATTTTCTATTCATATGCTTGGAAAATGCAATATTTAAGCAGTGAAGTTTAAGATAAGCATCACTATACAGTACAAGAAAACACACACATATAAAATATGGCTCAATTATATACTTATTATCTATCAGGAGCAACCGAGTGACATTATACTTCCACTTTTTAAATGCTTCATTATTATTTCTATTTTGTGCAAGTCAAAAGGAGTGTGTGTGTGTGTGTGTGTGTGTGCGCACGCGCGCACGAGTGCAGGCAGCTTAATATCTGTGAATTAGTGCAGAGATTTGGGCATGGAAGTCCCAGGATCAAGTCATTATAGTAGCTGGAACCATGAATAAGTCAATAGACCACAGCTTTAGCATCTATAAAATGGGGATAACTTCTCTCTTTCTTACAGTGTTTCTTTCTGATTAAAGGAGACAATACAATAGGACTTATATAAAAGACTTATACAACTTAATTATTTTAAGTTATTATTATCTGAAGTTGGGTAAAAATTGTGTTTTTTGTCTTTGACCATTGAGCCATAGGGAAAAAAAAAGTAAAGTCAATTTTTATTCAGACAAATGTTGACTAAAGTAAGTGCTAGATTGTCAGTGAATTTCAGGTCTGAGAAAAGCAGGCTGTTTCATTTCTCATAACAGAACTGGTCAAGAGGTGTCTGCAATTAGGTATAATAAATGACTCCTTTTTTTCAGCCTTTAGTGTTATTGTCATGTTGTGTACCCGTATTATTGTCACATTGTGTACCTGTCTAACATACACACACATATTCCCATTACACAATAGGGAAAAATGTTGTGGTTCTGTTATGTTACTGACTATAACATCTTTCTTCTTAAGTCAAAGGAGAAGTGGCAACATGTGAGAGATGGTATGTTCTCAGAGAAAGTTCCTAGCAATGATCTTAACATTTATGCATTCATCAAAATGTGACAGGCAGCACAAAACCCAAACGCCCATTAGTCAGAGCAAAGTAAAACACTGAAAAAACAGTGTGAGAGGCTTCACCTTCAATTCAGACAAATAAAACTTCTTAATTATTATCTTGAAAAACAATGTGAAAAGTGATCACTATATGGGAAATGGCACCCCATTTATACTGCTTAAGGAACCACAGTGAAATCATAAAACAAAATTTCGGCTACTTCCTATGTCATCTACAACCACCTATGTAATGGGCATATGGTAAACTAGACTGCATTCTACAAGTGATAGACTTTATAATCTAAGGAAAAATCTTCAGATTTTGGGGGTGGTACCACTTTTTTCCCACTCTAAAAAAGTTTTTTTTATTCTTACTGTAGTTCAATTTTTTGCAATTCCATATTCTCTATCGGAGATTGTCATTTTTTCATTTTGTCATGTGAACTAGCAGAACTGTTGCTTCTTTCCTCATCAAATGTCCCTTAATATGCATGTTCAGCAGCTACACTGCATGTTTTGTTGACTGTTATAGCAAGCTCCATCACAGAGAAAAAGACGTGCTCATATTCTGTGTAGGCCAGCATAGGGGCAATGGAGACCCCAAAGACTAAAATAGTGTGAGAGAAACATGACATCATCTGGTGCAAGAACAGAATTCTGATGAGTCTTTGTAAAGTTACTTAGAGGGCTACCACTGGTGAGAAATGGCTTTGTTATGACCTTTGGGCTTATGTTGAAATAACTCAGTTCTCTGCCTAAGGGATTTTGCTGCTCCAGTTGCTTGGCCAAGGGCACAGTCTCTCATGGGACTTGGGTTGCTTTCTTCACCTCAGGGACCTGGCCTTGGCAATCCAGTTTACTTCAACAGGCTTTAAGAACTCCAAAGTTAAGTGCTTGGAGTCTGGATAATGTCAATCCCAGAAGGCTTCTGGGCTACCAGCCTATGAGAAATGTCCCACCCTATCCAAGAAATCTTCAGTGTTTGCATAAGATGTTTCTTTCTCTGGAGTGGGGGTATCATACTGACTCCTGACCAGACACCCTAAGAATAGCTGTGTGGAAAGCTCATCATGATAGATAGCAATGGGCAGGAGGGACTAATAGGGGAGCAAATGGTCAAAGCAATTGCAGTGATCAAGGTGAGAAAGATGAATGCCTGGAAGTAATGTGGGAATGGAGAGGAAGGGCCTAATTTGAGGGATGTTGAATAACTTGACTTGATAGAACTTGGTGACTCACCAGGTGTGACCAGAGAGGGAGGAAAAAAAAAAAAAGCTCTGTGACTTACTTCTGGCCTGGGCAACTGGGAAGATGATGACTATGCAAGATCAGGGAAGAATACTACTCAGTATTATGTGCAATAAAAATAAAACAGTGAATTTAAGTTTTGTGCATGCCATTCTGGAATATCAATGTGTTTTACGTGGCAAAGAGCTGGGAGACGATGGCAAAAATTTAATCTTTTATGTGTAGGCAATGGCAAAAAAAAAAAAAAAAGCTCATTTTCTTTCTGTTTAAAGTCTTTGTTCTTAAGATTTATACATAAGGGGTTAACTGTGGAAATTTCCTCTTTTAAAAGAAAGAGTATGCTTATCTGCTGCATACTTCTAAAGGAAACTTTTGATTTATAAATGGCATTTTTTGTAGGGATTAAAGACTATGAGATCACTCTTGCTATTGTTCCAGAAAATGGTCCTTTATTTATCTTGTATATGACACCTTGCCCATGTATCACATAAACTTATATCTTTGTTTGAGAATGTCTTTGATGAGCCATTAACCACAAAGAAGAAAGCGTTAGACAAAAGATAAGCCATTGATCTTGGCTAATTCTCTGCTGAGATGACTGTAATAATGTCAATTATTAACATGGATGACTGGGAGGAAAGAAAAAAGCCAAAAGTGTGAAGAATGTTGCAGCTGCATTACACAGACTATGGGGATTCTTATGTAGCAAGCAGAATTAGGGAGCATGGCATTTTCATGATTGACCCTGCATTTTTATATTTAGTTGAAGAGTTTTCCTTTGTAAGTTTTTTGTTTTGTTTTGTTTTGCTTTGCTTTTGGGCACTGGGGATTGAATCCAGGGGCAATTTACCACTGAGCTACATCCTTGGCCCTTTTTAGTTTTTATTTTGAGATAGGATCTCACTAAGTTGCTTAGGACCACCCTAAATTGTTGAGGCTGGCTTTGAACTTGAAATACTCCTGTCTCAGTCTTCCAAGCCCTGGAATTGGCCCTTTGTAAGTTTTAAAGCTCTGTCATATAGTACATGCATTCTACATTTTGTAAGATCATCTTACCATCCTTGAAAAAAGTCATACATAGCTGGGGGACCACAGAGATTTAGTTCATTTATAAGTTTTGAAAAGTGAAAGCATTCCCAATTATTATTTTACTTTTTAAATAAAATGAAAAACATGTAGTTCCAAATCTATATATAATACAATTTAACAAAGTGCATAAACTATGATGAAATTTCGCTGTTTTGAAAGTTGTATTGCACTGGAATCAGTGCGTCATTAGACCTAAATCCTACCACAAGATCATCAGGATAGACGTTCATCTATATGAACCCTTACAGATTGAATTAAAATTGATTTAAACGAATTCTTCACAATAATATCAGCATTACTTTTGTTATGGTGATTACCATTTTTAAATATTTATGGAGTGACCCCAACATGGACTTTCACCTTTTAATGAATTTACTATATATGGGAAACTTCCTGTATCCTAGGAAGATAATTTAGCAAATGGATTCATGTAAAGACCATGAGTGCTTAGAGGGGATATTTCCACCTCAGTCTTGATTTTCACCATGTGAAACCTAATGTGTCCTCCAGGAAGCATTGCTTTAGACCTATTTTCCACCTTTCCAGTTTAAGGAGAGAAAGTCTTCAGGTTATTAAAGTGCAATAATTTAGAGACTAGCTAGTAAGTTGTCTTGACTAGGAGCTGAATGAAAAGTGTCTAAGAGAATCAAACCCCTGTCTCTCTGAATTGCCAAGGAGTGCAAGACTCTATCATCTATCTATCTATCTATCTATCTATCTATCTATCTATCTATCTATCTATCAATCATCTACCTATCTATCTATCTATCTATCCATCCCTCCATATATATTTATACATTTTTAATTTTTGTGGTGCTGGGGATTAACCTCAGGGTCTCACACATACTAGAAAAGTGCTCCACCACTGAGTGACATCTCTAGCTCCAAAGAATATATTTTTAAGTCAAATCATATTAAATTGCTCAGTTTCTTAGTGGTCACCACTGTTGTGAATTTTTTTTTCAACAAGGAGATGATCTATAGTCAAAGTATTGTGAGCAGTGACTTCTTGAGTTTTGTTTTTCTCTGCAGAAAACAAAGGTCCTCTTTTTGTCAGGGGCACCATTAGTCTCCCAAGTACCACTAGGATTTGAAATTGAGGGGCAGTTTTGCCTTCCAGCCAATCATTCACCAGCCCTCTCCATTCATCTTCATCTCTGAGACTCTCCACTTGGACTGTCTAGTTAAGTCTCTTATCTCTTCACACCTGCATTACTGCAACAGCCTCTGAGCTAGACTTTTTAGCTTTGATCTCTTATCTCTTCCATTAATCCTGTAGACTGCTGCCAGGTTAATCTCTGTTAAATTGCACTCCATGTCATTTCCCTGCTAGGAATCTATACTTCCACACTATCATTCCTTTCAAACCCAAACTTCCCATTCTGTTATTGAAGCCTCTCTACCCACCTAAACCTGCCAGACTTTCCTCTTATTTCTTGGTCCACTCAATTCTCATTTTTAGTTCTTTCCCACAGTAATTCTGGACTCTGTATTCATAAACATCCCCCTGCCTGTCCAAATCCCATCAACCTTTTGAGACATAATATCAAAATTTTTCCTGTATCCCTACTCTTAAAGCAGGGAGTCCTCAGCTGAGACAATAGGAAAATGAATTCTGGTAGATACATCAACTCTAAAATCCCTTCAGGAATCACTGGGTTCAACTCTCAGTCCCAGAAAGGCATGTGGGAAAAGCCAGGGCACACAGAGTCTGGAGCCAGGGAGAGAGTAAATGCAGGTTAAATGCAGTAAAAGCTGGGGAGATAAGCGGATCCTCAGTACCACTTAAGAACACCACTTAGAGTTTGGATCTTCAGTTTAAGCCGTACTTCTTGAGGGCTGTCTTTGTCCTGGGAACCCTCCTGGTGCTGGGATCTAGCAAAAAACTCAGCAGGTACGGTCTGTGTCTCTATCATAGTCAGACAAATCAATCATGATGAAATATTAAGAGAAATGCATGGTTAGGGGACTTAACCAAAGTTTCAACTTTTCTGCTTTTTTAAGGTGCAGATCTGGATTTCAAATTTTGTGCCATCTCCATTTAGTTGTTCTTCTTCAAACACAAGGTTTGAAGTCCAAACTGATTATCTTCCTCTTCTACCTCCCTATCCCCACACTGTCCTCTACCAGTGTTTCTTATCCCAGGGATTGGCTACATTAAGCACATAGTTGAATAAACCCAAAACTTAGGAATCATCTTTGACATATCCTTCTACTTTATTCTTCAGAGCAAATTCATTAATAAACACTGGCAATTTCACATTCTAAATATTTTTCAAATCCATCTCCTTTTCTCCATCACCACTGCCTCCATTCTGACAACTTTCTCTTTTCTCAACTAGATGCTTCGACAGGACAGACCCTGCTGAACGCCCTCCAGTGGATGTCCACCCTATAATATAGACTGAAATCCTTGACATCATGTTCTGTTCCCAATGGGTCTTACAGGGCCTGGTCCTCACCTGCCTTCCAAGTTTCTTCTGGCACTTTTCTTCACCTTGAGCCTCTTGATTCTTGATGGATTTGTTCCCTGGTCCTTAATGTTAATAGCACCCCACCCCCATGAGTGGTTGCATACTAATTCCTTTGGTTGGGACTATTCTTTTCTCTTTGTCTTTGTCTAATCAACACTTACTTTGTAATGGTGGCAAGACACCTTTTCCTTTCTCACCTACAGTTTTCTCATCAGGAAAATAGAGATGATTTCTACCTCATAGGGATAGACAACCAATTGCATAGAGAAACACCTAAAAGACAAAACACATTTTGATATTGTTCCCTTTCCAATTCCGGTTTATTTATTTCCATTTTTCAGCATTACAACTATCTTTTTTTTGAATCTTCACAACACGTGTCTATACTTGTGTTCCTGTCAAGCTTTCCCTCCCTGTGTTTAGTGCCCATTCTTTCTCGCAGGTGATTCAAGATGTTAAGAAAAATGTGGTGGTGAATTGGGCAGATTTTGGGGTCTGACAGACCAGAGTTCTTGTCTGAAGCTTCTTTGTAGCTAAACTCCATTGCAAGCCACTTGACCTTGGGAAGGTCAGCCATCCTCTTGGCTTTTTTGCTTCCCCATCACCAGGAAAGGGATAGTGTCCGTACTGACCTTTCGAGCCTGCTGAGGATGAAGTGGGCTGTAAAAGTGCTTATAAAATGTTGGCTGCTTCATGACTTTGGGCATTTAATCAGTTCTGCATTCTGGTTCCATCTCTACAATATTCCCATTTTCTACTGCTGAAATTCATCTACAATTCATCACAGACCCCCATCTATCCCCAAACACAGCCCCACTCACAATATGCCTTCCCCAACTCTCATCCCTTTAGCACCCAATGAGTCCAATCTGCTTTCCAAGGTTAACCTTCATTTTACCTTAGGAGGTTAAAAATATTTTTATTTTACTTCTTATTTCACAACTCCCACGTTCTCTTTATTTATCTGTTAGTCAGGATAGCCGCGAAGGCAACTTATCATGGCTCTGGCAGATAATCTCATGGAAGAATATTGCTTGCATGGCCTCTTACATAAACTATTCAATTTTTTCTCCATATATTACTTGCAGAACATGCTTCGATTTTAGCTTCTCTTCTTGTAAACATTGTGTAGAAAGGTCTTTCCCTTTGAAAATAATATGTCCCTTATGTCTAAATTGAGGGGGCAGGGAATTCATGGGGTGTTGATTTGTGTATGATTCTGGAAAATAAATTCTTAGTGCAGCAACCAAACTTCATAGACTCTGAGTACATCTCCCTCCCAACATGCTATACTTAATATACTGGCATTTGTGTGTGTGTGTGTGTGTGTAAACAAAACAAACTAGTAGCACAGTATATTTGTGTTGTTTAGGCTTGTGACCTCTCTTTCTGGAGACTCATAGTGGAAGGAATGTCACCAATAGTAAAATCACTGTTTTTTTATTTTTATTTTTTAGCCACTTTGATTTTTTTAAGCCTCTTGTTTATCTCACCATTCTTTGCTTACACTTGTCCTCTGTTATTTCTGCCTCATGCTATACCCTGGGCTTGACACTCAATAGGGTCCTGATAGCAATAGAAGAAAACTAAAACTGCTGCTGTTCTAGGTTTGCCATACTTTCTGCTCAATACTGTGAACCCCACCACTTCCTCCTCACCCTTTCCTTTTGCTTACTCACTCTCTCTCTCTCTCTCTCTCTCTCTCTCTCTTTCTCTCTCTCTCTCTCTTTGATTATTAGCAAAAACTTCCAAAGAAGAGTCTGGATGAAGTCACTGACATTTCACAGGGCGCAAGGGTAGACTCTGTCGCCTTGAAGATGATACTATAAGATGCAGGTAGTTAGGTGTGGTGGTGCACACCTGTAATCCCAGTGACTTGGGAGGATAGGGCAGGAGGGTTTCAAGTTCAAAGCTTTTTAGCAACACCCTGTTTCAAAATAAAAAAATAAAAAGGGCCAGGGAAATGCCTCAGTAGTAAAGCATTCCTGGGTTCAATCCCTGGTAACAAAAAAAAAAAAAAAAAAAAAAAAAAAAAGGCATGGGTAGATCATGCTTCAGGCAGGAATTACACATTTCTCTTGAGTTTAAAATATAATCTTGTATTCTGAAGGTGACTATTAGCTAATTGGAAAATAGAGACACTAATAAAGATATGTTTAATTCTCCCTCACTTTCTATTTACCAACCCAGTATCTCTGTGATTGTGCATATTCTGCAATTAGCTTTGCTAGTGCAGACTTGGAATGAAAACCAAGGTCTTAAACAATACTTTGGTTAATTGGACAAACATGCACATGTAATTCTCTTTGGTCATCTTGAACTTCACAAATGACAGTGAGATGCTTGAAATGCATTGATGATCATCACAAATCAGGCAATGATTTTTCACAGATCTATTTTTTTAACTATGAAAACAAAGGTAAGAGGGTATTGGAGGGTTAAGTTTTGAGTCCCCGTCAAATCACTGTAATCTGACCCTAGTTCACAAATGTCTACAATGCCAAAAGTTTCTTGGTGAAACACAACTCACTGTAAATTCTGATTACATTTCCTATTCCCTTCCAAAAAAACAGAAAGGAAATTAGGTTATATTTGATTACATTACAAAAAATCTAGTCAGTGTCTGGGTAGTCATTGCCATGTCAGAAGCCAAATGTACACATTGTGCAGGGGTAGGATCTGGGCTGCTGTGCTCTGGCACACAGGCCTGTGTCCTGATTTTTTAGTAGATCAATTTGTAAGCATCAGGAGAGAGTTAAATGCCAATGTACCTATGTGTTTTCATTATGAACAAAAATTTTTTGTTTATGTGAAATAAATGGAAAATTACATCCCCTGAAACTTGAGTACACTTACAGCATTGTTACCAATTACAATATATTAGGTTTCTTAAACTTCATTCAATGACGCTAAGTCTGTATGGGTGGAGCAAAGAATACAAATGATCTACTTCAGTAATTCTCAATCATTTTTGGTTTGTAGTCCACTTAGTGTAGTAGAACAGTAGAAATTTTAATTTCTCAAATTAATTTTGCATAAAAATCATCTAAGATTTTGTTCAAATGAAGATTCTTGCTAAGATTGTGCTGGTCCATGAACCACATTTAAACAGCAGGAAGAATAGACCATGTGGCCTCTTTATCTGTCCTGTGTTGTTCAGTTTAATAGGCAAATATGAGCTGTTTACAATAAACATAAACAAGGCAATGCCTGATTTTTATATTCTATTATTAGCTCATATTGGAATGTGAAGTATGAATTTTGTTTTTATTTCAGATTTGAAAAGAAGTCAGAAGAATTGTTTGCAGATGATTGGAGAAAATGCTTCAGGACATCTTATTTCCTAATCTTCACTTTAAGAAACTCATAACTATATAATTAAGTCAGTTAGAAAGATGCTGCTGGGCGTGGTGACGCATGCCTGTTATCCCAGTGGCTTGGGAGGCTGAGGCAGGAGGATCTCGAGTTCAAACCTAGCTTCAGCAATTTAGCAAAGCACTAAGCAACTCACCCCTGTCTTTAAACAAAGTGTAAAAAAGGGCTGTGGGAGCTAGGGTTGTGGCTCAGTGGTAGAGGATTTTCCTAGCATGCATGAGGCACTGGGTTCAATCCTTAGCACCACATATAAATAAATAAATTACATAAAGGTCCATCAACAACTAAAAATAATAATAATTTTAAAAGAGCTGGGTTTTAACCGCCCCTGGGTTAAATCCTCAGTGTCAAAAACAGAAAACATTGATGCTGATGCATGCCTATAATCCCAGTTACTGGGGAGACTGAAGAAGGAGCATCAAAAGTTGAAAGCCAGCCTCAGCAGCTTGGCAAGACTCTGTCTCAAAATAAGAATAAAAGAGGTTAGGGATGTATCTCAGTGGTGGAGTGCCCCTGGGTTCAATTCTAGTACTGCATAAACGAAAAGAAAGAAAAAAAAGAAGCTGGATTCAGTGGCACATGCCTATAATCCCAGTGGCTTGGGAGGCTGAGGCAGGAGGGTCGTGAGTTCAAAGACAGCTTCAGTAACTTGGTGAGCCCCTGATTAACTTGGTAAGGTCTGTCTCAAAATAAAATATAAAAAAAGGCTGAGGATATGGCTCAGTGGTTTGTTTTACAAAAACATAATAAAATTAAAAAAGAAAGAAAAAATGGCTGATTTTTGGGTCTATTCTCAGAAATTCTGATTTTAATTATTATGGGTTGTGGCCTAGGCTTTTGAACTCTCTAGATGATTATTTGCAGCTGACATTGAGTATCATCACTGGAGAAATTATAAGGCTAGCCATGCATAATAGGGGTGATGAGCACCTAGACCCTGTTGAGTGTGGAGTGCTTGTGAGGGTGCAAATGTATAATATAAAAAAATAAATAAAGTAGGGGAAAAAGAATGAATTCATGAAAGTGGGAAAAAAAGAGGAGCTCTGTTAATAAAAAGGCAAAGTGGTAATCTACGGGTGGGCTCTAGTCCAAGAAGAGAAGATTCACTTAATGGAGGCTTCTGGATTAGCACAGAGGATAAAGTATAGCCAGGACATGAATGAAGAATGGTCAAGGGATGCCTGTTTGTAATGACCATTAAGCTAAAAAACAATAATTTTATATTTCATTATGTTGGAACTGCTTTAAGGAAGCAGGAGAATTATAATTTAAACCTGGGATAACAGAATGACTTTAGAGGGGCTGGCTCAAACTTCCAAACTGGCTTGGTGTGTGCCCAGGACACAGGGCTCACCTCCAGCTAGTACAATACAGTCTGCAGGGCTGGTAGTTAAACCATAGTGTAGGTTTTTTTTTTTTTTTTTTTTTTTTTTTTTTTTTTTTTTTTTTTAGTACCAGGGATTGAACCCAGGGCTGCTTAGCCACTCAGCCATATCCCCAGCCCTTTTAAATATTTTATTTAGAAAAAGGGTCTCACTAAGTCACTTAGTGCCTCACTAAGTTGCTTTGAACTCGTGATGCTCCTGCCTCAGCCTCCCAAGCTGATAGGATTATAGGCGTGCACCACTGCACCCATCTGTAGAATGCTTTTTGACAAATCTTAATGCTTGTATCAAAGCATCACAAAAAATATCAGTAAGAAAAAATGGCACATCACCTTATCTTGCCAACACCTCCTGCCTTGCACTGTTTGTACTCTGGGCAAGGGGATCCTGAAGAACATGACACAACCCAGTGAGGCCACCCAGCAGTAACTGGGGGCTGAGTGTCTGTCTAGATCCTTCAGTTTAAATGTGCAAAGAGTCATTCTAGAAAATCAGCCCTTGATCTTTCATAGAGCGCACATATTTATATTTATTTAGAAGGTTCCAGGATGTAACTCTTTGGGTGAACCAGATACCCAAAGCAAGAGACACCTGGTGAATAGTCAATATCTGGACTGCAAGAAACTAAATCTGAACACCTTTAACAGAGAGGCACCACCCAGTTCAAGTGAACAAAAGATTCATGGTTTTCTCTTTCTCAAAGAGTTCACTTTTATTTGTGATCTTCTTTCAGCTGATAGGGGCTTTTGGTTACAAACTCTTATCCTTCTATCTACAGTCTGCCTCGCAGCTGTTTCAAGATCCTATTGGCCACTGCCATTATCTGCACTTCAGTTTAGCCACGAGATCCCAGAGCCCTTACACAGATAACCCAACTGGAGACTGTTTTGCTTCTCCTTTCCTTCAGGTAAAACCCCGTGCAACAAAAGAGAAGTGATACTGTCCTGTCACTAAGGGGCTCCTGAAAAGGCAACAGTACCATCCTGTGCCACAAAGGGGCCCTTGTGGGCCTGTTTATCTATAGGCTGCTGAAAACCTAGGAAGTCACTTTGTTTGGATTAAAAAGCTTAAAATGATCTCAAGCACAGATTTTCTTTCATTAAAAAAAAATCAAAGGATGAAAGTATTATCTCCAAATCTCACATGTTCCCTTCTCTTGTGTCACCTCAGTAAAAGGCATTAAGCAAACTATATGTAGGGTTTAATTAAGGAATTCTTTATCAAAACTTTAAACTACAGTTTGCAATATTCATTTACCTCTTTTTAATGCATTTATCTCACACAGCATTCAAGAGCAGACAGCAGTATTTTGTTTGACAAATGAGGACCTCCAGTATAAGTAAAATCAGAGCATACATTACACATGTGTATATCAGAAATCATGCAATATATTGTAAACAATTACACATTCTGATGAGAGGAAGATTTTCTGACAAAATAGTTGTGGCATAGACTTGCCAAGTAATCACTGAAACAACTGATCACAACTCAGGTTCCAAAATTTCTCCCTGGCAAGAATATTCCTTTTGTGAATAACTTAATTTTATTTATTCAGTGGTTTGAACTTGGCATGTGGGGGGTGGGTGGGAGGGAAAGTCCTGAGGCAAAAAGTGTGGATTCAGAGTGGGGGACACCAACGCTGCTACAGAGCATATTTGTATGTCTGTTGTTCATGTGGTGTGTGAAGGTATGTATCGTGGGATTCTTTGTGAACATGTTTGTATGTCTGTGGGAAGTTATGGGGATGCTTTGGCAATAGAGGAACTTTAGGATACACCCATAGATCTTAGTGTTTAATGAGCATGTGAACAATTGTTGCTCTGATGGACTCTCACTCACAATTTTCTTAGATCTGACCATTAACTAGGGAACAAAGTAAAATTGTCAACTGAAGATGTCAATGCTCCTTCCCAAACCGATCTTGAACATTTTGCAATTGCAGTTATACGTACAGGGATTGGAGGCTTCGCAAATTCTGCAGAGCTTCCGTGGGCACCTGTCTTAGCTGATTGTTCTGCAGCATACTGTATATAAAACAAATAAAGAAAAATATTAAAGAAAGTTAATAATTAACATAATTGACCACAAGAGTGCTGTGCATTGTTTCAGGTGTCCGAAAAACAGCAGCACATCAGACAAATTCTACACTCTTTGGGAGCTTAAATTCCCGTGGGGAGTGTGGATAATTAAAAGTAAACAAATGAACTGGGCGTGGTGGTGCACACCTGCAATCCCAGCAACAGGAGAGGTTGAGGTAGGAGGATGACAAGTTCGGGGTCAGCCTGGGCAAATGAGTGAGTTCAAAAATATAAAAAGGACTTGGGATGTGGCTCAGTGGCTAATAGGACCTGGGTTCAATTTCCAGGGCCAAAATAAATAAATAAAAATAAATAAAATTACACAAATGAATATATAATGTGAGATAAGAGGAAGTCCTTTGAATAGAATGTAAAACATGGATTTAGGATAGATGGTAATGGGGTAAGATTTTTATTTGAAAGGTAGTTTAAGAAAGGTGTTTCTGAAGAGAGAATATATGAGTAGAGATCAGAGTGGAGTTGGGAGCACATCATGTGAACATCTGGAGAGAGTTACTGAGCAAGAGGCACCCTGCAGAGGTCCTGAAGCCAGAGCTTGCTTCACTTTAAGGGACTAGCAAAGGATCAATCCTGACTGAGGAGGGATGAGTGAGGGCATGAGGCTGGGAGAAAGAAACTGAGACCATCTCATGGAGGACCTTCAGGCCATGATAAGATTTTATTTTAAGAGACCTGGTTGGAGGGTTTAATTAGGGAAGTGATGTGATCTGATTTATTTTTTCTTTAAAAAAAATTTTTAAACACTTTTTTAGTTGTTGATAGATCTTTATTTTATTTATTTATATGCAGTGCTAAGAACTGAACCCAGTGCCTCACACATGCCAGGCAAGTGCGCTACCGATGAGCCCCAAGCCCCAGCCCCTGATTTGTGTTTTTTAAAGGATCACTATGGGGGTTGCATAGACAAAAGAAAAAGCAAACAAGAGTAGGAAACTACTTAAAGACCATCTTCCTTCTTGTGCATGGCCACATTTTGGTATAAACTGAATTCTTTTTTGTGAAGTATTTGTACCTTTGCTTTCCAAGGTTGAACAGATTTTTTTTTTGTTTTTTTTTCAGAACATGGAGATTACCATATGGAAACACCTGGCAACAATGAAATAAAAATACATCATTGCTAGTGGGAAAATAGCATGGAAAAAATCCCATTAGATTCCTTATATTTTGCTACCTTTTTCATAAATGTTTATAACATAATAATCTTGCAGCACATTTTTTTTTCTTCAACATTTCATGGTCCATGTAAGCCTGAGGCAGAAGACTATTTTGGGAAAGCAGAAACTTTAAAGAAATATTTCAACTTATTAGGTCACAAACTTATATTTGGATTTCAAAAACAATTTGCCTGGTCTCTCACCTCTACAACTGAAAGTTTATTTTCATGAAATGACTGACAGGGAGTCAACCCCAGGTATGTCTAACTCCAAAGCTTGATGTATTTCCCACTGCATTCTCTTGAGGAGTACTTGCTGGATGCACAATCTCAGGCCTATAGTGTATAGAATGGTTAAGTGCACGGGTTCTGCCTGACTTCCTCTTCCCTACCATCAGCCCTGTCACCTCAGGGAAATCATCCAATCTCTCCATGCCTCAGTGACCAGGGGAGAGACCCACCTAACATGTTTACTGTGAAGATTCAAGGAAGATAGTACATAGAACAATACCTGCTGCATGATAAGCATTCAATAAAGGCTGGCAATTTTTATATACTTTAATAAACTTTCATTAAAATGAATGACATAGTGGGATTGTACTGGTTGTGACAATTCAATCAAGTCAGGCAAAGATAAAACTAACAGTGGCTCTCAAATCCTAGGGTTCACTCACTAGAAGTCTTGTTAAAACAGACTGCTGAGCCCTACCCCCACAATTCCTGGTTAGGTGGTCTGGGTAGGGGTCAGAGAATTTGAAATTCTAACAAGCTCCCATGTAATGCTGGTACTGCTGAGCAGGACACCACACTGAGAACCACCTGTGCTATGCTATTTCTAATAGAATACTTCACCTGAGCTTGAGGCTGTACTGGGCTTGGAGATATGCCCTATGTTTTGAGTCTTGGGCTATTAAACCCATTTAACCCCTCTGACCTTAGTCTGTATAATGTAAATGATATCTTCCAATCGAAAAGGTGTTTGAGGATTAAAATATGAAAGAATTTATAAAACTACTTATAAAACTTTCATATATACAAATATTTGCTCAGGTACTCATAAGACAGGAAACACAGGAGATCATAAAATTTATGCTTTTCTTACTATGCCTGAGATTCTGTTTTCTAAGAACACAATTGTTATTTATGTTCTACTAAACTCATTTCATTATATTAAACTTGGATTCAGCTAAAATTTCTTAAATCAAGAGTTTCAAATATGTTGGTTCATTATGAATAAAGCCGAAATTTAGGGAGAGATCATACTTCTGTAGTTAGGGAATTAGGAGAATTGTAACTCCATATTTTGCATAATTTAACTGAATGCCAAAAGTTTAGATTTCTATGTTATTTTGCACTTTCACAAGAACTTTCAACTCATTATATAATTTTCATTTTACAAAAACATTTTCTAAGTTACTTATTAGTTTCATGATTGATTTAAATGATACATTACATATGATGGGTTTAACTGATGTCTGTACTTTGTAGGTATTATATTACTGGTATAAAGTATGCATTGAATTGTCCTTTTATGCTTTGCTAACAAAACAGTGAAACTTTTAAGATGTGGCTTTTCTAAAATATCTAGAAAACTGGAGTAGAGGATGAGACAGGTTTCCTTAATTGAATAGTTGTAAACTTTCTTGGTTGCTTTATATATTTGCCTTCAGAAAATGGGACTTAAATGAGCATTAGTAATGATAACTTTAAAAGTTACCCCAAACTATCTCCTAGTGATTATTTTTCAACTACAGCTCCCAGTAAAACACCAAAAATATAACTTTAAAAAATCAACGAAGCCCTGATCTTTCCCTAAATAAAGAAGTTCTGTTTAATTACTTTCAAATGACAAAACAAGAGCAAGTTATCTCTATTATATCCTTATAAGTCTCCAGTGAGTTAATTAGAAAATTCTGTTTTTGTTTAAGATATTTCAGCGGGAGAGAAAACAATTAAAGAGTTTATAGCACTACAGAGTGCAATTAAAACAAAAAGCATTCACATGGTAGCTGATTTCTTTTGCAAATACCTTTTACTGAATATGTGGGATAGAAACATAATGTAGCATGTCCTGAAAATGGGTGTAGGCTATAATTTTATTTTTATCATTCACATATGGGTAGGAAAAGAAGATGAAACACTTTTTTCTAGAGACAAAGGATGACTTCATAATTTATTAATTTCTTTCCTGAGGATCTTTAAAATATTTAGTATTTTATACAGCTTCCTCATGCATCTATAACTATATGTTTTTTATTTTTGTCAACGGAAATAACAACTGGTACAGTGAAGCAGAGGAAGAGTAAACAGCCTGTTGCATAGAGAGTTAGTGACAATCAGTGGCCTGATTCTTAGGTATTCCCTCTGCTTAATTGTCCTTTGTATAGATATCAAGTAACTATCAAAGCTCTAGTCTGGGTCTACATGGGATTGGACGAACTCTTTCCTATAGTTACTTTTATCCATCACTTCTATGTGGCCTTGGTTTTGGTGCTGAGTGGCAGCAGGGTGAGCCATTCCTTGATTGAATGGCTTATACCAAAAATAAACCTTTTTTTGAGGATAACCTGCTTCAGAATTCCATTGTATGATGTATTTTGCAATACAGAACCAATGTCTAATTTTTTATTAGGGCCAATATTAACAGGGATAATAGTCTTAAAAATTATTGATCTTTTAAATGTCACAGTGATAAGATTTTATATATAAAATATTTCTAGCCAACGAAGCTTTTGCCATCTTTATTCTCCATCTTAATAGACTAGATGACTATTACCTTTCTATTCTTTTACCATACACTGTTACTCACGTCAGGTCCCCAAATAAATATTACTTTCATATTATCTTTCTCCTCATGCTGTGATATAATTTATTTCTGTCTCCTACCAGTGACTTTGGAACTTTATAAAACATTTGAGAGAGCTTCCATGAGGATAGGGACAGATATATTTCGTTTAGTATTTTATCTCCAGCATTGTTTCTTAACCCTATAGGATCTAATGTTCCTTTTCATAAAAAAGCCTTTTATATGTAAGTGAAATTCATAAAATATAGCCTATCTATGCACATAATTTCAAAAAAAATCAATATAATGTACTTACCCTAACTGCATTACAAAAGAGGAATATAGAAAAATAATTTGTAGTGTAATGACTGTACACATGATGCTTGCATGTGACTATCCTAGAAGACATTTTTATGAACGAGTCAGATACTTGCTTCTACTTTTAATGAATAAGGTCAGTGTGAGCAAAATAACATGATCAGAAGCCATTCTGTGCAAGAAAAGGAACATGTAGTAGACATCTAAAGGGAAACCAGAATAAAAATTATTTAAGATATATAATAACGACCATTCTCACATATTATAAGGGAAAGAAGAAAATAACCTTTATTGAAATAAAGAGAACACGACAAGGCAAATTACACAGGTTGGAGTACAGAACATGAAGAAGTGACACAAACAGGGAAGGATAGTCTCACAATTGAGTGTTTCTCATAGATAAGAGTATTGTCAAAATACTTTCCTATTAGGACTAGACAGTGTTGAAATACCACAGAGAACATTTATCCTGTCTGAGAGTTGATAACATGCTGAGGCAAGCATTCATTTGCCAGTACTTCAAAAGGACAGGGAGAGCACATTCCTCCACCTGAAATGGGAAATCGAGGTTGATCTGGAAAAATAAACAGTCACAAAACTGCCTTCATAGAAGCTGGGTGGTAGACCGGGTAAGTAGTGGAAGAGTAATATTTAAAAAGCAACAGGTTGCCATGTGCGGTGGCTCACACCTTTAATCTCAGTGGCTTGGGAGGCCGAGGCAGGAGGAATTCTAGTTCAAAGACAGCCTTAGCAAAAGAGAGGTACTAAGCAACTCAGTGAGACCCTGTCTCTAAATAAAATACAAAATAGGGCTGAGGATGTGGCTCAGTGGTTGAGTGCCCCTGAGTTCAATCCCCAGTTAACAACCCCTCCCCACCCCCACCCCCCTGCCAAAAACAAAAGCAACAGGTCACCACCAATTAAATAAATAATTATATCATTGTCACAACATAAATTTCATGTGGTTGTACCCCTGATATCTTAAAGTAATATGAAATATTGACAAAAAACTTGCTTAATTAAATCCAATGAGATGAGATCCCTGTGTCTTGCTTCTCTGCTAATTTAATAATTATTTCAAAGGAGTTTCACATTTACTTATATTTCTGATTTGTTTTGTGGCTTTTGAGGTAATTCTATTGTACCAACACTATTTTAAACTGAATATGTGATTAGAAGTCCTACAATACAGGAATAGTCAAGAGGTAACAACTCAGTTATTCAATGATTTTGAGAGAATATATTTATTCCATTTAAATTTCCTGTACAAATTATTAGGTTTATGCAGAACTTCTTATAAAATCTTTCAGTATAATCATGAATTCAAGTATTATTGATTTATATTTGGTGTGTTGGGGCAGTCAGAAATCAAATAGGATGTGGGAGAATTCTCTCTACACTGGGTTATGTGATATTGCAGTATAGTTTACTACATGTCAGTCATAAACCAAAGATGCCCCCACAGATTTCCTAAACGTGGTTACTGCCACAATCACCATATTTAAGCACCATTTCTCTATATGCCAAAATAGTTTCAAGATATTTTACAGTTTGAGCTCACTCATTGAATGTTAGTCATTAAGGGGCAATGTAAAGAAAAGATCTTGTTCCCCTTGACATGGATAATGGTCTAGCTAAATTGTAAAGTCTGAAAATGTCATTTCCTTCCTTACATCTTTTCCTTGGCTTATCCATTTATACATAACATGTGGGATTCCTGCAACAAGAATTCTTTCCATCTTTCCAAGCTTTCTCCAAATGCTTTCCATCATTTATCTCCTCCTGAATCAATCAATCAACAAGTTCATGAAAAAATGCTCACCATCTCTAGCAGTCAGAGAAATGCAAATCAAAACCACCCTAAGATACCATCTCACTCCAGTAAGATTGGCAGCCATTATGAAGTCAAACAACAATAAGTGTTGGCGGGGATGTGGGGAAAAGGGTACACTTGTACACTGCTGGTGGGGCTGCAAAATGGTGAGGCCAATTTTGAAAGCAGTATGGAGATTCCTGGGAAAGCTGGGAATGGATCCACCATTTGACCCAGCTATCACACTTCTCGGACTATTCCCTGAGGACCTTAAAAGAGCACACTATAGGGATAGGGCTGCATCAATGATTATAGCGGCACAATTCACAATAGCTAGACTGTGGAACCAACCTAGATGCCCCTCAATAGATGAATGGATAAAAAAATGTGGCATCTATACACAATGGAGTATTATGCAACACTAAGAAATGACAAAATCATAGAATTTGCAGGGAAATGGATGGCATTAGAGCAGATCATGCTAAGCGAAGCTAGCCAAGCCCTAAAAAACAAATGCCAAATGTCTGCTTTGATATAAAGAGAGCAACTAAGAACAGAACAGGAAGGAAGAGCATGAGGAAAAGACTACAGTAAACAAAGATGAATGGGGGGAGAGAAAGGGAGAGAGAAGGGAAAGCATATGGAAATGGTAGGAGACCTTCAATGACACATAAAATTATAAGAGGTTATGAGGGGCAAGGGGGAGGGAAAAAAAGGGAGAGAATTGAACAACAGCAGGGGAGGTAGAGAGGGAAGATGGGAGGGGAGGAAAGGGGAGGGGGGATAGTAGGGGATAGGAAAGGTAGCAGAATACAACAGTCACTAATATGGCATTTTGTAAAAATGTGAATATGTAACAGATGTGATTCTGCAATCTGTATTTGGGGTGAAAATGGGAGTTCAAAACCCAATTTGAGTCAAATGTATGAAAGATGATATATCATGAGCTACGTAATGTTTTAAATAATCAATAAAAAAATGAATTCTCTGAAGCATCCTGGTAGCCTATTAGAGGGAGTCAATCTTTACAAGTTAATCAGCAGCCATTTGACACTATAATCAGAAATACATCCATTAATACTTGGTTTACTTACAGAACTTTAAGACTGTAAAGGCCAGTGAATGCTCCCTTGGGAATGTATGTCAGAGCGTTTCCGGCAAGACGTCTGTGGGTTTCAATGGAGAGGAAAAAGAGTGAGCAGAACTCTCTTCATGTGGAATTCATTTAGTTGTTAAAAAATGCAGTACAGCTATGTTCAAACCACAAATGCCAAAACAACTCTAAAGAACCTTGTTTTTTTTTTATATATGGTAAGAAATTTCTATAAATTTTAAATCCAAATATTGGCAGAAGGGCCTAAGGAAAAAATGTAATACATTATCTATTTTACAATAAATCATTTAATAGCTTACAGTATGCATATGTATACATATATTTGTATGCATCTTTCCTTTAAAAAATTTCAAACCAAAGTTATTATCATATAATAATTTTCAAAAACTTATAATGTTAAAATATGACCATCACATAATTTTTACTATTCTTTATAATGGTGAATAAAATAGTCAAACATAAGACTATTTCAGTTGCAATTATACCACATAATACCCAACTTTCTTATTAAGCTTGTAAAATATGAATGCATACCCTCACAATCAATTTTTTTCTAAACCTCCAGAAATTAATTTAATTTAACATATTTTAATTGAGCAATGCCTTACAAAATTATAACAAAGAGTTTAGAATGGAAGACATTAACACATTAACGTGGGTTTATTTAATGGAAAGTTTTGCCATTCACTGAAAACATTTTAAAAGCTTGCGTTATGATACTTTTCTAAGTGGAAAACAGTCCAGGTAGGAAAATACACAAAAAGTTCAATAAGGCATGTAGCTCAAGCATCTGGTTCAGTACTTACTCAACATCTCAGAGTCATATCCTGGGATGTTAGACTGTCCCACAAAACAAGAGAACAACCATGTGACTCAGAGGAGCACAAAATATTTTAAGAAATGGATAACATCCTAGGATGGTGGTTAGAAATGAAAATCAAGACACCCCAGGCTTTTATGATGGAAATGGGGGATGGGGATAAGGGTAGAGTTGGTCCATTTGACTAGTGCTTTTTTATGAAGGGCCTAAAGGCCTCAAATGTATACTTTAAAAAAAAATTCATTCATTCATTCTTTCTTTGTTTCTCTCTCTCTCTTGCTCTCACTTACTCTCTTTCTTTCCCAGTACTAGAGACTGAATCCAGGGTGCTCTACCACTGAACTACACCCCCAGCTCTTCCTTTATTTTTTATTTTGAGACAGGGTCTCATTAAGTTGATCAAACAGACCTTGAACTTATGATCCTCCTGCCTCAGCCTCCCATATACTTTTGATATTATCTTCAAAGCGTAGATAATTCAGTTGCCAAGATTCACTGACTTGACTGAAGTAAGCCATCCTCTCTACAGCCACTATAAAAGACTGACCATAAGTGAATATTTAAATAAATGCTTTAATTATCTCATGAGTAGAACCTCTGCAAAGCATTAGTATTAAAAGCATTAATTGCTCAATTCAAATTAAACTAACATTGTATCTACCATGATTATGTAATCCTGATTTTTTAAAAAAATCAATAGCATGAGAAAGGACTTAGATCTCTCTGAGAAGTTCTGCCTATCTTGCATCTTCAGCACTGTTACTTTGTGCGTTAAGTTATTAATATTTCTGCACTTGATTTTCTTCCTAATTACATGAAATGTAAGATGGCTTCTTAGGTCCCTCCACAGCTCCCCTACCTTCTTGTGGTTATTTGTGTTTGTGCCTGGTTTTCCTTCCCTTAACAGAGACAATCTCTTAGAAAGTTTAGAGAGCTCTTATACCGTATTCCTCCTGCCCTGCTCATGATATGTAAAGAATTTTTTTCAAAGAAAAAATTTAGGGGCTCAGTATAGAATTAAGAATAAAAACATAGAGTCTCCTCTATGTCAAAGAGAATACCTTGTCAGAAGTATTGTTTTCTACAACTTTTGTTTCCAACTATATTTGTGAGAATGGATTGTGGGGAAGAAATTTGCTTCTTCCTGTCCATGGTCAGATCGTCGGAGAGCTACTAGTCTAACCATGGCAGGCATTCAATAAATATATGTCAATAACTCATCATTCAGCTTAATATTGACTAAGGTGATTTCAGTAGTGTTTTAGTTATTTATTTTTTATTTCCTACAAAGTTGTCTTATAAGAAAACACGCTGACCTCCTATCAGTTCTATCCCTGTTCTGTCTCTCCCTACTCCCACTCACTCTATATTCACTGATGGTCTTTATATGGCCTAATCTGATCTTACTGCTACCCCCATTCAAAAACCCTTTAGCCATTTCCATGACAGAATAAAAGAAATGGAAAGAAGTCCTCAGCTTCTTTCTCCACAACTCCCTTTATGCTAGAGCTGAATCAGATCTTGAGCTCTTCTTAGAACGCCACTCTTTCCCATCTAGCTCTTTGCTCCATCCAAAATGTGCTCCTTCCCATCCCTCAAGACAACCTCATTTCTGAGGAATTCAATCCCTTGACTTTGAACACCTTTGGTAGTGCTTTGTGCCTGGATTATGGATTTTATAGTCTACCTTGTGTTATGGTATGTGGCTGTCTTGTAACACATAAAACACAGGGATTGTCTTTGTATCTATTATAGAGCCTTGAACAGCATCTGAAACATAGTAGATTGCCTCATAGTACTCAACTAATCATTATCCCCCAGTGTCCTTCTTCCTCTTCTTCTAGAATAATTTTCTGTTCCCAGTGTTTTAGCTGAGTACATGGCCACCCAGCCAGATTCTTAGTTTCGGGTCTATATTGCACTAGAACATGGTTACTTAACTAAGTTTGAGTCTGATCAAAAGCACTATGTGAAGTTTATGTGTCACCTCCTTAAAAGGAAGCTATTTTCCTCCAATATCCTTTATTCCCCCTTTCTTGCAGATGTGATACAGGCGAGACAGCCTCAGCGTGTGGAGATCATTTCATGGAAGGCAAAAGAACAACAAAAAATTCGCCAGTCACCTGGGCCCCTGGATGACTTTGTGAAACCAAATTGCCCCGTAGCCCTGCAGTCTGTTTTGGATGAATAGCTGAATCAGTATGGGTTCCTGTTATCTTCTGCAAACAAGTTGATGACTGAAGGATTACTGAACTGGCAAGGCTGTATCACACCTGCCTAGATACTGGCCTCAAGGAATCATGTTTGCAAAGCTGCTCCAATCTTCAGCATTCACTGTCTTTGCTTTATGTTCCTTTCATCTGTGCACTGTTAGCTGGCAGTTGACACACCTGGACTGTCACAGGCAGTGCATGCTGCTGTTTCCTAACAGCCACTCTAAGTAGGGAAGAAATGTATTTAATCATTTGTTCATGCTCTCTTTTTCTATGCTACATGCATTTCTGGAGGGTCTGCTCTGTGCTACCACTGCTTAGGGGTCAGTGATAAAGCAGTGAAATCCAGACTGCCAAAGTCCTGATCTCATGGAGTTTGCAGCCTAATGTGGGGAGAAAGTCATGAAATAAAAAGATAAATGGATAATAAAACATGAGAAATGTTCCAAATTAAGAAAAAATCAAGGTAGCCAGGCATGGTGGCACATGCCTGTAATCCCAGTGGCTTTGTAGGCTGAGGCAGGAGAATTGCAAATTTGGGGCCAGCCTCAAAAACTTAGCAAGGCCCTAGGAAATTCAGAGGGACCCTGTCTCAAAAAAAAAAAAAAAAAAAAAAAAAAAAAAAAAAAAAAGAGAAAAGAATAAAAAATAAAAGATCTGGGGATGTACTGGGGATGTAACTCAGTAGTAAAGCATCCCTGGGTCAATCCCTAGTACCAAAAGGGGAAAAAAAATCAAGGCAAAGGTTTAGGAATTGATGATTGTGGTCATTTCAAGCAAGATGGGAAACATCTCTGCTAAGAGTTTATTTCAACAGAAGTCTGAGCCACTCAGGTGGATATAAAGAGAACAGTAGAACAAAAACCCTGAGGTGGAGTGTGCCTGGCGTCGTCAGGAACCAGTAAGGAGGCTAGCATGGCTGCTGTGGATGGCCAAGGAGGAGGATGGCAGGAGGGAAGGTCAGAGAGGTGTCCAGGGCCACTCTATGCAAGACTTTGGGGACCCCAACAAGGACTTCAAGCCAGAAAGCAATGAGATCTGTTTTGCAAATGCCCTTCTGGTGGAACCCTTTAAAGGGAACATTAGACTATGGGGACAAGAGTGGAAACATACGACCAAGTAACTAGAGTATTCAGACAGGAGATCTTGGTGTAGGGCAGCAGTGGTAGAGGTCGTGAGAAGTGTCAGAATTTGGTATAGAAGAAAAATCTGACCTGATACATCACTTGGTTCAAGGTGAATGTATGCAGTCAAAATCAAAACAAACAAAAAGAGCAACATTCTATACTTATGAGCATATTAGGCACAACCCACATGCATTTGATTAGATGTCCAAAGTAGCATATGTAATACCTCGGGGGATGCACTTCGTAGGACACAGCAGAGTTGTTTACTGAATTAAAACAGACTAGAATTAGTTAAAAGATAGCTTCACTAATCATACTAAACTGATTAGTAACTGTTATATCAGTCAAAATATTCTAACTATCCTGTTCATGGTCATGTCTTCAGCAGTACAGTTTTGAATTCCAGAACATAGACTTCCAATAGATTCTTCTCTATTTTTTTTTTCCCTTTCCCTGTGGTGCTGGGGATTGAGCCCAGGGCTTTGTGCATGCAAGGCAAGCACTCAACCAGCTGAGCTATATCCCCAGCCCACTTCTTGATTCTTACTGCCACTATAGTGTCATTGTGTAACATGATGGTTTTTGAGACATTGGCTTTGGAAATGAAAAGGAGAAAAATAAAAACTTTTTACACATTCATTTAAGTTATTTTAAATTATTGTTTAGGCAAATATTCCTCTGTTACATTTTCTGAAATTCCACAATTTTTTTTTCCTGGGTAGGGATTTTAACTGTCTCTGAGTGTGTATTCAGAACAAATCTGTGGGACCACTGACCTTGTTATCTGTCCTAAAGCTAAATAAATAAATAAATAATTGATATGCTACTAACTGTTTGCTGGGCTGGTGGCAGACTGTTTCATGGACAAAAATAACAATGGAAGGAAATCATTCCTTTCATTTCTTTACCATCTGAAGTGGTTTTAGTACTTTTAAAACTGAAACACTGGGGCTGGGTTTGTGGCTCAGCGATAGAGCACTTGCCTAGCACGCATGAGGTGCTGGGTTCGAGCCTCAGCACCACATAAAAATAAATAAATAAATAAATAAAGATTTGAAAAAAAAACCACTGAAATACATACAACTTTATAAGTAAAAAAGCCCTACACTTTCAAATGTGTACCTAGTACATAAATAATAAGAACCACACACACATCTTTCCCTTCTGTGATGATTTGACTAACAGATCTCCAAGTAAATGCTTTGTAATCCTAGAGACCCCACATGCTATTTGGCTGAGAGTTTTTCTTTTTTAATATTCTGTTTCTAAAATTATTATTTCATGGAAATATCTCTTTTGTTATCTTCATTTCTACAATAATATTTAATAAGAAAATTTATGCATACTTTATGATATTTTAAATGTTTTTATCCTGAAAGATACTGTTCCACATGAGAGACTCATTTTGTCCCAGTGTTCTTAGTTTTACTGACTTAATTGACATAAAAAGAGAAAAATAAATCATTACATTACAAAAGACAGTTGACATAATTCTTCTTCCAATAAATTACATAAATAGATGTTTTGGTGCTGTAATAACCAATTAAACATGAATTTACAAGTTTCTTTGAATTGTTAAAGTATATATATAAATGTATATATGTATATGTGTGTGTATATATATATACACACACACACATACATAATATGTGTATATATAAGCTTATATATAAAATGGAAGTCTAATTTTTCCTCCCTGACATGGATGGGCCTGGAGAGAGAGGAAGAAGTGTATAATATGTAAGGTGAGTTCTGGGGATGGAAGGGAGCATTTGACCCTCCTCTCCATGTAGGACTCTTGGGAAATTCCCGAGCAGAGAATCACTGTTCAACATGGGCCCCTTCAGGTAAGTATCATTTTCAAAGCTAAGTGTGAGGGCTTCCTGGGTTGATTCTTACATGAACCTCTTAACTTCTAATTTAGTTATTTTTTTTCCTTTCCCTTTTTGGCTTTCTTTCTTTTCAGCATTAACTTGCTGTGAGACTACACAAACCACTTAATTTCCCTGGGCCTCACTTCCCTTATTGTAGAGCGCTCACCTAGCACTTGCAAGGCCCTGGGTTCAATCCTCAGCACCACATAAAAATAAATAAAAAAATAAAGTTATTGCGTACAACTACACTTAAAAAAAGCACTTTTCCATACTTTAAATTGGGGGTTATTATTGTCCACATTTTATAGATGAGGATATCAAAGTGCAGAAAAATTTTATATAAAGTGGAAAACATTGTGTCTTTCCTGATTTCATTTAAACACAGCCTGGGCTTTTCTTATAAAACACAGAAAGTGTGCAATAGTAGTACTGCTACTTAATCAGAGCAGACTAAACTTAAATAAGATGATGCTTATGATTTAAAAGGAAGGCACTGCAGACACCTTAGAAAACTCATACTGGCTCCTGGAAATTATTGCTTTATTTTCTGATTTTTACAAAATACATGAGACCTAGAAGACACACAATCTACAAATGCCAAATTAACTTTTTATAGAAATTGGATGAGGGCTGACATCAGGCTTAAGTATTATGCTCCCCTCCCACCTTTTTATTTCATTCTGGTGATCTGGATGATTCTTGTCTATTTCTAGTTTTCTGGTACAATTTTCCTTTGTGATTTTCCAGTACTGATTTTGGTAGCTGTTATAATTTCAGAATTTTTCACTTTTCTGAGTTTATAATTCACTTGAATAATTGCTGCTAAACTATCATTTAAATGTGAAATTTCTGCAAAATCTTTTATTCCTTATGAGTGTCAAAATATTCTCATTTTGAAACAAATATCATTCTAAAATAAAGTTAATGAAAACTATGATAATAGTATAATCACTGACTTTCAAAAGACAAATGAGTTGGGCTGGGGTTGTGGCTCAGTGGTAGAGTGCTTGCCTAGCATGTATGAGGCCCCAGGTTTGATTTTCAGCACTGTATATAAATTAATAAAATGAAAATAGATTGACAACTAAAAAATATTAAAGAGAAAAAATTAAAATAAAAGACAAATGAGGGTAGCCTGAGTTAAAAGGATCATGACATCCCTTCAGCTGTTTGTCTTCCCTTGGAGAGCAAATGTCTTTCCTAGTAAGCCTTGATAATTTGTGATTTTCAAAAACTGGAATTTACTCCTCCCACTTCAATAAGTTAATCATTTGCAATTGGGTAAATCCAGCCCCCAAACTTTCTTTCTTAAGCTATATATTCATGAACTCAGCATTTTGCTTCTGTTATTAGTTAGGATGAGAATATTCGAATTTCAAGGTTCAAAGGCTAAGAATTGTGGAGGGCTATAACCATTGAACTGAATAAGTGAACTTTTTTTAGGGTACCTGGGAGATCCTGTAGTGGGCACAAAGACCTGTGATTTCTTAACTACAGACAAATGAAGTTCAATTTCAGCTCATTTGTGAGTTTCCCCTTAATCACCTTAGTCCACAGTAAGTGTTCCTATAAGATATATTCTATGCCACGCTTCCTGCAGAGGTTCTTTTTCTACCCTTTACTGTGTATTTATCTGATCAGATGATAGACTCCTTAGGTCAAGAATCTTGACTTTGTCTCCAAAGACAGCTGACCATAGTGCTGCAGTTTCTTTGGGTCTAGCATAACTATTCCAAGTTGGTTAGTCATTACATAACCAGATTAGAAACAGATGAATAATATTTCTTCTTTATTCTATATCAAATTTAGATCCAGAAATTTCTTTTAACATGTTCAATAAGCCATGTACAGTGCTTTGGGAGCACATAAATAGTAGCTACCATTTATTAATTTTTACAGATGGCAAAGTGTGCCTAAGAGAAGTTGTTTGCTCACATTTATATAGAAAAGTTCACACAGGAGAATTTAGTTCAAGCATAGCATTTCATCTTCAAAACTTGGATCTTAAACCATCATTTTGGTTAAAAGCAGGTTGGTCTGGGCAAGAGTGACCAACCTAAACAGGAAAAATACAAGCACATGATAGCTACATCACTGGAGGTGTCACTGGCTATAAGAATCCATTGCTTTTTGTTTAAACTCCCACAATGCCTACCAGATCCAGTACAGTCTTACACCCTTACCACAATGACACTCCCATCGCAATGACTGGTCTTCTCTCTTTCTTCCTCTCTTGCCGTCTCTTAGTTTTCATCTTCCAAATGTAGTTCCTGAAGTTTCATCCTCACATTATTTTTTTTTCTCCCTGTCTACTGGTGCTCAAAATTTTAGTGTCCTCACCTCTGGAGTCTAAACTTCCCAGCTCTCCAGCTCCCAAACCCAATCTAGAGAATCAGAATTCCTGGGGGATAGATTTGGGAATCTGCATTTTTAGTAAGCAGTGCTGGTTATTTTAACAAAAGCAGATCCTCTCTCTTTATTCAGCGCCTTTAACCATTACCTCTTTGTAAACTACTTCCCAATCATTATTTTCTTTTTTTTTAAAGAGAGAGTGAGAGAGGAGAGAGAGAGAGAGAGAGAATTTTTTAGTTCTCGGCAGACACAACATCTTTGTTGGTATGTGGTGCTGAGGATCGAACCCGGGCCGCACGCATGCCAGGCGAGCGCGCTACCGCTTGAGCCACATCCCCAGCACCCAATCATTATTTTCTAGAACATATTTTTTAGGCTCCAGACTTCCATTCCAATGACTTTACTGACATTCTCATTTGGATGTCCTGCTGGCACTCTACATGAAGTAAGTCTAGAAGCAGACATCCTCTTATCTTTAAAACCAGTTATTCTTGAATTCCCTGCCTCTGTGCTTCACCCGTCACCTGGCACCTAATATTGTGACCTTATTCAGAGTCTTCTGGACCTCTTCTTTAGTCCCTACATTCAATTAACTGATGAGTCTCTTTCTTTGCTTTGATGTTTCCATATATTACAGTGGTTCTCAGCTCATACGTAGGGCTTTTAAAAAATGATGTTTGGGTCCCCACTGATACCCTTCAAATTAGAATATCTGGGGATAAGCTCGTCTTTACTAGTTTAAAACAGTATTCTAGGTGATTGTGATTTGAAAATGGAAAACTTAGAAATAATTCTCACAGTTTAAAATTTACAAGATCACTTGGAAAACCTTTGTGGTATCTGTTCCTAGAGACAATGATTCATTCATTGATTGTTGGGAGAATTAGGAGACGTGATTTTAACAGTTATACATATGAGACAACAGAATCTGAACTAGGTGGTGATGAAATAAAATGAACAAATGGGCGAGAAAATTGTAGAATCATGAGCTTTAGGACTTGGAAATTGGTTAGAGGTAGGGGGCAAGAGAGAAAGAATGGAGTTACAGACGTGGCATAATAACAACGCTGGTGGCAATTAGGAAACACAGGAGAGGAAGCTTGTCAGCGATGTGGTGCATGAATTAATCTGTGTCTGCACAAGTTGGGTTTTAAAGTATTGGTGGGACAGTAGATGGAGGTGTCCCTTAAGAAGTTGGGGATTCCCAAAGTGTGGATGCTGAACTAGCAGTGTTGGTATCACCTGGCAATTTCCTATAAATACAATTTCTTGATGTTCTTCTCCCAACCGCCAACCAGCTGAAGAAACTTGGTGTGGCTTAGCAAAGTGTGGTTTAGCAAATACTCCAGGTAATTTGGATGTCACTAATTTTCAAGAACAATTGGCCTAGATTAGTGGTACTCAAAATTTTCCATGCACTGCAATCACTTGTTAAAGGCAGTTTCCTAGGCTAAATCCCTAGAGTTTTCAATTTCCTAGGTTGGGATGGAGCACATGAATTTATATTTCTAACAAGCACAGATAAAGAATAAATTTAGATGAAGGATAAACAACAAGATGGTGCTGATGCTGCTGCTTTTATTAAAAGCTCTATATGCTGTTCTTAATGATGCCACATTTTAAGAACCACTGGTCTAGCAATCAAAAACAAAAGAGAGCTGGACTGAAAACATGGATTTGGGAGTCATCTATACAGGAAACATAGTCTTCGGTTTCTTCTCAATGATGACAGCCTTCTAATGAGTCTCTGCTTCTATAATTCTGTAATTCTCTAATCTATTTTGTATGCAGAAATCAGAGGAATCTTTAATATCATAACTCATATTGTTTCACTATTGCCTATATTCACCGCCCCCTCCCCCCTTCCGCTCATTGTACTGAATACATAACCGGATTGGCCCTACATGATCTGATCTTAGTTTAGAAATGTCATCTTCCTAGAGTGAGGTTTTCCCCGTCTTGGCCATTCCTCTTTATTCTTTGTCTAAATCATGTTTGTGTTCTTCACTACTTGTGTGTCACAATTAGTAAATATCTTATGTGCTTTTCATTGCTGATTATCTGACTCTACATTCAATTTTAAGTTCCTCAAAGGCAAGAGCTTGCTAAATGACCCACAGCAAGTTCTATTCATTCTTACGTTCCCAGTAGTACAATAAATGCATGTTGAATGGAGGAAGTAAAAAGAACTAAGAAAGGAGACAATAAAATGAAGTGAAGAAATTTGGGGAATGTCTACATTTTATAGGAATCCGGGAGAATGGAATGCCAAAGGGAAAAAGAAGATGAGGCAGAGAGGTAGGGTACTTTCAAAATAGGGTCCTGTCAACACAAGATATATATACACACACACACACACACACACACAATAACAGCTATCTAAATGCGTATGTCTAGTTGTATGGATAGACATGGAAGAGAACCAAAATCATTGCCATGAGTTTTAAGGAAGCAGCATTTATAATCAATTGCCAGAATTATGAGAACAGGAAACTAATCACTGTGACAAGCCCAATGAAGATCATTCATGGGCATGGAGGTGTTTTGGCTTTACAAATACAATCAATATGTGCATTATCATTTCCCAAAGTTCTTCATCATCATTTCACTTGATCCGCAGGAAAAACAAAACAAAACAAAACTCAAAAGACAGGCAGGACAGCTCTCACCATTTTCAGTAACATGGCGAGGAAGTACAAGCAGCAAGCACAGATTATACTTTCAGGAAGTTTGCTAGTGTCTCTCATTAGAAATTTCATCTGTAATAATAGATATCTGCTATTTATATAGAGATTCCTCAAGGCCAACCATAATATGAGCAAACAGTTCCAGGGAACAATAACTTAAAAACAGACCTCCCTAGAGCATCTCATGTTTCTTTTCTAAATCGAGTATTTGATTCCAATAGCATTAAAATCTGGGAAGACTTTAAAATGCTACTCGGAAATAAAAGCCTTTAACTTAGACTATTTTAAAAATGGAAACAACTGAGTCCTCCCTAATTTAATGAGACTACTAATCTAAGTTTACTGTTATTTGTAGATGCTAGCGATAAGTACCATTTGCCATTAGCTCTTAACATGTAAACCACACTCTTAGGGCCAAATGTAAGATCTTTTATTTGTCCACGAAGCATGAATATGACGTCCTTAGCAGAACTGAACCTAAAGAGCTGGGAGAGGTATTGGCAGAGAGAAATGCAATGCTTGTTCAGGTTGTGAAAATTTGGTAAAGAACTATCTGCAAACATTAGCTATGGTCATTAGAGATCAGAGCTGGAAATAGCTTTTCCTTCACAGGTCCCAGATTTCTGGGATTCCTGCAAAATTAGGTTCATGAAACAGGAAGAGGTTAGAATCTTCTTAAAAGTGTTTTCATTTTATGAATACAACAATATGTAGATTATAGTTTACCAAAGTTCTTTCAACATCATTTCATTTGATCCTCAGAAACAGCCTCAAAGATAGGCAGAGAGGCTCTCACTGTTATTCTCCAAGGCCCAGGGAGGTTGAAGGCATTACCAGCTAGTGAGTGGCAGGGCCAGGATAGGAAATTCTGGGTTTTGGCTCTAGATGCTGCACTCTTCTCTCAGGCGCAGCCCAGTCTCCCTACATTTAGATTTTCTCTCTCTCTCTCTCTCTCTCTCTCTTTTTCAAAAGCAAAGACTCTCCTCTTAGTCCTAGTACATCGTCACCAGTAAAATGATTGGCCTATGCACACCTGGTCACTTTGCAGAATCATAAAACAATAAATAGCAAATAACAAGCAAGACCCGAAAACTTGTGGCCCAGGCAGCAATTACTCTAGAATGTAATTTAATTTAGAATGCACACTAGAAAGAGAGGTGGCGGGGGGCATTTACTGTGATGGCTTTTATTCTTCTTAAATATTTGCTCCAGATAGCCACTTTATCCAGTTACATGTTGTTTTAAACATTAACTCTGTATCTCCAGAGCTTTGAACTATGGCACCTTTGTTAGGCTTTCATGATAGATGAGGGGCAAAGCATGGCTGTCTACACAGTTTATAACACAGTTAAATGAAGAAAATTAGAGAAATGATACACTGGGTTATTAGAGCTAAGGGAAAGGGTGGTAACTTGGTTTTATCGATACTGATTTTTAAAGGCTGAATTTTCCAGTTGTGTTTTCTTAAGATAATTGACAGTATCAGTAGCAGTTTCCTATTTGATGCATAAAGTGATAAAACATAACATGAGCTGAATAAACCAAATGACTTTATACTTTTTTTGGTAATTTTAAGACTTTACAATTTCAAACAGTTTCCTAATTATGTCATAAAAGGCACACATATCACACCCTGACAAGTATCTAAGCATCTATATCTGGCTTTCTGGATGTTAGTTCAAGTAAAATACCACATAAATATGGTGTTTAAGCATCTATTTTTACATATAAAAATGTTAACTAAAGTTTTAAACCCATTGAACAATGCTACATTCAGATACTCTGTATTTGAAAATTCTGATAATATTTTTCTCAGCTAATATATGATGCTAGAAGATCAATAACCTGAATCTTTGACCTCTCCCTCCTGGGAAAATGGCTCTCTTTGCCTTCTTTCTCATTCCCCCACACAGATGCAGACATGGGCCCATACCTACACACCTATCATTACAAGACTCATTCTCCCGGACACTGAAAAGATTTGGACTACGTAAATTTCTGCATTAGGTGCTACTGGGAAAGAGCAAGGCACAGCTGAACCAGGACAAATCAAACTCTTCCTCCCTTGTCTAAGCACAGCTTTCTAATTCACTGTGAATCAGCCTTGACCCAGGCCAGAATTTTAGCTGTGACACCGACTTCATTATCTTGGGTAAGTTCCTTCTTTCCTCTGTACTTTGGTTTTCTTATCTGTTAACTGGGAATAATAATCTCTACCTTGATGGGTTGTGAAGAGGATTCAGTGGGATGATGTGCACAAAGCACTATGAATAGTCACTGGAACAGAGTAAGCTATGATTGTTGTTATATTATCATTTTTGAAGATCTTATGTTCTAAAAAGAAAATATGGACTTAAACAGAGCTAAGTTTAATAGAGAAAATCAGCCACATAATAAAGAAATAATCAAAATGCTCTGCTAAAGGACTGTTTCTTTTTTTTTTAATAAAAATCTTCATCCCCTAATTTAGCCTTGGGAACAAAAAAGTAAACCAAGCACAGTTGATCATTTTTCCAGGTTAAATACTATCCTTTCTTGCAATGAAACCCATTGTGATGTCTTCAAAACATCATTTAGATGCAGCTCAGAGGTATATATGGAAAAGCAGTCTTCATTTTAAATTCAGCAAGTCAGCTAGCTCAGCAGAAGGAATTTAGGACAGAAGGAATAAATAGTCTTTAAAGAGTCCCCTCTGTTTCTAAAATTCTATGGTTCTATGGTCAAGATATCTGATGAAGTTTCTGGAGAGAGAAATAAAAGACAATATAGAAAAACAGAATTTTTGAATGGTATTTCTCCTTCCTCATCTCCTAGCCTAGTTTTTATGATTTTTCCCAATTATCTTTTGAAAAACTGGCATCTGAACAGAATTAGCATTCAACTCATGAAGACAGAGAAGTTATTTTGAATGAGTTGGATCATGGAGGGAGGAACTCTATTAACAAAGTCCTTGGGAAAGTGAATTATTTATGGATTCAGTTTGTGTTCTAAAGTTGAGGTATGTGTTGGGGGAGAAGGGAAGCATTTTGAAATAGGACGTTAGAAGGAAATTAAAGAGAAAAGGATAAGAAAGGAGGCATATCTTAGAAATGAGAGGCAAACAGGACTATTCGTTGTGGTAAGGTCGGAGAATGAGAAGGAAATAAGAAAAATTCTGACGTTTGAAATTTACTTAAAATAATCATTAAAATATTAACTAATGCTTTTAACATGTGTAAGAAGCTCCTTTTACATGTTTAACTTCCTCATTAGTCCACTCATGAAAAATGTATTGATTATTGATTAGGTGCCAGCAGTGAAAAACACACATGGCTTCAGCTTTTATGAAGGTTCACACCTTGCAAGGGAAATGACTTGAGAGAAAAGAATAGGGAAAAAGAGGAGCCAGGAACTCAGAGTGAATATCCATTCTCTGAATGTTAAAAATTCGATGTACGATTACGTAGTCTCAGATCCCCTACCATGCCCCTCGAGAAGAAATTGGTCATTTTCTATTGATTTTAGTAGTAAAAACAATAGCATTAAAAATATATATATAATGTCACCCCAAAGAAATATAGATAAAACTCTTGCATGGGGAAATCTGAAAATATCACCCTCTTGAAGAGATAGATGATCAATGTAGCCCAATTTGGTTCTGATGGGACATTCTTTCCATGGTGGATTGTGTGGTACATCAACAATTTAAATTACCCCCAAATTGGACCCTGACTTTAGTATTTATAAAGGAAGCATTTTCAAAAGGGGCCATTGCCTAAACAATTCCTTTAATCAACAGTCAGAGGATTTCCTCAACTGATGGTGCCAAACGCTCTTCCCGAGCACTGGCGGTGTGTCGCTTCCATCCCTCCACAGGGTAAGAGGATCGAATGAATATTGAAACGCAGATTTTTGGTTTATTGAGTTCTTTTTCATCTTCTGGAAAGTGATTACTAGGCTTAATCAGGGCTCCTCTGTGTATCATTAACTAATTTTAGCTTCTTCCTTTTTTATTTTTAAATTTTTAAATTTTTTAATAGTGAATATAAGAGAGCCCAGCTTTAAGTCCTCCGTGGATTTCATGTTTTTCTGTTGAAGCCTCTAGGGAAGCTAAATTTAAAAGTAGGGAAATAGTAATTAAAAGTGATTAGGACAAGAGGTTTTGGTGCTATGCAATGTGGACTCAATTCTCCCAGTCACAAGCCGAAACCAGGCAGCAGGTTTTGGTTTTGATTATAGCTTTACTTGCTATTTTAATAAACATGAACCAGTATTCAAACTTTTAATATCCTGCTGCTTAACTATTTCCAAAGAGCTATCCAGCTCTTTTAAACAGCCTTTGTTTTAAAATTTTAATTTGTTTGGCTCAGTCTCACCTTAGAAAGTTGTAGCCTCATGGTAAACTCTTTTATAAGTTGATTTCCAGAATCATAAGCAATTTTTTTTCCTCCCCCTGTCTCAACTAAGTGTTTCCTCATGTGCCAAAGTTGTTGGTGCTGACAGCTTCTCTGCCTTGTGTTATCTGGTTCCCACAGCAAGTACAAGAGGCACACACAAGAACGTGTCCCTGGTGGACTAGATGCAACGGGACTCCAGTGATACTTACAGCTCCTCTAGGAAGCGGAGGCTGTGCAGGGGACCCGGGGGCAGTCGGCTGATGTTGTTCATACTGAGGTCTCTGGAGGGGAAGACAGACAGCGTGTGAGGAGCAGTGTATACTGCCACAAGGAAATCCAGCTGTTCAGTTCACACCATTCCAAGCATCACAGTTGAAATGAACTCATTCCTGTGCCTGACAAATGAATTGCAATTTTCCAACCGAAATCTCCACCCCGCTCCTCCACCCACCAACATCATGGGCTCTCTGTCAAATCAGAGACTCTAGGAAGAGCTCACGTGGAATTCAAAATGATTTATTTAGACTTCAAAATGATTTAGACCATTCATGGGCTAGGTGGTAACTCTTCATGTTTAAGATGATATGGGTAGAGACAGCAAAAGAAACAGACAGGACTCAACTCTATACACAACTATGCGTCTCGCTTTACGTTGTGTGACAAAGAAAAATGTCTCCATCTAGCAACTCTAGAAGTCCTGTTTCTCTGGGAGTTTAAACACCTTGCAAAAACAAATGTTTTGATTCAAAGAAACTTAAAACAAAACAAGACAAAAAGACTATTCCCTCCTCCTAACATGCTCCTTTTGCAGGTTCTCAGATTGCATTAAATAAGTGAAATGAACCATAAAACGAGGCTGTAAGGTGATCCTGCTCTGTAGCACACTTCCTGCTGGGCCCGCACAGTAGTTCCTGGCACAGGAAACAACAAGCCACTTTGGGCAGAACTCAATCAATTTTTGTTTTAAGCGAAACTCTGTGTAATTAGATTTTATTGTGTTTTTATTTCTCTATTTCTTGCTGTCTCTCATATATCCTATGCATCACTGGTGTATGCCATCTGCATCTCAGAAGCCAGAACACTGACAGCTGGGCAGATTCCAATCAAGACCAACCCAGGCTTCTCATAGGCAGCTACAGGTTCACTTAAGAAATGACTTGTTGCTCCAACCTGGAGATTCAGAACTACTGTTGTAACAATCTCAGACACACCTCCACTCTTAACACTCATCTGCATGCTTATAGATGCTTCACTTCAGGCACCCAAAACTCTGAAACAGGGCAACAAATATTAAAAGAATGTAAAATGCCTATATATTGTCCCATTATGTAAATGCCCCTGGTTTATAAGATCAATATCTGACCCAAACTGATTTGCATACCACACAGAAAAATGTTAAGAGAAAAAATTCAGTGCGGTCCATACCAGCTGATGGTCAGAGAAGACAATGTGCTTCTTTTTAATCTGAATCATTTCTGTTAGTAAAATGAACACACCATTGTACCTGCCCAGCTGATTTTGGTATCGAAAGCTTGGTTCCTTTATCAAATATTAACTTGATATCAGTGATGCTTAGCACGAAGCGCTCATTTACTCTGTTTTTAAAAGGTGGCAAACATGTGCCAGGAGGATAAAATGTGTTGTTGAATGTTTTAGAGTGTGGAAAAACAACCTCACAAAACCAAATCAGAATTACTGTTGATTTTAATACCCATTAGTGTATAATAACGAAGTCAAATAAATACCATATTCTCAAGTTAAAAATAGACAAAGACATAGATATAGAAAAATCTATATTGCCCATATTTTTAAAAATCTGGATTTTTCTGGCATTGTCTAGATAACAGCCAAATAATTACCAACTTCAATTTTTTTGTGTGTGTGCAAATATTTCTCTGAAATAGCAATGTTGCTTATTTCACTAAATAGCCATGTTTTAACTGATTGATGCAGTTTCTGGATTTTTCTCTGTGACTATATCATCTCTGCAAAGACTTGATAATTCTCAAGGTTATTCTCTTATTTTAAAGGGTTGTCCCACTTCTAAAAGACCTAGGATGTTTGCTTTTGGAAATATTTATTAGTATTCAAGATCAAACGAGCCTCTACATTAAGTCGGCTGGTATGAACAACACTGATTTTTTTCTCTTATATTTTTCTCTGTGATGTGCAAATCAGCTTGGGACAAATATTGATCTTGTCTATGTGCAGAAATCTCCAAATAGAACTAGGGGTATTTATATATTGAGAAGGTTCATAAGCACTACATATTTTAAAAATATTTATTGCCTTATTTCATCATTTCAGCCTCCTGAAGGGAAGTTTCTGTAAGCATTCAAGTCTGTGGTTCTCCCTGAAACAACTTCTATGGTGGAGGAGCCCAGGGCTGCAGAGAATGTAGGCAAACCTGAGAATCACGTCTCAGTCTGAATCCTGGTCTCCTGTTTGCTAGTTGCATGATCTTGGGGAAATTTACTTACTCTGTAGGCTTCCTTGTATTTAAATAAGGGTGTCCCAATGCTAACGGTTTGAAACCCTGTGATTAGCTGTTCCCACTCAGAAAAGAGTGTCTTAATTCTCTTCTTATAAAGGAAAGTACCTACCTTCCCCAGGAAGAATTAATAACCTCTTTGTGTTCCCTGGCATATTATACTGTCACTTCTCTTAGGAGACGAGCTAACACCACTGTAATCAACGCTTTATCTCCTGATTCTAATACATGCTGTTTTCTTTTAAAAAACATCTAACAGTTTATATAAACTTATAGCAGAAAATAACTGTCAATTAGAACAACCTAAGATCGAATGAAATGGGCCTTTAAAATCAAACTCAAAATGTGCAAGGCAAAAATCAATTACTCTGCATTCACTCTTTCCTTTCTGAATGCACATTGGCACTGATGCTAAAGGCAATCTTATTCCTCCAGTTCAGTATGTCCCAAATTACTGATGGAGAAAGACCAATTTTTATAATTTTTAAAGTTATGAGCATACATTTTATAAAATATAGTAAAACCTGATTACTAAAAATGTGAACTCAAAATACAAAGATAGCTAGGTGTGGTGGTGCACATTTGTAATCCCAGGAACTTGGGATGCTGAAGTAGGAGGATCACAAGCTCAAGGCCAATCTGGACAATTTAGTGAGACTGTCTCAAAACAAAACAAACAAACAAACAAACAAACAAGCAAATTAAAAAAGAGGACTGGGGATGTAGCTTACTAGGAGAGCACTTAGAATGCTCAAAGAGGCCCTGGGTTCAATCCCTAGTATGAGATAGACACCCAAAGATATGAAAAAACAAGCCTCAATATTTTATTATGTGATTCAACAGAGATTGTTAAATTACTATGCAGGTTTCTAAACCATGATTCTCAGATTCTTATCTGTTGTGTATTGGTAAGAAACAGCCATAGTCCAGGATGAGTTCTTGAACCATTCTTTAATTAGTAATGCTCTTCTTGCTTTCATCTCAAGAAAGACAAGGCTTATGTTACTTCTAACCTGTTCAACTCAGAGTTAAAAATAACAGAATCAGAGTATGTCCAGCTGATAGTGAGGACTGGCATCTCTGGGGTAAGGATGCTCATCACAGAGGAGGAAAGTGAGCCTCAGAAAGGTTAGGTGGCTTCTATGTCACAGTGCAGTGTGCAGTGAGAAAATCCCAGAGCCAAGACCTACCTAGTTTCTACTGGTCTTAGTTTTTTTTTCTTTTTTTCCTAACAACTTTTCTACTCTTTATAAAATATAGTTTTATATTCACCCCCCTTATTCACTTTACAAAGGTAACAGTTTTAGTTACCTTCAGTCATCTGAAGTCCAAAAATATTAAATAAGAAATTCCAGAAATAAATGATTTGTAAGTTTTAAATTGCATGCTGTTCTGAATAGCATGATGAAATCTGTGCTATCCTGCTCTATACCACTTGGGATGTGAATTGTTCCTTTGTCTGTTGTTTCCACACTGTATACTCTACCCTCCCTTTAGTATATATAGTATAAGATACCCTGAAAGAGATATCACTTCACATAACTTTTATTATAATATATTGTTATAATTGGGCTTGGGTTGTGGCTCTGTTGAAGAGTGTTTGCCTCACATGTGTGAGACACTGGGTTCAATTTTCAGCACCACATGTAAATAAATGAATAAAAAATAAAGGTTCTTCAACAGCTAATATATATATAATATTGTTATGATTGTTTTACTTTATTATTAGTTATTTTAATCTCTTACTGTGCCTAATTTATGAATTTACATGTATGTATAGGAAAAAACAGAGTTTGGTACTCTCTAAAATTTCAGGCACCCACTGAGGGTCCTATCCCTTAAGGATAGAAGGGTCTACTGTCTTCTTATTCTGATCCTTAAATTATTTAAAACCTTTTTCTTTTCCTTTTCTTTTATTTGGTGCTTTTGATCCTTGGCACATATATAAACTTAGAAGCAAATGAAGGGTCTTAAAATAAGTATCATGCCTATGCATTCTTTATTCTTTAAGTTATTCTTTTTTATTAAAATGTTCCTGTTTTCACTAAGTTTTGCTTATGATTCAGTTTCTTAGTGAAGATATATAATAGATTTCTTGAAATTTTAAATTTTTGGCTAAGATGTGTGTGTGTGTGTGTGTGTGTGTGTGTGTGTGTGTGTGAGAGAGAGAGAGAGAGAGAGAGAGAGAGAGAGAGAGAGAGAGAGAGTGTGTGTGTGTGTGTGTGTGTGTTTTACTGGGGATTGAACTCAGAGGTCCTCTACCTCTGAGCCACACCCCTATCCCTTTTTATTTTATTTGGAGACAGGGTCTTGCTAAGTTTCCTAGGTTGGCCTCAAACTCTTGAACCTCCTTTCCTCATCCTCCAAAGCTATTGATATTACAGGTGTGCACCACCAGGCCTGGAAGGAATTAATTTTGAAAAACTGGTTATTGTAAACAGAATGGGAGTGGAAGATTCAATTGGGAATAAGATAGTGAAGTAGGTTAAACCTTGTTACCCCATCTCTGACCCAGTTCTTATCCATGCCATGTCCATAATCACATCTAGGAATCTGGAGCAGGGGTTACAAAGTTCCAGAGGGGCAGTGAGCAATAAACTGGAATCATCCTGGGAACTTTGAAAACATCCTTATGCCTGGGTCTCATCCCTGCAGTCTCTGAGTTCATTCATCTAATGTGGGTGCTGAGAATTTTAAAAGCTTCTCAGGTGATTTGAACTTTCAGCCAAGGCTGACAACCATTGCATGGGAGGTCATTTCTAGGTGAGCTCTCTGAACTCATCCAACATTTCAGAGGACGGAGATGATTGAAGGCATCATTTCCTGTGATTTTCTATGAGATCCAACCCAGCAGAGCATATCATTCCCTTGAAAATGTTTTTGTTACTTCCAGCTATATATATATTTTTTCATTTGACAAATAATAATTGTGCATTAATTATAACAAGGTTCTATTCTAGGAATACAGTGAACAGAAAATCTGAATCATGTTCGACTCTTTCCTTGCCCAATTATTCCTACATCCAGGAGCCACCCAGTGTTAATTTTCCCACAGAGCTTGCTTCCGGATCTGGCCCTCTTCTCGGCTGCTTTTGGTCAGGTTTTTGTCAAGCTGATACCTGTCCTCCTCTCCATGATTGCTGGGTCTCCTCATTCTAGGTCATCTTCTACATGGTGGCCAGAGAAGTCACCGGGATCAGTCAATCCATCTGGTCATCAGTCTGCTCAGAGCCTCTGCTAGCCAATGGAAACATGATTGGCTGAGTAGATGACTTGGAGAAGGGCTCCCCCTCCCGAGACAGGGAGGCTGTGAAGAGTTACAGAAGGGGTCTTCTTCCCCTGCTTGAAGCACTTGCAGAGCAAGGTGAATGGTTTGGCAAACAAAATTTTGCCTAGAATTCAACCCCTTTGGAAGAGCCTCTGTGCAGACACAACCTGCCCCACTGAAGCCAAACAGGACAGCCCTTACACTCCTGTCTGAGAACTTCTGATGGTTCCTGGCCTGTTCAAGGAAATGTTGCCCAGACACCTTAGGCAGCTCAGAAACTGGCTTAACGTATATTTCCGACTTGTTCTTACGCAACTTTGCTCCATGCAGTGTGTGGTCCAGTTACATGGAAATTCTTGCTGTTCCCCTCTGTATCTGTCTTCACATGTGTGATTCTCTTTCCCTGGAATGCATTAGCCTCTCTATTTCAAAATTACTGCTCTCCCATGATCTGCCCACACATCCCAAGATCTAGTTCAACAGACCCCTGTGTTTCTGACACAAGCTCCTATCTTTCCAGTTTAACTCTTCTCTGTTTCAACTGCTATTTCTTTGATACTTTCAGTATCAAAGTTCTTTGATACTTCTCAGCCTAACAGTTCAGCTTCGATCACATGTTGATCATCTGGATCACTGTCTCACCAACACTCTGACCTCCCTAACCCCCATCTTTTGTTTCACTCTTCTGGCCAAACTGTAGCTCAGGAAAAACACCATAATTCATTTTCTCTGTTACTGGTCCAGGGTACTGAGTGCTACTAGAAAAGAAAAACTCAGAAATGTGCAGATTAGCGACTATAAATTCATGTCTTTGTGGGTTCTCAACACTGCTGCACAATCCTGTTATTTGTTATTGCTCAACTTACTCCCTTGGGAACTGTTGCCAATCTTTACTAGTTGCCTCCAACTTCTTAATCAACAACTGCTCCCATCATGCCCTTGGGACACCTTTCCTCTTACTTCATGGAAATAACTAGGATTCTTTGGACCACCAAAGATGAAATAGGCCAAATTCTTATTCTCCTTTGTCCCATGCTTACTAAACCCATACTTTTCTCCTTGCTCAGCCTTCCCCAGGGGTCCTATACCCTATAGTATGCTACAGCACTTTTCTTCATGCTATGAATCGAATGTTTGTGTTCCCCTAAATACATATGTTAAACTCCTAATCCCCACAGTGGTGGTGTTTGGAGATGGGACACTTGGGAGGTAATTAGGTCATAAAGGTGGAGACTTCATGATGGGATTATTGTCCTCGTAAGAACAGACATGAGAGACCTCTGCTGCCTGCCGTGGGAGGAAGCAATGAGAAGATGGCTATCTGAAAACCCAGAAAGCAGACTTACCACCCTCTGGATCTGCTGGCACCTTGATCTTGGAATTCCCAGTCTCCAGAACTGGGAGAAATAAATGTTTATTGTTTAACCCACTCAGTTTATGCTAATTGTTCTAGCAGTTGGAATAAGACACACCATGAATCATTCCGATTTCCTATATTTTTAACTTCTTTCCTTTATACCCATGGTCCAGTCTTTTCCACTATTAATGCAAAAAGAAAAGGGAATCTTTTGATCTCGTGTCTCCTTTTAGCTGTGACCCAATATTCTCCTTCCCTTTGGAGTTGTCATTTTCAGTTTCTACTTCTCATTCCCACTCAGCCCACAGTGCACAGGTTTCTATCCCTGACACCATGTTGAAACTGCTCTCCCAAGGAATGGCAATCTCCAACCTCCATATTGTCTAATGAACACCTGGCTTACTGGGTTTCTTTCTTGCATTAGACCTGATTTTTAAAAAATATTTATTTATTTATTTATTTAGTCATACATGACAGTAGAATGCATCTGATTTTTTTTTTTAACTCTAAATTCTATTGGTTTCCAAGTCACCACTATCAGGATTCTTTCTATATTTTCCCAAACTTATATTTTATGGACTCCTTTGTGGAATTTTCCCCTATCTGCCCTGTAAATGTCAGTGTTCTCTGGAGTTCTGCCCTTGGCCTAATACTCTACAATCCCTACCCTTTTTCCTTGGAGGTTATTACTTACTCTTAAGGGTTTAAATATCACTCATATGTCCATAATCCCCCCAAATCCATATTTCTCCTAAATTTCAGAATTATATATCCAATTTCCTTTTGGATATGTCCACTAGCAATCTTACAGGAATGTACCATGACCAAAATGGAAATAATCATTTTCTACTCCAAATGTGTTTCTTTTTCTGTAGATCCAGTTTCTAGTTAATGCTACTACCATCTTTCTGTCAACAAAGCCCAAAGCTTGGCAGCTACCCAAGTCCTGTTCCTCTCTTTCATCCTCCTATATCCCTTTTTTCTTACTATGAAGGCCCCCATCAGCTCCATCTGGAATTGCCTCCTAACTCTGTGACTGCTTGCTTCCAGGCTTGACTCTTTAGGCCTACCCTCCAAAAGGCAGCTAGAGAGATCTATCAAAATGTACAGAACTAACCAAGTCACCACCCTACTTAAGACCCTTGGATATGTCCCTTAACCTTCTAAATGGAGCCTACATTTATTAGCGTTGCATACAAGCTTTATCTGGGGCATACAAACTCTACCCACCTGGAATATCGATTCTATTTCATCTTTCAACTCAGGCCAGGTGTCATCTTCTCCAGAGTGTCTTCCCTGAACTCTAAAACTAGTAGCAGAAATGATTTGTTCACTCTCCTCCCGCACCACCCACACATTTAATGACATTATACAGAAATATGTATATGTGACTGTCTTTCCCAATAGCTCAGTGGCCATATTTTCTTCCATCATAGTACTTTTTTTGGGGGAAGTGGTGTACCGGGAATTAAACTCAGGGACACTTGACCACTGAGCCACATCCTCAGCTCTATTTTGTATTTTATTTAGAGACAGGGTCTCAGTGAGTTGCTTAGCACCTTCCTTTGCTGAGGCTGGCTTTGAACTCCTCCTGCCACAGCCTCCCAAGTCACTGGGGTTACAAGTGTGTACCGCCACACCTGTGCCATCACAGTACTTTTGATTCTTAGAAGACTCTCGCATATAGGAGTCACTTGTATTGAGTTGAGTCCTCTTCTATTGCAGCCTTCCTATGACTAAAGAGAAAATCTTACCCAATCTTTTTAAAAACCACGTTTCTCATCAAATGACTGTGCTGCTTCTAAGAATATAAGCTATAGAAAATTTCTGGAATAAAACACTTGGGAGAACACCCTCTTTGGGTTGCTACCTTCCACAATGATTTCTTGCCTATAATCAGGTTTCCCTTTCCAGCTGATACTATATGCTTTCTGTCCCCAAGATTCATCAAAGATTCTCATTCATTGAAAAGTCCTTTTCAGGGCTGGGGATGTGGCTCAAGCGGTAGCGCGCTCGCCTGGCATGCGTGCAGCCCGGGGTTCGATCCTCAGCACCACATACAAGCAAAGATGTTGTGTCTGCCGAAAACGAAAAAAAAATAAATATTGAAAAAAACATCTCTCTCTCTAAAAAAAAAAAAAAGAAAGAAAGAAAGAAAAGAAAAGTCCCTTTCTGCCCTTATGCTCCTTTCTATCATTTCTATGAATTTGTTGTGGGGGAGGGGGATGACTGCAGTATGCATTCAGTCCACCATCTTAAAATCTAGCCATGCAACTGTCTATATTTGGGGCTGGGTATGTGAATTGATTATCAAGGAGGCTCTTCCTAATAGTAAGAACATAGCTAAAACAGAACGTGAGGTTCCTTCTTTAATCTCTTCTACAAAGACAAACATTTTCCTCTTTAGCAGCACAGTGCAGTTTCTATCATCTCCTAAGAATGATGATTTTAAAATTTGTGTTGGGAGATCCAACAGCATTTAGCTCTCTGCTGGATTTTTTTTAACAATGGATTCAGGCTGAAATCATTCCAGAACTTTTCAAATATGCTTCTAGAGAAAAACCCTCTTGTGAATTTCAAAAGAAAAGGTATCATTTTATAAGATGAATAATGATATTTTCAGGTACTTTCCTCATGCCATTGTTTTTAACTCCAAAACAATGCATCCTTTAAAGATACTTCTATTGAAGTGAAATTCATAAATCCTAAGTGTCTAGTCCAGTGAATTTTCACAGTATGAGCACACTTCATAAATCAGTGCAATCAAGACAGAATGATGCAATTACCCCAGAAACCTGCTCATGTTCCTTCCAACTTACTAATTCCCACTAAGAGCAACCATCTCATGACTTCTAAGACTTTGCATTAGTTTTGCTTATTTTTGGTATTTCTATAAATGCAATCATGTCTTGCATAGTTTTTATGTTCATCTAGCTTCTTCATTTGTTATGTTTATTACATACTAGCTTCTTCTCAATGCAATATATTTCATTTTATTATTATACCACACTGCATTTATCCACTCTACTGTTGCAGGGCCTTTGGGTTGCTTTTAGTTTGTGTTATTATAAACAGTGCTGCTATAAACATTCTTAAACATGTCTTTTGTTGAACATACATGTGTGCCTTTGTTAGAGAAATGCTAGGAATGGGTCTTGATATATGTATGTGCTCGGTTTTAAAAATATATATATATTTTTAGTTATCAATGGACTTTTGTTTTATTTATTTACTTATATGTGGTGCTGAGAATTGAACACAGTGCCTCACACGTGCCAGGCAAGTGCTCTACCACTGAGCTATAACTCTAGCCCTATGCTCAGTTCAAATAGATACTATCAAATACTTTTCTAAAGTGGTTAGATTGATTTATATTTCCATGAAGTTGTCTATGAGAATACTAAATGTTTCATATCTAAATGTTTTCATTAATAGTCATCAAAATAAGTATTATTTCTTTTTAAAATTTTAACCATTTTGATAGGTCTATAATAGTATATCCTTGTGGCTTTAATTTAAAGTTCCTCACTTATAATAATCTAATAATTGAACAACTATTTATGACTTTTGCCCTTCAAGATATGCTTGTTTGCAAAATGCTAGCAGAACATTTTATCTTATTTGATGACCTTCAAATTAGAAATAAGGTATACTTATTATAAGTGAAACTATACACTGATATGTAATGAAAAGGCTAGTAACCTTTCATCTTCTAATACTCCTCTTGGGGATTCAAAGGTCTTCTTAGAAAGAGTTGATATTGAAATAATTTTGCCTTCAAGTCTTGGCTTTGCCTTTCTGAGCTGAATAAACTTGAACAAGTTATTAATGTCTTTGTACTTCAGTTCTTCATCTGTGTCCTCTGTGAAATGGAGATGATGATAGCATCTATTTCATAAAATTGTTATGATAAATAATTGAGCTACTACATGCAAAGCACCTAAAATAGTACCTGGAACATTATAAGCACTATATATTTTGCTATCCTAATTTTTATAATATCACAGAATATCATCTTTTGCCTGTGCTGCTGATATATCAAAGGTAGAGTCATGCCAACTTTTTGATATTTATAATTATCTTGAATAATCTTGTTAAAATTAAAAGATAATTAAAATGTGTTTAGAGGCAGCTGGCTTATGTTCTACTGGTACCTTATTAAATGACAACATTAATATTTTTTTAGTGGAAACTTTAAAAAGATAGTCTTTTGGGGGGGGGCGGGTAGTAGGGATTGAACTCAGGGTCACTCAACCACTGAGCCACATCCCTAACCCTATTTTGTATTTTATTTAGAGACAGGGTCACACTGAGTTGCTTAGCACCTCATCATTGCTGAGGTTGGCTTTGAACTCACGTTCCTCCTGTCTCAGCCTCCCAAGCCACTGGAATTACAGGAAAAAGATAGTCTTAAACCAAAGCTCATTTGAAAAAAAATATATTATCATTCTAATCTTAATAGGCAGAAATAGCTAATGAGCATTCGTCTGTTTTATTTATACAAATAATAAGAAAAAAGGTACATGTTCTTGTTTGTGGGTAGATCACTTTTCTAGAAACCTCATGTTCTGAGATTTCCATCTTCAAAATAGAGAGCCAAGTAAGCATGTAACCGAACCAAACTAAACCAAACCAAATCAAGAACAAGGATAGCAAACTAAACACTTTCTGAACAGCCAGAACCAGAGGCCTACAAAGTCAGTAACAACATTCATGTGCTTTTCTCAGAGGAAAAGGCCCTAATTAGAAGGGAAGTTTAATCTTGTTATTTGTTTGTTTGTGTTGCTTTTAAACCCATAGCAACAAATTACTAATGGTAGGCACACTCAACAAGTCTTGTAATGACATGAGAAAGCAGATTTAAAAACTCAAATAACAGTAATAACAGAATCAAATGGAAAGCTGTGTTCAATCATTTAGTGTAATAGTTTTAGATATCTCAGAAGCTCTCAAGGACAAACAATTCCCTGCCCCGCTCCAAGAGTGCTTTATAAACTCTAAAGGATTGTCCAATCATCATCATCATCAAAAAAGCTTAAGCATCTTGGAATACCCTGAAGTTTCATCTCTTTTGCCTTTCTCTGTTTCCTCCATGTACATTTTCTCCTGTGCAGTTTCATCTGACCACATGGAATCAACATCGTGAACAGTCTCTGGCATTGACTTTATACCTGAGCTATAGACCTTTCTTTCAATAGCTTTCTGAACGTCATGTGATTAACTGATAAGTTACTTAAAATCCAACACATTTTTTCATTATTTTCTTTTTTTCTCCAAACCAGCTTTTCTCTTTGTGTCTCCTCCTCTTGATAAACACATTCCCATTCTCTTTTAGTTGACCAAACTGGAAAACTCAGTTTCTTTTTTTCACATCATCCTATTATTTATCCTAACTCTCATCAGTCTTACTGATTATATTTCTGAAATGTTTCCAGAATAATAATAGATAACATTACTTGTGTCAAGCACTTTACGTGTACACATACCCCTAATCTAATTAATTAATGAGTCCAGACAGTGACCCATTCTATAGATGAAGAAACAGAAGCATGCAGAACTAGAGTAGTTTTCCCAAGGTGACACAAACAGTTAGTGATAGAGTGTGGGTCTGAGCCCAGTCTTTCTGGTTCCAAAGAGGGGTTGGGAGTGGGGTGTCGGGGGGAGGGATTGCTTCTTTGCTGCTACATGGTGCTCTGGAATGAACTAATTTCCATTTTTTTTTTTTTTGGCTATAACTCAAGTTCATATTTTCTTGATCTTTTTCATTCTTAAAAAACTCCACAAATGTAAGGAGGTGCCTCCTTTCCCCATGTCTGAACCTGTTGACACCTTGTGGTGTCTGTAATGGCTCTGACCTCTTTGCCAGCGCCTTGGAGTGAGTCCTTGTGCGGACCACTTTCCTGGACCATCTACTCTGCTTCCACTTAGCCTCAGGCATCATTTTCTGGATTCTTCTTGACTCCTTGTCTGCAGTTCCTGATTCACCTCCTAGTCTCCGACTCTGGAATTCTGGTTGGAATCTTGAGCTTCTGGCTTGTCTGAGAGGGAAGAACAAGCAGTTGCCACAGGCTCTTAATGGTCTTCCCTGCCCTCTGCCTTTATTCTCTCCCCCTTCCTGGTCCATACAAAATTATCTCAATTTTTTTCCTTGAGGATAAAAGAATCAATATTTTACATTATGCTTCTTATAAAAACAACTCCATTCATTTGCCTAGAAATTTATAGATATTTCTCCATTCATTTGTCTAGAAATTTATAAATAACACCTACAAATGACATCTCTATATAACATGTCTATAAATTTTGTCTATAAATTTCTAGACAAATGGAAGTACTTTTATGCCTACAAATTCTTAGAAATTTGTCTCGAGGGATATGATAATGTCAGAACCTAACTGATACTATGTTCCCAAGAAGCTGTTTTGAAACTTAGTGTAAGAAATATGGTTTCTGTGTATAATGTTTAAACATGGATATTTGCAGATTTCTAAGCTTGTGCTATGATTCACAATCCTAATGTTCACTTAAATTTAATATATTTTGTTTTTCCTTAAGTTTAGAAGAAAGTTGAAACAGATGACTTCGGAGCTAGGGGAGCATTCGCATTCCTCAACCTGTGGGCACCCCATGCACTGTAATGCGCTTAGCAGCATTCCTGGCGCTAGATGTCAGTGGCCCCCTCTCCAGCTGTGGTAAGCAAGAACTTGTCTAAACTTCCATGGGATGAATTGTCTTCCTTTGAAATTTGCATGTTGACATTTTAGTCCGTAGTAACTCGGAAAGTGATGTATTTGGAGATGAGTCTTTAAAAAGTGATTAGGTTAAAATGAGGTAATTACGTGGGCTCTAATCCAATATAGCTGTTTTCTTCATGAGAAGAGAAAATATACATACACAGGTACAGAGGGACATCCATCTACCTCCAGGGAGAGGGAGAAGAAGCCAACCCTGTGGATACCCTGATCTGGTACTTCCAACCTCTAGAAGCCTCCAGCTTCCATGGTGAAGTTCGTGTCTGTTGTCAATGCCACCCAATCTGTGGAACTTGGTTACAGCAGTCCTAGCAAACTAGTTCACAGACATTGCCAAATAAATGTCCTCTGGGGTCAAGTTACACCTGGTTGAGAATCATCGAACTAGTATATGTGAATAACACACAGGACACTATTAGTTTTCTTTTCAAGGACAGAAAAATTAAGTTTCTAATGACATTTTTTCTTCAAAAGAGGGAATTTAAAAGGACCTTTCCTCCTCATTCACCTTTTATGCCACAAATCCTTTTAGCAGATAATTTTATTACTTTATACTTGGATAATGAAAATATAAAATAAAAAGCAGAGAAAAAAGTCATAAGGATATAGATAAGACCATAAAGACATGGTATACATATGATCCAGGGAGTGACCCTGGGGCTGTGTCATTGAGTCTCTGTTAAATAATTTTGGGGCTGTGACTGTACCTAATGGCTCCATAATAATTACATAGAAAAGACTCCCAACATAATTTTTCAAAGAAAACCTTCCAGAAGTGTTCATTAAAAGAACTAGGTCTATTTTATTTTATTCAGGCAGAAATTCCCTTCCTACCCTATGCAATAACCAAAAAACAAATACCTTGCAGTTCACAGTGCAACGATGGGAACCCTCCATGACAGCAGGACAATCTTTCTACCCTAAAGCAAATACAAAAGCTCTGGATTATCATTATTGAAAAAGGAAGATCTGATCTGCATCATCTGCCCTCATTCCATGGGTTCTAAATGGTTCTGTTGGCTGCCTGTCACCCATAGATTGGAGCCTGAATGTTGTTATCTAGCTATCATATGATGAAAGGAAAAACTGATAACAGATTTGAGAAAGAAACCAGAGTCTCAAATGACAGTTCAGCCATCAAGTCATTATAGACCTTGGTCACTGTTGTGCTTTTGTGGCCTTAAGTTCCCACTGTTGTATTGTAACAACTATTTCAAGCTGCTGGGGTGAGGCTGAAATGCAGTGTAGGTGAACAGTCGGCACAGTGTCAGGACTCAAAGGGGGCTGACGTCTCCATGGTCCCAGTCGTAATTCACTGGATTAGGTTTCTCTTTCCCAAACGTTTCCATACAGTCTACATTCCAGTCAAAACAGACTGTCTTTCATTTTTTCCAGTAAGTCCTGAGGTCAACACAAGAAGTCCCTTTCCAGGGAGATTTTCTCTTCAAGGGAAGGATCTGGAGTTGTGCTGTGGTTTCCTGTGTCCAGGCTTTGCTAGAGTTGAGCAGGCTTGGAGACATTGCAGGTGAAGTGCTTGGCACAAGACCCTCTCCCTCTAGTCACATCTGCCTGCTTAAATTCACTCCTTCTTCACTTCTCAGTGCTTCTTTTCTTCAGGCTTCTGCTCCTGTCCCCTCCATAGGATTGTTCAGCTAAATAATTCCCTGGTACTGCCTAAAATCCTCCAATGTTTCCCTATTTGCTCTTAGATGAAATCTAAATGCCTGAGCATGATTGACAAAGCATTGAATAATTGGTTCCTAACTCTCCATTGTTGTCCTAAGTTGTGTCACTCCACTTTGGATATAGTCATCACCATGCATCACCTATACCTCAGGCCCTTTCCTTTCTCAGGGCTTTTTATGGGGCACCTCCTTTCCATGGCTAGTCCCCCTTCATTCTTATGTACCACTTTTTCAGATAAGTTATCTTGACCTTCCAATCTAAAAGGTTTTTCTCCCTTCTGCCTTCCCCTGCCTTCACATCTCCTCTCTGATTCTTTTCACTTGGAAATGTTGGGGTCACATCTTTCTTTAGTTGTGTCTTCCTTTCTGAGATGCAGTGAGGGTGTGGGTGTGCTAAATCACCAGCTCTGAGCACAGCATCTGGCACATGGCTGACACTCAGTAAATACTCTTGTTGAGTGACTGGCTAATGAATGCTGCCTTCTCTGGCAGATCCCCTTCCTTTCTTATTTCTCAGAGGGTTATTTTGAACACATATGCTTTTGTGAGTCCGGGAGTTAGCATAGCAAACAGATTAAGGAACATTGTACCTGCAGTGTGTTTTTTATTTAAACAGTTGGCTAAAATATACTTTTTCCACATGCTATAGTGTTAGTCTGTTTAATCAAAAGATATTAATGAACAAATGATAGAAAAATGAAAGTACCCCAATAAAGCTCACTGACTAATTTTTTTAGTTACTTCCCTATTGAATAGAGATGCAGAAATAAAATCGTATCTTAACGTCAAATAGAGAAGGCGCATATTCTACTCCCTGTTTTGGTATTAGGCAGTGTGTGAGCCTGCATAGACACATAAGCTCCCTAAACTGAAAATTTTCCTCTTCAAAATGGAGGAATCTCTACTGTCCTTACCTCAGTGGATGGGAATATGAATGCACTATTTTAAAAGCATATTCTGAGCTCCTTTGAAGTGCCTGCAATATACATGAGCTTATTTTTGCAATGCTTTCAAGGATTTTAACCTCAAAACAGAATAGCAAATCAGAAATGTAATTCTCCAAAAGAACAAACTGCTATGAGCTCTGAATTATATCAACTACCCAAGAGTTTGATTTAAACATTCCTTTCCTTTAAACTAAAATAATCCTATGAGTACTGTCTTGCTTTAGAAAAATGAGAGAAAAAAAACCTTTTCCCCTGTCATAACAGTACTTTATAATTATGCTATGGGAATAATTTCCTAGCTTAATGTTTGTCTTCATTTCTCGGGGACTGATTGGTCAGTTCTGGAGGTCAGCTCAGGAAACTGGATTTTCCATTCAATTTAACCAAGGTTCCAGTAGAGGGAGCAGAATCAACAATTAGAGAAGTGAGATTTCTAAAACACAGATATTTAGTGAAAAAAACCAAATCCTGAATTAATTTGTGAAATGCATAAAACTTCACTTTAGCTACCAGTAGCATGGCTTGTCAACTCACCATCCAAGGCACTGCTGTCACACAGGTGGCTGTGTGCCTTTTCCTACCAGCTGCTCTGGAACATTCATTTACATGCTCTCAAGTGCCTCACTGATACACTCTTTAAAACTACCAAAGGCACACTTACTGTTATCGTTTAAATAAGTCCCAAACCTTAAATAAACATACAAATAAGAACAACATTTAAAGATTTTTAGGCCAAGTCCAACAATAATGATATAATAATTAATAGCATAATACTAATAAAATATAATAATATAATGTAATAATATAATCAGAAATTAAAAAAATGTATACATCAACTGTATAATTAGTAGCTGAAAAAAGATTGAAGAGGAAGAAAAGGGGGGAACCTCAAAATGGAAAAGCTCACGCTCTGATCCTTATAGTGCACAGGTTAAAGGAACTGAGTCACGTGTGGGACTTTAAGATCATTTTAATGATTCACCAAGGAGCCAAAAGGCAAGTGTTGAACTGACTATGAGAAAGTGAGTTTAAAATCGTACTACAAATTAAACAGTAAGAAGTGGAGAGCTCCTACTCATATTAGGGACCTCATTACAGACTCCAGCTGCCCTAGAACTGGGGCATGTATGGCTGTGTGGCTATATGTGGCAATCCTACCTAATGTGTTCCTGGTTGTTCATTGCCATGAGAAGAGGCCATAATATTAAGAAGAAAATTAAAATTAGTGAAATTTGTTATCACTGGTGATACGGATTTTATCCATTAGTTCAATTGTGTGTTTAAATGTATTTTCAAAAAGTATGAAACATTCTTTTATTTTACTTCTTTAACTCAGAATTTTATCTTAGGTAAAGCAAAATAAATATACATAATAAACATTATATAATTACATATATAACATATGTATTATCGGCTCTGGATTGGATATGAGGTGTCCCCCAAAAGCTCACATGTGAGACAATGTGAGAGGGTTCAGAGGGGAAATGATGAGGTTGTGAGAGACTGAACTAATCAGTGAATTAATTCTCTGATAGGGATGAACTGAGTGGTAACTGAAGTGGTAGGGTGTGGCTAGAGGAGACAGAAATTGGGTGTGATTTGGGGGTATGTATTTTGTAACTAGAGAGTGGAGTCTCTTTCTGTTTTCTGATCACCATTCCAGCTGCTTCCCTCCGCCATACTCTTCCACCATGATGTTCTGCCTCACCTTGAGCCCCAAGGAATGGAGCCATCCTTCTATGGACTAAGACCTCTGAAACTGTGAGCCCTCAAATAAACTTTTTTCCCTAAAATTGTTCTGGTTAGATCTCTTAGTCACAGCAGCAAAAAAGGTGACTAAAACGTTATCCAACATGTTATCATATTATACATGATTATATACATGTATGCATGATTTTTCATCTGATATTATCGTGTATGATATACTATTTCAAGGACTACAAACCTTATCATGAAAAAACCCCACAAAACCAAAACCAAAGCCCTGAGTCCCTGACCTACCCTTTCTGCTTGTGATTCTCACTTCCTGGAGGCAACTGTTTGCATTTCTTCATCTAGACTCTCTTCAGACTGTAAATCTCTAGTCTTCTACCAGGGTGATCACTTGTGGTGGAAAGCCAGTGTTGTGGGAACAGTTGCCTGGCTGTGTGAGCTGAGGATATGTCTAATTACTTATTACTAAGAATCTCAGTGCATCTTCCTATTTTCAACAGTTCCTTAATTTTCAAAAGTATCCCTTTCTAGAGTTTCCTGGCAGGAACTGACATGCTTGTTGACTCACTTCATGCCATTTTATCTGCTAAGTCATTTGACAAATTTGTTGAAACATCCTGTCTTTATAATTTTCTCTCCTGTTCTCATTGCTTTTGTTGGTTTATGGCTTTCAAATTTAAAATTTTTTTCCTGCCACTTGAGATAAACATGCTTTTAATTTGTTATATTTTTTCTGATCTATTTCTTAAGCTGGGACTGCATGCCAGTTATTCAAATATCTAGTTGTTTTAGGTATAATGTTTTATTTTTCCAATCCATGCCAATCTGAATAAGAATAGCCACATTATATTATTTCCATGACTTTGTGCCTACTCACACTTAGGAACTTCTTCTCCAAATCACTGTGGAAGCTCTAGCCTTGATTGGGAGGATTCATCAGCATGTCAAGAATGAGTTCTTTTGGCAGGAAGTGGTGGCACATGATGACATGGCACATGCCATAAAATCTCAGTGACTCGGGAACCCGAGACAGTAGGATCCCAAGTTCAAGGCCAGTCTCAGTAACTTAGTGAGGCCCTAAGAAACTTAGCAGGACCCTGTCTCAAATTGGAAAAAAAAAAAATTCTTTTGACTGTAGTGTGATGACTGTAGCCCACCCCTTGTCCTGCTCGACTTGTGGTGTGTTGTGTCAAGATGCTATCAATGATCCCCCCAGTCTCAGGTGTAGAACCAGGCACTTCCTACTTGAGACCCAGAAGTATCTGGGGCTCTACTGGTTTCACCATGGTCACTACTATATCATGGCCAGTACTACTGCCAATGACCCAAACTTCTTCAGTAAGGAACAATTCCTTGTAGATACTTTTTAATAGTAGGGCTCTGGGTCCCTTAATGTGGATGGGATCTTCCTCATCGAGGGCTGCATTCCAGAGTAGACACAGCTTGGGTGCAAGTTAAATAATTTAACCAGAGTGATACCACTTATAAGTTTGCATAATTCTAAGAACATGTCTTTAATTGCCACATGTCCGTAAAACTGTCAGCACCTTTTTCTTTAGTAGGAGAGGGCTTCTTGAAGCAGATGGGATTTTAGTAACTTTTCTTTCAGTGTCAGAGAATAATAAGTTGGGAGTTCAGAGGGAGTTGTTGGTGTTCTAGCTGGTGGGTTTTGGGTGACTTTGCAATCTGCCCACTGCTCTGGCTGTGAAAACAGTTTCCTAATCCTCCCTCATTAACATGTGAATCCTATTTGATCTTCTGTCCTTCCTAGATGAAGGAACCCTGTGTACCAATCTTCAACACAGCAGTCATTTTTCTATCGTAATCTCCAAGCTCAGTGTCTCAACATTTGGGGGAATAAAATGTCCAAGGAAGAAATGTGATGAACAGAATCAAGTTCTTCACTTTCTAAGCAAGATTAACAAGGTAAAAGTTTCCTAGACTTACCAGATCTACCTTCCCATAAAACCTAGGTCCCCATGAAGTCTCTCCCAGACCTTAGCTGGTTGGGAATTAATCTCTTCCTCCACCTAACTCAAAAAGAACTTTCTTTCTACTTGTATTAAACGATGAATCACAGCCTTTCTACCGTTGGAGTTCTTGGGGGCACAGGCACTTCAGCCGAGTCCTGATGAGATATGTCAGTTAAAATAAAGGGAGGGAAGAAAGGGAAGGGCATTTCTGGTAGGAGAACAGCATGCACCAGAGCACTGAGGCATGAGAGTAGGCTGCTTTCCAGAAACTGTAAGGAGGTTGGCAGAGTTGAGTGGAAGTGCTTGTGTTGCAACATGACCTGGTACATTCAGGACCAGAGCCAGATCAAGCTGGCCTTCCACGTCACATTGAGGAGCTCAGGCTATCCTGGCTCTGGGAGCCACTCTCGGATATTAAACAGGGAAATGACATCATCGTTGGTTTAGTAGATGTCTTGATCGATGGTTCTTTTTCTTTTGTTTTTAAATACCTTAAAAAAGAAGTAATGATTTAAATTGGGAGATTTTGCAGCATATTTTAGTTTATTTTCCTTCTCTCTTGATATGGAACATTGGATTTTTTGGGTCATTTTTGTGCATCTTCTGTATTAACTTTTCATTAGACATACTAACAGGTTTAAATTACAATGATTCTTCACATGCTCTTTCTTTTGTGGTCAAACAATTTTCCTAGATCTTTTTTAGGAGACTTACATGTCTGCTAGCTTCAGACTGACTGTAAGAAACTTCTTGAACCCTACTTGCAACTCCAATTAGTCATAGATCAAAACATTAATGTGGACAGATTAAAGCAGAAACCCTCATGGTTTGTTTCCTAATATCATCTGTCTCTGCTTTGAAAAGCACACCAACGGAATCTTCTGCATCTGTACACCCCAAAGGCAATTTAATCTCCTCTGGCCAACATTAAAGCTTTAAAGTAACTCTATGCTATGATGTATTTTTCCTCTTTTTCCGAGTTCAAGCATTATATAATTCACTTTTTATCAGCCTCATTCTTGCAGATGATCAGTTGCCACATTGTTTATAGTTTTTAACATCCTTTGACAGAAACCGTACAGGCTAACGTTAATTGATTGTCATGCGAAATTGAACATTGGCAAGGACATAATCTAGAATGCATTATCATGTTGCTTTGTACAATTTTAACTAATGCTAGTATTTTTAAAGGTTTTCAAAGAAAACCATCCATTTATAAACCTCAAATGCCCAAATAAACAATTTCATTTTTCATTTACCAGGTCTATTTTAAAAATCAATGTTCCATAGATGTGGGCTTCTCACTTAAATTACAGCTTATCCTCCTGAAATTCAAAAATATTTTCAGTGTTAAAATTCCATATAGAACTATTTAAGCAATTTTTTAAATTCCTTACCCCCTTCTTAAAAATAATTGAATTTTTGTCTTGATCATTCATGGTTACCAGCATGCAAACACCAGTACCTGCTCTAGAACATATTTTGAAACTGCTGAGTGATGTCTGCAGGATTCCTTAACTGCATTCTAAATGGTTATAGAGAAATTTCTTTTATTCTTTTGGCTTTTATTTGGGAATTATTTCTTCTTTGCTATTGATTGAGTCTACTACTTCTCTACTAATTGATGAGTCTTGCAGCCATGAATGAAGAAAGTTTTTTTTAATATTTAGAGTTTATGTAATTGCAACATATATTCAAAGCCAATTAATCAAGCTTATAAGGATTAATCATGAACATGAAAGAAAAAAATTGGATGTAGAAGACTGCCAGGGCTCCTTTTTGAAGAGACTTTAGTTTTAGGATTTGTACAGTAGTATTTGACACTCGGAGTCCTATTTCACTTCTGGCTCTGTTATAAGAGGCTGAAGTAGCTAGATCTGAGGACTTGTTGCTTTTCTGCCTAGTGTGGTGGTGACTTTTGTAATTTCATGTATGATAACAAAACACCAGTAATCTGATAAAATGAACAATTATATTCTGAAAAATAGGTATGACTTACGGTATCACTCCAAATTTACCCATCTTTTAAAGCCAAAGCTTAAAAACATTTAAAAATGAATTAAATAGGAAAGTAGAAATTAATGAAAAACCTTTTCATTTTTATCTTTCTGAAAATTCAGCTTGTCATATTAATTCACTTAATATCTATTCATCAGACTGGGGCTATAGCTTAGTGGCAGAGCACTTACCTAACATGTGTGAGGCACTAGGGTGGATCCTTAGCACTGCAGAAAAATAAACAAATACACTAAAGATATTCTGTCCATATACAACTAAATTTTTTAAAAAAATCCATTCATCATTATTCAGTTAATTAATAAATATTTTAAAATGTTGGGAAATGTCAATTTATAAACATCTTATATGGTTTCCTCCCAAATCATAATTCATTTGCTCATCCACTCAGTTATTCACTCAACAAACACTGGGGAACTTCTATGTTTCAGACCAGTGATAAATGCTGAGAATGCAAGATTTAATAAGATATGGCCACTGTCAAAAATCTTTCAGACTAAATTATAATCTCTTCAAAGGGAGAGATTTCGTGAGCATTAAACACTAAAATGTGATCATTCTCACTTATGAATTATTTATAATGTAGCATATTTGGACTCATCTATAGATTTATTGAATACTCTTAGGAAGAGGGAATTTAACCTGAAGCTAGAAAGTTCGCTCCCAGATGTTCCAAGTGGATTCTGCTATCCACTGAGGATTAGTTTTGCATTGTCCTTTTTTGATCAGAGGATGTGCTTCATACAATCAACTCGTGCTGTGGTATGCATACACCATGTGTAACACATTTTTTTGCTACTGACTACAATGATTGAAGTCAGATGTTAGGAGCTTTCCTTTAGCCAGTATTCTTAATAGTGTTATAATGCTGGTGTTGAGAGACAAGGATCACACCCTGGTGGTACAGACCCCCAGGCTTCTCCTTTCTCAGGTTATATTTGTTTAACAGCATTCTCCAGACAAAGCCTCTGCCTATTTTCCATTTCAAAAGAATATTTCTTATTGTAAAATATCAGACAAGACAAGACTGCCTGTTGTGGTAGTTTGATGTGGGAAATGTGTTTGAATAAGGAAAGTATTGTGGAACCCATCACAGCCATTCAGGCAGTTCTCTCTGGGGGGGGGGGTGACTATCAGGTAGTTGAGTGTGTATATTTGGGTACACTTGCACATGGACAGCATGCTGTTCCAAAAAAACTACCGACTTGGGATTCAGATGGCTTTTTTTTTTTTTTTTGTACTGAGGATTGAACCCAGGGACACTCAACCACGGAACCACATCTACAGCCCTTTTTTATATTTTATTCAGAGACAGAGTCTCACTGAGTTGTTTAGCACCTCACTTTTGCCGAGGCTGGCTTTGAACTGATGATCCTTCTGCCTCAGCCTCCTGAGCCGCTGGGAATACAGGCATACACCACTGCATTTGGCTCAGAGGGCTTCTATTCTGCCATGTATGAGGCATGAAAACTTGAGCAAGGTACAGTTTATGTGCATCGGAATTTTTGTCTATAAAATAGGGATGACACTAGCAATGTTATAGGGTTGTGTTGAAGATTAAATGGTTTATAGTGTGTGTGTGTGTATATATATATATATATATATATATATATATATATAGTGTTATGAATTATACATTGTATACTCAGGATTATTTATAAACAAGAATATTATATACTCTGCAGGCACATTACCAGTTTTGAAAGAACTAAGTTATAATATACTTAGAACAGTTAATGTTATATTAGGATATGTCATATTTTCCCCCTTCATGATTCAGAATATACTACCAATTCTTTTAGCAATTGCTATTATTTAGTAAGTACTGCTATTCACAGGCACTGTGCTAGGCACATTCAATCTTTACAATGGTACTTTATCATATATGCTATTATCACCTCTGTTTTACAGAAAGAAACTGAATCACAAAGAAGCTAAATATCTTACCTATGATCACTAACTGGTAAATTGTGGAGAATTCATAACCAGGTAATCTTACCTAGAGCTCTCACTCTTTTTAAAAATAGCTTTATTGAGATATAATTCACATACTACTCAATTCACCTATCTAAAATATACAGTTTGGTGATGTTCATATGCACAGTTATTTGATCATCACCAAAATTTAATTTTAGAATAATGTTTACCCGAAAATGAAACCCCACATCTGCCAGCATCACTAACCAATACCCAGGCATGCCCTCAGCCTTAGGCCATCCCTAATTTACTTTCTGTCCTTATAGACTCACTTATTTTGGACACTTTATATAAATGGAATCACACAGAAGGTTCATTGATGTTGTCTCCTCTATCACCAATGAACCTTTTAATTGCCAAATAATATGTCATTGTGTGGATACACTACATTGTATTTATCCATTCATCAGTCGGTAGACATTTGGGTTGTTTCTTTGTTTTGACACAGTGCTCTTTCTAACCCACTAAGATCAACTGCGTCATTTACAAATCATTTACTATACTATTGCAATTATTAGATCTCTAATTATTTACTGAATACTATATGCCAGGTAGTTGTGTCAGAGACCTGAACAAAATTCCTGTCTTTATAGGGTTTACACAATAGAAAGGGGGACAAATAATTTCAAAGTTACAGAAGTGATAAGTGTGTTAGTGAAGATGTGACCAAGATTCTGTGCCAGCTCAATGGAGGGACCCCACTTCAGTCCAGGACACCGTGGGTAGGATGGGTGAGATAAAGGTGCAGATAGACTTTTTCAAGGGACGACCTTGTGTTGAACTTGAAGTACAAAGAGGAATGACCTAGTGGAGAAGAGCAAGGAGGACAACCTAGGCAGAAGGGCGCGTGCTCTGTTAGGGAGTCCAGCATGTGCTGGGAACTCCAGAGGTTTGTTACAAGGAGTATGAGAAACAGCAGAGGGAGCTGAGCCTGCCTGGAGATTGGGGTGAAGTAAGATGATAGCAGGATAGACTGTGTAAGGAGGTTCGATTTTGTCTCAAAGCTTGGTGTTTCCCATAGTTATTTTCTACTACATAAGGACAGTAACTGATTATTTGACTTTATTAAAAATTTTTTTTTTCAGTGCTGGGGATCAAACCCAGGGCCTCATGCATACTGGGAAAGTGCTCTGCCATTGCACTACTTCTCCAGATCTTATTTTATGTTTCAAAAACATATTGTGGCTGGGTGCAGCGGCACACACCTGTAATCCCAGTGGCTCGGGAGGCTGAGGCAGGAGGATCACAAGTTCAAAGCCAATCTCAGCAAAAGTGAGGCACTAAGCAACTCAGTGAGATCCTGTCTCTAAGTAAAATACAAAATAGGGTGTACAACCAAAGACATGAAAAATTGTGCTTTATATGTGTAACATGAATTGTGATGTATCCTGTTGTCATATATAACAAATTAAAATAAAAAATAAATTAAAAAAATACAAAAGAGGGTTAGGGATGTGGCTCAGTGGCCGAGTGCCCTGAGTTCAATCTCTGGTAACCCCCAACCCCAAACATATTGTGTATCTGTGTATATATCCATCTGAACACTTAAAGATGTATATGTATATAGATGTATATGTGTATATATATATCTATATCTATCTACCTATCTATCTGGAGAATGAGAGGGAGAGAGAGAGAGAGAGAAATAAATTGACTTACAATTACCTAGGGGAGTTTAATAAAAAAGGAAAACTTCGATCACTCTCTGTATGTGACACATTAGCATCACTTGTCATAAGTAGAAGGAAATTTTAAAGTATATATAATGAAAACTAAATCATGGCATTAAATTTGTAGTTAGATTCCCAATTAGATATTTCAGGTCACACTGGTTCTGAAGCCTGTTCTCCCTTTGATAAGAGGGAGTTGAGTGCATCAACCTCGGTGAAATTTCTCATTGATCAAGTTGACAGGGAACTGAAAAGGGTGTGACTTTGTCCATATGTGACAAGATGCTTGGATTTCATGACCCAGTATAAACTAGGCTCACTTTTAGATGCTGCTGGTACCATGGAGAGTCACTAAAGATTTTTAAAATTTTCTAGCAGAGGCAGAAATGTCACCCTGGCTGTGACCTGGAGGACAAACTGGAGGACAGTCATTCCATAAGGAGCCATTCCGGTACTCCAGATGAGAGAAGAGGACTGGGAACGGGCTGTTGGCTGGTACAGTGTTGTGCCGATGTGACTCTGGTTAGGGTGACCTTTTGTCAGATTCCAGCCTTTAAAAGAAAGCTAACTACTAGGCTTTCTAGCTGTTGGGGGAGGGACTGGAGGTGCTTATGTAAAACCCTTCCTTCCTTCATGGCATTTGGGCTTTTAATTGTTACCTAGGCAGTTAAGTGGAGCATTTCTTCCAGGGCTTGGGGGAGGTGTGGCTGGCTGAAGTGGGCTGAGAAGCGGCTCTAAGCCTTCATGCATTTATCCTTTCAGCTTCCACTTGACTGGATTTTCTCAGTTTCTCTGCTTTGGCCTCACCCCCATCTCTTGCCTCTCTCGGCTTCTTTGTGTCAGTGTCGCTTTCTGTCAGATCACTGTCAGTGGCCCAGGGAAATGGGCAAACAAGGCCAGAGCGGGCTGCTTCCAAGTCCCACAGTTCCCAGCAGCACCTGGGGCAGGAACAGGGCAACTGGAGTGAGGGGCTGCCCAGCACCAAGTGATTCCTCTCACATCACTCTGGGGAGCAGCCAGAGGACACCAGGAGGAGTTGTCCTGCTTACGAAATCACCTCCAGATTTCACTGAAGTGACCAGGAGGAGAGGACAAAAAGCACAAAGTGAAGGCAATTCTAACCCACATGATGACTGAATAATATTTTAAATTGCAGTCAGGCTTTTGCCCTATGAAGAAACATTTTGAATATAATCTCTTTGGAAATACGTAACTTTTCAGGCCGAATACATTTTATCTGGGCCAAGATAAAATAGCAAAATGCATAGAAGGAAGTGAAAAAAAATTTAAAAAGAAACCTGCTTCTATTCATTAAGGTTTGATTTATAATGTATACATGACTATGTCCTGGTAGAAGTCTGAAATAATCTCTGTATTAAAATTAAACAAAAACTTTAAGTTAAAATGGAGAAGCTGAAAAAAATCCAAAAACCTTTAAAAAGCATCAATTTCTTATTTGAACAATGTTAACATTTCATTTTCAACATGGGGGCTATTTATAGCACCTACATTAATAGAGAGGTAATTGAGAAAAATATCCTCTGCATGTACAAATCTCTGGCAAGACTTTGTGTAATTTCCACTGACAAACAGAAGTACATGGGTACCTTTTGAACATACGAGTGACTTAATGGAAAGCTTCCTGTCTTCTTTTTCTGAGCTCCACATTTTAGGAATTCAGCAAAGATGTGGGAGGAAGAAAAAGCAGGAAAGAGAAACTCAACATGTCCATGCACCCCAAAACCAGAGGCTACTACAGGGATCCTTCACAGTCTGTCTTCTATAGTGGGAGGATTTCCTTTAAGTCCTTTTCAAAAGCATATGGCTAGCTTTGAAAGCTTAAATGGCATTTGTCAACCATCAGTAAATCTTCAAAATTGTTTCTGCAAATAGGCCAACTCAGAGTTTCGGCCTTTCCCATTAATCTTTAGGTAGAACCACTGAAGACTTTGTCAGAGCCTAGATAATGCCTTGATTAAAAGGCTCATTCAAGAGGGAAGGCTTTAGCATTCACCTTGGGTACATAGTCATTTCTCCAGGGTATTCATGGGCTATTATTTCAACACTGCAATTGTTCCCCAAACAAGACATTTTTTTTTTTGCCACAATGCTTTGAGTAGACATTCTTCAGTGAATTACTACAACCTTGCCCTTTCGTTTGTCACAGCTTGTTATTTTTTTTTTATCAAGTGTAATCAGTTCCAATAGGAACCTTAGATTGACAATGTTACAACTGTTACTATTTAAAACAGATATTATTTTATTTCATTTCCATGATCAGACATGTACCTGCCTAGAGTCTTGATTACCAGTTTATTATTTACAACACGGCTTCTGGCAATTGAAACAGAAACAAATTAAAATGGATGAAGCCTAAAGCATTGATTACCAATTTTAAACTTTAACAATATTTAGTGAAAATTGAGGTGCTTGTCACACATTAGTATTACCTATTGTTCCTTGGTCAAAGTAATAATATTTAAAAAATTTTTTTTTTTAGATGTTGATGGACCTTTATTTTGTTCATTTATTTGTATGTGGGCTGAGAATCGAACCCAGTGCCTCACACATGCTAGGCAAGTGCTCTGCCACTGAGCCACAACCCCAGTCCCCAAAGTAATATTTTTAAAAGCATTTCTCTCGGCTTTGTAGAAGTATTGTGAGAATGAGAATTCAGATAAAGCTCTGTGAAATCTTTGTGTGTGCCTTGTAGATTTAAAGAACAGAATACTCTGGATTTCCTTGAAGTTGAAGTACACTTGCTTAGGGATCTCACCTGAGGATGATCTCTGGCACCTACAGTAAATTTGTGAACTTCTAGGCTCAATATTCAGAATTATGCCAGCTGAGATTTCTGTCCATGTAATTTCTATGCAATTTGCCAAACTGGCATTAATTATTCTAGTCTTTTAGGTCCACCGAATATAATAGCTTATCTCTACCATCATTTGAAGATATTATTTGATGTTATTGGTTATCACTGAAACAACATGCAAATAACATTTTCCTTAACAAACACCATAATTAACTGCAAAACAGACAAATGAAACAGCTTTGGTTTACACACACACACACACACACACACATAAATTATGATATCAGAGACACAGGTGAATGCCAACCAACCATTCCTGATGCTGATATTAAAAATGACAATGATTGGAAGGTGTCTTGTATCTTTAGGACTGAGTCCTATGGCATTTATTGTGCCCCCAGTTCTGCAGGAAAGATTCACTCCTAAGGTACTTGAACATCAGTAAAATCTTGAACAAGTCTTTCTCAAATGTACAGATACTTTCACTACTTTAAAGTAACTTTAAAACTTCAGCCTTCTGAAAGCAAGTTAAAATGGCCAACACCACTGATATTAATGCAAAGTTCATGTTTGGAAATTCTTCTTTGAGTCCTGGGGAAAGCATGGGTTTTGGAATCAGACATACCTTTTTTCAATTTCCCTCTCTCTACTATTTATTAGTTTTGTGACCTTGGAAAATTCCATAACTTCTCTGATTTCATTATTTATGGAATAGAAACAAACTTCACTAACTTGATGTCAGGAATAAATGAGTTAACATATGGGAAGTCTGGCACATCATAAATGGTGGCTATTTACAGTTTTTAAAAAGCCTGGTCCACATTACTTTTCTATTTTCTTTCCTCATCTTCCAACTATTCAGAACCTACCTCAAATATAACTCTCATTATCATTCAAGATTCACAGAAACTTTAAAGCAAATCACATTCTCCTTATTTTCAAGGAAGACGTGTTGCCAATTTCACTAAATAAATAGCTCCCCAAAGAGCCATACGTATGTTCCTAACTCCACAGTTTCCCTAAGTTTGGAAAACCTGAAAATAACAACCAGAACTTCAATATCAAAGGAAGACCTTTAATTTTTCAGTTTCTTATAATTTGCCAGATATTCCTTAGATACAACTTATAAAATGTCAGGGCAGACAGAGGAAAATATTAATCACTTGTAGATTCTATTTTGGATTTTGGCAAGAGGACCCAACAGCAAAATAGTGTGATCATGAAGAATCACAGATGCATAAAATCTTTTTTGGTATTACTTTCTTTTCATCTCCCAAGTAAGTAGATGATTTTAATATAATCATTTACTTTCCATTTCTTCATCTTCTTGCCATTCAAGTTAAAGGTGTCAATACAAGATGACTTTTCTTTGCATGATGTCCTCGATTCTATACCTTCTAGTGTTTTATTTACCAAGCAAGGAGCCCTGAATTACTGCAAGTTTAGTAAGAGCCCTAATAAAATTTTGAACTCCATTTAATAAAAAAGAATCTTCGCTAAAATGAAATGAAGGAATGTTAAGCCCTTTCAGGGTTGATGATACAGAAGTAACATAATTTCATAATCCTCCTTGCTCCTTCAGTTCTCTTCTTGATTCATAAAGAAGGATTATGCCAGTATATTTTGTCCTCATTAAAAAAAATACAAACAAAAAAAACCCGTTCTATTCAATGGATAATCCTTATAGCAGTCTGTCTGGATGCTGTAATTCATGACTTTCTATTTCTACATAAAGGGACAGGAATCACTGAAGTACACCAGCCATCTAGTTGTGGCAGCCTGCCAGTCTTCCCAGGTGCAGTGCTGGGTAAAAAATTCTCTCATCCTGTTGAGTTCTAACATTGCGTTAGACATTGTGCAATGGAAAGGAGCACAGAGCAGGTGCAACTGCTGTCTTCTAATCATTTATAGTTGAAAACCAACAAAACACCCTTGCTGCTGTTGTTTCACTCAATTATTTTTTACTTATATTTTTCTAAGTGGCTAGGAAGTGGCCATTTGATAAGCTCCGTGCTTTGGATTACTAGAGACTGTTTTCTCATTTCCAGTTAATCAGTTTATGTTACCTGAAAAGAGAGTTCTGAGGTATGTTTCTAATACAGAAACTGAGAAACACACTTTTCCAGGTGTTAAGTAGCAGGAGGCTTACCTGATGGACAAGGAGAATAAAAAGGTAGAAAGAGAGAAATTTTATGTAGTTGGGTGGGAAATGGAAGTGAGCTAGTATGGTAGGGTTCAGAGGCTATTTTCCAACCTGCTGAGGAGTCTTAGGAGAGAATTTTTATCTATCTATCTATCTATCTATCTATCTATCTATCTATCTATTGCCTCTCTATTTAATATTTTGAGGATGCAACCCAGGGTCTAGACAAGCACTCTACCACCGAGCTATATCCTCAGCACTCAGAGTTTTGTTTAAAAGAGGAAAAGAAAAGCCAGGAGCATTAACATTCTTTGGGGCAGGAAAAATGCCCAACATATACATATGATAAAGAGAGGAAAGGAACTGGCTAGAAAGCTTAAGGAGGTTGTGGAACAGAAGAGGAAAGAAATGAGAGAAAAGGATAAAAGTCTGAAATAATTTTCAGGATCCTTCTGAGAGTTGGCCATTTTCAGAGTGGCACTGGTTCATTGTAGGAAGTCCACTCTGATGTCTGCTCCTTCCTTTCTTCAGACTAAGGCCTTCTATACCATGAATAAGAAATACTATGGGTGCTGCCCAGTACCGAAACTCTCATTCCCACAGCTATAGCTCCAGCAGAGAGGGAGGGTAGAAAGGCCCTACACCCAATAACCTATCAGCACCAGAAAGGGATCCTCCCCAACCTCAGAGCTCTCTGCAGAACTGGCTTGGGATTTGTTGTGAACTCATCTCAGTACAACAGCCCCCTCTACCTAAGGCTGCCTCCTTCACTCCCCAATCTCTCTACCCACAGGACACCTTCTGACCTCAGAGCTCTTTCCAACTCTGAATTTGCTTCCTAGGAAAACTTTTCTTTTAACTACACTATTTTTTTTAACATAAAAAAATCTCATGCCAACTTTTTATGTACAAAGAGATTTAAAATTGACTATCACTACTGAAATGAATCAAAACAATTATGACATTGAATGTAATTATCAAGCAACATACTTATCCATCTCCCCTCTCACCTATTGAAAAAACTAAGTGTACAGCATGATACATGCTTCTGAACAAGCCAGATACACCTGAGACTAGACTGTAAGCTCTAGTGGGTTGAGGTCATCTTAGTTTTTTGCAAACCTCACATGATGTTCCAGGTTTATTCTGTGCATGGTTCCTGGCTCTGTGATAAATATCTGGGAGCACACTGATTCCCCCTCCCAACTTCTTTCTTCCTTTCACTCAACTGACATTTACTTGTCACATATTATGTGGCAGGCAATGTATAGACTCAGGGGGATTCAAACTGAACAAGACAGACAGCTTTTATCTTTCTAGATTCTTTCTTGAGATATTTGTCATGAAAAGAGACAACAAATTGATCATAAGGCAAATAATTATTTAATCACAATGATAAGTGTTGTGAAGGAAAATAAATGGTGTTATGATACAATAAAATGATTTAAAGAATATTTTAAAAATAGCATTAAAGTCTTCCATATATTAACATATTCTGGCAAAGGTGTCTATATCACTTTGGTTAAAATTGACACATTTAAGGCCATCAGTGAATCTCTGAGACAATGTTTTGTTTTTGCCTTTTCTGATGTAGGCTTCCAAACACTTTTGGTTTAAAGGCCAGACAAGGTGAAAGGTCTCTTGATATACCGGATATTGCACATATACACATAAATTACATATGCATGCTATTATAATTCACATAAGCTAAAATTTATTTTAATAACTTGCAGATAAATAATCATGAATGCAACAGAGGCATTTGTTACTGAGATATTAATCTTTACAAGTACACAAGTGACCAGTTATCTTGCGTTAAGATTTTCTTCAGTATTATTGTAAATTGATCTTAGAATGGATTCAGTTACATTGACTTAAATTTGCCTTAAAGAGTAGTTGGAAGTTGAGAAACCTGATGTTATCTGGAACATTTAGTGAAGTGCTTTGAAGCTTTAGATAAGATGTTGAATTTGAAGCAGGCACCAGACAATGATCAGGCCTGGTGGATCTTTAAGTAAGGTGTGGCACAGCCAACATGGCAAGAGAAAGACAGATTGGCCAAAGTACAAAAGTCAAATTAGTGGGGAGAAGATTGTAGTGATCCAAATGAGAATTGTCTGGTCCAAAAGCACCATAAAAGATGATGAGTGACATTCATGATTACTCCTGGCCATGGATGAGGAAATGGTACTTGAGCAGAGCCTGAAGGAAGAATTTTTATACATGAAGGTGGGAATGGAGCCAGTGTAGCCAGACATATAGAGGGAGGAAAGCAGAATAAGGTTAGAGAAGCAGGACCCAGTCTGATATGCCTGAAGAAACTTTAAGGGAAAATGTAGAAAAATAAGGCTAAAAATCACAGAATTTCCTAGCTAAGATCTTTTTTTATATATAATTTTTTTTTTAGCTGTAGATGAGCACAATACCTTTATTTGTTTATTTTTTTATGGGGTGCCAGGGATCAAACCTAGTGCCTTATACATGCTAGGCAAGTGCTCTACCATCGAGCCCAGCCCCCTAGCTAAGATCATTAGCTTTAAATTAACCCCACATTTGATTCTACTAAATAAGACACTGGAGATAAAGAGATATTAAATGAGAGTCAGGGACCAAGTGACGCAGCTGTTTGGTTCTATGGTTGGAGCACAGTTGTGCCTGGCTGAACCGATGGTGGAGATCCTGGAAGAAGGGCCATTCACTTGGAGTTTCGGGTCTCTGGGTGTTGCTGAAATTTTGGGGGGCAGGGGAGGTGACATGATCATCATCACATTTAGAAAGATTAATTTGGCAATGGTGCACATGTGAAATGAGAGGGAGTTTAGGAGAGGAATCAGGAGGCTAACCAGGCGTGTGTCAGACACAAATGATAAGCTTTATGAACTCCATTTTACAGATAAGGAAACTGAGCTTTGGCCCGTGGCCAACCATAAACTTGGCAGATTTCCAAACTTGTACATCCTGAGGCTGGAATTATAGAGTACTCATCCTACTTAGGATGGGAGGAGTCTAGTACTCCAGAGTGGTCCAGGAAGATTGAGGGCTGAAAAAAGACCATCTGGATTTGACAACAGGAGGCCATTGGTGGCACTTAAGAGTCATCACAGTTGAATGGTGGGGGTGGCAGGCTGATTTCAAAAGAGTGAAAGAGTGAGTGGGTGGTAACCAAACGGTGGCAGTGAATATAGCCTGCACTTTCAAGAATGTTGGCAGTGGGAGGAAGGAGAAAGAAGGGCAGCTGTTTGAGGAAACTGCAGAAAATACTTACGTAAAACCCGAATGTTGCAGGTACTATGTTTGGTGGTGGGGAACATGATGATAAATAGATAAAGAGAAAGAAACAGAATGCAATGATGATATTATTTTTAGGTGAAAATTCCTTTATCAGGTAACATGCCAAATGATTGAATTTAATACAGCTGGAATGATCCCAACCTTTTTGACTTTTAAACTTCTAAGACAGAGTTAACTGACACTGACTTCATTTGTGTCCTCTGTAGTATCTTGCATGGGACACTCAATAAAATTTTTTTCAGTGAGCAAACCACAGGTCCCAGGAAATAAAAACAAATGGAATGAAAAGTCTTCTTTGGAAAAGAGGCAGGAAATGACTCTTCCATGAAGAGTCATAAAAGGGATTAGAGTGGACTCAGAGGTCATTGGAAACCTGGAGGTCTAGTTAGAGCTAACCTATGGATTCCAGCCACATTTCCTTGCCCAGAAAAGGAACAAAAGTGAGGTTATAGCCTCCAAATGGAGAGGCTCTGGCAGTTAGCATGGATAAGGAACAATTCTTGGGGAAGGGCCATCATGATCCTGTTTCTGGCAGACACAATATGGCTGAAGGCCCTCAGTAGTGAGGGTGATAGAGTTTTGAGATAACAGTGGGGTCAAGAGTCCTATCCAGAAATCATTCATCCATTTGCTTATCTTGGGATAGGTGGGGAAGGATGTGAAGAAGGAAGAAAATTAACTCTGTTTTAAATAGGAAATCTAAGGCCAGAAAGAAGAATATTAACTATGGAAGGAAGAAGCAAGAATTAAAGCTTGATGACTCATGAGAAAGGAAGCCAGGTATGGAAGATCTCCATCTGACCCTGTTCCCACTTTTCTATTGGTTCATGGACATGAAGTGCCCATAGATTAAATGTGGCCTGGGGTATTAACTTATAAGCTAAGCATTCCTTGCTGTATATAAAGTTAATCCAGGGCAATGTTTTCACTAAATGTATACTGGATAAGGTCTCATTTAGCAGGTGACATAACAGATCACAAATGGTGATTAGTACCACTTTGTCATTCAACTAACTAATAACAGGTCAAGATGAAAACCTTTAGCTTCAGAGGACTGGTGTACTATGGGGACCCAGCCATTTAAGCAAAACTTGACTAAGGACATGAAACTTCGTTTGTCAGGCAGTAGTCATAATTGGAACTGAGCTTTAACAAATTTAGCCAATTTCTCCACATTGAACTCTCAGAGTCTTCCTAGGAGTTTGGGAGACCATTGGGATGCTCTTTTTAATTTTCTGTCTTCATAGCTCTCATTTCTGGGCAAGGTTGCCTCTAGTTCAACAAATCTGAAAAAGTCCTTCCACATGGTTTTGTATTCCTGAGTCTCTGCTGATATGGATCCTGCCTTTTGGAAAACATGCCCAATCCACGTGGTGATTGATGACCGCCCATCTTTCAATAGCAAGGCATATGTCACTCTCTGGAGTATTTTCAACGTTGAGTGCGATGATGGTTTTTGTCTCTGTTTCTGCAGGACTTCATAGTTCTATTAGTAAGAAGAGCTAACCTCGTCATGTACTGACTCCCAGCTCTGTTCTAAGTGCTCTGCAAATAATACTTCTTGTGAACAATCCCGGGTGGGTGAGGAAACTGAAGTCACAGAGGAATTAAACACTCAAGTTAATAAGGGGCAGTGCCAGGATTTTAATGCCAAGCAACTAACTCCAGACTGAGGCTCTTAACTATTATCCTCAATTGCTTTTGTTTTCTTTGTCTATCTTCCTCCATTAAATTGTAAACTCCAGAGAGCAGATCTTTGGGTTTTAGGCCTAGAACCTGCCTGATTTTAGGTGATGCATAAATCTAAGGTACGTAATTGAATAAAGGAATAAATGTGCACATTTAGGTCTGACTAACTCCCCTCTGTGAACACAAATTGGGGAAGTTTACTGTAAATGAGAGGACAGAGAGAGAATCTTGCTTCAGACTTACAATGTGGAGTAAGGCTCAGTATGTGTCTGGCCCTAGGGGTTTGGCTTCCCCATATAATGCATGGAAAATGTACAGTCTTATACAATGTGATCACCATATTTTCTTTTCAGGTTATTATTATGGATGTAAATAAATGAGTCCATAATTATGCTTCAGAAGAAGTGCAAATTAATGAGGTAAGTCTGGCAAAACTATAAGCTAGTAAAGCAGATGATACATTTATGAGATGGGGACACAACTGTAGAGCCCTTTGCCACACAGCTCTTTTGAAAATATCCCTATGACCTCTTCTAGTAATGATAGGTCTGATTCCATGAACTTTAAATAGCAGGGCATATGTCACTCTCTGGAGTATTTTCAACTTTGAGTGTGATGATGGTTTTTGTCTCTGACAAAAAGACTTCCCCTGGTACAGGGTGTTTGCTGCTCTGTGGCATCAAGCTGTATATTACAATTGTAGAATGCTGACAGGAGAACTCAGCTGGTGCTCAGATTTCATTGGAAAAGTGTCTAGAACACTCTTTCCCTCTCTTTTATGTGGCTCACTCCATCCCATTCTCCAAGGTTAAGATTAAAATTGCTTTCTAAGGAAAATCTTTCCTGATCACTGGGCAAAGTTCTTTTTTAGTGCACTCTCGTTTTCCATCGGAATCCTTTTGCAATCTTTGTAATTTAAATCAAGTATGTGCTTAACATCTGCCTTCCCTGCAGAGGCAGGAATTGTGTCCATCTTGTGTGCTGTTATACCCCCAGCATATAGCATAAATAGGTGGTCGATAGATATTAATTGTGTGAATGAATGAATATGCAAGAACATGTAGCTGATATTAGTTAAGATCTCCTCCAAGCCACATATTAATTTCTTATTCCTAATAGTTACCACTTTTTTTCTAAATCTTATGAAAGCTGGCAAGAAAGTGAAAATAGATGCATTTTAAACACCTATATTACTAAGAACTTTTAAAACAAATGATAAAGGAGCTAAAATACTTGTGGACTCCAGTCTTTTAAACAAGAGGAGAGAAACGAGAAAAAGTAAATAAACAGGTTTTAAGTAATTTTTAAAACAAGGTAGAAGAGTGGCCTTTAAATTGTATTTTCTAGTGTTCCTTTGGAATTACTCCACAATAGTTTCTCTCTAGCCTTCAAACTTGGTGAACTCTGACCCTTTTAAAAGATCCACTTAAAAATAAGACACATTAAGTCTGACTTGAAATGCACACTTTGGTATCTAAGAACCCTAGCAAAGGAGATTAGTAGCCAAAAAAGCAATTAAGTTTACAGTAGAGTCACAGATACTGTATCTAGTACAACAGTTTGGAAAAGGAAGTAATGCAAAGGTCGCATCAACAAGAAACAAAGTAACACTAAATAGTAGACTTTTTTCAAAGAAACAAAATCCCATATTCCCAAATCTTTCCCTCTCATCTAATAACTACATGTGTTTGGGACTCTTAGAAAAAACAAGAGGGGAGGAAGCGGCACTACTGAAGCTGGGAACTGGCACAAAAACAGTGAAGCACACTGTGAAGCCGAAGCATCTGCGGAGTCAGGTTCCTGGGTGGCTGTTTCAGTTTGGTCTCGGATCCCATTCTAGCGTATCCAGTACCACAGGATCCCAGAAGAGCAGCAGCTGAGGGTTCAAATAAACATAACCTGCTACCCCAACAACTTAAATGTAAAAGCTGATGTGCAGGCAAAAAGCCCACAATGTTTCAGAACTAGGTGATAATTGTACCTTTTCACATAAACATAGAGATATCCCCATCAAAGACCAGGACTGTATACTGCAAACACCAATTATGAATCACCTTTAGCAATTTTGTTTAGTTGCCTAGTGTTGGAGATCCCTGGATTGCTAGTGGTTCTGCAGCCCATGAAACTCTCTCTAGTTCCTCTTCTATGTCAGTATCAGTATTGGAATGAGCAATGCCCTCAGATGAGTTGAAAAGATGTATTTAGCTCCCATCAATTTCTGATCCCCTTTACTTTAGCTCTTTTGAAATAAGATGAAAGCTTTCACTCACTAATTATTTTTATCCAGCTCATAGAAAAATTAGTTTATCTTCCTGATCAAAGCAAATTAGGCTGATCATGGTTGATTAGAATGCAACAGTAAAATCTCCATACTTTCTCTTCCATCCTCTTTCTCTCAAAAATAGGGCCTGTGTCAAATATGTAGATATTTCCCACGGCCAGGCCGGACTGTGTTTCCAACAGGGACTGTGGATTGGACAATGGTTCTTACACAGACACTGAAGTTCTTTAGTTCAGTCATTGTATTCAAAAAGAACTAGTAACCCCTTAGCTAGCATTTGATGAAACATCTAGATTTACATATTTCCTTAATTGCATTTTTGAATGTGAGTGAGATTTATCTGACCAGAGTTAAATGCCTCCTTTATTCCCCTACCCAAGGCAAAATTCAACTCCATGCTCTTTATAAAAGTGAGGTTGGGGGTGTATGGAAACTTGTTCGGCTTCCATCTGAGCAAATTTTAGGGTTTCAATAAAGTGGGACGAGGGAGTTAGGTTACCAAAGACAGGAAAGATATATCTTTACCTTTTAAAGTGGAAATGTCACTTTCTAAAGCTTTGGCTTGCTCAGCTCTTTCAAAAAGGCTATTTTGATTTTAAATGAATGCTATTCCTTGTTGCCCAATCTCCCAAATCGGTCGCTAAGAAACGTCGAAATTATTGTCCTTAATAATTTCTCACCAATGTTTCTGTTATGTGACTGTAAAAAAACTGGGAGGTTAGGTTTTATTTTCATTATTTATTTACTATAAATTAACAGTAAATCTTGCATTTAGCTCCATTTAAACCTCCCTCTGCAGCTGCCCATTTGAAAAATAAAATGGTTGCCTTCTTTCACTTCAGTGGGCACAATACAAAACATCCATTGAGCTTTCGCTTTATCGCAGCTGCCAATGCCCAGCCGACTTTTAACAAACCAACCAAGCGGAATCACAATGCAGCTGCAACATTTTATGGTATTTCTGTTGGTTCTCTTTTGAGACTGAAGGTGTTAATTAGGAATCAAAGAACACAACCCTGCCAGCTTTCTTTCACAAACCATAGCCTGGTCACTGCAGTTTTTAGAAGAAAAATAAATCTAATAAAGGGATAAAAATGTTGTTTGTCACACCAGTAAAGTGTACTTAAGACCCTTTGATCAAAAGCTTTTCATGTAGTCTTGTCAGATGGGCTGGAAATATTGTATTTTCCCCCCTTTTCTGCCCCTTCCTCATGCAGACTTCTCTGAATTCTGAATTTAATTTCAGGGTGTCTAGAAAGCTGTGTCTGCATAGTCATGTGTGGGATTATTTTTGGATGATAACTGGTTTTGTGGAGTAAGACAATTTTGCTTCTTAGAAAAAAAATTCACATTCAACATTCCGTCATGTTACAGCTTCATAACATTGGGTCTTCTATTAGCATATTTATGATGTTCTAACTAACCATAAGTCCTCATACAACTGTCAAAGCTCTACTCAGAATAATGGATATTTATGGCAGAAATCTCTCTATATTTAAGAGAATCCTTTTTTACATGCACAGAATTGAATATTTTCATAAGCATAGGAGGGGAGGGGGTGTAGGGGCAGGAAGGACAGTAGAATGAATCGGATGTTATTACCCTATGTGGCACTTATGACTACATGACCTGCGTGTTTCTACAGCATGTACAATCAGAAGAATGAAAAGTTATACTCCATTTATGTGTCAAAATGTATTCTACTGTCATGTATAACTAATTAGAACAAATAAAAAGGTTTTAAAGAACACATGCCTATATATGCCCACATATATGTTAATTTATCAAAGAGTTTGTCCTGTTTGTATAATTTTTTGATGCATCTTGAGCATTATACATTCAAACGTAACATGAAGTCATTACCTTTAATCTTCAGTCAAAGTTAAAAGCTTAAAATAAGTTTATGAAGTTAGCACTGCTGGGAATTAGTCAAGCCTGCTAGCTTTCTCAGCACGAGGTTTTGCTGCTATATGCACAAATCATGCCAAAATCCATTAATCCTGCTAGAGAGAGGCAGAAAGAAGGTCTGCTTGTTGATTTAATGTTAATGAAATGAATGGGCTCCTGAGGCTACCTAGGGGGGCCCTCTAAACTGTAAAACAAATAAAGTCATTTTAAATAATGCTCACTGCAGGAGAGTAAACAATTCTTTCAGATTTCCTGGAAAAAAATGGGAGTGGGTGGGGATGTGTGGAAACCTCCTATTTTCTACAATCCTATTACACCTGTCCTGTTACAATACCCACAAAAGTCAAGCTAATAGACTTGTAGAACTATCCATTGAGGAGAACTCAGAGCATGTGCTCACCTCCCTTATTTTACAGAGGTGAAAAATTGAGGCAGGGAGAAAATTTTTCTTGCCAGAGATTCTGTGGCTGATTCGTGGACTGGCGAGATCTAGACCAGTGGTTCTCAAACTTGGCTGTACATTGAATTTGCCTTGGGAGATACAGGACACTTTGATGTGTCATTCCTTCCCTGGAGATTCTGCTTTGCTTGATTTGGCATGTGATCTCAGCTTCAAGATGGTTAAATTAGCTACCAGGTGGTAAAAATGTACTGACAAGTTTGAGAGCCACAGATATACACTACTAATCTAGTGCATTTGTTTTTTACTTTTTGCCACGCCATAATGTTAATTATTGAGCAGCTCCTAGGAGCATGCCTATTGTTTTATCATACTATAGATAGAGCAGATCCATTTGTTTTGAGATTTCAAGGTTATTTCCAAAATGTGTGTTTTCTCTGTGTTTCTTTCACATGTAAATGCAAAAGGGTGTGTGTGTGTGTGTGTGTGTGTGTGTGTGTGTGTGTGTGTGTGTGTATGTGCACGCATAAGAGAGAAACTCATTTTGGGCCCCTTGAAGGACTGAACCTACCCCTGGGGTGAGCCAGTTCCACAGGGAAGATAGTAGCCAAGGTCTAGGACTGGTATGGCAGCTTGGTCCATGCCTGGCTTTTTTTTTCTGTCTTGTCCTTTGCTTCACCTTGAAATTTCTTTTTTTATTCCTTTCTAATTTGCCACCATTTCTTCTAGGCTGCCACTTTTCTCCTCCTCTTTTTTTTTATATAAAGAATTGTCCTTGATCTGAGAGAGACACCTTTCTGACTCTTCTTGACATTGTTTGACTTTTGCTGCTTTTTGTTTCTCTTTGGTTTGGTGATGATTTAAACCATTGAATAAAGCTGGGCTCAGAGTCCCTTTCTTCAATCTGTGCTGCTGGATAACAAGTAATCAATGTGTGCCTGAAACTTCCTTCCATTTTGGCTTTAGAGTTTTAAAATAAAGCAGCTTCTTGGATTACTAACTTAATAGGCACTCAGGAATTCAGAATCATCTTTTCACATGTAGTAAGATTCCTTTGTCTTTTACAAACCTGCTGTCTTGATATCAAAGGTTGTGGGCAAAGCACACATCTCTTTTGCAGAGGGGTTTAGTGTGTCTCTAGAGATGGAAAACTGGGTGTATTTAGAGGCCCTGGGTGGAAAAGACTGGTCCAAGGGCTGCTCAGCCATCTCTCCACTCTTTTGGGGACACTATGCATAATTTCAGAGGCTTCCTGCTCAAAATACAAGCTCAAGTGGGACTTTGATCCCCTATTTAGCTTTGAATTCCCTCTCTTACATAGATTCACATCATGGGTACCTATTATTTCCCTAGGAATAAATTTAGCCTCATCATGGTCACTGATGAAAGATTCTTCATGCAATTCAGTTGAACCAACTGTGTCATTATCAAAGACAGCTCTTGGAGTTGCTTTGAAAATTTAACTCTTTGGGTATATTTTCACAGAGATAAAAGCCTATTCCTTTAACTGGTTTTGGTCTTTAGAGAATAATTTTGCTTGTAGTTGTTGATATATTAAAAAAACAAAAAAAAATTAAACACTTTTTTTTGTTGTGTTGAAATCTTGATTTTTCCTGAATGCATTTTTTGGCCCTAAGAAAAGGTTAAATTATCTAACTTCTTTCAGTCTTAAAGTCCAACATCTCTCACCTGCCACTGTAGCAAATCAATAGCTGATCATGAAGGTCCTAAGAGACCAAGAAGATACCAAGCTGATTTTTTTTCTACATAGTCAGGAAAGATGATGGGGCTAAAGAAAAAGAGAAAATAATTCAACCTTAGGACTGCAAATTGTTGGTCATTCATTGGATCATGTCTGAGGTGTGGAATTCTAACATTATGCCATGATCAAGCATTCATTCAGCTATCAGCTATCCTGGAGATGTTAGCAGTGTCAACACACCCATGCACAAATATAATAATACACTGAAAACACAGAATCTTTACCTATTTAATGCCAAGGATCAGAGATGAGATGATATTTTTATTTATAACAGATACTGGGTAACACTTAATGCATTTGAAGCTGTCCCTTCTTGGTTTCTCTAATCTTCTTTACCTAGTAGGCACTTCTCTGCTATTCTCTACTTGTTAAAAAAGCATTATAAAATTTTGTTTAATGAAAGTTACATTCATACTTGTAAATCTTGAGGGCAATTAATATTTTGGGGAATAAAATTTAAGAGGCAACATGGTATATTTGAAAAGTATGAGTTTAGTGTGATAGCAACTGTAACATCATCAACAATAAAAACAGTTGCACCTAACATTTAAGGTATGTCCTATATATGAGGTGCTATGCAAGGTGCTTTGCAAGCATTATTTTTCCAATTTTGCCACTTTACAGATGAAAACATTGAGGCACAGAACTGCTTGCCAAGGTCATTCAAGATAGTGCTGTGATCATCAAGGGATGTTCTGATCTCTAAGGTAGAAACAGTAATAATTGAAGGTCAAATGAGAAGCTGAGAGTAAATGAATTAATAGTATCCTTTTGATTTTTTTTCCTCTTCTGTCTTGGGAATTTTTCCAACAGTATGTAGTCTTCCAGGTTTGGAGGAAAGAATCTCTCTTGTCATCACATTATAAGATTGTATCAGAGATTATATCAACTAGTCTCTTCGTGGTCAGAAAAACAGTGCCTGGTATCTTAGGAGTGGATGACACATAAGCTTTACATAGAACATAAGGAACCAGAGAGTGTCCTTTAGAGAGAAAGTGGTGCTGACTCTCCTTAGTGTTCCCTGTCCCTTTGCCCTTTTGAAGAAGCCCAGAAAAGATGGGCATGGGCTTGGGGTGTTTCAAAATGTAGTTTTTGATATTATCTAGGTATGGTGAAAACAACAGATAAGGAGATGGCTGCTACTGGAAAGACAGCTTTCTAGTTATAGTTCCCAAGAGAAGTGGGCACCCATGCTATGCTGGGCCTTACAGGGAAGCACCAGGGTCAGTCAGATGGCAGGAAAATGGGGGAAGAACATGCGCAGAGCCTTTATTATATTTTCCATAGAAAAGAATGAACAAGGCAGGGTAAACTTGCTAAGAATTGGCTAGTTTGAAAAATTTCAGTGGGTTCTAAGGTGTACTGGCTGTCCCATCTTGTCTGGTATCTGGCTTTGGGGTGATTAGGACAGGAAATATTGACATAAAGTATTCAAGCCCTGCAAAAATCCATAAAGGAGGTGGTTGGGGGTAGGCTTTGGATTGGTTGGTTTGCATATGAAAGACATATCATAGAGGAGGCATTTGCTCTCTCTTGGAATTAGCTAGCCCAAGAAGGGAGAAATCTCTCCAAGATCAGTAAGGTCCCCAGATGTTAGAACACAACACAATACAGAAAATTTAAAAAACACCATGAATACACAAGAATTTTGGGTTCTGATCCAAAATGCAGGAAGGTTCTTTTCTTCTTTGTTAAAGCCACATCTACAATTCAAGGGGCACAGTCAGTAGGGGAAACAGGCATGAAGATCAAGTGTGGCGATTATGTGTGGTGAGTGCTTTGACTAAGGCAGGCTCAGCATTAGTGGGGCATAAGATGGGCTTCTCAGTGATGGTCATGATGGCTTCCCAGAAGGAGTGGTGTTTGAAGTGAATATAGAAAAGCTTGCAGGAGTTAGCAAGATGCAAAAGAAGAAAGGCATTCAAAGCAGAGGCCAGCACATGTGAACATTTGGAGGCACGAAATAGGGAAATTGTAGTTTGATACGGTTAGAGAAAGGAATGGGGAGGGGGAACAGGCAGCAGGGGTCATAGGCAGGGGATAATGTAAGAGAAGCCAGCTTGGTAGGATAAACAGAGATGCTAAGACAGAGATATTAAACTTGGTCATGAAAGCTACAGGAAACCACTGAAGGGTGGAATATAAAAGAGACATGACCAGAGAGGCATCTTAGACAAACTAGTGGGGAGTGGCAGGGAGTGTTCATGTGTGTTGGGGGTCTACATAGACCATGGAAGTAGACTGCCACAATTATTTAGGCCAAAAATCAGAGACCCTGAACTAATGCAACATCATTGCTAGAGTAGAAAGGAAACAGATATCAAAAGACATTTAGGTGAACTCAATATGGCTGAATAAACTAAATGAAATGTAAATTACAATAAACATGTTTAACTATGAACAAAAATTTGGGAAATTAATGATGTGTTCCTCAAATTAAATCTGATTATTCCTTTTTGCTCTACAGATTTTTGGGTGTATCTGCAGTGAACCAAAATAAAATGATAAGGTTAAAATTCAGACATATAGCTAGATGTGAACACTGATGATAATATGCAAAAGCAACAGGGCATTTGACATCACCTAGGAAAGTGACTGAGAGTTTCAGAATTTATTTCAATGTCTATCATTACAGCAGAAAAGAGAGCTCTGCACTGAGGTTTTCAGGAGATTTGGGTTCCAATTCCATCTTTGCCAGCTATGTGACTGGGCACATCATTTAGCTCTTATGAACATGAATTTCACTATCAGTGAAATGAAGGGATTGGAGATGGCCTCCATTCTACGTCCATAGGTAGACATAGCTTTTGACTCATTGAAGCCTCCAGCAACTCATATCAATGATTTAATTCTATTTATTTGGGAAATTAGGGTAGTGTTCAAGCAATCACTATTAAATTTCAATTCAGCACTGTGTAACGTGACCTTAGTTATACAGCTTAGTCATTCTGGCGATTTGTGGACAAAAGATTATCCTTTCAGTTCTTTGTAGAACTTATTCTTAGTGTAGTTTGCTATTAACTCAAGCTCTGAATTGATTTTATTACAATTAACAAAAAGCTACCAAAATTAGCCTTTCCTTCCCAGTATACAATTAAGTTCTGAGACACTTCTACAGCTACGGCAAAAGGGTGTTCAAATTACTACGTAACAGTCATGGGGACCAGACGTTGTCCACCTGACACTTCCCACAACTGCAAGACCCCGGGGAGGTGGGTATTTTTCTGGAAAGCCAGCAGCTGTAAGGTGGAAGGTGGACACTTGCTGTCAGTTAATCATGTTGCTAAAACTTTTGAGTTCTCCAAATGAGATATGTTTACACCCTGGGAGAATCTGGTTTAACTAGGATTTCCTTTTGCTAAACCGAGCTTGAAGATTCAATGAAAAAAGATCTTGAACTTCTTCCTGTGCTCTGTTACACCGAGTCCCAGAGAACAACAGCTGCTGGGGGAACGGGGGCTGCAGATGAGCTAAGACCTTCCACCACACGGAGAGTGATGTGGCTTCTCTAAGTTAAAAATCAAAGACCCCAACTTTGGTGCACTTAGAGTTGATACTTTAATCTCAAAGATGCTTCTTTCTAAACTTCCCTTTGTCTTGTAGTGGGAAGGCCTGTGATGGGGGGTGGAGATAAGGAAAATGTGTCCTGATTCTCCTCTGCCACATCTGTCAGTAAAGGATGGAGAGGGGTGGAGAAGTGTACCATCTGGGAGCAGGTGTTTAGCGGAGTCCAGTGGCTCAGTCTCTCAGTTCTGTCAGCACTGTCCCATGGGTAGCAGACTTCCTTAGTTAGCTTTTCTATTTCTCTTGCCATTCTTTCTCTAGGCTTTTTTTCTACTGTGCAGTTAACACTTTAACTATTTTAAGTAGAGTAGGCATATTGCCAAATACAAGCATATCTGGTAAGGATACCTTCAAGGTAGGAAGTAGGAAAAGAAAATAAAAAGGAAGAGTTTTATCTCAGACTTTACGGAGACTCAAATTCCTTCTGTAGATTCATTCAACAAACATGAAATAAACCTTTGTTGTGAAAGTCTCAGTGTTTACACAAAAATGGTGATTAAGGAATGTATCTTCTTAATCACCATTTTTATTTGGTTTTCATAATCAAATAACCTTCACCACATATGTATATGTGAAAGGTGATTTTTGTGCTGATAGATTTAAGGAACAATTGATTATGTAACAGAGCTCCTTCAAGCAAGTGCTTCCCAAGAAAATTTATTACCTAAAAACTTCAAGCACTATGTGTGTTTCGTGTGTTGAACCAATAAACTCATTACAATAACATTGGGTAAACCCAAACACAACACAATGAAGGTTCTGACACAGCCCACAGTAACCAACCAACTTTAAAATAATATCTCTGTTATTTGGTAAGGTTAAATATTCAGCAAATTCTTCATATTTTTTCCATTTGAGATCATATGTGGTTTTCTACTTTCCTGAGGAGTACGCTTTTGCGGCTTTTTGATCAAAGGAAGGTTATTTTTTTTTTGCAAATAGACATCTTTTTTAGAGGTCCCTTGCTCTATGTAATCAAAGTTTCAAGAAAAAAGAGGGACAAAAGTATTTTCCAGTTTTTAAGTAAAACACAAAAAATTTGCAGGTTCTCTGCATAGTGAAGACTTTGGAAAGGCAGATATGTGAAGTTAGTGACCACAATGGTGTGTGTGTGTGTGAGAGAGAGAGAGAGAGAGAGAGAGGAGAGAGAGAGAGAGAGAGAGAGAGAGAGAGAGAGAGAGAGAGAGAGGGGCAGACAAGGAGGTGGAAGGAGGAAATAAAGGAATTTGGCTGCAAAATTGAGTAACAGTTTGAAACACTTGGCTTCCAGTTGTGAAAGATGAGCAACACTGGGGAGAGGCTGGGCTAACAAGGAACCACTTGAGGAAAGCTTAATCTCTGCTGGCAGGCTGACGAGGAAGGTCAGCTCAGAGCACGCGTTCTCAGCTGGAGTTGGGCTCCCTTTGCCAGGACAATTGTCTTCTGCATTTCAGCTTCTGAACTGAACTGAAGGTGCCTTCACGCAGCCAGCCCCTCCGTCTCTCCCCTTTAAAGGGCTGGCTCTCCACTGCCGTGCCCTGTCAATGTATGTATGTGTCATTTCCGCCGAGCTGGTGGCACAAAGGGACGTGTTTCTCATTGGTGTGTGCTAGTGTGTGCATGAGATCGCTTTCTTCCCCCTTGACCACCACAGTCCTTGTCTGCAGATGAAGGGAAACTTCTTCTGAAGGCAAGAAGGATAAAAGGAATATGAGGAAAAAAAAAGGCTTGCAAATAAAAAGTGAGACACTTGAAAATTAGAAATTGCTGAATAATTTTAAGTGGTTAGGGTTAATAGAAAACTAAAAGATGAGAATGTCATTTTAAGAGATTTTAGAGATTGTGCCCCAATGTATCCCAAATTTTCTTAATATCAGCAATTACTTGATGAGGGTTTTTTTTTGCACTGAATATAATTTATAATTAACTGGTCACACACTGATACTTCATGTTGACCCAGTACTACCACAAATGATTAATGTAGATCAGGTTTCTAGCAGCAAAGGACTGAAGAAATTCAGAAAGGTGTTTTGTTTGAAGGAGGACACTTTTCTCTGTCTTGTTCAGATTTCTGGTTGACTCAGAAGACTGTCTCACTGGTCTACTGTTAAAACACACACAATTTAGACAAGAAAATTGATTTCTGTGATAGTAAGAAAGTAGACATAAAAAAAGACACATACCGATCAAATTTAAAATATTTGGCCCTAAACTAGATCACATCATGCTGGTTTTATTGAAAATTAAAAACTGTATTTTGTTCTGGAAGTCCCTAAAGAAATAAAGCTTCATAAATTGTTTTCTGTTTATTTTTTGGGGGGGCGGGGGAGGTTTGGTGGTACTGGGGATTCAACTCAGGGGCCACTTGGCTACTGAGCCACATCTCCAGCCCTGTTTTGTATTTTATTTAGAGAGACGGTATCACTGAGTTGCCTAGCACCTCACTTTTGCTGAGGCTGGCTTTGAACTCGAGATTCTCCTGCCTCAGCCTCCTGAGCTGCTGGGATTACAGGCGTGTGCCATTGCACCTGGCATAAATCGTGTCCTTGAAAAGAAAAATATGGTAAAATATTTCGGCACCAACTACAATCATTATAAGGCATAAATGTAAATTAGAAGACTGGTTTTCTTGTCTCATTTGCAGACTAGTCCTGAATATAATTTCAAAGAGGTCCAAAAGTATTTAGAACAACGAAAATGTCCTTGGAAAAAATTTACAGACATACAACTGAGTCAAGCATTCAACATAGTTCCTGACACTCAGGGAGCACAGTATAAATTTCAGCTTTTATTTTCATTATTTTTATTAAAATAATAAGGAAACTTGGGTATATAAATTATTATGTGTGTTAAAATAAACAACTCACTGCATCATTTAAGCTACATAGAATTCAATTAAATTTCAAATGGTACTGGGCCACAATTGTGGGATACCAGGAGCCTTGTGTTATTCTGCTACTTGTAGACTAGTAGTTCTCATCTTTCTCAGACCCCTTTTAGCTACTAGGATTTCAGTAGCTGATTCAGCCAATTATATTAAATTCAACATTACAAATATTTACTGGATATCCTGTAAGAGTTGGGCACTCTGACAACTTTGGAATATAAAGTAGAAAATTTCCTACCCTGGAGGTGTACTCATAGATAAATGAGGAGAATAAACTCTGAAGGAAAGAAAGCCTCTCATTACATCCTGGAGTATTATTCCATCTGACTTAAGGAAGATGTTTTCACAGTCATGGCTGGTTCCTTTGCAAACTCTCAAAGTAAATTTCAGCTTCTCCAGTTCTAGACGTATACATTCAGTGTGGAAGTAATTTATGAGGGTATGAGGAAGCACTCTTGCTTGTGAGGCATCTTTTCAACAGCTTCCCCACTAAAGCTACCACCCTGTTGAGAGACTTTAGCATGACCACTGAATCCTATTATTTCATTTCTTGAAACCAAATGACTCAAGTTCTATCTTACATTTTCAAATAAGGCATTGTCATTAGGCTCAACCAATGTAACAGGAATATTTACTGGAAGAGGTGGGAGAAAATGCCACATATTTCAAGATGGACTTGCTTCCCACCATGGAAGATGTAAAGAACCAAATTAATTTTAAATTAGAAGAATTGTAATGAGAAGTTTCACATTGTAACCTGTGCAATATCTCCTTTCCTCACATATAATGAGTTCCACAGGTGAAATTGGACATGTAGTTGGTATAAATAAAAATGTGGATTAAGGCTGAAAGAACTGAGAATAAAATAGTTACAGTGGATTAGAACCCTTGGACAGATTTAACATGTGAAGTTCTACTAAATGCATCAAACAGAGAAACAGGACAAGATAATCAGCTGATTTTATTTGGTAAAAAATATATCAGTCTGGCTTTAGTGCCAGTTTGATTCATCTCCCTACTACCAAAATGGATGCCATAAAGGTAAACATTGTGGCAGGAGGGAGGAGGTTGAATCTTACTGGGAGGAGTTTGATTTCTTAATTTACCAAAAAAATCCACATGAGGGTTGTTCACATGGAAATGTATCATTTAGCTGTATTCTAAATTTATATAAATATAGCAAAAAATATAATATTGTGCAATACAAAACTCTCTACTGTTTTTCAATTATATCTTATGGCATATAATTTATTTTAATTGGAAACCATACTTATTACTTTAACATGGTTAAAGTAATTAAATGATGAATTTGATAGAAGAAATATAAAAACACTTTGATAAGGTAAGTAAAAATTATATATCAGTTATAATACCATAAATATTCTGTAATATCTTTAATTTCATGATAGCTGTATTGGGTTAATCATTTGCTCTGACGTTATTTGTCTGCTTTTGACAGCTATATGTTTTGGAATTTAAAAGTGATCAAATAGTTGAGATAAAAACTAAAATCATGGGCAGATTTTATGTTTCTCAAGTATGAATGGTCTCACTATCAAAACAATTTTATTTAACCACAAGGTTATTTCTTATTCAATCTTTTTACTCATTTATGACTGTTACCTTTTGTTGCTTCATCAGAATGTCTTTGCTTTGAAAAATGCAGAGGAAAGAAAGAAGAAAAAAACTAAAGGTCACATTTATTATGTAAAAATTCTTTCTTGTCACATGAACTCTGTCATGCACATATTGAACATATTCAGTAATGTATTTATTTCAAATTTATGCTACAAAATTGTTTGAATCACAATTCACTATTAAAAAAATTACTCAGACAAATTTAGTTAATTAGTTTCAATAATTGCCCCATAACAAAAAAGTCTATGGGAAAACCCACCAGGAATCCTGGAGAAAAAGAATGAACTTTATTAAAATGGAGAAAATTCTTGATATCATTGCATTTTAGACAAAGTTTAAAAGAATGTTGTAACTTCTATGAATTTTGCAATTGATCTAAATCCTTTTATAACCATTTATAAAGTACGAACTTTGTCTTTTATTTAAAGTATGAACATAGTCTTTTATTTATTTATTTATTTATTTTAAAGAGAGAGTGAGAGAGGAGAGAGGAGAGAGAGAGAGAGAGAATTTTTAATATTTATCTTTTAGTTCTCAGCGGACACAAAATCCCTGTTGGTATGTGGTGCTAAGGATCGAACCCGGGCCGCACGCACGCCAGGCGAGCGCGCCACCACTTGAGCCACATCCCCGGCCCCAACATAGTCTTTTATTTAAAGTACTTTTCTCAGCTAGAAGGAAGCAAGAAATATATTACATTATTTTCGTATAAGACTCTAAAATATTTTTGAATTTTGAAACTGCATCATTAATGCTTAAAACATATATATGATACCAGGGCCATTCTTAATTTAACTAATTGAGGTTTTTGATCAGTTCTTATTAACATCAGTTTTACTAATTATGTATAAAATCAAATTTTGTTTCAAAATGACATAGGGGAAAGTAATCAAGTTATGTAAAATTTTAAAATCTCTCTTGGTTTCTTTGGTTCATATAACATAACTTTGCTTATGGATAAAATGTTTATGCCATTCAGCAACAGCAAAGAAAAACTTAGTTTCTGTTTAAAAGGAAAATCTGCATTCTAGACCAATAAAGAAAAGTCTATTTACTATATTAGGCTGTTCACTGAAATTTAGTTTTCTACCTTGATGCCACACTAACTAGATGAAAGACACATCAAAGTAACATAGGAGATTTTACTTTTTAAGACCCTAGGAGCAAAATCCTTTGTATCTGAAGGACTAAAACAACTTATCTATAATAGGATTAGACCTACTTTATTTCTGACTGATCATTCTTGGTGTATTGAGATATATTAAGCATTGTAAACAATTATTGTCTCTTTTTATGTTTTAGCCTTGGTAGGGTCCTTATTTTCTGCAGAGTGAACTTCACTGGCTTCTGTTAGCAAAATGAGAGCCTATAACCAATCGGGGTGGATGGTAGGAGAAGAAGTTGAGGGAAAAGACAGGGGATGGGGAGAGAAGAGACTAGGATTGAGATTCTTCTAGGAGTTTCCATTACAGTTAATGGTCTGGTTACAGATCTACTGGGGGATGGAGTTTGGTAAGAAAAGAGAGCTAATATTAATGTTTGGATTGGCTTAAGATTTAGCTTTTCTCAGAAGAAAGATTATAAAATGATGCACAAACAGTTCTTGCCTTCTATGAATAGATTTAGAGAACTTTCTTTACCTGCTGGTTTCACTAGACAACTATTAGATTGCAGCAAATCTATTTTCCAAAAGTGGTCAGCTGGAACTTACCATGTCAATCTGTTGGAAGGAAATAAAATGCTTGTTCTTTCTTTAGGGGGATTAGGAGATAATATTTTAACTAAATAAATGGTGATAACTTACTACAAACAATAACAGTAGTTCTGGCCTCTTAACCACATTAGTCTTTACTTACTTAAATTTTCCCATCAAACCTTTTGGCCCCAGTGGAGTGGGAACATAACTTAATGTCCCCTTTCAAGAGCAAATGAAGTTATTTCTTAAAATAAGAAAATCAATAAAACTCCTACTTATTTACTGTTTTAGATTATGACTAACCAAGTGAAGGCAGAAATGGTCAGATAACACTCGGTGTAACCAAAAGAGGGCATCATCTACCCTTAATGTCTGCACAGAGCTTCTGTGATTGTAATCCCACAACTCTCAATCCATGACAAAAGAACACCCCATGGTCCTTGGCACTCTGCACTCTATAGGGAGACCAAGTCATGACATCACACATTAAGGAGTATCTGGCCAGTTCTTCACTTTAGGACTGATATCTACATTCAGCACACACAATCCTTGAAATTTCAGCGACCAGAAGCAAGTGGTTAACATTCCCTATCTAATTTTACACAGACACTCTGAGTTTAATATTTTATAGGGCACTGAGAAAATTTCCTCTTAGACTAGGATACAAGCTGGCATCAAATAGCATAAGAATAATGTGAAGACTAATTCACTTTCTAATTGTATCTTAACTTTAAGGGGTTATCTATTAATGATAGATAGTGAACAGTGGCAGTAGGTGGCAGTAAGTTCTCCGGAGCACAGGGAAGACACTACTAAATGGATTTGAGGTACGATGGGAAATAGTTTAAAGCATAATTTTAGGCTTTTAGTAACAGAAGCTTAACAAATGTTCTTCTTGTAAGTAGGAGGGAAAAAATGCCCCAATGTTATGCATAAATTTATTTGCTGTACTCTTAAATATATTTTATAATTAATGTATAATTTACATAGTGGGTAAATGTTGGGGCTGGGGGCATAAGGTTGAACATCCTTGTATACAGTGAATTTCTTCAGAGTGGTGGGAAAGAATAGTGTAGGCTCTTAAGTAAAATTGCCAACCTGGCCTTAGAAATTCATTATGCCGGAGAACACATTATCTTTGAGTCACTGACATTAGCAGTTAAACCAGAAAGGTTGGGGATGTATATTCTGTTTCCTAATAGGGACAGCTGTTCTGAAGGAAATGTGAATTCTGAGAGGATGATCATTTTTGAAAACAGATTTCTCTCCCTGGAAAAATATCACTACCACATGCTATGAGTGTAATTGAAGGGAAAACCTGGTGGGGAAAATAATTTTATATCCTGCTTGGATAAAGAAAAGCGACCCAAACAGTTTTATGGTCGTGGAGGAGGCGACTCTCACCTACCAATACTAAAATTTATCAGGATTTTGCCTTTCTTTAAATGCAATATTTTTTTCCCCTTTTTCTTCTCTTCCTTATCCTGTCTCCAGAGAAAGAAAAACTCACTACCTGGCAGAAAACATTGCGTAAGCCTCTGTTTCTTTCCTCCACAAAGCAACTAAACAGAGGAAAAACCGAGTTCACAAACATCCCAACTCGCTCGTGCCAAGGTACATCAGAGAAGCCGAAACAGATTAAACGAGTATGGGATGGGCTCACTGCAAGGTCTTGAATTAAAATCTAAATGTTTCACCTCGTGGCCAGGAGAGCTTTTTCCCAGGGTGGCCTCGACCCTGGTCTCTTGGCCCCAAGGAACAGAACTCCAGATGGTTGACAGGAAGTTGGGGGGAGTAGTCACCTTGGTCCCCGAGAACAGAGTTCCTTTCTGAGCCACCTCATCCAGTCAACCACCTGTTACTCTCCGGTCTGGGCTTCTCAGAGACAGAATTATAAAATGAGCCTCAGTCTCATTCCCGTGGTCAGGGCTTTGGACGTGGTATTAGGAAAAGAAAGGGTGGGAGGTTCCCCCCATGGAAGACAGAGAGTTTCAGGACCCCCCCCCCCCCCCTTGGAAGTCGGCGCCGCTGTTTACTCGCCTGGCCGCCTTCAGCCCACTTCCCTTTCCTCCCCCGGGGGAGGAGATGGTTAAAGATTACACTGCGGCCATCGGTACTTCAAAGGGCGGCTCGGGCAGCCAAAGGTAAAGATAACGTTCTGGCAGCTCTAATCGGGGTTTGTGGTTGCCACATTTTAATCACTCCGTTAAAAAAAAAAAAAAGGTTATGTCGCGCTACAGTGCTAAGGATGCAGAGCAAGTCCCTTAGAGCTGAGTATGTTAGGTTTCTCCTGTGGGACACTTTATAGCCCATCTCTTCAAGGAAAACCGGGGGATTGGGGTAGGGACCAGTCAGGCATCCTGCTCTTGGGTTTCAGCCTCCTGGGCACAAAAGCCCATTCTGCACAAAAATGCCTGTACACTTGTGCTCATTCTGCACACAAATACTTGTACATTCGGAGGAATGTGCCCTGTGACGTGCCTAGTTCTGGACTGCAAAGCTGCGGCACACCAGCTCTTTCCCTGGGTCGCAGTGAATCCATTTCGTTACACACCTCTAAAACACGTGCATTTCTCCGGGGAGCCGAAACTGGTCTAGCCAGGATGCCCTTGGCAAAGTCGCCCGCCCCCTCCAAAGCAGGAGGACGCTAAGTCTCCCAGCCTTGACTCAGAGTAGCTCCCTCCCACTTCTAGCCCCCTTCTGGGAGTGAGGTGGGGGCGCACTTACAGGTAGGAGGTGAAGACGCTGATGTTGGAGGGCAGCTCCGAGAGTCCCAGGTCCGAGCAGTCCACCCTGAGCAACATTCTGCCGTCGGGCTCACAGTGACAGTGTGTGGGACAGCCCCGCGGTAGCGCACCGGGCTTGGGCGAGCCGCCTCCAGCCGCTAGCTGCAGCAGCACAGGCAAGGACAGGAGCACGCCGACGCGGGAGGTGTCCATGGTGCCCAAGGCAGGGATCCGCGATCCAGACGCCAGCCGAGGACAACGCCGGGACTGTTGTGGACTGTGGCGCGCCAGGCGGCGCTCCTCCGGCTTCTGAAGCTCAGCGGGCGTCTGTAACACTGGGCACCGCGCTCCTGCCCCCCGCCGGGAGCGCCGAGGGGAAGTTCCGCGGGGATCGCGGAGCACGTTGCAGCCACGCTGGCCCCCGGAGCAGCCCTTGATGCAGCCGCGGCAGTAGCGGTGCGCGTTGCTGCTGCAGGCGGTCTGAGCTGTGTGCAGCAGCATCTCCGCTCGCACGCTCGTTTTTTAAAGCGCTGGATCCCGAATTGCGCGCCCAGTGACGTCAGCCCAGCCCAGCTTTCCAGACACCCCCAGCCCGGCCCCACTTTCCCTCCGCTTGTCCCCTCCCTCTTTTCCCGAGACCTGGCTGGGCGGCGGCGGGCGGCGCGAGGTGCTGGCGAGTTCGCGCTCTGACTGCGCCTCCGCCGGGAGGATTCCAGCGCTCTCCGCCACGCGCCAGGCAGGAGATCCCCACCCTCACCCCTTTTTGCGTTCTGGAGACTCAGTTTCGAGACCTGAGAGGGACATGATTCAGAGCGACATTGAGACCCAGGGTAGGAAGGATAAGGCACGTTTCCTCCGGGCCCGCTTCAAATAATGGAAAAGAGGCATGGAGAACTTTAAAAAAGACTAAACTCTAATCTAGAAAAATAGTTACCGGGGGTTAGAAAGCAAGAGCCCTCGGCAAACGATGGGTGGCCTTTTTAGTCCTTACGTCAGAGCACTGTCTGGCTCGCTTTTGCCCTAAAACCAAAGCGCTGGACTAATCATTAAATACAGTGGAGAGCGAGCACACCCGTGCTACTCTCCTAACTCATCCGGGGTGAGGAAGTCGAAGTGACTTTTAAAAAGGTGTTTAGAATCCAAAGTTAGTAAAATGATGCAGGATGGCTGTTTTCTTTTGTTCCGGGAACTTTTCATCCCGTAACGTCTCAGGGTTCTCTTGAACTAGGCGCTATCCCACCTAGATGAGTAGCACTGGGCTCCCAGCACCTCTGCGGAGCGCTAGTAAAAAACGCACGTTTCTTATTAAAAACTGTCCTACAGTGAATCTGCAGGAGACAGGAGGAAAAGAATTCAGGGCTTTCTTGGAGAGAAGACCTCAGTGAGGTAAAAGTTGCCCTCTTCACACCCGAGTGAGCCGATCAAAAAGGTGTCAGTCCAAGCCTGCCAAGCTAACTCACAAAAATGTACAATTTTCACTCCCAGGCACAATGCCTCATTGCTTCTTGAAGGCAGGGAACTCTTTTGAATTTCAAGGTCCCTCTTAATCTTCTACTTAGGCTGACCACCTGAATTTCCATATAAAGTTCTGTCTGAATTTTACAGTTGGGAAAGTTGTTCTTTGTGTGTGTGTGTGTGTGTGTGTGTGTGTGTGTGTGTGTGTAGTATACTTATCTTGCAATCCTGTCTATTCCTTCACCCGTGGAACTTCAGAAATACATAGATTCCTTGATCTAAATTTGTATTCTGAACATGCTGTTTTCTTGAGGAAGTCCATTTATCAGCAAGTTTGTGATTCTCTGTGATATAAGAAGAAAGACATTGGGGAGATAATTATAGACTCCACTTTCTCCTCATTTTGCAAATAAAGTAACCGTGGCCCAGAATTTGGTAAAACTTGACAGTGCCATTGAAAACTGTGAGTTACCCCTGGCTTCTGGATAATCAGAATTGTGCTCAATTCTGTCCTGTTCCCTCTCTTGCCCCAGGTACACTGCATTCACTCCCACTCTTTGCTTATTTTCACATTATTCTTGCTTCTCTCAGCTGTTCCTTTTGCATTTATAGGATGTCTACTAATTGCCTGTCCTTCCATAAAAAAAGAAAAATCTAACTCCACATTATTTGTTTCATAAATGGAACTCAAGACATCATTTCTGTGAAACCTCCCACAGATATTTGTGGAAATATGACTGGGATGCTGTAATGTCCCTCTTCGTGAGACTTGCAATCTAAAAGAATGACTGACTCTGAACAGTAATCCCAAGGGTGAGTGTCTCATTGAAGGTATGTTATAAATACCACAAGATTTAGACCTAGAGTTTTCCTGGATACATAGTAGGTTTGTTTTGTCAACTTTATGGTGACCACTTTGGAGGAAGGGACTAGGCCATTTGTGTCTCCTTTACCTGCAAGACTCAAACTATGAGCTCATAACAATGAGTTCTTAACAAATATTTGTTGACTAATCCAGATTTGGTTGTGCTCACTCACGATTCATTTAAGAGCACGAAAGGGCACTTTCTTTGACACCAAGGCTGTTAAAAGGATCATAGCACTTTGATTGGGGGATGAGTCAGGCAGAACTATATTTGAATCTAGGTTCTTCCAGTTTCAGGTTGATTGATCACAGATACAAAATGAGCCTAGGTAAGTCTCAGTTACCTTCCCTATAAAGGGGATATCATTTACCTAGGTAGTTCCATATCTGGAACTTAGCCTAGAGCAGATTTTCAACATGTTAATGCCTCTCTTCTTTGGGGGAATTTAAACTCGTTAACAAATGCAAGTAGAGCTGAGAAATATCTGATTCAATTCTATGCGGAAGACTGATATGCTGGATGATCCCAAGAGTAATGAACATCTGTTACTTTTTTTCTTTTTTGTATAGTCAACATATCCCCCTCTTCTTTTGGTAAGAGCAAAACACAGTTTTTCTTTGGGAAACTTCCTCTCAAACCTTAGGGCTGTCCATCGTGTGACTACATCTTCTGTCCTGGGATAGGAATGTGACCTGAACAGAACAATCCACACCTGTGTGAGGTGTTGTCCTAGATCCTGAGGTGAGACAGTCTTCTCTTTCTGCTTGATGAAAAGGACAAAAATATGAAGCTCATGGGGGATGCTCTTCTGCTGCAGGGAGAAAGCTCATTGGAAATGAAACATTAGCACAAGCAAGGAGAGAAGCGAAATCCTAAGGTCATTCTTTAAACACCTGGATCTAAAGTCATTTCTGCTTGATCATCTCGAGACTGGATGAACAAGTTAATTTTGTTTTGTTGCTTGGGCTATTGAGAATTCAGCTGTGATCACTTGTGGACAAACATACTCTGTAAAAACCTGAAAACACAGAAAACATGAAAGTTTGAGAAAGGCCTCAAGAGTCTTCAAGGTCTTGTCCTCCTGATAATAAAAAATCATGTGGATTGAAAATAAAAATTGTGTGGCGGATGGTGACTTTATTGCCTCAATGGCTGTATGCGAATCTTTTAATCTTAGATAATAAAGATGAAAATACAATAAACCAGAGTTCTTGAACACTAAAAAAAAAGTTTTAGTAAGGTTTTTGAGCAGTTGTCTCTTTGTTTCTGTTGAAAATACCATTTAGTTTACAAGGTGATGTTTTCAAATTGTGTGAAAAGGCATTGACTCAGCCTTTTATGTAGTCACGTGTTCTCACTTGTAAGAGATGGGTATGATTCTTACCCCACACTGGAGGATGGGAGAGGCAAGTTGTTTGCCTACTGGTAGCTAGGGAGCTAGTAATGAAGCCAAAATTCCAACCAGTCTTTTGATTTTAAATCCTGTACCCTATCTCTAATACCTTGGGAAGTCTAGCCACATATGGACTTTAAACTGGTTAGGACCTTGCGTTTACTTTCATTTTATTGTGAAAGAAATTCACATACTTTTGTTAAAGAAAAAAAAGTGAGGTCTTTTTTAACTGCAGTAGAACCAGTTGGAGTAGAGAATAGGTTATTTTTTGTTTGTTTGTTTTCATTTCTAGGGATAGAACACAAGGCTTGTACATGCATGCTGGGCAAGTGCTCTGCCACTAACCTACATCCTCAGCCCCTTTTATTTTATTTTGAGACAGGGTCTTGCTAAGTCTCCCAGGCTGGCCTGGAACTTGGATCCTCCTGTTTCAGCTTCCTGAGTTATTTGGGATAACAGGTGTGTGCCCCTTTGCCTTGACAAGAATTTTTTTGTTGTTGTTAACAGTAAAGACAAGTATATTTTAAATCTTTTTCCATTCTGAAATATATGTCGATATCTATATACACACACATATATATCTATACACACAGGTATGTATACATATATGTATATCCATATATATACACATATCTATACACACACACATATATTTTGGGTTTGTCTCAACAACCAGTTACTTACAAGAATACGCACTGATGAGAAATCAGAGAAGAAGACCACCCCCTCTTACATGTGATAATAAGGTTAGTAGGGTAAAGTTAGTTCATTTAGTATTTGTTTGCATTTGATGTTCTTATTTATAATTTTGGGAAGTATCTTTGTATTAATGAGCTACTGAATAATGGAATATTTCTTGCTTGGATGGAAATTACTCTTTTTTTGCCCTTTTAGATTGCAAGTTATTTTTTGTTTTATTTGTTATTTTTAGTTATACATGACAGTAGAATATATTTTGACATATCATACATACACGGAGTATAACTTCCCATTCTTGTCATTGTACATGATGTGGAGTTAAACTGGTTGTACATGATGTGGAGTTAAACTGGTTGTGTATGCAAGTTCTTAAAACTGATTTTGTTAAAGTGTAGTCCAGTATGTGTCTACTTTCTGGGCTCCCTAAAACGGATGTTTTCCTATTTCTTTAATCTTTGATAGAAGTCCACAACGAAAAACATTCACATACACCACAAGAATTACTAATAAGCTTAGCCAAGGCATGCCAGGGTAATTTTAGTTAACAGGTAAGTCAATATTTCTTTTACAAGTATAGTGAAATAGTGTTTACACAACTGGTGGGCTATTATAGACTTATTTAACTTGTTTGAAAGTGTATAGAGCCCATTATTTGCCCTGCTCATTTTACATTCATGATATAATCAGGCTTATGCTGAATTTCTTAACTTCCTTTCACCAACAAAGCCTAATTAATTGAGAAAGGAGGAGGAGGATTTAGGAATAAAGATCTATTTTCTTTCAGAATTATTTATTTTGTGAGAAAGCATTAGTTCAGCTAACTCATTACTTTGAACTAGCCTATTATGTAAAATCAATTGGATCTGTCTTTGATTTTATCCAACATAAAGGCAACCTTTAAACATATCCACATGTTCTAAAAGAAAGGGTTGTGGTATATGATATTATCAATTCTTTAGCTCATTTTGATCCCCTTGTCTAATTTCATGTATGATAATGAACATACTCCTACTGGTATGCAGCCTGCTTCCTGAGAACATGTGTCCAATCAAACTCGCATGTAAACCAGGGGCAGGTTTTCTTTTCAAGCTAAGAATAAAATTAATGAGAAAAAATAACAAAAACACTTGAAATTGAGTGATCTTCCTGCTTATTCACATGCTTTATTTAATTCTGCCAAATACTGCCTTAGTATCCAGACAAACTCTTCCATATGCCCAGTATGATGGATCTTTTCCTAGTCTTATTAAAACTACACTTTTAGGATTTTTAACCAATTGCTTCCCCTAAGTCCTGCAATAATATACAAATCCACAATCCCTCATCTGCAACTCTGAAATTTTAAGAGTTCTGAAAAGGGAATAATTTTTTGAGATGTATTTGGTACACAATTTGAACTAAGCCAGTATGACTCTATGTATGGTCAAATTCTGTAGAAATATGGATATGTTCAATTGTAGGGCTCCATTGAAGAGTTTATATGTTATAGCTATATTGTTCTCAATATATTCTATTTAAAAAATCCTCCTGAATTCTGCATTTAGCATCTGTGACCCTGACATTTTTGGCTAAGGGATTACAGATCTGCCAACATCAGTAATCCCTGTAATGTCTATCTCATAAACAATTTTTGGAAGAAAAAGAAAAAAGGCAGGAAAAAGGAATGATTGTATGTGCCAGGTGAGGAAAGAGTGGAAAGTATTACCAAAAGCAAAACCTTGAGAAGGGAGACAGGAAGTAAGTGGTCAGCTTGGGAGGGGTAAGTGGCTGTCACTAGAATGGCTTCCCTTTGCAGATTATAGGGCAGAAATTATAGTACTATTATTCTCAACAAGTTATTCATGAAAAGTCTCCTAGAAAACATTCTATATATTAGAAGTTAATGCTCTTATAGACATTAGCAAAAATAATTGGTAAGAATATTCCAGAAAAGAATAAGACAGAGATATGGGGTAGAAATTGTAAAGGTAAGGAGAAGGAATGGTAGAACACACCTAAAGGAATAATTTATGGATTTTATTCCACAGACATGCAGGATTTATAAAGTAAAATAAACAAGTAAAGTGCATGCAATCTCCCCAAATGCTTTATTTTGATAAGTCTGGTGTATTTTAAATGAGTAGGTATAGTTGCATTCAACTGCAATTACAATCTCATAAAACAAGATGAAATGTATCGAACAAATACTGCAGCTCAAGTCAATGAGTCATAGCCAAACGTTGTCCAGATTACTGCAATTAAAATTTACAGAAACCTTTCATTGAGTGTTATTAGGTTTGTGGATTAATAAAATGAGCCTGTTTGTTTTTTATTGTTCTTTAACAAGAAAAATTTTGATTTTAAGTTCACTGATTATTCTTTTGCATAGATTTTAGGTTGGCACTTGGCAGAAAGAAATGTCATTGTAGTCTCAAAAAAAATCTAAATATATTTTCTAAGAGATGATCCCATCTTTTTCTTAAGAATATTTATTCTTTCTTTGTTCAGATCATCTCTGTTTTTCCTATCCCTATTTTTAAATTTCCCATCTCAGGATTGCTGAGCATGTATAGATGACTCAGAAGTCATTGGCTAGGTCACCTATTTGACCTAGCATGACATACTTCAAGTAGGTGATATGAATTACTCAATCTTGGATTCTCACAGACCAGGGTTCAGATCTCTGTTCAGTCACTGACAAGTTGTGGGACTTGGAGCAATTCCAGAGGCCCAGGCTCTTCACTAGCAAGATGAGGACCACTATACCAAGTTTGCAGAGGTATTAGTAGAAGTAGGACTAATGTGTCACAGGCAAAGGGATTACAGACCTGCCAACATCAGCAATCCCTGTAATGTCTATCTCATAAACAATTTTTTTGCATGCAGTAAGTACTCAATATATGCTAATGATAAGAGATTTTCCGTTCTTTCCCTAAAGGTTTATCTCCTTAAAAAAGTCTTTCCTATAGAAATAGGAAGACTGAAGCAGAAAAATAGGCCTTTCCTTCCTTCCTCCTTCCCTCCTCCCTTCCTCCCTCTTTTTTTCTTTCTTTCTTTCTTCTAATGACACAGGTATTTAAAACATTTTTAAATGTTCATATGTTTTCACATGAAAGCAAAATATGTCACAAGATTTTCCCTTCATTTGCTAGGGAAATAGTCTTACTGAGTTACATTTGGCAGGTTTCAGTTTCCAGTTATAGAAATGTCTCATATCCATTTTAACCAAATGTCTTTATTCAAAGGCCCTGATCGCCCACCCAATAGAGGCCAAGCACTGGAAACATGGGGACAAATGCATGTGAGTTATGCTTTCAGTTAATTCATCATTGAGTTGAGAAGAGACATGAACACAGAAAATCAAAATGCAGTGTAATAAGAGGGATGAAAACACATGCTGTTAGGGTAAAAATGAGGAGAAACCTAACTCTACCTCAGAGAAAGACTTTATAGAAAAAAATGGTGTTTGGAGTGAGTTCCTGAAAGATGTGAAAGAGCTTGGTAAGTGAAGAGGAATGGCAGGACATTCCTGGTACTGGATGGAGACAAAATGTAATTTTTAGACAGTGATTGCATGGCTCCAGCTTATGATGAATGTATGTGAAGCTTCAGAGACTGTCATGAAAAGTCAAGCTGAAAGATGCACTAAGGCAGAGGGTTTGTTGAAAGGGTGTTTTATGTTGTATTATTAAACTTGAACTTAGACCTGGGTACAGGAGGCCAGGGTATCTTTAAGCCTGGGAGGGGCATAGTCATATTTTATTTTTGGGAAAAGAGAACTCTGATAGCCTGAGAGAAGTGTTGAGAAGTTGGAGGTGAATGGTAGGAGCAGGAGGCAGGAAGTATTACTGATTTGAGCAAGACAGAAGAAATGCTTCAATCAGTAAGTAGCAGTTGACACGGGAGGAGGCAGGTGTTAAGATTCTTAAGATATTTCAGGGGCAGAATTGGCAGGACTTGGTGACTGTGGTGCCACAAGGGCAGGGCGACTGCAATGTCTCCATTGCCTCTAGCCTGTAAGATGGGGCAGATTATGATAATTTACCACAAAATAATTACTATTTTTGGTTCTTATTTGGGCCAAATGCTATTCTAAGTGCCATAGCTGCATTTTTTCCCTTCATATATTTCTCTTGACAACCCTGTGGGATAAATATAATTATCTTCTTTTTACAAATAAGGAAAATGAGGTTATTATTAAATAAATTTCCAAAGCTCCTCTGCTGATAAATAGCATACTTGACATTGAATCTGTGGTGTACTTGACTTTACATCCCTATTTTTAAGCTCTGGAAGGGGAGCAGGCTTTGAAAAGAAGATAATAAATTTAGCTTTGGACACGTCCAGTTTGCAGTTGAGAAAAGTTTCCAAAACGAAGGGTGTGGACTTGTCACATGTACCTTTGTAGCTTCAAATGTTGCTTAATGTGGATTGTTTGATTTGAACTGGACGGAAATTCTTGATCATAGAGTAGCTGTAGTGGTCTCTGTCTGTGTTGCATTCTCCCAGTGGTAGACTAGATGCAGGACTCTCAAAATCTGAAATTTGGGATTTGTGTCAATATTATGGCAAATATTTTTGGCATTAGATTTTTAAGTTTCTTTATTCTACATAAGCTTTTTCCAGGCAGGAAAATGGCTGAAATTTGATGTGTTTTGAAAGCAGGAATGTCTTTCCCTCCTGTTACTGATGGTACTGAGAGTCACATACTACTAGGGAAATGTACTTCCTTTTTCTTAATCTTTTTTTGTGTCCTCAGACCATAATATAGTTTCTGAAGGCATTCAATCAGTGTTTGATGAGTAACATGATGAACTTATGCAAGTTGTAAAAATGCAGAGAATAAATAAAGAATAAAACAAAAATCACCACATTTTTCACTACTTGATGATAATTTCTGGTAACATTTAATCTATTTCCTTTTAGTCTTTTTAGTGTTTACATTAATTTATCGAATTGAGACAGATGTACACTTTTAATGGGAAAAGATTTTCCCTTTATCATTGTTATGCTTTGGATGTGAGGTGTCCCCCAAAAGCTCACATGTGAGATAATGCAAGAAGGTTTGGAGGAGAAATTATTGGGTCATAGCCTTACCCTAATCAGTAAATTAATCCCTTATGGATTAACTGAGTGGTCACTGGAGGCAGGTGGGGTGTGGTTGGAGGAGGTGGGAATTGGGGCCTGGCTTTGGAGCATATACTTATATCTGGCAAGTGGATCCCTTTCTCTGCTTTTTGATCATCACGTGAACTGCTTCCCTCTGCCATACTCTTCTCCATGATGTTCTGCCTCACCTTGAGCTCTGAGGAATGGAGCTGGCCTTCTATGGGTTAAAACTGTGAGCCCTCAAATAAACCTTTTCTTTTCTACAATTGTTCTGGTTGGGTCCTTTAGTCCAGCAGCAAAAAGAACTGACTAAGATGATCACTAAAAGTCTTTATAAACATGAGTTATTTATGACTTCATAAGAGTTTAATCTCGGCAATCCTATAGATGAGGATATCAAGGCTCAGAGAACTTGGAAGACCTCGCTAAGCCTACAGTTAGTAAACATGGCTCTGTCCCATACCTTATGTGGTCTCACAATCTGGCAAGGAGGACTTCAATTTTAGACAAATTGCTATGATAAAGAGTAGCATATGGGAAATTGATTAGAAGTTCAAAGGGCCGTTGGAGTTTGGAGGCAGGAAGCAGAATACCTTGCTGAGGAATCAGAGAGTAGTAATTGATATGAGAGAAAGTTTTGTTTATTTTTTTTTTTGTATCAGGAATTAGAAGGGATGCTTTACCATTAATCCACATCCCCAGCCCTATTTACTTACTTACTTACTAACTTATTTTGAGACAGGGTCTTGCTAAGTTAATTAGAGCCTCACTAAGCTGCTGAAGCTAGCATTGAACCTGAGATCTTCCTGCCTCAGCCTCTGGAGTCACTGAGATTACAGTATGACTACTACACCTGGCTTACTAGAGAAAGATATTTAGGAATAGGGGACAATGTGAGCAAAGGGATTATGATGGCAGAAAAGGTTGGGACTATTAATCTAATTTAGTTAACTCTTGGGCTTTAAAAAGTTCTATTAAAAGATAAAGTTGTAAAATTGAAGGTTGGAAGAAAGTCAAATTGGAGTATATGACTGAGTAGAAAAGGAACTTGATCAGGATGATGCCTTAAAAGGACTTCTTTAGGAGAAGGACTTGGATTGATTAAAGGGAGAAGCTGAGAGACAGTCTGTATATACTTTCCATGTGGAACATAGTCTTACATGCTGGGCCAGAGGCACACAACAGAGTTTCCAAGAGGGCTGGTTGGGGAAAGGTGACATTATTAACAATGAACAGATTTGAGGAAGAGGAGTCCTCTGGGTGTGTTGCATTTGAGAGGCCTAGGATTCAGCCAAGTATTCAGTCTGGTGCTTTAGAGAGAGAGCAGGGATAGAGGTCCTTCCTCTGAGGCATTCTGGCTGGTGAAGTGGTCATGGTTGATGCTGATACTGAGAGGTAAGTGATGTAGTATGAGAATTTATGAAACTGGAGGAAGAGATCGTAGATAAATATCTAACATTTCTTAAGCACTAACTATGTATCAGATACTGTTTAAAGCACTTTACAGATATTATCTCATTTAATCTCTACAACAATCCCACGAGGTAGGTATTATTAACATTCCCATTATATAGATAACCCATTTTATAGATGAGGAAAGTGAGGTCCAAAATCACACAGCTAGAAAGCTTTAAATATAGAATTTGACCTCAAGGGGACTGACTTTAAAATGCTGTTAAGCCCCCTTACTTTATATGCAGCTTCCAAGACAGAAGAAAAAGAGGAGAAAACTGAGAAATATTCACACCTAGGGGAGAGATCAGCAAGAGAAGTTAGCAGGACCAAAGAAGAGCAGCAAAGGAGTGCTTTAGAAAGAAGCCCAAGAATGGGCAGGCCTGGAGTAAAATACTATATATATACATTTTGTTGGTTTGAATTAGGTGTTTGTCAAAATAGTGTCAAATTAAGCACATGCGAAGGAATAATCACAGATGATTTTAAATTATTATTCCTATAGTTTAATAAATTGATAATTTCCAAACCACCTTCTCTATGACTGTTCTGTTATTGCAATTCAATAAGAATTTATTGGTGACTATTATAGATTTAAACTATGTTAGACACAGAGAGTGTCAAAGAGACATTTCATTCATTGGCTAAATATTTATTGAGAACTTACTCTGGGCTTGGAACTGTGTTTGGCAGGAAAAATACTCTGATGAGTAAAGAAGAAGGTCCCTGGCTTCTGAGAACTTCTCAGCTAGTAGAAGTGGCAGGCATTGCTTAAGTGCTCACATGCACATGCGTGCACGCGTACACACACACACACACACACACACACACACAATCACAAACATAAATAGCTGAGTTCCATTATTCTTTTTTGGAAAAAAAGTTTACCAATGAGAAAATAAAATGGAATCCAAAAATGAACTACATTTTTTAGAAGGGTATGTACCATTACTTTGTTCAGTAATTCTTTATGTAGGTGAAGTAAAATTATTGCAAGCACTAATAAAATCATTGTCTTTCTCAATCAATGGGATGCAGCTTTACTGTTCGTCCACTTTTATTTTCCTTGTAGCATTCCTTTATAAAAATTTTATTCTTTGCTTGTGAGACTGTATAATTGTGGTAGCAACTTGTTGGTAGCAGGCTTATTCTAGTGTGCAAGCAGACCAAGAAAATGGGTCAAAGAATCATTAATAAATGGGAGTGGAGCCCAAACAGGGATTTAACGCCTCAATTTCAAGGTTGCTTTGAATATTGTAGAAGGTGTTTGTGTTTATGTATCATCTCCAACATAGACAGGTGACTAAATTAAGTAGCGGAATTTTCATAAATGTTTATTAAGTTGAAGTCTTTTGAGAGCAAGATCAATGTTTTCTGTGAAGTATTAAAAATCTCTTGAGTGATCACTCAGGTACCAAGTCACTGTGGACATTCAATTGTTAACAGATAAAACATTGACTTTCAATGTTGATTCATACTGTTGATTTATGTATGTATGAAATGTCAGAAGAGGTTGCATTTTTTCAAGAAATTAAAAATGTTTGACAACATGTTTTTTATTCCACTTCCAAATGCTAGTGCTTTTCAGCCTTCACACTGAGAGCCTGTGTTTGTACCTCAGGACAGAACATGTGGCAAGACCAGCAAGTCTTTTGCAGGAAAAGCCAACAGGTGTTTGTGTGATAAAGAAAAGGCACATGTTATGGGTTTTTTTTTTTTGGGGGGGGGGAAGAGAATTTCAAAAGAAAAGACCATTTTGAAAAAAAAACCCAAATCACTCAATTTATTCTGAGTTGGAAATGGATAATACATATAATGAAATTTCTAAAATTGATTTTTCTTAGAAACCATATATGGGAGGTTTTCCACTACAAGCCATTTAAGATGTATTTTTTTTTACATAATGTAGATAAGACAAAATACTAAAGAAAGTCTGCAGTGAAAGCCTATTACATAAAATAGTTCTTCAAGGGGTCAAATTAGAATGGTAAAAAAAGCACATTATTGAAGTTTATATTCTGGTGTGACGTATAATCTAAAAGAGGCACTATAAAAGGAATGTGTTTGCCTAGTGGGTTGTATGTATCTATGTGTGTGTGTGTATGTGTGCATGTATATAGAGAGATTCAGAATCTCCCCCATAAATATCCATATGCACAAGCATATAATATTCTCTTCTATAGATCTCTATATAGGTCTATCTTTCACCTCTCTATAATATTGTAAATTCGTATATACTACGTAGATTTTGTTTCATAAACACATATTTAAAATGTAAAATTGCCTTGTTTTAGTGACAGAAACCTTTTAACCGAATTTAGGAGGTTAGTGAACATCTGTTCCTGGCCTAGGAAAGCTATTCCTTTGTTATTTTCACTGATTTGACAAACAGTTACTAAAAGCCAATGATGGCAAGACTCTGGGTAAAAATCTCCACTTTTTTTTATTGCAAAGAGATTCTACAGAAGCAGAGAAAAAAATTCAGTAACTAAAATATACAGAAAACTAAGGGGCAACTAACTACAAACCAAACAACAGGAGCAGAGAGAAATGGAGCCTGAGGCAAGGAGGATGAATTCCGGCTTTAAGTGCTTTAAGTGGAGTGGTCAGGGAAAAGCTCCTAGAGGGGTGACATCTGAAGGAAGTAGGGGAATGGGCACACAAGCGTCCAATGGAAGAAGCTTCCCAGGCAGAAGAGACTGGCAAACAACAAATACTAAGGCTCTGGAGCAGGTCTGCCATGTTTGACTCCAGTGTGGCTGGAGTGCACTGAGGGGGAAGGAGGACTTCAAGATGGTCCTGACTGGCTAACATAAGGACTTTGGTTTTACTTTGAGATGAAGAGCCAGTGGGGTTTGAGCAGTGGAGTGACTTGATCTGATTTACATGAAAAGGATGAATCTGCTGGGTGGGGAATAGATGAGTTATGAAGAGAGAAAAGGCAAAAAACAAGGCTACTATAATCTAAGTATTGGCCTCTGCCATTCTGGTAGCAGTGGAAATGGAGACAAGTGGCTGGATTTGATGTTGGAAATCTGAATATTTTCTGCAAATAAAGCTGACAGAGTTTACTGACGGATTGGCTGTGCGGTTTGTGAGGAGGGAGGAATCAAGGAAGAATTCAAGATTTTTTTTTGTTTGTTTGTTTTGGTGCCAGGGGTTGAACCCAGTGGTGCTTAACTACTGAACCACATCTCCAGCCCCTCCCCACTTTTTTTTTTAATTTTGAGAGAGAGGGTCTTAATTGCTTATGGCCTTGATTATTTCCTGCAGCTGGCCTTGTACTTGCAATCCTCCTGCCTCAGCCTCCCAAGCTGATTATAGGCACATACCACAGCACCCAGTGAATACAAGGTATCTGAGCAACTGGAAAGGTGAAGTTGCCACGAACTGAGATGGGGATGGCCATAGAAAGAAAAGGTTTGGGAGCTAAAAAAAGATGATTGGAACTGGGCATGTTAATTTTGAATGGAAATATTGAATATCAAATTGAGTATATGTCAGAGAACTCTGAGATGGCATTTGAAATTGGATAATCATCAGAATGTAGGTAGTAGTAGAGGCCACAAGAATTTAGCCTCTTCATTCTTCCCTTTGGAGGTCACTAAAGGGAAGAGTGCAGCTGGAAGGGAAAGAGATCTAAGGATTGAGCCTGAAACACTGCAGGCAAGCTTACAGAAGCCACCTGTAGAGGCTGGCGAATGGAAACTGGACCAGCAAAGATGAGGAGGCAGAGGCCAGCGAGGGAGGAGAAAAATGAGGAGAACGTGCAGTGTCTGGAAGCCACGGGGAGAGGCTATTTCAAGTGGGAAGGAGTGATTAATGGAAAAATATGTTCCTAATAGATTCAAGATGAAGAGGGACTGTCTATGGGTTTAGCATTGTGCAGGTCATTAATAACTTTTAACAGGAGCAATTTTGATAGAGTGATGGGTTTGGGGTCTACTAGAAGTGGACTAAATCTATTTGAAAATATGTGAGATAGGTGGGCCTGGTTACGCACACCTGTGATCCTAGCCACTCAGGAGGCTGAGGCAGGAGGATTGTGAGTTCAAAGCCAGCTTCAGCAACTTAGGCCCTAAGCAACTTATCAATATAAAAAGGGCTGGGTGTGTAGATCAGTGGTTAAGTGCCCTTGGGTTCAATCCCTGGTACAAAAAACAAAACAAAACAAAACAAACAAACAAACAAAACTGAGATAAATGAAATACATCAAAATATTGTCTAAGCAAAAGACTTTATTTCAGATATTGAGATAAAAATGATAATGACAATATCTGACATTTATTCAGTACCTATTTGTGCCAGGCACTGTGATAAAGTGTTTCATAGGCATGATTTTATTTGATTTTTTACAACAAAAATATGAATTATTATCAAATTATCTCCGTGGGATAAGTGAAAGTTTGCAGACTTTAAGGGGCTTTTCTAAAATAATATAATGAATAAATGACAGAGCTTAGGTGTTTGAAGGTAAGCTGAACAATTATTTTGTTTCCAAGACCTATTGATTGCTTTTTGGGAATAATTAGTCTTATTCTTTAGAAATTAAGGCAATATTTTGTTTGTTCCATTGTTTCATGTGTCTTTATTTTCCCAACATCTAGCACCAGTATCAAAAATTTATAACCAATTCCTTTAGTAGTTGTTGGTGTTTTATTTTTTGATGCAGAGAAAGAACTATCCAAAATATTTTAGTTCATTGGGTTACATTAACATATCCAATCACATTGAGATGTTATTAAGAATGTAAAATTTTCTAGAATGATTTCTATTTTAATAGAAGCTGATTTGATGGAACTTTGTCCATTTTGGAAAGTACATTCTTAAAAATAATAATACTGAAAAAGCATCGAGCACATCGAGCACATCAAGCACCTAACATGCTCATTCCTATTTGCAGCCTCTCTGTGAGAGGGATGTTATCATCATCTATGTTTTACATCCAGGGAGCTAGAGATTTAGAGAAGCTGAGTAAATTGCCGAAAGTCACAGACCTTGTAAGTGGTTGAGTAAGAATTGACCCCCTGTCATCTGAAATTACATTCCATGCTTTTTCCACTACAACATGCATGTAAATTTAGTTAATTCCAAAGCTCAGCTTGAAATATTATATCTTTACTCATCTGTGTAAAATTGATTCCCCTCATTTGATGCACCATTGTAACTCCAACAGCTGGTGCCACAGGGGCCGTGATTCTAGGAAGCACGTAGACATTTTTTAATTAGACATGTTTTCTCTGGGAAGGCTGTGAGTGAGTTGAATTTTTTTTTTCTTTATTAGTGGGGAGGCAGAACCTGAGACAGGGAGAAGGCAGAATTTTTTTTTGGACTGTCCTTTTCATAGTTGGTGACTGATTGAGGCTGCAACTAGAATTGATGCATTGGTAGGGAACTGGGGCAAACACAAATTGTGATATGGATTTTGCAGCATGCCATGAAATGGGCTGGGGAGTATCAGTGTTTTTCTAGAATAACTCCTGCAACTTTCCATTGTCGCTGAAGCTCACATTCCATTCATAACAAACTTGTTGGTGCTCTTCCCACCTCAGCTTTTGAGCCCCTTTGATCAAGTTTCTATTCTAAGGCCAGAATGGTCTATTAAAAATGCAGCTAACAACCTAGCCATGTGTCTAAAATTCTTCAATAGTTTCCCATTATATTTAAAATAAAATGCAAATATCTTCACATGGCCTACAGGGCCCTATATGATTTGACCTCCTCCTTCTTCTCTTACCTCTGTCAGTACCATTTTTGGTTGTGCTACTACCTCCAGGCCTTCTTGAAACCCCTCTATGTCTTTTCCTTCCTCAGGGCTCACATTATACTATTTCTTCTGCCTAGAACATTGTCTCCTTCATTTGGTATAAATACTAAATTCTTATTCTCTGACCACCCAATCTAAATTAGGCCTCGGTTGTCATTTCTCTAATTACTTTGTGCTTTTTTTTAAAGTAGTTATTACAGTTTAGAATTGCATTTTATTTGTACATTTATTTTATATCCTTCTCCTCCCAATGGATGTAAGTCAGACCAGGGGAATTTCTGTATCTGCTTTTTTTTCTCCACACTGCCTGGCATAGAATACATATTCAATAACACTTCTTGAATAAATATCCAAAGCTGTTTTCTCAGCCTTGGATACAACAAAAATAGTCAACATTTATTTTGCACTAATATTCTCAGCACTGTGATGACATCACAAACCAGTGGGTCCCAGAGATGGAGAAAGATGGGAAGTGCATGTAAGTAGCCTGGTTCCACAAGAATGTTGTACAGATAGAAGCCAACTCCTCTGTTCTTCTGCTGCATGGTATTGACTGCGTTAAAAGCAATTCAGGATGAAAAGATGACCAAAGGATTCGGTTAGATGTCACATCCTATCATATTATATCTATATATTCTTATATTATGAGAACATTTTGCCATCAAGAGGCTGAGATATATAAATGGACCATTGTGGATTTGTTTTAAAGAGATGTATTGTCATAAAAATTTTTAATCATTTTGGTATGGGTTAATCAGAATTAAACTCAACTAACCTGTATTTTCTCTAAATTTGAAAATTCTCTTACATGCATGATTGGAAATAAGAGGTTGGTTAAAGCTATCATTTTAGCTCCCTCTGCTGGTGGTGATAGATGCTTTTAGCAGAAGACAGATGAAGAGTGCCAATGTTACTGAAGATAGGGATGAAACACATTTGCCTTTGCTCCTCTGCTCCCCTTGATCCAAGTAGGAAGCACGCATGCTCTTTTAAAAACATTCTAAAGCATCCCTATTTAGATATAATTTACATGCCATAAAGTTCACTTGTCTGAAGCGTACAGTTCAACAGTTCTTTAGCACGTTTATAGAGTTGCATAGCCATCACCATAATCTGTTTTTTTTTGCACATTTTCATCACCCTAAAAAGAAACCTTCTATCTCTTAGCCACCACTTTTGGTCCTATCTCCTCCCTTCTCTGCCACTATCTCCTGGAATCTGCGAATCTGTTTCCATTTCTACAGACTTAGATTTTGTGAACATTTTGGGTAAATGGGATAACACAATATGATTTCCCCCCCCTGCTTACTGACTATTTCACTTAACTTACTATTTTGGGGGCGTTCATTTATATTATAGACTATATCAGCAACTCATTACTTGTTATTATGAATAAAATTCCATTAATGGACATATACTGCATTTTGTTTTTTCATTATTTGATCTGTGATTGGGTTGTTTCTGGTTTTTTGGTTATTATAAATAATGCTGCTATGAATAGGTGGACATATGTTTTCAATTTTCTTGGGCAGAGATCTAATGGTCAAATTGCTGGGTCATATCTATGTTTAACATTTTGAGGAACTGCAATGCTGTTTTCCAAAGTAGGTGTGCTATTTTACATTCTCAAACCTATGTTCTTTTGGATAGGTTTAAAAAACAGTACCTAAAAGGCTGGGGTTGTGGCTCAGTGGTAGAGCGCTCGCTCACCTTGCATATGCGAGATCCTGGGTTCCATCCTCAGCACCACATAAAAATTAATAAGTGAAATGAGGGTATTGTATCCAACTACAAATAAAAAATAAATACTAAAAAAGTAGTGCCTAAGAAAAAGAGAACTTAAATTTAGTGACTATCTTTTTATCACTTATTCTTTTATTTTATTTATATACTTTCACTTTGTCCCATTTGTTTTTCTATTGTTGCTCCGTCTGACTTTCCATCTCCATTACCACAAAGAAGTCTTTAGATCTCTCCCATCCTGTAAAGACGGATGGTTAGATGATTTTCAAGCTCTCACTCAGCTAAAAAAATACTATGTTAGGGTGAAAGCCAAAGTATTTTTCTGATTCCCAGCTTTCCCAAGGATACTTCTGTAAAACTTCTGTAGATGTGGTCACAATGGCATAGAGTACTGGCTCTGAAGTCAGACTACCTGGTTAAGATTCTTGATCTATCACTTTCTGAGTGCATGATATTGGACGAGGATTTTCCCCCAACTTCCCCATCTCCGCTCCCCTATGTTTTCTTTCTTTTGGTTAAGTCTTATGTTTAAGTGTCTTATTCATTTTGAGTTAATTTTTTTTTGTTTAGAAATTTTTTATTGATACTATTATTATTATTTTTAAATACATTACAATAGTGAAATGCATTAAAATTCTCATTACACATATGGAGCACAATTTTTCAAACTAGATGTCCTTCAGTGGATGAATGGATAAAAAAATGTGGCATATATGCACAATAGAATTTTACTCAGAATTAAAAAAGAACAAAATCATGGCATTTGCAGGTAAACGGATGGTGTTGGAGAAGATAATGATAAGTGAAGTTAGCCAAACCCCATAAAACCAATGCCGAATGTTTTCTCTGATATAAGGGGGGTGACTCATAGTGGGGTAGGGAGGGAGAGCATGGGAGGATTAGATGAATTATAGATAGTGAAGAGGGGTGGGAGAGAAAGGGAGGGGGAAGGAGATTAGCAAGGACGGTGGAATGTGATGGACATCATTATACAAAGTACATGTATGAAGACTTGAATTGGGTGTCAACATACTTTATATACAGACAGAGATATGAACAATTATATATATATATATATATATATATATATATATATATATATATATATATAGTTAATTTCTATATGGTTTGAGATAAGGGCCCAATTTTATTCTTTTACATATGGATAATCAATTTCTCAACACCATTTAATGGAGAGACTCTCCTTTCCCCACTGGGTTCACATCTTTGTAGAATCAGGTAGATTTTGTTGAAGTGATGACTCCAGCTTTCTTTTTCTGATTCAGTTTGCTATAACTATTTGATATTTTTTTGTGGTTTCATTTAAATTTTAGGATTGTTTCTTCTATTTATGTGAACAATGCCCTACTGGAATTTTGACAGGGGTCGCTGAATCTGTTGATTGTTATGGGTAGAAAACACATTTTAATGACATTAGTTCTTACAGTCCATGAACATGAGATATATTTTCATTTATTCATGTCTGTAATTTCTTTCATTAATATTTTCTAATTTTCAGTGTGCAGATCTTGGTTAAATCCATTCCTAAACATTTTATTTTTTTCTGATTGGAAATGGTTTTGTTTTCTTGATTTTTTTCTCCAGTTTGTTGTTAATGCATACAAATGTTTCTGATTTTTGTATGTTGGTTTTGTATTCTGCAACTTTACTGAATTCATTTCTTATTCGAACATTTTTTTTAAAAAAGAGTTTTTAGGGTTTTCTATATCTAAGGACATGTCACTTGCAAAAAGACACTTTAACTTCCTTCTTTCTGGGTTGGATGTTATTTCTTTCTCTTGTTTAGTTGCTCTGGCTAGAACTTCCAGTACTGTGTTGCATAGTAGTGGCAAGAATGGGTATAGAGAAAAAGATTTCAACTCCTCCCAGTTGAGAATGATGTTAGTTGTAGGCTTGTCCTGTTGGAACTTTACTCTGTTGAGGGACATTCCTTCAGTCCCTGATTTGTTGAGTTTTCATCTTAAAAGAATGTTGAGTTTTTGTGAAACTTTTTTTTCTGCATCTATTGAGATGGTCATATGATTTTTACATTTCCCTCTGTTAATGTGATATTTGTACATGTTGATTTGTATATGTTGAATCATCTCTGTGTTCCAGGAATAACTTCCACTTAATCATGGTGAATAACCCTTTTGTACTGCTGAATTCAGTTTGCTAGTATTTTGTTGAGGATTTTTGCATCTATGCTCATCAGGGATATTGGCCTGCAGTTTTTGTTTAGTGTCTCTCTTTGGTATCAAGGTAACGCTGGTCATGTAGAATGAGTTTGGAAGTGCTCCTTTCTCTTCAATTTGTTTTGGGAATCATTTGAGAGATCATTGAGAATCATCAAGAAAGATTGGTATCCATTCTTCTTTAAGTGTTTAGTGGAATTCACCAGTGAATCCACCAGGTCATGGGCTTTTCTTTGCTGATATGTTTTTGATTATTGATTCAATCTTCTCACTTGCTATCAGTGTGTTTAGGTTTCCTGGTTTTTTACACTTCAATCTTTTTTTTTTTATTGATTGTTCAAAACATTACAGAGCTCATGATATATCATCTTTCATACATTAGACTCAATTGGGTTTTGAACTCCCATTTTTACCCCAAATACAGATTGCAGAATCACATCTGTTACATACTCACATTATTACATAATGGCATATTAGTGACTGTTGTATTCTGCTACCTTTCCTATCCCCTACTATCCCCCCTCCCCTCCCCTCCCATCTTCCCTCTCTACCTCCTCTGCTGTTGTTCAATTCTCTCCCCTTTTTTCCCCCTCCCTCTTGCCCCTCATAACCTCTTATAATTTTGTGTATCATTGAAGGTCTCCTACCATTTCCATATGCTTTCCCTTCTCTCTCCCTTTCTCTCCCCCCATTCGTCTTTGTTTACTGTTAGTCTTTTTCTCATGCTCTTCCTTCCTGTTCTGTTCTTAGTTGCTCTCTTTATATCAAAGAAGACATTTGGCATTTGTTTTTTAGGGTTTGGCTAGCTTCACTTAGCATAATCTGCTCTAATGCCATCCATTTCCCTGCAAATTCTATGATTTTGTCATTTCTTAGTGCTGCATAATACTCCATTGTGTATAGATGCCACATTTTTTTTTATCCATTCATCTATTGAAGGGCATCTAGGTTGGTTCCACAGTCTAGCTATTGTGAATTGTGCTGCTATAATCATTGATGTGGCCGTATCCCTACAGTGCGCTCTTTTAAGGTCTTCAGGGAATAGTCCGAGAAGGGCGATAGCTGGGTCAAATGGTGGATCCATTCCCAGCTTTCCCAGGAATCTCCATACTGCTTTCCAAATTGGCCTCACCATTTTGCAGTCCCACCAGCAGTGTACAAGTGTACCCTTTTCCCCACATCCCCGCCAACACTTATTGTTGTTTGACTTCATAATGGTTGCCAATCTTACTGGAGTGAGATAGTATCTTAGGGTGGTTTTGATTTGCATTTCTCTGATTGCTAGAGATGGTGAGCATTTTTTCATGTACTTGTTGATTGATTGTATGTCCTCCTCTGAGAAGTGTCTGTTCAGGTCCTTGGCCCATCTGTTGATTGGGTTATTTGTTATCTTATTGTTTAATTTTTTGAGTTCTTTGTACATTCTGGATATTAGGGCTCTATCTGAGGTGTGGGGGGTAAAAATTTGTTCCCAGGATGTAGGCTCTCTATTTACCTCTTTTATTGTTTCTCTTGCTGAGAAAAAACTTTTTAGTTTAAGTAAGTCCCATTTGTTTATTCTTGTTATTAACTCTTGTGCTATGGGTGTCCTATTAAGGAATTTGGAGCCCGACCCCACTATATGTAGATCAGAGCCAACTTTTTCTTCTATCAGACGCAGCGTCTCTGATTTGATACCTAGCTCCTTGATCCATTTTGAGTTAACTTTTGTGGATGGCGAAAGAAAGGGATTCAATTTCATTTTGTTGCATATGGATTTCCAATTTTCCCAGCACCATTTGTTGAAGATGCTATCCTTCCTCCATTGCATGTTTTTAGCCCTTTTATCAAATATAAGATAGTTGTAACTTTGTGGATTAGTCTCTGTGTCCTCTATTCTGTACCATTGGTCCACCTGCCTGTTTTGGTACCAGTACCATGCTGTTTTTGTTACTATTGCTTTGTAGTACAGTTTGACCTCTGGTATCGCTATACCTCCAGATTCACACTTCCTGCTTAGAATTGCTTTTGCTATTCTGGGTCTTTTGTTTTTCCATATGAATTTCATGATTGCTTTACTATTTCTACAAGAAATGCCGTTGGGATTTTGATTGGCATCGCATTAAACCTGTAGAGAACTTTGGGTAATATCGCCATTTTGATGATGTTAGTTCTGCCTATCCATGAACAGGGTACATTTTTCCATCTTCTGAGATCTTCTTCTATCTCTCTCTTTAGGGTTCTGTAGTTTTCATTGTATAAATCTTTCACCTCTTTTGTTAGGTTGATTCCCAAGTATCTTATTTTCTTTGAGGATATTGTGAATGGAGTGGTTTTCCTTATTTCCATTTCAGAGGTTTTGTTGCTGATATACAGGAATGCCTTTGATTTATGCGTGTTGATTTTATAACCTGCCACTTTGATGAATTCATTTATTAACTCTAGCAGCTTCTTTGTAGACCCTTTTGGGTCTGTTAAGTATATTATCATGTCATCCGCAAATAGCGATAATTTAATTTCTTCTTTTCCTATTTTTATGCCTTTAATTTCTTTTGTCTGTCTAATTGCTCTGGCTAGTACTTCGAGAACTAAATTGAATAGAAGTGGTGATAGAGGGCATCCCTGTCTTGTTCCAGATTTTAGAGGGAATGCCTTCAGTTTTTCTCCGTTTAGGATGATGCTAGCCTGAGGTTTAGCATATATAGCTTTTACAATGTTGAGGTAAGTTCCTGTTATCCCTAGTTTTTCTAGTGTTTTGAACATAAAGGGATGCTGCACTTTGTCGAATGCTTTTTCTGCATCCATCGAGATGATCATATGGTTCTTGTCTTTAAGTCTATTGATGTGGTGAATAGCATTTATTGATTTCCGTATATTGAACCAGCCTTGCATCCCAGGGATGAATCCTACTTGATCATGGTGCACAAGTTTTTTGATATGTTTTTGTATTCGAGTCACCAGAATTTTATTGAGAATTTTTGCATCCAAGTTCATTAGAGATATTGGTCTGTAGTTTTCTTTCTTTGAAGTGTCTTTGTCTTACACTTCAATCTTGATAGGTTGTGTTCTTAGGTATTTAACCAAATCTTCTATGTCATTCAATTTGCTGGTATTTAATTTTTGTAGCAGTCTCTGTGATCCTTTATCTTTTTGGGGTATGAGTTTTAATATTTTCTCTCTCATTTATGATTTTAATTACTTATGTCTTTTCTTCTTTCTCCCCTATTTATTCTGGCTAAAGGTTTATCAATTTTATCTTTTCCAAAAACCAAATCTTAATTTAATTAATCTTTTCTATTATTTTTCTAGTCTCTGTTTCATTTATTTTCTTCTGCTAATTTTGGGGTTGGTTTGTTCTTCTTTTTGTAATGCCTTAAGGTGAGAAGTTGGATTGTTTATTTGAGAGGTTTCTTTTTTCTTATTGTAGGCATTTATTATAATAAACGTTCCTCTTAGGACTGCTTTTGCTTCATTCCAAAAGTTTTGGTATGTTGTCTTTCCATTTTAATTTGTGTCAATTTGTGTGTTTAACTTCCCTTTTGATTTATTCTTTGACCTGTAAGTTGTTCAGGATTGTGTTGTTCAAAATTCACATTTTTGTGAAGATCTAATTTTCCTCCTATTGTTGAGTTTTAGGTTAATACAATTATGGATAGAAGTAGTATTTGATGGAACTTCAATTCTCTTAAATTTGATAAGACTGTTTTGTGGCCTAATATATGTCTATCTTAGAGAATGTTACATGGGTACTTGAGAAGAATGTGTGTTCTACTGCTGTTGGATGGAATGTTCTATGTCTGTTAGGTCCATTTGGCCCATGGTGTTGTTAAAGTTTTCTGTTTCCTTATTGATTTTCATTCTGGATGATATAGCTATTGTTGAAAGTAGGGTATTCAAGTTTCCTACTATTACTGTATAGTTTTCTATTTCACTTTAGCTCTGTTAATATTTGCTTTATATATTTTGGTGTTCCATTGTTGGAAACACACACATTTATAACTATAACATTTTAGTAAATGGACCCCTTTCTCTAATGTCCTTACTTGTCTTTTATAACAGTTTTGCACTTCAGGTCTATTTTGTCTAGTATAAATATAGGCATTCCTGATTGCTTTTGCTTATTATTTGTATGGAATAACTTTTTTCATCCCTTCATGATCAGATTGTGTGTCCTTAAAACTAACTTATATACAGCATATTGTTGAATTTGAAAAGCCAATTCCATTGTGCTGTTTTTGGAGAATTTTATCCATTTATATTAAGAGATTATTGACAGACGAGGATTTGTTATTGCCATTTTGTGAAATTATTGAGTGCTTTGTAGTTCCTATCTTATTTTCCTCTTTTATTATCTTGTGGTTTTCTTTATTTTCTCTTTTAGGTACTAAGGATTAAACCCAGGGGCCCTTTACCACTGAACAACTTCACTAGTACTTTTTATCTTATAAGGCAGGGCCTAATTTAGTTGCTGAGGTTGACCTTGAACTTGTGATTGTCCTGCCTCAGCCTCCTGAGTAGCTGGAATTGTAGGAGTGAGCCACTGTGCCTGGCTTCCTTTGTAATTTGATGATTTTTAACATTTAGGGTTACTATTGAGACATGGTTTGTATTTCCAGCCATATTTGTTTATTTTTGTTGTTTTACTTGACTTGTTTTTCCTCTTTGATTAGTTTTTCCTTTAGTGTACTACCTCCCTCTGCTAATTTTCATTGCTGTTTTTCAATTCCTCTTCATGAAATATTTTGCCAAGGATGTTTTGTAGTGCCCGTTTTCTAACTATAAATTCTTTTAACTTTTGTTTATCATGGAAGGTTTTTATTTCATTTTCAAATCTAAGGCTTAATTTTGCTGGATACAAGATTCTTGGTTGGCATTCATTATCTTTCAGAGCTTGATATATGTTGTTCCAGGATCTTCTAGCTTTCAGGGTCTGTATTGAAAAATCTGCCGTTATCCTAATTGGTTTTCCTTTATATATAATCTGATTCCTTTCTCTTGTGGCTTTTGAAATTCTCTCCTTATTCTGTATGTTGGACATTTTCATTATAATGTGCCTTGGTGTGGGTCTGTTGTGATTTTGTACATTCATCATCCTGTAGGCTTCTTGAATTTGGATTTCCAATTCATTCTTCAAGTTTAGAAAGTTTTCTGATATTATTTCATTGAATAGATTGTTCATTCCTTTGGTTTGGACCTCTGTGCCTTCCTCTATCCCCAAAACTCTTAAATTTGGTCTTTTTATGCTATCCCATATTAAGAAATATGGGATAACATAAGAATGTTCTGTTCATGGTTTCTTATCATTTTTGCTGTGTGGTCTATGTTCTTTTCAAGATGATTTATTTGATCTTCATTGTCTGATGTCCTATCTTCTAAGTGGTCTCCTCTGTTGGTGATGCTCTCATTTGAGTTTTTAATTTTGTTTATTATTTCTTTCATTTCAAGGATTTCTGTTTGTTTGTTTTAGAACCTATCTCCCTGTTGAGGTGATCTTTTGCTTCTTGGATTTGTTTATGTAGCTCATTGTCGAAGTGATCTTTCACTGCCTGTAATTGTCTCTTATGTCTTCTTTGAGATCCCAAAACATTTTAACCATGTATATCCTGAAATCTTTATCTGTCATTTTTTCTGCTGTAGCTGCCAATTCTTCTAATGATGTGTTGTCTTGATTTGTTTGTGGTACTTTCTTCCCTTGTCTTTTCATGTTGCTTTTGTGTCTTCCTTTCCAGTTCTGTGGATCTGGTGTGTTATTATTATTGTTACCTTATAGACTTGTAGTGCTCTTGTAGGAGTCCAAAATCTCTCCTTTGTGGGGAAGGACAATGTTAACAGATCCCAATATCAACAATACATCACCTATGAACAAATTGTTGTTATTAAGACATTTACAGTTTAGTCTCAATGTCCAGAAGTGTTGGATTCAATTATTATTTAAAATATAATCAGTAGTTTCATAAAAAGGTTTACAGTTTCTGGCAGTGGACAATGAACTGGGGGTCAGGCGTAGGATGATATGTTGAGGGGAGAAGATGTGAGGGTATAGAGTTAATAAAGCTTAGGAAATATGAAGGAGAAATCTAGCGAAGAGGGTTAGTAGCAGGAGAACAGATAGGAGGTAATTTGGGGGTAGACAATTATGTGGGAAGACAGTAGAGTACATAAAACAAACACACATGTTTTTAGAAAAATACAGGATGTTAAAATAGTATAATTTGGAGGATGAAGGAAGAAGAAAGAAAAAAAGGAAAGAAAGAAAAAAGAATAAAAAGAAAGAAAAAAAGAAAAAAGAAATAATAAGAAGAAAAAATGGAAAAAAAAAAGAAAAAAAGGGCTTATGCAATTCCTCTATATTTTATTATTCAGGTGACTCAGTCCTCAAAGTCCTATTTCATGCAAGTTCTTGGTTTTACATATGTTGGGGATGTGAGGGCCAGAGGATAGAAGGGGAGAAGAGAAAGAAGAAGAGAAAAAAAAAAATACTCTTAGAGATCCATTTCTTTCTCTTCTCATCCAGTAGGTGGGGTTGTCTCATCCAGTAGGTGTCTCTGCCCTCAGGATGGTGTAGGTAACCAGGGTGTGAAGCCTGGACCTGGTGTGGAACATCTGGAAGTGGGAGTGTTGCCCACCAGTCCCAGCAGGGAAATTGCGCCTCACGGGTCTTTTTTTGTGACCACTTGTCTGATTTTAGGCCCCAGTATCATCTCTCTCTTGCCTGGAGATTTCTTGAATCTTGATCTGTCTGTTATGCTCCAGACTTTAGTCCCCTCCCCTCTCTTATTTATCAGGTCCCAACTGTGGGACCTCTCACCTCCAGGGTCATACCAGCTGGGTGGCACCCTGTTGGCACTGCACTCCTGTCCAACTGAGAGTTGATCTTGTGTTGGGTGGCCACTGTGCCAAGTTAATGCCACTGGGGAGGGGGTAGATTTGGAAATCAGGTACCTGCTCAAATGGCGATCTGATCTGATAGCCACGCCCACCACAAAATGGCGAGGAAGGTTTTTCCAAGATGGAGTTGATCTGTTTCTAGCACCTGGGTGTCTGGTGATATGGGGGGAGCTGGGTGATGGCCTTGTGCTGTGGGTAGGTAGCAGCTGAGTAAGCTGTATGGGAGCGGTGTGCAGTCTGGAGCTCTTTAGATGTGCTGATAGGTGTTTCTGCTAAGCTGCTTGTAAGCCATGCGTGAGCTAGAACTGCGGGCTTTGGGTCTGGAGTCTGGAGACTTGCTAGAGCCCAGAGGCTCTGATTTCTTCACTGGTGGTCACAGCCCTGGTGATTTCTGTGAAAATCCACTGGCCCTGGAGATCCAATCTGGGAACTGCCCCTAACTAATATGGAGAGAATGTTGAGCCAAAATGGCGGTGGTCTGCTTTTAGCGCTGGGGTGTCTGGTGAGGTTGGGGGAGCCAGGCGATAGCGTTATGCTGTGGGTAGGTAGCAGCTGAGTGACATGCGTGGGAGCAGAGCGAAGTCTTGGCGGTCTGCAGATTTGTTAATAGGTGATTGGGCTAAGGCGCTGGTTGAGTCTTGCATGAACTGGAACTTCGGGCTTTGGGTCCTGCTTAAATGCCAGGGTCCTACTGGAACACTGAGGCCCAGGAGCCCTGCACAGGGTTAGAGCGTTGGTGATTTCTCCAGAGAGCAGCTGTATAGGGGCCCTCCAACACTCTCAGAGCTGCAGTACTCTGACTAGGTGAGATCTGGATCACAGAGAAACACAGAATGCTGCCTTCCTCTGGTCCGCCATCTCACGGAAGCCCATGATTTTTAAAAATAGTGGTATTCTTTGATTACATTTTTAAAATCTTTTTTTCCTATTTATCACAGGTTTTATCTTTATAGTTACCATAAGGCTTCCATAGGCAACTTAACTACACTCAAAGCTGTAAACTTTACTTTTTAATTTTTTGGGTGAGAAATTAAAATTAAAGTGAATTTATTTTAGTATTATTTAATAAGGATAAAAATTATTTACAAATATGTTAGAAGAATTCTTTCATTATGTGACAAGAAAGATTACAAACACAGTTTTAAGTTTTAAAAAGGGGAAGGAATAGATGAATGAATCAAGAAACTGTGGTATATCTACACAGTTTTGAAGTTCCATTTAATTTAATTTATTTTGTTTTTAATTTATTATTAGGCAACCAGTGTCCACTATGTGTGGCATTGAAATTCTATTTACTACATATGAAGTAAGGCCATGCCTTAGTATTTGGGACTCTATCATAATTATTTTTATATTTTTTCACTTTATTATATTTTTATTTGTTTTACTTAGTTGTACATGACAGCAAAATGCATTTCAATTCATCGTACACAAATGGAGTACAACATTTCAATTCTCTGGTTGTACACAGTGTAGAGATGCACCACTTGTGCTGTCATACATGTACCTGGGGTAATGATGTCCATCTCATTACTCCATCTCTCCTACCCCCATCACCTCTCCTCATCCTCCCCTTTGCCCAATCCAAAGTTCCTCCATTCTACCTCCCCCATTATGGGTTAACATCCACTAATCAGAGAAAACATTAGGCCTTTAGTTTTTTGGAATTGGCTTACTTCACCTAGCATAATATTCTCCAACTCATCCATTTATCTGCAAATGCCATAATTTTATTCTCTTTTAATGCTGAGTAATATTCCATTGTGTTTATATACCACATTTTCTTAATCCTTTCATCTATTTGTGGGCATTAGGTTGGTTCCACAGTTTAGCTATTGTGAATTCAACATTAGTGTGACTATGTCACTATAGTATGCTGATTTTAAGTCCTTTGTGTATAGACTGAGGAGTGGGATAACTGGGTCAAATGGTGGTTCCATTCCAAGTTTTCTGAGGAATTGCCACTCTGCTTTCCAAAGTAGTTGCACCAATTTGCAGTCCCACCAACAATGTATGAGTGTACCCCTCCCCCCACCCCCACATCCTCTCCAACACTTATTATTGCTTGTATTCTTGATAACTGCCATTCTAATTGGGGCGAGATGAAATCTTAGAGTACTTTTGATTTGCATTTCTGTAATCTCCTAAAGATGTTGAACACTTTTTCATATATATTTGTTGATTGCTTATATATCTTCTGAGAAGTATCTGTTCAGTTCCTTAGCCAATTTATTGAATGGTTTTTTTTTTGGTATTAAGTTTTTTTTTAGTTCTTTATCTGTCCTGGAGATTAGTGCTCTATCTGATTTGTGTATGGTAAAAATTTATTCCCATACTGTAGTCTCTCTCTTCACCTCAGTGATTATTTCTTTTGCTGAGAAGAAGCTTTATAGTTGTAATCCATCCCCTTAATTGATTCTTGATTTTATTTCTTGAGTTTAGGAGTCTTGTTAATGAAGTTGGGGCATAATCTGACATGATAAAGATTTGGACCTGCTTTTTCTTCTATTAGGTTCAGGGTCTCTGGTCTAATTCCTAGGTCCTTGATCCACTTTGAGTTTAATTTTATGAATGGTGTAATATAGAAGTTTAATTTATTTTGCTATGTATGGATTTCAAGTTTTCCCAGCACCATTGGTTGAAGAGGCTATCCTTTCTCTAATGTTTGTTTTTGGCACCTTTATCTAGTATAGATAACAGTATTTATGTAAGTTGGTCTTTGTGTCTTCTATTCTGTATCATTGGTCTACATGTCTATTTTTGTGCCAATACCATGCTATTTTTGTTACTTTTGCTCCAGAGTATAGTTTAAAAGTCTGGTATTTTGGTGCCTCTTGGTGCCTCCTGCTTCACTTTTCTTGCCAAGGATTGCTCAAAGCTGTATATTTTATCTTCTTCTCCTTCATCATTTTATATTATTGATGTCATAATTCAAATGACTGAATTTTCTTTATTGTGTTTTCACTTACAAATTATTGCTATACTTTGTAAGCTATAGTTATTTTACTACCTTGTATTTTAACTTTTAAATCACAGTATTAGAGCATTCTGAATTTGATGACATTCTTACCTTTATAATGAGTTTTATACACACATTATCATTTTGTTCATTGGTGTTCTTTCATTCCCACTTGAAGACCTTCCTTTAGCATTTCCTTTAAGGCAGATCTAGTGGTGTCTCATAAATCTGTTTGTCTTTCTTCACTCTTTTACTATTTTATTTTTCATTTTTGTTCCTCTGGGTGTCTGCTGTGGAAACTCTCTGTGAAATTTTTTCAGATATGCTCATTATATTCCTCAGTTTCAGAATTTTTTTAATTGTTTCTATCTAGTTGTTGAGCTCATTTTGTTCATATATTGTTTCCCTGATTTCATTTGGTTTCCTGTGTTCTCTTGTAGCTCCTTGAGCTGCTTCTAGGATCACAAGGTAAGAGTAGATGGAGAGAGCCTAGTCCTTTGAGGGTCATTCTTTGTTGGCTTGTACTTGCAGTAGGGGGGGTGATATTAGAAAGGAATGATTTGGGATGGATGGAGATTCCCCTTCTGTTGTGTCCTCTTCCAGACTACCATCCCCTTATTTAGATGCTCTATTCCTTTCTGTTTGCTTCCCACATCATCAAATTCCCAGCCCTGTGTTTATGATGTTGAATCTTACTTTTCCTATATCTAGGAGTTCTAATTTGGCTCAGTGTCTAGTGTCATACTCTTCTTTCACTTATAAAATGAAACTGCATTCTAAATCAAGAAACGGAATCGCCAATATGGGAGCCAATTCAGAAAGTTGTATAGCCATTTATAAATTGGAATTTTTTAAATGACTAAATATGTTAAATTTACTCTTGGGAAATTTAAAGTTGTAAACTGCAACTCCAGTTTGCTACTGTGGATAAGATGATAACCAGAGATTTTATTTTATTATTTCATGCAGGCTCTTTGGACCTGTAATGCAAGAGGTATTTCAAAATTTGGAACACCTTGCAAAGAAAATTCTAGGTTATGTTAAATCTTGCACTTAGTTTTCAGTGTGGGGGAATGAGTCCTGGATTCAGTAAACTAACACAGTTTTTCAGAGTTCTAAGTGTATTTGCTATTAAGACTGTGTGCTTGCTGTGCACTGGTTGATTCTTCTCTTGGAAAACTTTCTTTCTCTGTGAAACCTAAAATCCTGCTATTGATCTGCATTCACAAAACCCTGTTGATTTAAACAAGGCTCCCCAAGGTGGAACAACAGCAAAATCAAGAGACTCAATTTACTGAGCTTGGGTTTCAGGAAACATATTTAATAGCAGACAGTTCCTGTTTTCATTGTTTTCCATTTAAGTTCCTACAAAATCAGATTGTCTTTAAATAGATGCCGCTGCCATTGGGATAAGATTCAGTTTCACATCCCTGAAGAAATAAAGAGTTTTGTAAAGATCCATTTTACCTTGGCCTCACATATAATGGGCCTAAGTCAAACCAAAAGGATCAAGATGAGTATCATGCTAAAACAGTGATAGAATAACGGCACTATACACATACTCTTTTTAGACTTTAATGTAGCCCTCAATAACCAAGGAATAATTACTGGTGAATGGAGGTGAAAAGGAATTTTCTTTGAGAGGGATCCCATTTTGTCTGTTTTGGAAGCATGATACAGGTTAGTCTTAAAGATTTCTGGGGAAAGAAAAGAGGGGAAGTAGTTTGAAAAAAAAAATACCACCTCTGACTGATCTCATTGTTCAGAAAGATTCTGGGTTTGGCAGAAATTCCTGAAGTTTTGCCTTGAAAGAAGTGAACTGACCAAACAGTAGTATGCTAATAATATTAATGATGTTCATGAGGGCCAATATGTGTTGAGCCATAGTATGTATTTTTTAATAAGTATATAAAATCTCTTTTGTAAGAGTGTACAATGGTTTGGATTAATGCCACCACTTTGGGTGGCTACAGTGTGATGGTTAAAGGAAGGTACATGGTTTTAATTTCTTCTTCTACTACTAATTATGTGACTTCAAGTATTGTTTCTCTCTGAGTCTTGGTTTCTTTTTTTCCTTTTTTTTTTTTTTTTTTTTTGTGTGGTGCTGGGGATTGAATCCAGGGCTTTGTGCATGTGAGGCAAACCCTCTACCAGCTGAGCTGTATCTCTAGCCCCCATCTTGGTTTTTTAATCTGTAAAATGTCATAAGTCTTACTTCACTGGGTTTATGAGGACTAAATACAGACCAGTAGCAGAGACAGGTAAGCCATCCCTGCAGGAGGCACTTCTATCCCTCCAGAACTTTGAGGATATAGGATTTCCCGGGGGGAGCTGAACTCTAAGGAGCAGCTTGAGTTATGGTATAGGCAACAATGTCAGGAAAAAGTGAGGGGAGGGTGTTGTGGTTTGAAGGCGACACATGATTTTGGGAATTGCTTGTTGCTGCCCAGCTGCAAAGCGAAAGGGGACTGGAGGAGAGATGAAGCTAGAGCATTCAGTAAGTCCATCTCACAAAGGGCTTTGGGCAGTATTCTGGAGTTTGGACTTTCTCCTGAGGTCAGAGGAGAGCCACTGAAGAATTTAAGTAGGAGAATGGCATCATTCGTTTTGATTTTTGTGATGTTCATGCTCTTTGAGAGTAAAGATACAGTGAATAGAGACCCTTTCTTTTTTGTTCGGGGGAGGGTAGGGGGGTAGGTGGGGGTGGGTGAGGGGTCAGGGCAGGGGTTGCCAGGGATTGATCTCAAGGACACTTGACCTCTGAGCCACATCCCCAGACCTATTTTGTATTTTATTTAGAGACAGGGTTTCATTGGGTTGCTTAGCTCCTTGCTTTTGCTGAGGCTGGCTTTGAACTCAGGATCTTCCTGTCAGCCTCCCCAGCTGCTGGGATTACAAGCAAGCACCACCGTGCCCAGAGCAGAGACCCTTTCTTGATTCTGTATCTGAGCAAACCCAGAATCTTGACAACTTTGGCTTGGGGTCTGTCGTCAGGTCAGTTAACAGGTATTAACAGCCTCTGATTACTGTTATTGCCTCCTCTTGCTCTGAACTGCTTCCTTATCTAAGATAAGTAGTATAATGCAGAGGAAGGAAAATGAGCAACTCTGCTCACAGACATGCCTAGGATACAAGAACGCTTTAAAAAAAATTAAATTGCCCTATTGTTTGTTTGTGGATTATATACTTAACATATTAAATGCAGCTAAAATTTAATCTCAGGATGACTTTCAACTGCATTCTTTCGTAACCATTTACTAGGAGTTGGCATGCACTGAGGCAAAGAACCTCTTTCTAATGTTAATCTAAGTAAAAAACAGGGTGAAAGCATTTGCAGACACTTTCCTCTTCTTGTCCCTAAACTGGAAGCTTGTTACTTGAACAAAACAAACAATACAATTCAATTGTATAAGTCATATGGTTTTGGGGGAAAAGGGTTAAACGTGTAAATATACTTCTACATACTTTGAATAGAAAATTGACTCTAGCTCATGATCATAATTTTATATTCCCAGAGGATTCCAAGAAAATCAGTTTTTTAAAACAGACAGATAATAATGTGTTTTTAGGTCCCATTTTCTTATTATCAATTACCATTTTATAAAATGTATGTCAAGATGTGAACAACTGTGAACAAGGTTAAAGTGAAATATGACAAACTAAAGAGTCACATTGGACAGAATATTTCTACTTTAGATTTCTGGTGAACATTCAACATGTTGTAATTCAGGTGAAGGCTGATTTAGAACTTGATATGTTCTAGACCTGTGGTAAAATTAGAAAGCTAGCGTAGCCACACACACACACACACACACACACACACACAAAAAAAAATCAATGCATAGTATCCAAAAGGGTAAATAATGATAGTTTAATATTAAGAGAAATCAAACATCAGAGGATGATGATAAAACTTTTATTGGAAAGCTTTAGAATTTCTTAAGAAACAAAAGTATGTATAATGGAAACAAATATATTTGCTTTGAATTGTTCACAAAGTGACCTAGCACTCTTGGGAGCATTTTATGTTTTACTAACACTGTTAAATCCCATCTGGTGTTTGAAAAGTCTTTTACTATCCCCTGCTGGGACAGGCAGACATTGGTTTGCATGACTGTGTGTTCCCAAAATATTTTTAAAAAGTATCTAGTGAATTTATACCAACTGTAGCAGGATGATAGAAGACCACATTTCCATTATAATGAATTTAGGAATGGAGACAAATGTCATCAGGTCACAAAAGATCCATCAGTTTTACACTGTGTGACATTTGGGGAGGAATGTGAAAGATTAGTGGTTTTCAAAAGTTTTTGGTATTCAACATCCTGTGTCGATATTACTTGAAAAATATTTATAGGTTCTGAGTCAGTGAGATACAATTTATTCCCCATGGAATTCATTCTAGAATGTGTGGACTAGTGCCTTGAACCTTAGTCATTCCAACAAACTTCCTGAAAATATCATTATTGTCAATAAACAGGTTGTTTTGCTTTCTTGAGTGATTTTTATTATATTATGAAACGGAAATCAATGAGACTTTTGTACAGAGCGAAAATAATTTAATTCAGCAAGAATTTGTTGAATAGCTTCTATGTTCAAGGTAATCCAAAAGGCACTGGGTGAAACAACAAGAATCAGATATGACCCCTATCTTCAAACAACTTATAGTCTATTTGGAGAATTAGATTGGAAAAAAAAAACCAAGGTAAGCAAATTTTCAAAAATAAACTATAATAGAGATGTTAATATTAATAGGAAGGAGTGATTGAATTTGATTGGGTATGAAGAAAAACACCATTGTGAAAATAAAAAAAGCCTTGAAGAGTAAGTATAATTTTAATCTAAGGAAGGTCTTATATATGTAAAGTGAATAGTAAATTTTACAACTTATATATTCCAAGATAAAGTTATATAGAATTAAGAATAGCACAGAGGGCTGGGGATGTGGCTCAAGTGGTAATGTGCTCGCCTGGCATGCGCAGGGCGCTGAGTTTGATCCTCAGCACCACATAAAAATAAAAAATAAAGATGTTGTGTCCACCGAAAACTCAAAAGTAAATATTTAAAAAAATTCTCTCTATCTCTCTCTTCTCTCTCTCTCTTAAAAAAAATAAAAAAAGAATAGCACAGAACTTTTTTTGGATGGATGCCTGAATTTTAATCTTGGCTCTGCAACAAATGATGAAAGCATAGGCAGTTTTCATCTAACGTTTATTGTGTACTGATAAAGTTGCAGGGACTGCCTTGGGAGATGAGTGTAGGGCTGCTTTATGCTATTAGAAAAGACCACCCAAGGAGGTGTTTAGTTCAGTTTTTAATGACTATAACAAAATCCTTGAAGTGAGAAACTTTATAAAAGAAAAAGTTTCTTTATCTCACATCACAGTTCTGGAGATCCAAGGTTGAGGGGCCACATCTAGTGATGGCCTTCATGAGTCAGCACAGGGCATCATATGGCAAGAGACAAGGTGTGTGTGTGTGTGTGTGTGTGTGTGTGTGTGTGTGTGTTTCTTTTTGTCTCTATTCTTATAAAGTTACTGGTATTTTATTATGGAGTCTTCACCCTGAAGACTTTCTGAACCTAATTCGCTCTCAATGGCCTCACCTCTGAACACCACAGTCAGATTAAGCTTCCACCTTCTTAATCCCTCACATTGGGGATTGCATTTCAACACAGGAAACATCGAGGGAAACACTCCAACCATATCCAAACCATAGCAGGAGGTGAGATCCCAGGTGAGAGCAGAACGAACATGAACTTTCCAGGTAAAGATCTGCGTGGAGAAAGTTCCAGAGTCAGAACCATCAAGGAGTTACAAAGTTAGAGCGTTCAAGATAGTCCTGATGGTTAAAGAGAATGGAGAGAAGGGCATGAAGTGAGTTTTGTGAATAGGGTAATATAATTTGGGTCCCATTTTAATTATGGTGGAGAATCACTGAAATGTTTAAGCCAACTTTTGTTTGTCTTGTTTTATGGCTTATTTTTTCTAGAGATCACTTTAGTTGCTGGGTTAGAGAATGGAGTGGGCAAGTATGGAAGCAGGGAGATGAGTTAGGAGGCTCTTGCAATAGTCCAGGTAATAATGATGGATGTTTAGGCTGGTGGGTGCAGTGGAATGAAGGCTTGTGTAAGTGTCAGGGATGACATGTGCAGGTTTTTAGCTTGAGAAGGTGGTGATATCGACTGAGGTGGGGAAGTCTGGGAGATATGGAGGTTTGGAGAGCAGGCCTCTTGAGATCTCTCAGCTTGCTTTCTGTTGTAAAATGGCATTGATACCTGTCTGGAAGTCGTTGTTGTAAGAATTAAATCAAATGAAATTACCTATATAGAGTATTTGACGCACAATAACGGCTCAGTAATTGCCAGTTACTTTTTCTACGTTAAACAACAACCATAAATAGTTTTAAGAAAGGTGTGGTAGAAATAAATGACACATTTTTCATTACTGGAGACTTCAAAAGGAGTTTTTAAAAAATTCTTTGTTTCATACGTTTTCTATGAGACTGATTATTTTATGCCTTGTGTTGGATGTTGGATGTGCCTTCAGCCAGGAAATGTGTTCTACTAAGGCAGTGACTCCTGAAAGGAAATATCAGTGGAACCATGAGTGAGGCATGTGAGATTCTGCATTGTGGAGATGCAATGGTGCAGAAAGTGAATTACTTTTTGTGCACCTGCAAGGATATTCCCATTAAAAGATTTTTGCTTGAGATGTTGAATTGGACCATATTATGATGCCCACAGGCCTTAATTCAATCTTACATTTTAGTTTGACACCCATACCACACTTTATTAGATGGTTCTGAGGTTTGGACCTGCAATAGAATAATTTCTTCAGTATCTTCTGGGGGCCATATTTAACAGTAGATGGCAAGGCAAGCTGAGCAGTGCAGATATCCTGGAGGTTTACCCATCCTACGGCCACATAGCCATACTAACTGAAAGCACATTGTTTTTCTTAGAACCAAATTTTGGCTCCAGCCTTCAACTCTCTAAGTTGATCTCAAATGTGGTGACGGCAATCTGTGAAGGCCAAAATATTTTTCAGACCTAATTTTCTATAGAAGAAATGTCGGAGATGGCTGAGAAGCAATTTCCACCATTAGACTAATTTAACATTCAGCAAGTGAGCAATACCTTTCAGTCCTTAAAGTGAAAGGGATAGAATCACAAATTGTGATGATGTATCTAAAAATAGTTAATCAGTGCATGAATTATGTTTTCAAATTGGAAGACACTGAGCATTATACTGAACTTCAGAGGACATATGGAGTCATGAATTCATTTTATTAATATTTATTGCTACTGTGCTATGCCCCGTTCTAGGGGAGAAATGTCACAAACAAAATAAGTTTGTGATACCACAAAGCTTATATTCTAGTGCAAGGGACAAACAATAAATATGCTAAGAAATAGGTAACTTGATTTAAGATCATGATAAATTCTTTGAGAGAAAATAAAGCAAGATGAGGATTCTAATTTACATAAATTAAGGAACACTTCTCTGACAGGTGACATTTGGACTGAGATCTGAGTGAGGTGAAAGTCACCTATTGGAAAACTTGAAGGACAAAGCTGTTTAGCAGAGGAAATTGCACTGGAAAAAGCCCTAACCTGGGAGCAAGCATGCCATTTTCAAGTAGCAGTAAGTAGGCGGGTCAGTGTAGAGGGAAATGAGCAAGGAGATGGAAAGGGCATTAAGGTGGGCTCGTGAGCCCAGGTAAGGAGCTTTGATTTTATTTTGAATGTGACAATAGCTATTGGAGAGTTTGGACACAGCAGTGACACTGTCTAGCATGTTTTTGGGTATAACAGTTAAAAGTGCCTCCTGTGAGTTAGGAGGCCATTGTAGTTGTTAGCAGAAAGAAGGTTTATGAAGGAATGGAACAAAGATGTAGCCATGTAGTTGGTGACAGGTGACTGGATTTGGAATGTATTCTGAAGATAAATCCAACAGAATTTGCTAGTGGTTTGGGTATGGGGTATGAAATAAAGATAAGGAGACTCTAGATTTTGGGTTTAACCATGGTATAAATGGTGATGCTGTTAAAATTATATCCCCCAAAGGAAAGACAAGAAGGAGACAAGTTAGAGGGAACTCAGAGTGGTGTCAAAGGACTAGTAACAGGGCTAGTGAGCCTGACCACAGGCCTGGATGAAGACAGGAAAGTAGGTGGAGGCATCTCATCAGTTGGTTAGGGAGATAAAATGGTTCCTCCATTTGTTTGCATCTTTTCTTTTTTTTTTTTTTTTGTGCATCAGTCAGTCTCTGATAAGCAATACTTCAATTGTGCATTGAACTCACTGGTCTTTTGCTTTCTTGATGGTTCTTCCAATATCTTTTCATTATAATTTCAGCACTGGTATTAACCATTCCTCCCCCTAAAAGTGATTAATTGGTAGGTGTGTAAAAGGTGTTGAGGAAGCAGTTGGCTTCTGGGTTTCCCTGGACTGGGGTATGATTTGTGATGACTCTTACAGACTGAGAAGAGGAATGAAAGAGCTCTGTGACAAAAGGGCGCAGGACTGAGTCAGGGATATTGGGTGTTAGCAGTCCCAGATCTGCCAGCTGCGTGGCCTGGCATTTAAGCTCTATTGACCTTGGTTTTCTCAGGGGCATAATTATTGATTTGGATAATGTATATACTGGGATAACTTTAGAATCCTAAAGTCCAGCTTATGGTAGGATTACAAATGTTATTTAAAACACTCATTTATAGTAGTCAGAGTATCAGTAGGATGGTGATCACTGCAAATAACAGAAAACGTACACCAAAAATGGCCTTAACTGAAGAAAAAGATTCTGAGTTAGGGTGGCTTCAAGTTTAGTTAATGATATTTATCATCTCATAGGATTACTATGAAGTGATCTTATGATGTAAAAAAATTATTACTACTTTATCAAGTTGTTGCCCATTTTAAAGATATGTCAGATGAGAAAAAGAAAGGCTAATTCATTCGTGAAAGCAATCCAGCCTGAAAGCCAGCGAAGGGCACAGCAAGATGTTACTGTCATAGGCTATTTAAGCTGTACCACCTCCTTTTGACCACTAAATCAGAATGCTTTCAGGTATAATTGCTTTGTCCATTGATATAAATATAAGTGGAAAACAGTGCAGAAACTTGAGAAATAATCTCCAGATTGACTACCCAGTATCAGCTGCTGGTCGGAGAGCTGATTCTTGAGTTTATGAAGTAAGGTTTCTATTTTTAACATGCAGTGATAGACTTTGGCCACTAGAGGACACCATGCAGACGACGTCCTTTAGGACAGATCTGGTGCCTTCTCTAGCTTCAGTCTTCAGTCAGGAGTACCATGTTTCATGGCCTCCGAAAAGAAGGTCATTTGGTTGCTGCTAAAACTATGTGGTAAATTCCTAGTGGCTACGTGGGGGTTCTACCTTTGTCTCAGGTTGGCTCCAATGTTGACGTTGTCTTCCGAATCTATGTATAGGCTTTCTTATCCTCTTGGGACCTTCTTCTTTTCGTCCAAGATAGCTACCTGGTGGATAGTTCTCCAAATATTATACTTTCTAGTCATGTTAAATGTATCCAACTCTTCATTGGCTCATCTGTTTCAAGTAAGTGCCTCTTCTAAGTTTAGTTAAATTGAATTATGTTTTTTATTCATTTCTGATGATCCTGCTTGTAAGTTATCATAATCATTTAACTATTAGAAAAAATTATAGGATTACCTAGTATCATTTTTCTATTAGTCTAGGTTTATCCATGTTGATATCAATATTATTTCCACTGCAAGGATTTTTTTTTTGTCATAGACTCCAATATATAGGGGTACTTAAAATACTACTTGATGAAGTTGATTTATGTTTATAGTGGAAATTAAACAAGACAAATTTTAAATATAAAATGCAAAGTTTTTCTAGACAGCAGACTTAATTCCACTTACAGGTTCTCAGTATACTTGTCATATTTATAGGGAGTAACAGGCAAAGAGACTACAGACTTCTCGGTGAAGCATCTGAGGGTGAACACTGAAGTTTCCCAGGGTAGGTGTGAGAGGAGCTGTGTATTTCTAAGTCTTGAAACTAGGTCAGTTTGTAGGGTGAATATTCTTAAGTATTTATTGCTAGTACTAAATTATGTTTAAAAATAAATTATCCACTTGTAGGATCTGTTTGTTAAAAATCTGTTTCTTATCATGGTTTTATATTCATTACAATATTGTGTCTTAATTCTTAATTCCGTTTTCTTCCTAAAGAGGCCTAAACCTACTATTTTACCTGTTTTTCCACCTCTTATTTCTTCCCTCCACCAGACTATTACCTTAACCATTACAGGTTTAAAGCAAACATGAGGATTTTGTCTGCTGTAGATGGATCATTTATGCAGTTGTACCAAACTGGCTTGCTGTTGGTGTGATAGCACACATGGGCACAATGTAGGGTAACATGTTTCCCATGATGAGGAGCAGGTACCATGAAGGGACACGAAATGATTTCTCATCTTTTTGACATGATTATAGCCTTTAAGGAACATTAAATCAGATAGTGGGTAAAACACACCTTTTGAATCCTCATTTAGTTTTTCTGAAGACCATATGGTGTTTGGTGTTAATTACATTTGTAATATTTTTCTTATACTTTGAATCTCTAATTTTAAAGAGGGTAAACAGGTTTTAGAGTCTTGGCAGTTTATTTATATAGCATTAAAGACCTTTCTTCTGAGGAATGTCATTGGAATTTTGATCAGAATTACATTAAATCTGTATACTGCTTTTGGAAGCATGGTCATTTTGATAATATTAATTCTGCCTATCAAGAGCAAGGTAGATCTTTCCATCTTCTAACATCTTCTTAAACTTCTTTCTTTAGGGTTCTGTAATTTTCATTATATAGATCTTTCACCTCTTTCATTAAGTTGATTCCCAAGGTTTTTTTTTTTTTTGTTGTTGTTGTTTGTTTTGTTTTTTTAGGCTATTATAAACGGGGGAGTTTTCCTCGTTTCCTTTTCTGAGTATTTATCACTAATATAGCTAAACTGTGGAACCAACCTAGATGCCCTTCAATAGATGAATGGATAAAAATGTGGCATATATGGAATATTACTCAGCAATAAAAGAGAATAAAATCATGGCATTTGCAGGCCAAGTTAGAGAGGATAATGCTAAGTGAAGTGAGCCAATCCCCCCAAACCAAATGACAAATGTTTTCTTTGATATAAAGAGGCTGATTCATAGTGGGATAAGGGGAGGGTGTATGGGAAGAATAGACGAACTAGGTAGGGTAGAGGAGTTGGAGGGGAAGGGAGGGGTCATGGGGTTACAAATGATGATGGAATGTGATGATCATTATTATCCAAAGTACATATATGAAGACACAAATTGGTGTGAATATACTTTGTATGCAACCAGAGATATGAAAAATTGTGCTCTATATGTGTAATAAGAATTGTAATGCATTCCACTGTCATATATAAATAAAAAACCTTTTTCTAATTCTCTTTCATACCTTTGAAAGCAAATGTTTTTAAAAGAGAAGTATTGATTTTAAAGAAAAATATAAAGAAATAGTAATACAGAATTACACATTGTATACCAATTATTTCAAACATGTGCAAGTTGTAACTGACTAATTAACACAATTGAAATACTGGTGTAGATGTTAAAAGCACCTGCTTTGGATTTAAGACTATCTTTTTCAATAGTCCTAAAATTCATATGGAAGAATAAAGACCCAGAATATTCAAAGCAATTCTGAGCAAAAAGAGTGATGCTGGAGGCCTCACAATACCTGACTTGAAATTATACTCCAGAGCTATAGTAATAAAAACATCATGGTACTGGAATAAATAAAGATATGTAGACCAATGGAACAGGATAGAAGACACAAAGACAAACCCACACAGATACAGACATCTGATCCTTGACAAAGGCATCACAAACATATGTTGGACAAAAGACACCTTTTTAAACAAATAGTGCAGAGGAAATTGGATACCCATATGAAGAAGAATAAAATTAGATCCATTGCTCACCCTGCACAAAAGTCAGCCCCAAATGTATCAAAGACTGAGGAATTAGAACAGAAGCTTTGCAACTGCTAGAAGAAAACATAGGGGCAATGCTTCAACATATAGGCACAGGCAATGACTTCCTGAATAAGACTCCTAAAGCTCAGGGAATAATACCAAGAATTAATAAATGAGATGGCATTCAAATTAAAAAATTTTTACACAGCAAAGGAAACAAAAGTATGAAAAGGAAACCTTCAGGAAGGGAGAAGATCTTTGCTAACTAGTCTTACAACAGAAGATTAATCTCCATAATATATAAAGAACTCAAAAACTCAACACCAAGAAACAAAATAATCCAATCAATAAATGAGCAAAGAAACTAGATAAACATATCTCAAAAGAAGAAATAAAAATAGCCAGCAAATATGTGACAAAATGCTGAACATCTTTAGCGATCAGGGAAATACAAATCAAACCTACACTGAGATTTCATTTCACTCCAGTTAGAATGGTCATCAACAATATAAGTAACAATGAATGCTGGCAAGAATGTGGGGGTAAAGGGATACTTTGGCACTGTTGGTGGAAATGTAAATTTCCACTACGGAAATTTAAGACTATCTTTTTCAATAGTCCTAAAATTCATATGGAAGAATATGAATTTGGAAATCAGTATGGTGGTTGCTCAAAAGACTAGGAATGAAACTACCATACAACCCTGCTATACCATTTTTTAATGCACATCTATGTTTATAGCAGCATGACTCATAATAGTCAAACTATAAAAACCAGCTGAGATGGCCCAACAAATGAGTGGATAAAGAAAATATTACACACACACACACACACACACAGTGGAGTTTTGTTCAGCCATAAAGAAGAATGAAATTATGTCATTTGTAGGAAAGTGGGTAGAACTGGAAAGCATCATGTTAAGTGAAATAAGCCAAAATCAAAAAGTCAAAGGCTGTTTTTTTTCCCCTCATATGTGGAAGCTAATGAGAAAAAAGGAACAAAGGATCTCATGAAAATAGAAGGGAGACCAGTAGGGCAGGGGAAGGGGATCACAGGAAAGGAAAGGGGGTTGGAAAGGGAATGAAACTGATCAAATTATGGGTGTGTACCAATATGTCACAATGAATCCTACTACTAAACATAATTCTATGCATAGATAAAAAAATTAAAAAAGACAGCCTTTTAAATTCATTCTGTGACCTGGGTGGTCATGAAAAATTCTCCAAGGCTCCATCTCTTCAATTCTAAAATGGGATAATAATAGTACCCATCTTACATGGTTATTCTGAGAATTAAATGAAATTTAAAATTAAGTCCTTAGTACCTTATAAAAATTCAATCATGTTAGTTTCCTTTACTTCTATGGCTGTTAGTATTACTATTACAGTCATTCCTTTTATCTATGTTTTTGGCCAAATCACATATAAATATTGAATTGAAATTAAAAATTACAAATAATAAGGTTCTAACTTTATCTTTAAGTAAATACACAAAGTATTACTTTTATGAGTCCTCTGCTTCCCTTTAGATAGCTAAGTGAATAAAATGTATTGATTTACAATCCACAGGGCTAATGGGATCTCTTGAAGTTATAGGATGAAGTGGGGGAGGGGTAGATGGTGGAAGCCAAGGAGATATAAGGAAAAAAACCCCAAATGAGTGGATTGACCTTCAGGGGCCAAAAGTAACTAATATTAGGAATCTAACACACTGAAATCTTTTCCTCTCTAGGTTTTATTTCTTTAAGCATTTGTTCAACTTTCTTACATTTTTCAACACTATTTACATCTTATGGGTATAGGTAACACATAATGAAGTGTGCTGAACTTTTAAAAGTCAAGTCCTATAGAAGTGAGAGAGTGAAAAAGAAAGGGTTGTGATTTTCTGTTCTGTTCACAAAGGTGCATGGCTTGTATCCACCCCAAATAAGAAATGAATTTATTATTCCATGTAAGAAACCATGATTTCATTATATAAGATTTTTATACAGCAGAATTCATTAAGAGGTGAGTTATCTAAAATGCCATAAATAGAGTGCCAAGATCATTCAGTGGGAAAAGCTCGATCTTTTATTTTTAATATTTTTTAGTTGTTGATGTACCTTTATTTTTAATTTATTTATATGTGACACACACACACATATACATACATATATATTGTCAGTGCCTCACACATGCTAGGCAAGCGCTCAACCCCAACCCCAAGCTTGGTCTTTTTACATAGTGCTAAGAAGGTTGGCTATCCACATGCAAATGAAAGAAGTTGGACTTTTACCTGATACCACATACAAAAATTAGCTTGAAGTGGATCAAAGGCCTGAGTATAAGAGCTAAATCTATAAAGTTTTTAGAGGAAAACAGAGAAAACTTCATGATATTAGGTTTGGCAATGATTTCTTGGATTCAATACCAAAGGCACAAGCAATAAAAAAAATAAGTTGAACTTTATCAAAATTAAAAACTTTTGCGCATCAAAGGACACTATCAACAGAGTAAAAGATTGGCCCATTAAATGGGGGAAAATATTTGCAAATCATGTGTCTAATAAGAAGTGATATCCAGAATATATGAATAAATCATAAAATTCAACAGGAAAGTTGGATTAAGAAATGGCAAAGGGCTTTTCTTCAAGGAAGATATAAAAATAGCCAATAAGCACATGAGCAGATGCTTGTCATGAATAATTATTAGAGAAATGCAAATCAAAGACATTCTAAGCCTGTTTAGGGTGGCTATTAAAAAAATAGAAAGTAATAGAATATAGATAAGTTGGAATTATTGTGCATTGTTAATAGGAGCAGGACAGCCTCTGTGGAAAACAGCATGATAATTCTTAAACAAAATTAAACATAGAATCACCAAATGATCCTGAGATTCCACTCCCTTCAACTAAACTGGGTTCCTCTTATCATTATTTCCTGCCTGCATTTCCTTGCAGATAACAGGTAGTTTGCTGAGGAATGTGACATATTTTGTCCTTTTAAGCCAGACAGGGGTGCAGGTAAATTGCTTCTTGGAAAATAAAGCATGTGATTAAAAGAGAATAAAATCTTGACATTTGCAGGTAAATGAATGGAGTTGGAGAACAAAAGACCAAATGTTTTCTTTGATATGAGGATGCTGACTCATAATGTTGATGGAAGGGGGAGCATGGGAGGAATGGAGGAACTTTAGATAGGGCACATGGGAGGGAGGTGAAGAGAGGGGGCAAGGGAGTAGGAATGACAGTGGAATGAGTTAGACATTATGATCCTAAGTACATGTATGAAGACACGAATGGTGTGAAAATACTTTGTGTGCATTCAGTGACTTGAAACATGTGCTCTATATGTGTAATATGAAATGAATTGCATTCTGCCATCATGTATAACAAATCATAATAAATAATTAAAAAAATAAATATAAAGAAAATAAAGCATGTGGGGTCAGTACAGTGGGCACTTTTATAGAATTATTCCCTCCACCTCATGTTAACACCCTTCACATCTGTCTGACCCCTCTCAGTATGATAGCACTTCTATAAGGTATTGAAAGTAGTCAAATTCATAGAGACAGAAAGTAGATTGATTGGTGGCTGCCAAGAGTTAGGGGGTGGGAATAAGAGGAGAGAATGGAGAGTAAGTTTCTGGTGGGAAAGATAAAATGATTATGGAAATGGATGGTGGTGAAGATTACACAACAGTGTCAATATAATTAATATCACTGATCTGCACGCTTAAAACTGATTAAGTTGGTGAGTTTTACATTACTAATATTTTACTACAATTAAAAAGCATAAAAATGAGCTGGACTTGGTGGCACATGCCTGTAATCCCAGCAGTTCAGGAGGCTGAGGTAGGAGGATTGCTAGTTCAAAGCCAGCCTCAGCAATGGTAAGGTGCTAAGCAACTCAGCAAGACCCTGTCTCTAAATAAAATACAAAAAAGTACTGGAGATGTGGCTCAGTGATTAAGCACCCCTGAGTTCAATTGCGTGGTACCAAAAAAAAAGAGCATAAAATGCCATAAATATATATTTAATGGTTATTCCATGTGTAGACCTTGGCTGGGGGAAGAAACATTTCTATAATCAATATAAGATTGATTCCACAGAGAAGGAGATTAGTGAAATTCATAACAGTGGCTAAAGGTAATATATTAACTTCATTTATGTCACACTCATTTCTTGAGTGTCTGTTATATTCTGGGTGGTGTTTTGATTCTGAGAGAGCTCTAATTCTTTTGGGAGAAGGAAGATAATGAACAAAATAAAAAAATTAGAGCAAATTGGGAGATGATTTGTGCCATAAAAAAGAAACCCAAATAATAAAGGTAGAAAGGAGACTTGTGAGTATGAGAGGCCAGAGTAGGGAATACCCCACTCTAAATAAAGCTAGGGAAATCATAACGTAGAATGTGACATTTGAGCAAAGACCTGAGAGAATAGAGAAAGAAAGGTGTTTTTCTAAGGCCAAATATTTTAGTTATATATCAAGGGCAGAGGTCTGGAGGTGGGAAGGAGCCTAAAGCACGTGGCTGGGGTGCACTGAGGAGGGGAGAGTGAACATAGGAGGTGAAGCGAAGGAAAGGTATTGTGAGTAGTTCGAGGAAGAGACGTGTCTGCAGATGGAGATGAGGCCTTTGACTTTTTCCTCTGTGGCAAGAAGGAAGCAGCTTTGAGACTGGAGGATTTTACAAAAGAAATGAAGTGATCCGACATATGTTTTATAAAGGATTACTTCAGCTGTCACATTGAAAATAAGATGCAGGAGACAATATTCTGTAATGCTGTAATGTATAACAAACTTACTACTTTAAAACAACACAAATTAATTGTCTTAAGGGTTCTGTAGGTTGAAGTCCTACTGGGCCAAAATTGAGGCCATAGAATTGCATTCTGGAAGCATCTAGTCTTTTCTAGCTTCCAGAGGCCATCTTTACTCCTTGGCTCTTGGCTTATTTTTCCATCATCAAATTTCTCTCTCTCTGTTTCTGTTTCTATTCCTGCCTCTGTCTCCCTCCTGTCCTTCTTCTACTTATAAAGACCCTCTTACTTATTACTAGAACCTACCTGGATAATAATCTTGGATAATCTCCACATCTTAAGACACTTAATTGAAACATACTAAAAGTCTTTTTTGGCAGGCAGAGTGATATATTCATAGGTTTCAGGAATTTGCATGTGAACAACCTTGGGGAGCATTATTTTACCTAACTTAGTACCCCCAGCATCTTCCAAAGTTTCACATCTGTCCTATATACAAAATGCATTCACCTGATCTCAAATGCGTTCTCCAACATCTCAAAAATCTCAACCCATTTCAGCAACAAAAGATCTCATCTAAATCATTCACTCATCCTCCATACTGACAAATGTCTTGCTCCAGTCAGCTACTAAAGCCTTTCCTGTGACCTTGTGAAACTCAAGAAATGAGTCAGCACTCCTGAAATGCAGTGATGGGACAGGCATAGAATAAGAGCTTAAGACAAAAGAGAGAGTTGGGGCTGGTATTGTGGCTCAGCAGTAGAGTGCTCACCTAGCACGGCGGGGGGGGGGGGGGGGACCTGGGTTCAATCCTCAGCACCACATAAAAATAAAGGCATTGTGTTGTGTCCATCTACACTTGAAAAATAAATGTTTTTTTTTTTAAAGAGAGTAAATGAAAGGAGAAAGAAGTAACCGTTTTCAAGCATTTTTGAAATCCAGATGAATGAACAGTATTGTGTTTTCTAGACTCCTAGGAATAATCCTCTATGGTTTTTGGCTCCACTCTCTGGATTTGTGGCTTTGTTTTTGAGGTCAACTTACTTGTTCATGAAGATTAGCATGTGCTTGCAGCTGAGTTGTTTAAACAGTTTGTTTCCTACCTGTAGAATTTTAAGAGATAACAGCCTTCTTTTATTTATCAACCTCTTTCAGTTCAAACTAGTTCTGTTGGTGTAACCTTTTCAAGAATCTCATGGTCTCCTCTATGTGTCTTGGGGTTCACTCCACTGGACAATAGGCTTCCCACGGGCCTGTCCTAAATTATCCTATGCTAACTTTTGACTTTTGCTTAGATGACTGGGGTAGCATGTGAATTACATCTTAATCTTTTCAAAGAGCCTATTGTATTATGGAATACTTCCACTTTTTTTTTTACCTTTTGAAGACACCAGCTATACATGTTCTATAGATATTTGAGGTATGATATATAAGCAATAAAATTTGAGTGAACCGTTTGATGAATTTTAATATATGTATGTGTCCTTGTGAACACCCGCTGAAATCAAAGTATAGAATGTTTTGATTCTCCCGACTTTCCTTTGTGTGTTTTTAGTCAATGCCCTTAGTAACTCCCTAGAGGATATGATTATTCTAATCTCTGTCACCATAAATTATGTTAGCCAGTTCACAAACTTCATGCAAATGGAGTTACACTTTGCATACTCTCTTGTGTCTGGCTTCTTTGGCTAAAGTAGCATTGATGAAACTTTTCTAAGTGTGTGTGTGTGAGTGTGTGTGTGTGTGTATGTGTGCGTGTCTACCCTTTCCATTGCCACTATTTTTGAAGGTAGAGCCAGCAAGCATTTCTAATACATTGAATGCTGTCTGTTGGAGAAAGAGAGGAAGTAAAGATGACCTCAAGATTTTTGGTCTGAATGCCATTAATTGAGATGGGGAAGACTGCAGAGGAGTAGGCTGCAGGGGAGAGGGAGGGTTAGACCCAAGGACCTTAGTTTTGCATATATAAATCTTGAGATGTTTATTAATATATTCAAATGAAGATACTGAGGAAGCAAATGGATATATGGCTTTGGAATTTAGGAGAGTTGTCTAAGTTTCAGCATTGTCAGCATTTAGATGACATTTAAAGTCATTAAAGTTTATTTGATCAGTGTTTACAGAGAGTCTAAAGGTATGCTCTGCAACACTTCAATTAAGTGCTAGGAGATCAGGAAGTTGAGATAGAACTGGCAAAACAGACCTAGAAGGAACAATCTGCTCAACAGGAGAAAAATCAGTAACATATTCTGTCCTGGAAGACACCTCAAAATTTTATGTGACATTATGATAATGTTAAATATTTATTTTTTCATAAAATATATTTTTTATGGTTCTTAAAAGGTTCATGAACAGCTGCATTAATAATATTTTCCAGGAATCCAAGTCATGAACTGGTGGCTATTAGAGAAGTGGTCAGCAAATTGCATGCTAATAATTTCAAAATGACCAAGATCTATTAATCAATTATTCTTTTATGATGACTGCTTATTTTGGACTTAAATTTGATATTTTGGGCTTTGTCACTCCCTGAAACTGATTCTCTTTCATAAGAAAACTGGCTATGGTAAGCTTCACAGGAAACAGATTATAGAAATTGAAACCCAAGAAAAATATTTCAAATCCATACAGCATCAAATAGGGATTTTTAAAAAATGTCCTATAATTCCACATGAACCAACAATCCACATATGTAGACATCTCTCAATTTTTAGAAAAGTTAGGGAGTTTATCTTCAAATATCACCTAAAAATTAAGCTTTAACTGGAATAAGCTCAAAAGAGACACTCAGATAAGCTAGTAATAGGCTAATTTTCACTAAAATAGACCACTAACAGTCAGCCAAGTGATATCTCAGTTATTCTGAGTTGATCTTGATAGCAATTGTCAGCAATATTTATTCGTATCTTGCTTGCATTTGTTCACTGGCTTTGACTTTCTTTCTTTCTTTTTTTTTTTTTTGTACCAGGGATTGAACTCAGGGGCCCTCGACCCCTGAGCCACATCCCCTAGCCCTATTTTGTATTTTATTTAGAGACAGGGTCTCACTGAGGTGGCTTTGAACTCACAATCCTCCTGCCTCCACCTGCCAAGCCACTGGGGATTACAGTGGCTTTCTAATGAGGAAAAAAAAAGTGAATTAGATAACTACCATGTAATTTCTTTTTTTTATTTTTTAAAATTTTTTTACACTTTTTTTATTTGTTTATTGTTATGTGGTGCTGAGGATCGAACCCAGGGCCTCGCATGTGCTAGATGAGCGCTTTACCGATAAGCCACGACCCCTCTCCATGAAATTTCTTTTTGATGTCTGTAAGCAAATTGCAACTGTAAAACCTTCTACTTCGCATGGTGCATTTATGGAACTTCTGATGCTAAAGATGAGAATGCCATGTGTGCTAGTCTGATTGTATAAGATTCAAAATATTCTGTAAATTGGAAATAATACACCATGTCCAACTCTTCATCTTCAACATTTTTCAGATTTCCCAGGGATGTTTAATACAATGGTGCTATGTGACCCTCATGCCTTCCGAGAGGAAATGATATAGAAAATGACTTTCAGCAGATTGACTGATGACTTGTTAATGATGGCAGTGTAACCTGTTCTAATGGAAGATTTATCAGCATCATTTCAGATGGCCAGTCATGGGGTGTTGTGGTCCTAGTCACAGTTCATGGCTGAATTGGCTGGCAAATGACTGTTATTTTAAACTAACATGTAGAGGTAGGTCAAGAGGACATTGAATTCCCTGGAAGAGCTTTCCCTCTATTTTAAAATACTGCACGATGAGAAGCAATCTTTTATTTGAGGAGAATTGTGATCAAATAAAGATTTGATCAGTAAACTAAGCACCATCAAATTTACGTATTATTTACCGATAAGGGTTTTTGTATCTTTTCCCCCTTAGTTTTTAGAGAGTGTGTGTTTGTTTCTTGAAGAGTAGCTTTCCAAATTTGGAAATATGGAAAGGGTCTTCTTTTCAGGAAAATATTAACTATCAAATAAGGACATGCTTTTCTACTTCAGAGATATGAGTACTCAAAATAACTCAGAAAAGACTCACTATGACTTCAGATTAGATTAATTGGTACAAACACTGTAGGTCTTGTAGTTTTACAAGGTTCAAGTACTTAGCCCAGAGTAGAGGATCAATAAATGTTTATTGAGTTTAATTGGGGAAGTGAATTGGGCTAGCCTAGAAATCTTATCATCACTAATCAATTTATTTTTGCTAGTTTGTCATTTAATTCATCTATCCATTATTTTATAATCAATACCTGCCATTAACGAGTGCTAGTTCTTCTGAGAAAATACAAATAATATGACCAATGACTTTATTTCAAAGTGTTTACAATTTCAAGTGAGAGATGACATGTTTGCCAGTAATTAGAAAAAAAAGTAGAAAATTTTTACAGTAAGAAAAAAATCCCGTATCCCAAATTACAAATTTATAGACTTTTGAAACCCAAATTCAAGGTGACCTATGATTATTTATCTGTTTATTATTTGCTTGAGGGCCTCTCAATTAACTCTAGCTATTTTATCTTACAAGTAATTTATAACTTTTAATACTGGAGATTTAATAGATGGTAATATGCTTTTATCTTACTTTGAATTATACAATTTCTCTTAAATTTCCTGCTGAAAATATGACACTTTTCAAAATTATAACCTACAACAAAACAGTGGTTGTTACCGTCATCCTGACAGCCTTTGCAGATATTTCCAAGGCTTCCATATAACAGGAACTATAAAAGCAATGACAACTTCAATTTTATGGTAAAACATTAATTTTGCTATAAAACATATAAAGAAAATGCATTTTTTATTAGTGCTCAGTCTTTATTATATTGAACTTTTAAAACTTCTCATTTGGCCAATTAATTCCATTCATTGAAAGACACTCTAGAGATTCTCTTCCCTCTTGAGGACTGTCTCTAATTTTTTACTTAATAAAAACCTATGATATAAGGGGGGTGACTCAAAGTGGGGTAGGGGAGGGAGAGCATGGGAGGATTAGATTAATTCTAGATAGGGAAGAGGGGTGGAAGGGAAAGGGAAGGGGAAGGGGATTAGCAAGGATGGTGGAATGTGATGGTCATCATTATACAAAATACATGTAATGAAGATTTGAATTTGGTGCCAACGTACCTCATATACAAACAGAGATATGAAAAATTGTGTTATATATATGTATTAAGAATACAAAAAAGAGTACATGTATAATGGCATAAATTGGCGTGAACATACTTTATATACAGAGTTACGAAAAATTGTGCTCTATATGTGTAATAAGGATTGTAATGCATTCCACTGTTGTCGTGTATTTTTTTAAAAAACAAACCTATGCATTGCAAATGCAAATCAAAATCACTCTAATTCTAATTTCATCTCATTCCAGTCAGAATGGCAGCTATTATGAATACAAATAACAATAAGTGTTGGTGAGGATATGGGGAAAAAAGTATACTTATACACTGCTGGTGGGACTGCAAATTGGTGCAGCCAATAAGGAAAGCAGTATGGAGATTTTTTTGGAAAATTGGGAATGGAACCACCATTTGACCCAGCTATCCCACTCATCCATCTATACCCAAAGGACTTAAAAACAGCATACTACAGGGACACAGCCACATTAATGTTTATAGCAGCACAATTCACAATAGCTAAACTGTGAAGCCAACCTAGATGCCTTCAATAGATGAATGGATAAAAAAAGTGACATATATACACAATGGAATATTACTCAGCAATAAAAGAGAATAAAATCATGGCATTTTCAGGTAAATGGATGGAGTTAGAGAAGGTAATGCTAAGTGAAGTTAGCCAGTCCCAAAAAAACAAATGCCGAATGTTTTCTCTGATATAAGGAGGCTGATTCATAGTGAGGTAGGGAGGAGGAGCGTGGGAGGAATAGACGAACTCTAGATAGGGCAGAGCGGTGGGAAGGGAAGGCAGGGGGCATGGGGTTAGAAATGATGTTGGAATGTGATAGACATCATTATCCAAAGTTCATGTATGAGGAAAGAAATTGGTGTGAATATACTTTGTATACAACCAGAGATATGAAAAAGTGTGCTTTATATCTGTAATATGAATTGTAAAGCATTCCACTATCATATATAAATCAAAAATAAAAAAGAGAAAAAACCCTATGCATGCAACTATTGTCCATTGTTTTCCTCCTTAATTGTTTCATTATGCTAATAAGAACTTGGTGTCATGAAGACCTGGGTTTAAATTTTAGGCCTGATATTCACAGTAAACAAATGTGGTATTCAAAATATTTAATAATCAGGAGCTCATGGTTACTAAGTGGTCTGTCCTCAACTTCTACTGCCAGTCAGGAGTTAGCATTTTAGTTTCTGGATCATGAAGAGGTCTCTGGATTTCAGAGAAGCTGGAGAATTGGTACTTGAGGTGTTCAGGCAATGACTATTTACTCATCTGTATGAAAGTATTTCAGCAAGTTAGGATGCTGTTGTATATCTACTGCATATTAGCTCTGTATCTGAATTTATTTTTTCCCACTTATACAGTGAGTAGAAAAATACAGACTCATGTAGTCCCTGTCTGCCTGTAGAATTTTTGTTAAGATTCAAATAAAATGTTTATGCAATACTAATAGGTAATGCCTGGCATCATTTAATTGTTGTAATCTTGAGATCATATAATTCTCACAAAAATCTTGTATTATTATTGTTATTCATATTACAATAACCCTATTAACCGAATGTATATAATTCACATTTTATAAGAGGAAGTGAATTTAAGATCAAATAATGTGGGGCTACGGTTGTGGCTCACGGGTGGAACTCCTTTCTTGTATGTGTGAGACACTGGGTTCCATCCTCAGCACCACATAAAAAATAAGCAAATAAAATAAAGATATTGGGTCCATTTAAAACTAAAAATATTAAAAAAAATTAAACAATTTGTCTAAAATCACATAACTAGTTCATTCTAGGTAGAGGATTCAAACACTGATTTGTTCTTAAAATATAATGTTAAAATATGTAACAATGAAAACTATGTTACATTAATTATAACAGCATGTATAGAATTTGTTCATCTGTAGCTCTAACCATAAATAGTTTTGATCCTTTTTTCACATGGCTACTAGTACTGTTATACTCTATTCCCCTGATCAAAATTTGGCAAAAGGAAACGAGAAAAACTGGGAGGTAAAAGCACAATTAAAACTATTTTAAGTTGGGAAAATGTGCTCCGGTTTTTAGTTTAGTTTGGAGCTCAGTGTTATATTGGCAAGAAATTCTGTCTCTCAAAGTGAGGTTTTCAATTTCTTTATTAATAAACACACCATTAGACATTGTATTGCCCAAGTGGCAGATCTGGTAAAAATGTTCAAACATCATTCGGAAAGAAGAAATTCTAGAAGCCTTCCCTTTAAGGTCAGTAACAAACAATGATACTTGCAATGATCCCTTTTGTTTGACAAGGGACACAATGTCCTGGCCAATGAAATATGAGAAAAGAAATAGGGATATGATTCTAAGGGAAGAGACAAAACTGTCAGTATGTACAGGGGATTTAATTACTTTGTAGAAAGTACAAGAGAATCAACAAACTATTAAAGTTAAAAAGAGTTGGCAAGTTGCTGAATGCAAATCAAGAAATTAAAAAATCAATAGAGATTTTTTAAATATCAGTAGCCAATTAAAAAAGCAATAAACCACAGTATTGGGTTTATGATAGCAAAAACAAGATCTATACAATTTTTAGAAACTTTTCTAAAAATTAAAAAACTTTTGTGGGGAACATTTTGAAATGTTGTTGAAGGACATAAGAGTGTCCCTGAGTTCAATTCGTGGTTACCCCCTCCCTCCCAAAAGAAGACCTAATTAGGTAGGTAGAGAGGGAGAGAGAGATTCCAGCTCGTGGAAGGAAGATTTAACATTAAAAAGACATAAATTCTTCCTAAATTAGAAAAAAAAAATTAGCCAGGTGCAATGGTGCAAGCCTGTAATCCCAGTGACTCAGGAGACTGAGGGAGGAGGATTCCAAGTTCCAGGCCAGTCTCAGCAATTTAGAGAGACCTGTCTCAAAATAAAAATAAAAAAGGGCTGGAGGTGTGTCTCAGTGTTTTGAGTCTCTCTGGGTTCAATCCCCAGTACAGCATCATCAACAACAACATTAAAAGTAATTAAAATAAAAAGTCCAGACTGAATTGAGGAGAGTACATTTGGCTGGGTTCTCTGAAACACTGTCCCACAGGTGTGTGGATTTCTTGGGGACAAAAGCCAAGATGGATATTCAAGAGTGGTATTAGAGAACTTCAAAACTGGCTCTGGATTTGGCAGTTGATCAAAAGCAGAATACAGAGAGCATCTTACAAGGCTGGTGTCTGAGCAGGAATCGAAATGGAGAACAAGAGTTGAAGCCTTGTTCAGGATCATTTAAGAGTGGAAATTTATCTTCCAAGGTGCTGGCTCAGAAACCTAGAAGTTCTGAAAATATATCAACTCTGATGGAAGATTCTGGATGTGATTTATCAAATGAGCAGAGAACTGAACCTTTGAGCTGTCTCAGTATTTTGTGGAGAGCTGTGCAGCCCCACTTTTCCTGCTACTACCTCTTGTGAAAATACCTCGTGTTACCCCAGAAACTCCTTTGTCTTCATACAGGCAGTTCTTGCAGCGTCTGCTTGAATGGAAGAACTTGGCAGAATCTGGTGGTGTGAAAACAGACTAACCCACTTGGAAAAAAAAGACTCTTCCATAGTCTCTGATTCTACTTGTCAGTTGCTGGATGACTTGACCACTTGTTATTGTAATCCCAAACTTCATTTTTCAAGCTTTTGGATAGAAGCTATTGGTACTTTACCTAAATGGATCAGTAATTATAACTTATCTAATGATAGTTTTAAAAAGTGTTCCAAGAAGTTGGAAGAATTTGAGAAAGTACTACTACAGGTTTTTTGAGGGAATAACCAAATAAACCAGTTTCAGGTGCAGTATTATGTCTCTCAGAGTCTGATAACCCTAGAAAATTGCAGCTTGTTGAGAAAGTCTATTATATCTCTACTTTTAGCAGAAGTAAACAGCTTTGCTGATGATCTGGGGTCCATTAATGACATGCAAGACAATTCCAATGTGACATGCTATGGAAATATTTTTCCTTGTTCTGGGTTGTAGGGCAGCTTCTTCAAAAGGAAACCAAAGAGCACCCTGCTAATCAAGGCATGATGACCAAGAATTAAGAGACTTCTTTAGAAACATGATGGACTATCTTCCAACTCTCTGATGCATTTCCTCTGTTTGCTTTTTATTTATGGAGATTGGGCATACTCTTGAACGCAGCAGAGATAGAAACTGTTGAAAATAACTCACTTCCTTAACTATTTACAGGTATCAGAATATCTTGTGCTTAAACATTTTCAAGAATATTTTAAATGAGTGCTTTTAGATTGATCTCTAAAAATTAATTCAACTTAAAGTTTTTATTTAGTCTTAAATTGTATAAAAAGATTATGAGTCATGTTTATATATTGACATTAGTCTCTTTCACTGGAGGATGCTCTCCTCCTTCCCATGTGATTTTATCTTATGTCATTCAATGTAGTCTAGGTCTATTTTTCTCTAAAATGGACCATTCATTGTCTATCTCATAACAGATATTTAAATTGTGAAAGATTTTCATGTAATAGATGCTAAAAGGTAATGAAGGAGATCACAGTTTTGTGACTTTATCAATACAGTGTGTTTAAAATAATTAGCTATAAATTCAATCTTTAAAACATATTTCTTATGCAACTGCACATTGGGTGTCATCTTAGAGGGATTTAAAGTTTGGAAACCTTGTAGCCTTTAATTTTATATAACAACATATTCATCAGTCTTTTTGAAAGTATTAATTAGTTCTCTAAAATGTTCAGTGCTTGTTCCTAACAAATACTTGTTTTGATTCTTGATTGAATACATTACAAAATTCCTATGACTGTTTAAATGTAATTCAGTTATATATAATTAAGTCATTAGGGATACTTCTATAAATTTTAGCATTTATCCAGAAATATACTTTATACTTATTAAAAGTGTTGGTTGAATTTTCCAAAAAAAAGTGCAATGGAAGTGAATTGGTCACACATAAGTCCACAAATATCTAAAAGAATTCTTTAATAAAAAGAACAAAATGCGTAAACATCTTACCAGATACTAAGATACTAAGAATAGTAAATCAGTGTGATACAGATACTAAAAATGCCAAATAGATATCACAATAGAATCTAAAATAGGATAAAATCTTAAAGAAATTCATTTGTTTATAGGAACTTAGCCAATTCCTGGAAGATGACTGAAGACTTGATAAATTATTTAATAAACATTATTGTGAAAATTGGCAAAATATTTGGAGGAAAAAAACAGTTCTCAAACTCACACCACCTACAAAAATGACTTCCCATTTGAATGAAGATCTAGAAATAAAAATGAAATGATAAAACAATTATAAAAGTATTGGAGAATATCTTTTCAACAACAGGGTTAGAAAAGATTTCTTAAATAAGGTGATAAAAAACACAGAACATAAAGACAAAAATAAGTGGAATTTATGACATTAGAATTAAACATTTTTGTCTTGTGTGGGACATTATAAATAGCCTGGGAAAAATATTTGGGATGTGAACAACCAATAAAAATTTAACATATAAGGAAATCCTACAAACCAATAATCAGAAAAACTCAGGGATTTCAATAGAAGAATTAGCAAAGAATATGAAGAGACAATTCAAAGACAAAAATCAAAAAAGCATGTGAAGGGAAACAATTTGGACAACTGCAGATAAAAACTTTGCATATGGGAATGGTAACGGGTAAAAAGTTGTATCATGTCAAGTACCATCAAGGCCTTGGAGACCAGGAACCCTTCCTCGCTGCGGGATGGAGTACATGCTGGTGAAGCCATTCTGGAGGCCTCTTGAAGATTTTTAGGGAAGCTGCATATCTACAAACCCGTTGATTCGGCACTTCTGTGGCTGGCTATATCTCCAGAAGAAATCTTGCACAGAGGAACAAGGAGTTACGGATGAGAGGGACCTTTTCAGTTTTGTTTGTGAAGAAGTTTTTGAACTTATTGAACAAAGTCTTCTTTTACTCTTGGAGTATCTAATTGAATCAGATTGGTGTTCTGTGATACACGTATTGAGGAGAGTAATTTTTATGAGATTAAGTTTTAAATTTAAGGACATGACCAGTTAGGTTTTTCAATGAGTACAAACGCCTTCCGGCATCATTATCAAACAAGAGCAGCTTGCAGTTGACTAGAAGGGCTTTTATTTATTTATTTATTTTAGAAGTAATTTTTCTCCTTCATCTTCTTCTTCTTGGTACTGGGGATTAAACCCAGGGGCTTAGCCACTGCCATATTATCAACCTTTTAATTTTGAGACAGGGTCTGGCTAAGTTGGTTAGGGTGTTGCTAATTTACTGAGTCTGGCTTTGAACTTGTGATCCTCTTGCCTCAGCCTCCTGTCTCGGGGGTTACATAGCACAGTAGAACAATTGTGTTTGATAACAATTAACTGTGTTTCTCAAAGTAGATAGCAGAGAGGATTTTGAATGTTCCCAAGTCAAAGAAATAACAAACGCTTGTGGCAATGTATATGCCAATTACCCTGACTGGACCATTACACATACTATACATCAAATGCCATACTATGCCCCATAATATGTATAATTATTGTTAGTTAAAAATTCAAATTAAAAAATTAAAAAAAGCAGCTTATTGCTATAATATGATCCATTTGGTATGAAATATGGTACTTATAATAATAGTGTGCCAGAGTTGTGCTGAATTTAAACCATATCACATGTAATTTGTCATAATTTGAGAGCTACTGGTTGCATATGCCAACTCTCTAATTATATGAGAATCTCATTTGGTTGACAGAGAGGGAAAGGACATGCCCTTTGGAGAGGTAAAACAATTTTTAGGATGACCGTGCCTTAGAAAAGTACCTACTGAGATGAGAATTTAAAAAAAAAAAAGAATGTAGAGAAATAGAGTCTTCAATAGGGGACAGCAAAGCCATATGGCTGAAGAGCTTGTGGGAAAGGAGATAAGGTAGCCATATTCTGAACCTATCAGTTGTTCAATTGTGTGTGTGTGTGTGTGTGTGTGTGTGTGTGGTGCTTTTTCTTTTTTTTTTTTTTTTTTGCAGGGGGGGGCACAGAATTTACTGGAGATTGAACTCGGACCTTCGACCACTGAACCACTTTTCCAGCCCTATTTTGTATTTTATTTAGAGACAGGATCTTACTGAGTTGCTTATCACCTCACTTTTGTTGAGACTGGCTTTGAACTTGAGATCTTCCTACCTCAGCCTCCCGAGCCACTGGAATTATAGGCGTATGCCACTGTTCCCGGCATGCTTTTTCATTTATTGGTTCAACTCTTAGTTGGTTAGAGTAATACTTAGAATAATTAGTTTATAGAAGTGGTGCACTTTTTGAATCTGAGCATTTTTTTTTTTGCCCTTGGATATGAATGATAACTTAAATGAACACAGAATCTCTTGATCACAATCTTTGAGCTTGTAAACATTTAGTATTGTTCAGGAGAACTCTGTTACTGAACATTTTTCTCTTTGTGTATTATCTGTTCTTTCCTGCCCCTCTTCCCTTTCCTAATTTAGATAAACATAGTTCACCCTGCCCATGGCCTTTAAATTCAGCAGTGTCATCACTAAAAGCCTAGGTATGTTTCTTTCTACATGAATTTAGCTTGACCTCAAACTTGATACTCTCCATGAATTTAGCTTGATTGAAGAAACAAGACTAAAAGGAAAAATTTCTATAATTTCTGGCGATTATTGCTTTATATGCTCTTTCTGTATAGAATTGCTGCTATATATAAGTTATACTTCTTCATATCCTATACTTTGCATTTTTTTTCCAACAAAGAAGTCAATTCAATTTTCTATAGTAGTCTGTTGTAAAATATGATGCTTCTATGATAATAAAGATTTTTGATACAAAATAATCTTTACATAGATTCAATGTATTTTCAATTCTTGCTTAGAATACAGATAAAGGATTCTGTAATTCTTTTTTCTACTTTCACTTAGTCTGTATAAAGTGGAATTTTTATCTAATTTGTCAGATTGGTTCATATCCCTGGCAAAAACTATTAAATTTTTCCATAAATTGAGTGACTTTTCTCTTTTTTTTGTGAATTTCCACACTAGGGATGCAGAGGTTGGTGTCTGTCTAGCATTTGAAGCTATGGACTTTATAGATTGTGTGGGTTATCATTTGAATCTTTCAGATCCAAACTACAAAAGAATAAAACATATGTGTTTGCTTTTGCCAGTTCAAGGGTCAGTGGGCTCAGGGAAGTAGTATGGCTCTTTCTTTCTTTCAGATCTCAGCTCAAATGCCTCCTTTTTGAGATGCATTCTTGGACCTTTATATCTAAACTGACCTACTCCAATTTTTCTCTATTTCAAGGGTTGGCAAACTGTGGCCCAAAGGCTAAATCTGGCCCATTGCTTATTTTTTTTAATAAAATTTTACTGGAACCAAGCCACAATCACTGATTTATGTATTGCCTATCACTGCTTTTGTCCTTTAACAGCAGAGTTAACTAGTTGCAATAGAGACTACATGGTCTGCAAAGATTAAAATATTTGCTGTGGCCCTTTTCGGAAAAAAACTTGTTGATGACTGCTCAGTCTCATAATCTTCTTTTTTTCCTTTTATGCCATGTATAGTTGTCTTGTGTATTTCTTTGGCTGTTTCTCTTTATATCCTTACAAAAATATAAAGTCCACGAGGTCAGGTACTGAGTCTGTGCTGTTCATCATTGTATCATTCGTAACTAGCATGGTATTGGGATATTATAGACATATAATAAAAAATAATAATGTTTGCTAAATTAATTAATTATATTTAAAAATGTCATGATTTTACTCAGTTCCCTGGGAAGTTGGGAGTAGGGTGGGGTGAGTTAAATGTATTGTGATTCTGTTAATATTTTATTTATTTATTTAATTGTGGAGCCTGCAGGCTCCTTGTCAGACAGCAGATCTATAGAACTTACTCTTCTTGTATAACTGAACTTTATACCCATTGAACAGCCACTCTCTACCTCCCTTTCCTCTCAGCTCCTGGGACCACAGTTCCATTCTATTTCTATGAGTTTGATTATTTTAGATAATTCATGAAGGGGAATCAAGAGGCATTTGTTCTATGACTGGCTTCTTTTGCCTCAGCTAACATATTAACTTGGAAGAAAGTGACAAGAGTATTTAGAGTGTGAGCCAAAGAAGATTTAGACAGGAAAATTGAGATGGAGTCACCTAAGAAATATGAACAGAGTGGTTTAGTGGTGTCCAAAAGTCAAGGGCAGAGAGTGAATAGTTTTGTTAAATGCTAAAGAGAGGTCCCTGATTAGGCTTTTGCCTTATGGGAAAAAACAAGGGACAAGGAGACTTTGCAGCAACTAGTTATCCGTATTCTATTAGATCTTTTCTATACGGTAGATAGACTGTATGAATGTGCAAACTGAAATAATCAGACTTTGCTCCCACTGTAAAAGAAGGCAGTTTAGAAAATTTAGCCCTTGAAGAAAGATGCTGAGCACAGCAGTGTATGAGGGGAGGTAGGTGGGTACCATTTCTGAACATGTTGAGAAGGAAAGAAATATCCTAATAGTTCAAGGTTGTATCATTATTTACATCTTTAAGACAAAAAATAATAAATCTAATTGGGCAGCAAAGTCACTGCTGCTCCATGCTTGATTCCAGCTAGTGTTAGGAAGGATGATGATGTGCAAGAGTACAATGCAGAGAGAGGAGAACACGCCTACTTCAAAATTCTTTATAATTTAAAGAATAATTTATTAGACCAATATTTTGTTTTGGTTTAATCAGTGTGGTGAAAAAGCATATAATTTATAGGTAAAAAGAAACATCTGAATAAATACTATCTTAATAAAACATGTATCACTGATTTAATACTTGGCAATTTTCAAAATACATCTATAATCTATGTTATCTCCTTTAAGCTACCCAAAGCACTGCGAGGTGGGTTTTATTATGTTTATTTGATTTATAGATGAGTACAGTGAGGCTCAGATTGGTGAACAATTTTTCCAGAACACATGTAACTAGCAAGTATTGAAACTGAGTTTTGACTCCAGGGTCCAGAGAGTGCATTCCACTATGTTCATCGTATGATGATTTCTCACCGTAAGTAATTAGTCTGGATGTCTCCACTGTGAGGTTGACAAGGCTTTCATTTTCCATTAGGACTGTCCAAATGTCTGAGTTTTGTTCAAATTATTATTTAAAACTTCTATTTGTGGTTTGTGGTTGTTGGTTCAAGGCAACATATCCTCCTCAAATGGAACTTCTCTTCTGTTGAGTTTGCTCAGTTTTCTAATGCCTATAAATCCCCAACTCCTGAACACTGTATTTGGAGGCACTGTTGAATGAATAAAATATATCACGTTCATGTTGGCCTCTAGAGGTCACAAATGCAACAGAATCTTGTTTTCTTCCCCTCCAGGGTGGTTTAGACAGCCCACAAATTGCTATGGTTTTGATGGGTGTATGGAGTCACTGTAATTCTTATGATTCCAATGATTGCATTAAAAGAATAAGTTTGTTTACAAATAGGTCCAGAACTTCACTTTTTTAAAATCAGCATCTTCTGCATGCTCATAGCCTTGGAAAACAAAGAAACAAAAAATGCCATAAAAAGATGTCTTCAGAACCTTTGAAAGCTATTATTTTTAAATGCAGAAAATTAAAATCTGGGTATAGTAATGCTTGTAATGCCTGCTGGTTGGGAGGCTGAGGCAGGAGGATTCAAGATTGAAGCCAACCTGGGTAACATAGTAAAACCTTTTTCAGAAAAAAAAAAGCAGAAAGTGACACCATGTTATTCTGAGACCAGTTAGAATTACTTGCTATTACTTTTAGAATCTGACTAATTACTTTTTAATGATAAATAAAAACACTTGTGTTATAGATACAGGCAACAAAAGTTTTTTAAAAAATAATTAACATATAAAAATATTTAATATATAAAAACAAGGGGAAAAGTAGCAAGTGTATTACTTTTCTATCTACATGAAATAGTTAATACTTATAATTTAAATTGTTTAAAATATTATGAAAAAATTTAAATAGCAATATATTTGTGGTCAGTAGTGCTTTGATTTTTTTTTAAATATTTGAGTTTTATGGTGTTTTTCTAATAACAATCTCTACCACTTATTGGTCATTTGTAACCTGCCAGACATTGTGTTAAGCACCCTTTAAATGTATTATCCAATTTATTTTCAAAACAATCTTATGCAGACTTTTCATTGAATTTAAAAATTGGTGCTTTTAAGCTAGATGCTGTGGTGTGTGCCTGTATTCCCAGTGACTCTAGATTTGGAGGTGGTAGGTTTGTAAGTTCAAGGTCAGCCTGGGAAACTTGGTGAGACCCTGTTTCAAAATAAAAATATAAAAGGGCTGAGGATGTAGCTCAGGGGTAGAATGCTGCTGGGTTCAATTCCCCATATTCGAAAAAAACCCTTGATGCTTTTTACTTATTTATTCTTATGAATGCTTCTCTTTCTTATTAAATATTAATGTAGAGATAATACACATAGCCATTTTAAATGTTAAGTGACTATTTTGAGTGAATTTATTTAAAATGAGAATATTGGTCAGTCAGGTATATATGGTCATATTGAGACATGCTTAAAAAAAAACAAATTCCAGGTCAACAAAGGCAGTTAACAAAGCATGTGGCTGTTATTCTGATGTTTGCTGAATTTATGTTGCCTAGAGATGACTTCATGAAGCCACTTCTCAACATATTGCCAGTCAGAAAACAAAATGGAAAACCACTCATATGATTTTTACATTAGGGAAGTTTGGTTTCCATGAGATGTGCAGATATCATCAGGAGACCATCTTCTTTCCTTCTGACCCTGCTCCTTCCCAGTGTGGAAAGAGCATGGCCTTTGGAGTTAACCAGAGCTGGGCTTCAACTCCCACTCCATTTTGGGCAGGTTGTCCTCTGAGCCAGATTCTCTCTGTGAAATGGGGATGATTATATATTCTCAGTGTGACATTGCTAGCATGGCAGCCACACAGCTTTGTCACCCCTCTTTACCTTTTTCTGACAGGCAGTCATTGACTCCTTGGTGCTACAGAAAAGAAGGAAGGAGACAGCTGTGAGGGGAAGTTCCCTCTGTTCTCCTTTATCATTCATACTTCCTTCCCAGCAGATAAATTCTATTAACTCTCAGCAGTCATTGTTTTTTTTTAATTAGAAGCTTAGCAAAGATGGGAACCTGTGACTCCCGGCTCGCATCTGGATTGGTTTGGCCAGGGCAGTTTGGATTAGTATACTGTATACATAAGGGGGTTCATATCTTAAGCTCCAGGGGGTTCAGTTATGGGCAAATCTTCAAATACAAAGAACAGCAAAAGAGAAATAGTATTTGTAAGATGGATAGGATATGGGCATCCGGGCTGTGAGAACAAGTCCCCAAAGCAGACCACTTGGGCTTACATTCTACCTTTGCCCCTCATTAGCCATGGAACCCTTTGCAAGTTACTGAACATACTTGTGCCCTTTAACATGTGATCATTAGAGTCCTGACCTTCCGGGTTGTTGTGAAGATTGACTATGCGTAAGGCATTTGGGACAGTGTCCACCGTGTTGTAAGCATTACTCAAATGTTTCCTGCTATAATTAATGATCATACTATAAAACAATGAAAACTTTGCTGCGACAGTAGAATAAAAGTTTAAACGAGGCTTACTTAAACATTTCACTAATGTGGGTTGTTTGCCTCCTCACCTTGGGTCTTGCTTCTGGTACGTGGGTTTGAACAATTGAAAACAATGTACAATTGAATTTAAAGTGTAAATATCAAGAGATTAAATAGAGCAGAACCACCACATTGATGGCTTTCACACCAGACCTCAAATGAAGCTAGGTTTGCTTTAAACTGATACTCTGGTTTGTTTTGTTTTTGAGGAAAAGGAGGTTCCGAAAAGACAGTTTGCTTTTTGGTAAGTGTTTGAAAAAATGTCCTCTGCCGCTTCCACATCTGAAGTAAGACTAGGTCGGGTGATTTTGTTATTAAAAACTGGCCTGATTTGCAATATGCAGTTAGAACCCCTGAAAAGAAGTCAATTTTGTTAAATCTAATATAAGGACCCCATGATATAGCTACCTTTGTCTTTTTTCTTTCTCCTTTCTCCATGCACATGAGTTTAAGAAGACAAATTTGAAAAATAGAAGAAAATTGAATTTAGGCTGCATTTAATTGCTTGTAGGTATATAACTTCTCTCACATTTAGATAGATTTTTGTATCTACAGTAACTTCAAATTCAAGACACCAGTAAAACCCATGTTCTCTCTAAAACTCCATTATTTTCTCATCATGGGGCTGGAGATGTGGCCCAGTGGTAGAGTGCTTGCACTTGCCTAGTATGTGAGAGGCTCTGGGTTTGATCACCAGTCCAAAAAAAAAAAAAAAAAAAAAAGTTCTGGTTCATTCAGTTTCCCATCTTGAGTCAGTATTTGATCATAGAATATTGTCAGATGTACATTTGGAAGGACTACGAGTCAGTCTTGTTAATTCTCAGTTGCAGTTTCTTACTCTGCCCTTCTCCCTGCAGTTTATGGTTGGCTATGCTGGATAGTTCAGACACTTTAATGGTTTTGGGTGTCAAATATGAAATTCTGGGACAGAGTGTTTTAATTTGTTCTTTTAATTACTCCCTAGAATCTCAGTTTCGATTAATTTCTCAGCTTCTCCCTCCAGTGACCTGAGAGAGCTTCTCTTGTATTTTTTCCTGAGTAATAGTGTGTGTCTTGGAACATGTTAGATTCTTCATGGATAGTCACCGAATGAATGAATGAGCCCCCTGAAGGGCATCAACTTCATGTACAAAAATATTCACACAGGTGGTTTTAGCTATGAAGTAGCTCCAAGAAACAAAATGTAAAAGTAATTTGTTTGAATAAAGAGTTATGAGGGAATCTAGCTTCAGAAAGATTTCTTTGTAATAAATCCAAGGTTTGAATAAAAATATTAGAAACAACACTTTTTTATTGTTGTTTTATACTCAGAGTCACCAACTAGAGCTGTAGTCAGGTATTTTTTTTTTTTTTTCAATATAGTAGGGGGGGGTGGTGGTGGGAAAAAGCCAATTTCCCTTCCCTCTCAAAAAAACCAAACCAAACTGAAACCAACAGAATACCCCACCAAAATCAAAACAACAATGACCTATGGTGGGAGTGACTGGCTTTCCAGTAGCAATTGTCAACCTTCTCTGTGGTGAGCTGTTGCTGGGAAGTGGCCCACGAGCCAGCCTTCTCACTTGTAGATGGGATGATGTCATTAGCTATTATACACACTATTTAAAGAGCTTGAACTCTGCAGGGTACCATTGGCATGATATGATGGAACGGCATGGTTCTAAAACTTGGAAAATCTTTATTTTTATCTTGGCTTTATAACGAGTAGCTATTGGAGTTTGAGGTATTATATTCTATGCTTTAGGTTCTGGTAAGTGAAAAGAGTTGAGAGCACAACTGCAAAAATTCCATTGAGTTCTAAAATGTTAAGGATATCTGATTTTCTTTTTCTAAGAGAAAGAGAATTTTAACTGACTTTGGTCAATAAAATGTATGAAAGCGAAGCTGTGCGCAGTACTCAGCCAGGCCTCAGGAGGCTTGGTGAGTTTTCACTCCCTCACTTCACTTTGCCCCTGCCCTAAGAATGAGTCTGCTGGAGGCTGAGACCACAATAGCAGTGCTGAGTCAGCTCAGTTGTTGCAGCCAAAGCTTCAACCACCAGCCAAGATCAGCAGAGTCAGCCCAACCAGGTCTGTACCGGACCACAGAAGCATGAACAAATCTCACTGAGAACAGAGTAACCATCCGATCACTGGCAGAATCAACCACAATTCAACCAGGAATGTTATTTTCTGCTACCTGTTCAATATCTCACATGAAGGCCTTTGGCCCTGAGGCAGTGTGCTTATATTTGATCTTTGTTCCCTGTCTCTGTCACACCAGAGATGCAACTTCAATGTTTCTCTCTTGGTAGATAGGGAATCACAACTCTCCACAAGAAAGAAATTATTTCTCCCTTTTCTCCAGTGACTCCCTACCTGTTCCTCATCGCTGCTGCCATAGTTTCAGCCTTGGTCACACCTTCAGAACAGGTGTGTTAACTCTCCAACTCATCTCTTTCAGTATGAATGGACTCTCCCATAAGCTGAGCCTAGGAGCCTGGGGAAAAGAAGATTATAAGCTCCTAAGCTTTCCATAGAGAAAATAAATAGTTCTTGTTGGAAACTTGATTTAATTATCAAAATACATAAGATCAGCCGTATTCAATATGAAAACAGGATGCAGTTTTATTGAATCTGCAACAATAAAAAAAGAGCTTTACAATCTCAGCAATATGGAAAGAGCAACCAACCTTTACCGTCATCTAAATAGTATACTTCGCTAAAATACTATTTCCTTGGGGGGAACTTTTCTACTTGTTGAGAAATTTAATGAGCAAATGAATCAATCATGACACGGAAATCACTTGCTAAAATAAGGTTTTGTTTATCTCCTTAGTGCCTGGCTCATATCAACACTCAGTAAGCATTTATTGTTTTGCTTTAATTTGATCAGTAGTGCTTATCCATCTGAAGGTCACAAGTGTGGTAGAATCACACATTGTTGCAGTGAATTCCACACTTAGGTTCCAGAAATGTTTTCACATGCTGATGTGTGTAATCAAGGCATGAGATGTTTAAACTGATACATGGTTTTATGTTACATTGGAACCAGAAACAGACATTTTATTTTGTGGCTTTATGAAAAGTACACTTCTTTGTGTGAACATCATCTCTGTTTTCAGAGACTGGGAAAGCTAGACAATGAAAGAGGGTATGTGGCTGTTAAGACAGATGCTGGGCTTACAGCAGGAGCAAATAAAGTTTTGTGGCTGGCATCTCATTTTTGATGAAGATCAAAAGGACCAAAAGAGAATCTGCCCACTGCTAAGGAAAGGAATCTGGAGTCTTTTTTGATCTCATTGAGGCCCTGTCCAGATATAGCAATCTTTCGGGTAAAGAGTCCTCTGTGCAAACGTTCCAAAATCTGAAATGCCACCAGGGACACCTGGAGAGTGCCCCTATGAAAACCCACCTAGTCCCCTGCCTGATCCTGACTTGGGCCTAGTTATCTGTATGCTTTACAATCTGACCAGGTGTTTCCTGGGTTGGAATGCAGGATTGTTTTTTTACTTTTTTAAGAATGATGCTAGTTTTCCTCTTCATGAAGCATCTGGATAAAAATTTTTGAAGAGAAGATATTTTAGAAAAAGGATTGTGAGTCAGGTACATTTTTCTCTCATGAAAACCCAGATTTTTGGTTAAGAAATCGTATAGTCTCTGCTTACAAGAAATTTTGGCTGAAAACCTTTAAATCCAACATTTTTCTACTTAACTAGAGGAAAAATAATTTATTTTGGAAGATGTTAATTCTTATTTGCTTTATTTTGGCATCTAGGTATCATTTTTATGGTAGGGTATGTAGTTAAAATGCCTTTTAAGAAGTATTATGACTTTTAAGAAGATAATATTATGCTTAATATTTTGGAAAGATTATTTGCAATGCCATGTTGTTTATTTCGCATTGAAAGTTAAAAACTCTCCCTTTAGAGCTGTGACAGCTGACTGAAAAGAGAGAATTCCTGAAAGGGAAGTGAAGATATGAATCCTTTCTGGGAAAAGTTGGTCTGAAAACAAGTTCTAACAACTCAATAATTTCTTTAGGGACACAAGGTCAAATTTTGTCAAAACATTGGTTGCCTTCATTAAAAAAAAAAAAAAGAAAGAAAGAAAGAAAAAAAATCTGCCAAAGTTTTAGCTAAAATCACTGAGATAGAGAGCTGTCAAAAATGAACCAGATGGCAGCCTACCTGCCTTGATGAAACTGAAAAATTAAAACAACATGTGAGTGTGAACACTTGCAAAAGAAACAGCCCTTCAATATTCTTGTTTCTACTTGGAATACTTTATAAAAGAACAAATATATGCAGGGCCACAGCCTAAGTGTAATGCATCTTTTAATGATTTTTGAAACAAAGACCATCCAGTGATAAATCAAGAATAAAAGGCAGAGATTGGTTTTTGGTATAAAATAAATTTCAGTTCCAGTCATCAGCAAATGTCCCCTGCTGACAAGTTACTTTGTACTATGCTGACAGGTGTGCAACATTATGCATTTATTATTATGATTGATCCAGAATAGTTTTTTGGTTCTTTGAAAGTTTATTTTTATTCTTCTGTCAACATATTTGAATGCACACTGTGTGCTAGGTGCTAGAGGTACAGGAACAGATAGTTTCCTGCTTTCATTAACACTTTGATTTATGTCAGGGGTCAGCAAACTGTAACCTTTGGATCAAATCTGACTTATTATCTGTTTTTGTAAGTCAAGTTTTATTACGACTCAGCCACACTTGATTACATATTGTCTAGGGCTGCTTTTACACTACATTAACAAAGCAAGTAGTTGTGCAAAGATTGCAAGGTCTTCATAGCCTAAAATACTTATCATATGACCCTTTGCAGAAAAAAAAATCTGACTATGGTCTAGATTCTTTTTGGAGCAGTAAATCTAAGATAAAAAAAAATCAAAGAAGAGGCACAAACCAATAAACTCATACATTTACAAAAATTGCAGTGCCATATGTATATAATAGTCACTAAAGAAATACTGATTTTAAATAGGGAAAATCTTTTGCAATCTAGCTCAATTTATAAAACCATGTTAATAAGTCCAAGATCATGTATTGATCCTTGTATGGGATAGTTATCTTCCTTTAGTGATTACAATGTAGTCTATGAACAGACAGCCATCAATACCAAGGGATTATGCTGTAGATTCATTATAAGGGGAACTGGCTGAAAGGATGTGGCTTAATGTTCAACCAGGCAGAACAAATACCAAAGTATACTCCTTTCTAATGGTGGGCTCATAGTTTCTTTTTTGGGGGAAGATTAAACTGAGAAAAAAAATGTTGCTAACCCAAATGGCAACATCTGTATTTGTCCAGTGGGAATGACTGATGTCACAGCCAGACCACTACCCTCTTAGAAGCTGTTTCAACTGAGAAAACCAAAGATTCTCATTTTGTGAGATAGAACTCAAGGACAGAGGCCTAGTGCCAATTTTGTATCATTAAACTCCTAATTTTAGAGTCACCAGTATGGCCACTGTAACCTTGAGCCACATGAGAGGCCTTGTGTCTGACTCTGGGCTGTGAAGAAGAGGGGCTGCCAGGGAGAATGTGGGACTTTAGGTGAATTTTTGCTCTGCCTAGGATGATAAATCCATCACCACCTTCTTGCTGTACCGACTGTGCGGCCATGGAAGCCCACCAGCTCTGTAAAAGCATAGAGATGGCGACTGGCTTATAACCATAACTTCCAATGAGCAGAGGGATGCTGGGTTTTCCCAGCTCCTGGAAATTGGGGCCAAAAATATTATTGCATTTCAGTGTCACCTAAGCTTACTATAAATGTGAGATGACCATGGATCCGTTTTATTTGGAAAAATGGCCTATGTGAAAAATACTTTTGAGTTGGAAGAGAAAATGAGGAAATGAACGACTCTTGATTTCATTAAATCATCAAAAGATGCAAGATCTCTTTTTCTTCAATTAAATTATCTTCACTTGTTCATAATGTGATTTATGATATCAAACTTTGTGAAATATATAAATTGTCTGGTTTTCAGTAAATAGGGGTGACTAATTCAAGCAAATGGCTTTCTTTGATCCAGGAAAAATCAAGACAATACTCAGTGAAGAGAGAAAGAATATCCCAGCAGAATAAAAATATTTAAAATCAGGAAGTTTAGTGGATTAGGCAAACTATCTGGTTTCAGGACTTTGGCCTTCAATCAGGGCACCATGAGCTCATTCTGTGTCACTCTAAGTTAGATTCCTGCCATGGCTTCATCTTAAGAGCTTTTTTTTTTTTTAAATATTTTTTAACAAAACCACATATCTCAATTGACTATATGTATAGCTCTCTTTGTTTTTCTTCCATTTAAAGAAAAGTACTTGGATTTTGGGAAATTCAATTTCTTTTTAATTATTTTCCTAGAAAATAGTTGTACATTAATATCACCACTACATCACAGTTGTGAAGTGCAAATGTAGGTTGATGTATTTAAATCTGGAAAGATGTTTTCTTCCCCCTTCTTATAAGCTTATTCTTACTTATTTTTATTTTTTCTTTTATAAATATTTTTAGTTGTAGATGGACACAATGTCTTTTTTTAAAATTTATTTTTATGTGGTGCTGAGAGGATCAAACCCAGGGTCTCACATGTGTGAGGTAAGCACTCTACCTGTGAGCCACAATCCCAGCCCCTGGTGGTTCTTATTCTTATTGGATGTTCTGTATTCTTCAGCTTTCTGCAACATTCTTGAGTAGACAAGCTGGGTAATCTCAACTTTCCATCTGTTCTGGGATCAGGGGGCCTGATACATTCTGTGATTGTTTTCTATTTTTAATAATAAAATGAAGATTATTATAATACTTAACTAGGTTTCCCATGAGAATTAAATAATCTAATTCATGTAAAATACATAGTAGAATGTTTAGTAGTCAGTATTAAATAAATATTAGTTATTATAATTCAAAGTGTGATATAAAATGTAGTAAACATTTCCCTACTCAAACAGTAATTGTGAATTGAGGGAGTGTGCCTCTTGTCAGAAATCAGAGTTTACAGATTTAAACCTCAATATGGGATTTTAAATGCTTAATTCAGGAACATCTGGCCTTTCTTTTTTAAAAAGAGAATACTTTCCATTCCTTTAAAGCCTCTGATCCTCTGGGTATGGTAGGCTCCTTTGTCTTGGGTATCTGGACTGAGCCAAGAGGAAATGGAGAGTCCTCATCTCCCAGAAAGGGAGGGTGTGACTTAGATGGTGTAACCACTCAAGATGGTGCCTGGTTGTGTCCATGATGATAAAGACCTGGAAGAGCCAGGGATTGAATGGGCATGCAGATGTGTATTGTAAAAATTGGAATGGGGATATCATAAAAGGGGATCTGACAAGGCTCAGGGAAAGGCAAACTATTCACTTATTTACTATAATTTGGTTTAATAACAATGAAGTGGTACTATCAGGAAGCTTTCTACAAAAGAATAAGGGCATATATCTGTGCATGGGATGCCACTGTGTTTTGTGCTTTACTAGTAGGTTATGTCATGTGAGCTTCATGCCAACCACATGAGATGGCTGTTGTTACTCCAGTTCACAGATGATTAATCACAGGAGGAGGTTCAGCAATTCTTTTGAGACCACAAAATAGATAAATGTCAGGGCTGGGATTAGGATTCAGTTTGCAGACTCTGAAGTCTATGTCCTTTTGTCTTATATTTAAGTGAAATGCTGCTTTCCTTTAAAATAAAATATTCAGACAACAAGAAAGGAACACACATAGAAACAATTTAGATGCCATAGGACTATGAAATTGAGAAACAGATTTGAGGAAAATTCCAAAAGTTTAGAGCATAAGAAGTGAAGGCTGAGCCACATGAACCAAAGTTGAGATAGGTGACTGGGAAGTCAGCCAGAGCCACTGTGCCTTTTCCCTTTCTAACATGTCTCTTCCTTAAAGGCTGGGATACAGCATGATGTAGTGGAAAAAGCCCAAGCTTCAGTGATAAATTACTTTGGGCTGAAATCTCAGCTTCTCAACTGCTGGCTCTGTAACAGTAGGCAAATCACTGAATCATTCTTCATCTGTCTAATGAAGATAATCTTGCATGTGGTTGAAAAGCAAAATTATGCAGTTTAGTATAATTATAATATTAATTATTTATAATCTTGAAAATCCCTTGCTTTTTCACAGTTAAATTCATTACCTTTCCTTCCCCTGCTCCTGGTATTTCCTTTTGTCTCAGGGAAATAGATTATGGGATGGAAAGTGTATGTAGGAGGTTTGTGAGGGATACTCTTTAACACCTGTAAAGGAAGAAGGAAAATAGGACTTGGCCATGGGAGAAGGTTACTTGTGATGCATTTGCAACCCATCTCAGTTGACTGCATAGATCATTCTGAAGCTGGAATCGACATTTCAGAAAAGTCCCGAATTGCAGCTACCTCAGGGCTACCTAAGACTTTGGAAGAGACACTTTCATTTGGCTGGAGGCCACCCACAAATTTTTTTATTGATTGATTTGCATCCTCCACTATCCTTTTTTTTTTTTTTTTTGAGAGAGAGAGAATTTTTTTTTTAATATTTATTTTTTAGTTTTCGGCAGACATAACATCTTTGTTTTGTATGTGGTGCTGAGGATCCAACCTGGGCCGCACGCATGCCAGGCGAGCACATTACCGCTTGAGCCACATCCCCAGCCCAACTATCCTTTTTCTTTATTTCCTCCTCCTCCTACGTCAGTCCCTCAATGTAGGGCAAAGGACTTACATTAGCTGAGTGTCTAGTGTGTGCTGGGCACTATGTAGTAGGGGCACATATATAATCTTATTTATCCCTTAGAAAAGTTCTAAGAAGTAGGAGGAAACTGAGGTATATAGAGTAACTTGCCTACGCTGGTTACACATCCACATAGCTTTTTATATCTAAAGCTGTTGATATCCAAAGCTGTTTATACCCATAGCTAGGCTGTGCCCTTCCCACACATTGCCACATCCCTTCACCGCCCTTACCAAACCCATTCTACATACAGTTTCTCATATTACTGTTTCTAAAATTTGTTTGGTACATGTCTCTAAAATGTGCCTCGCTTCTTTGGTTTTTGGACATGTGTTTATTTTTATCTTAAAATATCTATGCCATCCCTTTAATATACGGTGTTTAATTTGTAGGGAGTTAGACAACTTAAAATCTGGCAATCATCAAGGATCTGTAAATATTAAGTGAAGACAAAATAATTTTATCATGTCCACAAGGAGCTCCTTAATTTAATTTTGAATCTCTTCATCAGAAATACTGACAATAAAATAAAAATTTATCTTTGGATGGGGCTCAGTTTTTTTGGACCCCACATAATGAGTTAAGCTCTGACCTCCCCAACTTTTGCTAATGACTTAAAGGTTCTCAAAAGAAATAAGAGAACCAAAAAATTCATTTGACTCTAAGACATCAAGAAGGTTTTATTTTTTCCTTTTTAAGGATTATAAAGTGATCTCAACTTAGTAACAGAAAAAAGTAATTTTCTTTCCTTGATTTTTTTTCCGTGTAATTTTCACAGTAGTTCTGATAGGGAAGAGAGAGTTGTGAGCCATGGGAAATATTAAGAGAAATATTCTATAAAATGGGCCTAAAGTGCTGACCCCCACAAGCTCTTTTAAAAAGCAATGCATCAGCAGCCCTCCTGACTTAAGTTCACAGAATATATTACATTCCTCTGGAAACTGTTATCTGCAGGGAAAATGTAGGCCTGAAATGTTGATAAGAAGAATACAAGTTACCCTGCAGGGGGAGACTTTGTGACCCTTGTACAGACCAGGTCCCATAACTCAGGGGAAATAAAAATAATTTTCCCTAGCCATAAAATCTGTAGGAACAGAAACCAATTAAAACCAGTCAGCATGGGCCAAAGTGACCTAGAGCAGTGGAGACTTGAAAATCTGATGTCATCCTGCTGTCAGTCAAAAGTCAAGAGGTGGACCTGGGTGGGCTCTCTGGAAACTTCCCTGGGACTCCCAATGGAACTGGAGGGCAGAGGAGTATGTTGTCCCTCTCCTTTCTGAGAAAACCCATTCTCTCCCTTGAGAGTGTCCCCTTTCCCCATTACTGTCCCTTTCAATAAACTCATGCTTGTTATTCTGAGCAACATGTCTGAAATCTTTCTGACTTGATCACAAGAAATGGGGATTAAAGGGGAGCCTTTGTGTTGCCTCAATTTCCTGGAAGGCCCCAGCACTATAACAGTTGCTACCCCAAAACAGAACATAAAGTTTTTTTTCTTTTTCTTTTGAAAGTGCCAAAGGGAGAAATGTTTCTTGGTCAAATTATTCCTCTGGATCCTCCGGAGTCGTTGTTGATAGTTCAATGAATTTTAAACTAATTTCCAATTTTTATTTTTATTTCCACTGAATCTTTAAGGTTTCTTTGAACCTTTGGGCTAGTCCCACAGATTGTCTTCAAAATATATTTCTTTGACTCCAATTTCATAATAGTGGCTTGTTTCCATACTGTAAAAGATAATGTAGTTCTTTAGTATTCTTTGGCCACTAAATTTCCAAGTTTCCAAACCATAAACTGGGAGTTTTCTAAATTCATGTGTGATATTTCAACTCCTCAGAATGTTGAAAAAATTGTATTTCTTTTTTGCCTTCATGGGTAAAACTATTTTCTGGTTTTCCCATTTCTTATGAAGAGTGAATTTAAGGAAAAAAAAAAAACCCATATCTTTCAGAGTCAGAGTCATGGTGCTCAACAGAGAAATGAGGTAAAATTCTAGGAAATGTCTCTATGACTAATATGTAGCTATTTCTTCATTTTAGGACAAGTGATAGAAGTGAAGATTGGTTTCCGGTCATTGGTTTATGTGCCAATATTTGATTTGCTTTCTTGGGTAGTTAATCTTTGCTCCTTGCTCTTGGAGCTTGACTCTTGGACAGTCGTTTCCAAAGATCCATCATTGCTGAAGTTTCCCCAAAGCTTAATTTATATTGACCAGCCTCCCAATATTATGGTAATATAACTTCTAGGAGGTTTTCTTGGTATCTTTAATGCCATCTCCTTCTTGGTTCTCACATTTTGTTGAAAACAAATAGTATATTTTCATTATCTTACTAGTTTAGCATTTTCCATTGGTGCCTAAAAAGAGAAAGTGTTGTTTTTTTTTTTTTTTGGTTGTTGTTCTGACCACCCTGATTAGTAAAAACATTACGGCACAGAAGGATTTAAAGTTTGTATGCTTTAAAGATCAAGTAATTAAAAAATATCCTTTGTTCTTAGTTTTATGTGTAGGAAAATGTTGAGGTTAATTCTCTGACCATGTGGGATAATTTGACTCTCAATCAGTAAATTTAAAAGATCTTTCATAACATAAAAAGATCCAGCCCTGCCAAGGACAAATGACTGGCACCAAAATTCCTTTGTTAGCTTAAGTCATTGATATGTAAAACAAAAGAAAACTCTTTGGCAGAAAACAGTGGAATGTCCAGATGGTTTTTATCTATTTTCTCATTGATTGTATAATTAAAATCCCCTTTAATCATCACAAAAATTGAGATAGAATGTTTGTAATAGAACAGTACTCTGTTTTAAAAAAATACTTCTTTGGTGGTAGGTTCCCTAGTAATGAGGTACTAGCAGCAACTATTTTGTGAATCTGTTTTATGGAGAGAAGATACCCAATAGTTTATTTCAGGATGGAAATGCCTAATTGTAGCATGTTGGTGGTGCCAGATAAGATCAAACACTAACCCACCAAATGAAAACCAAATGAATATGAATTAGCAATGATCAGCTGATTTCAGGTGGCATTTGCATTTACCTGAAGCAGAATTCACATTGTTGATGAATGAAGAGATGAACCAGTTCACTTATGAGGTTAATTACTAAGGAAAGCCCCAACAAACGAGTCAGCCAACTTCTTATAGTTCATGTCCTCAGCATTTGTGGGATGGAATTTATTTTCCCAGGGAACCCTGACCTAATCTTGCTAAACTATTTATGTTTTGTGAAATGATGTGTCTGATGATGGTGGTCAACAGGACTGAAAATCCATGTGTTCCTTCTAAATTCCATCTACTGATCAGTGGGTTCTTATTGCTCTAGTCTTAGAGAATGTGAATGCACATGCATAACTTTACTTGGTAGATAACTATCTTTTTAGGTTGGAAGACTACTTAGAATTTTATGATGACCTTGCATGACATTATTTATTATCCATGTATATCTGTTTATGTACCTGTGTCTACGTCTCCTTGGTTTATAAATGATGTTGGTAATGGTTTTGAAATGGAAAACAAACAAAAACCCATTTTAGTGATTGGTGCCTACTTTCTGTGTTTTTTTTTTAACTTAGTGGTTGCATTTAAGATCTTTACTTTGGGCTAATGAATAAGACAATATTTTCATAATTCTTAGGATGCTAATAAGAAAGAACACAGCATCATAAAATCTCTTCTCTGACAGTTCTAGGTAAAAACTACAAGGGTAAAGTAAGGTGGGCTAGTGCTATTCTAGTTTGCTGAGTTCAGGGAGACGGCACAGGAAGGATTTGAAGAGGATTTCATTTTCTGTGACTCTTTTGAAGTCTTTATGGTTCCTCTGGGGCTCAGACCATGGAACCTAAAAGCAAGGAGAGTAGGGTGGGAAGCATTGATCTTGACCACTGCTGTCTTTATCAAGCACTTCGTGCAAGTGATATGCCGTGCAAGGGCTTGATATAGATCAGCTCATGTGAAGCAGCACCTAGAGATGGGTACCAATGTTACCCCTGTTCCATGAATGAGGACAGGAGAGGCTTAGGAAGTTAAATAATTTGGAGAATTTGCTATTCAAATCTGGTAATTTGACTTAAGAAACAGCTTTTCTCAACCATTTAAAAATTTTTTTTTGTACTACTTTGAGCATTATTCCTACTCCATATTAAGCTAATCACCATTTTAATAGGACTTTGGAAGACCCATATCAATACCAGGGATCATCTCTGCACCAAACATTAAGAAGAAGACAGCAGTTCCACTCCCTGTTGAAAGGAGAAGGGTAATCACAGTGGAAATTGGAGAGGAGTGGGTGGTACTCAGGGTTTGACTTATCTCGACTCTACTGCACTGGTCCAAGATTTGTTTTTCTGCAGATTTTGTATAGTTTTAGTTGGTGCATGACTATTTTTTTAGTTGACTGATATGCTAATCTGCAACATGACCTATTATTTAGCACATTGCTTTATTTAGTCTTCCTATAGGAGGCAGTATTTCATAAAAATAGAAGTAACATTTCCCTCCCTCTGTGTATTTTCACATTATAGGTCAAGATATATCTTGCAATTGATGATGTGTTTTGTTTAATAGGCAAATTAATTGTTAATTGTCCCCCCGTTTGTAAATTAATAGTGTTGTTCAAAAAATGATGGCGTTTTGATAGATGCAATGTAAGATACTCTCTCCATTTAGGAGAGACAAATGTGGAGTTTAATTAATTTTTTCAAGTCTCTAATTGAGACTAGAGACTTGTTATGACTTTTGATGGCTAGTTGTTGAGAAAATCAGGTTTCTTTTTGTCCTGGGCACAGTTGATCTATACTTTCCAACTTCCTTTGCAGTTAGATGTGGATGGATAACTGGATCCATGAAAAACACTTGATTTTCTCTGCTTTTTAGTTTTCTCTATCTGCTATTGTGAATTCCGTAAAAATGTTGCGGATTTTTTTTTCTTTTTTTTTAGTACTGGGATTGAATTCTACCACCAAGCTACATCTCCAGCCCTTTTATATTTTGAGTCAGGGTCTTGCTAAGTTGTAAATGCTGGCTTTGAATTGGTAATTCTCCTGCCTTAGCTTTCCAAATTGCAGGGATTACAAGTTTTTGTCACAGCAACTGGCTTCTATGCAGTTAAAAAACAAAAACTGTGTTAGTTGTAATGGACACAATACCTTTATTTAATTTATATATTTATTTTTATGTGGTGCTGAGGATCGAATCCAATGCCTCACAGATGCCAGACAAGTGCACTACCACTGAGCCACAACCCTATATGTCATAATTCTTGATGACACCAATTATGCCTCAGACATCTTTAAAGACATTGAATCTCCTCTGTGTAAATTTTTTTACTTTGTATAATACCATATTCTTAATAGTGGCTTGTGAATACATTTAAATTTATATTTCTTTTTTTTTTTTTTGGTGCCAAGGATTGAATCTAGTGGTTTTCAACCACTGATCCACGTCCCCACACCTTTTTTGTATTTTTATTTTGAGACAGGATCTTGATAAGTTGCTGAAGCTGGCTTTGAACTCATGATCCTTCTGTCTCAGCCTCCTAAACTGCTGGGATTACTGGGGTACCCCACTGTGCCTTGCTTAAATTTATATTTCTAAGAAACTTATCTTGGTGATTTTCTGGTGTTATAGTTTCCAATTTAGTCAATAAAATTTCTCTTTAGTCAAGGAACTTAATTATCATGTGTTTTTTTTGGTGTGCAAATTATTAAATGATCATTATTATTGACCGTCTTTTGAGGACAGAGTCCGGGAGTTCTTTGCCACTGTGTTCCCAGCTCCTGGTCTGGGGCCTAGTGTATCATAGGCAGTCAGTAATCTAAGGAGATGACATGCTATAGTGGAGTGAATGATGAATAACTTACCAAAATGTGTCTGTAGTTTGGAGATCTGTGAGTTGTATTTTCTCATTTATAAAATAAGGATAACAATATTTTTTACTTTGAAGTATTTTGTCATGATTAAATGAAATATAGATGAGAGCTTTTTAAACTTATAATGTAAGATATTTCTAATACTACTAAAATGAAACAGTATCCCATAGATTGTATTTGAAAATATATTTTCCCACAATTGTTAGGCTTTGGTACAGACTTTATGTTCCATATAGGTGATAAGGCTGAACCTTAATGTCTCATTTCCTTGGAACATGATAAAGTTGAAATTCAACAAACTTTATGTATTTATCCTAGTCTGATTTTCTGGTTATATTAAATAGCTATATGGAAATTCATTCAAACAATTATTTAAAAGAGGGATATAAAGAATTCCAGAAGTGTCAGAATTAGATAGTTAAAAACCACTGAATGAATAATCTTTTAGATTATCTGGAAAAAACAAGAATTCAAATTTGGAAGTCTTTTTTTTCTTCCTTTCTGAATTTTGCCTTATCTGTTTGTCTTAGAATGAGCAACACATTAATAATAAAAAACAGATTAATGTTTGAGTAAGCGTCCTCTACCTCAATCCCTGATTTCTCTTTGGTTCTATATAAGAAAGGGTTTATTACTTTCATTGGCATAAGCTTCTCATTTTGAACAGTGCTTGGATGAACTGTGTCCTGTGACACTGAGTATTCTTTTTAATGTACAACATATATTGGATGGGTTTCTCAAGTTTATTTGGACTCTAGGTATTAGTGGCAAAATTAAATTAGATTGCTTTCTTTCAAACATCTATCTTTCATCACTGCTGGATCATATGTTTTTATTGCCAAATGACGAGGCCACACGTGTGGGTATTTTCAGGCCACAGTATATGTTGCTATAGCAAGGGAAGGAAGTAAAAACCCTTATATTTTGATAATACACTGAATGGTCAAGGGACTGACTGACTCCCTTTTCCAAGAAATGTTTCCAGAAACAAAATGTTTTCTCCTGAGCTTAAATGAAAAGCAGATACTACAAAGACTTTAAACTGAGAAATAATAGATTCACTGGCACCAGGTACTGAAGGAGTTGCACATCATTTAGACTTCTCAAAAAATTGGCTATGCATGTTAGCTGGGGGTCCAAAAATTCTCTGGAAATTATTTTCTATGTTAACCATAAAACTACTAAACAGTTTATTATTGTCAAATTCACTTAAAATGGATAACCTTGATCTCTAAGTTTCTCCCTTTAGGGACTTTCCTGTGGTGAGTATGTATTTTAGAAGTCCATTGTTAAGCATTTCAATAAATCAATATGATGCAGGAAAATATGATATTTATGTGGAAATTTCCATGCTTTTATGGCTCTTTCAATATTATTAAGGCTAGTGATTCCCGTGCTAAATAATCAGGGTCTAATGTTTTCTTAGTTTAAAGTATAGTTTATGAATATTGATGGAAAGAATGTTACTGTGGAAATTCGTTTTCCTTCGTGTGCAGCAACTATCTTCTTACTCTCCAAGTTTACCTTAAACTCCTGTCAACCTAAATTAGTTTTGTTATCCAATCACAGACAGAGCCTACATATTTGCCATGAGAGGGATGCAGACCTCAAGTACTTGACTAATCTAGTTTTCTGTTGGGTCTGATGAAAGTTATTGTTGAGCTCCTCTAGAGAGTCTACCATACAAATATTAGCTTTAAGTAGACAGCCATCTCTGTTTGCCTCGTACTGAGGAGAGTGAAGCAGTTGATCATCCTTGTGCATTAGTAAGATACATTAAAATTATATGAAAAATACCTAACCCAACAGCATACCATTAGTTATGCGATATATGTCTCCAGAAGCTCTTTATTTTGTAAGGGATTATATTCATTCTTAAAAATATTGCTTATTTAGTTACTGATTATTGTAAGAAGAGAATTGACTCAACACTTCTGGCTTTAAAAATTATCTGTGTATTTGGGCTAAGTAGTAGATTTTACTATTCCATACATGCTTGTCTTAATGTTAATTTAAGAAGGCAGAGAAAAATCACAGACCAAGAACTTGATAAAGAATTGCAGTTGACCCTCCATACCTTTGGGTTCCACATCTGTATATTCAACCAAACTGGGATTGAAAATATTCGAAGAAACAAAAATTTTCCTTTGTAGTTAACATATGCAGACCACTTTCCCTCAGTGATAGAGTATAACATCAATTTACATAGCTTTTCATTGTATCAAGCATTATGTTATCTAGTGATGATTAAAAGTATATGGAGATTACTTGGAAAGCTGGGAATGGAACCACCATTTGACTCAGCTATTCCCCTTCTTGGACTATACCCAAAAGACCTAAAAAGAGCATACTAGAGGGACACAGCCACATCAATGTTTATAGCAGTACAATTCACAATAGCTAGACTGTGGAACCAACCTAGGTACCCTTCAATAAATGAATGGATAAAAAATGTGGCATTTATACACAAAAAATAACAATAATGGATGGCATTAGAGCAGATTATGCTAAGTGAAGTTATCCAATCCCTCAAAAACAAATGCTGAATGTCTTCTCTGATATAAGGGGGTGACTCAAAATGGGAAGGGAGGAAGAGCATGAGAAATTACCACTTAATAGGGAAGAGAGGTGGGAGGGAAAGAAAGGGAGAAGTGGAATTACACGGAAGATGGAAAGAGACCCCCATGGTTATACAAAATACATGTATGATGATGTGAGGGGAAAAAAAGTGTGTCACATTAGATTGGATAGAGAGAAGTGATGGGAGGGGAGGGGAGGGGTAGGGGGGATAGGAAGGGCAGCAGAAAAAAATAGACACTAGTATTACTATATGTATATTTGTGACTGTATAACCAATGTGATTCTGCAACCTGTACACTCAGAAAAATGAGAAATTATACCCCATTTGATTCAAATGTATGATATGTCAAGATCATTGACTGTCATGTGTAACTAATAAAAAATAAATAAATAAAAGAAAAAAATCCAACAATTAGGAAAAAAAAGTATACAGGATGTTATACACAAATACTATGCTGTTGTATGTAAAAGGCTTGTATATCCATAGATTTTTGATGATTATATGGGGGGTCTTGGAACTAATCCTTTGTGAATACCAACGGACAACTATTTTTAAATGGTTTATTTTCCAATTGTCTGTTTTTTTTTTTTTTGTTGAGATGTTTACTTTCAGAGGTCATTAACTGTATTTCTATTTGTCTTTAAATTTGAGCAGAGTAATTATGAAGTTCCCCTATGAACTGCTTTTGCTGAGAATCCAACACTCAGGTTTTACATGTCTGAAAAATAAATATCTTGTCAACACTCCTTTCTCCTTTTTATTTTCCCAAAGCTTTGGCTTGTAAAGCAGGTGTGATGTGTGTTGGCTTTCTCTTATAGATTACTTTGCTTCCTTTCATGAAACTCAAAACCCCAAAGAGCCTGTAGATTTAAGATTTGCTCTAATAAGACATATTGCATGGGCAAAAAGGCTTTGAACTTGGAGGCTCAATCTCAACAAAAGCCCTGTCTTCCTAAACTTGACCTGGAATTTTTTTCCATCTTTCAGAGTTGCAAACAATTAGTTTTATCCTACAGGAGTAAAGTGGCCATAACATTGTCTTCTGCCTTTCCATACTTAAATTGTAATTGTAATTGCAAATTACAATTCAGTTGTCTATCAAAGATACATACCTGAGAGCTGCATAAGAAATTTCATTTGTTTTAAACTTCTGAGCAGTAATTTTTTAATTTTTCTCTTTACATTATAATGGGAAAACCAGGGAATGTAAATTTGAATAACAAATGGCAGAGATTTTGCTTCCAGGTCATTTTTTTTCTTAAGGGTTAATAGTTAACCCTACAGTCTAAAGCAATGTATAGAAAGTTATCTACATTCTAAGAAATGTAAAACATGTACTATCTTTGCTCAGAAATAGAACATCGTCTGGGTTTTTCTCTCTCTAGTAAAATTGTGTCTCAGCCACATGTGCTAAATTATTCATTCCTATCTGTCAGCAGTTTCTCAAATGGAACCACTGAGGAAACCTGAAGTGGTCAATGATTAGCTGTCTCCAGATAGTCATGAATATACAATTTGTGCAGCTAAGTACCCATGACCACGTGGGCAGTGCCAGAGAGATTAGGCCGTAGAACTGGGCCAAAGTATGCTAAGGGTCTCTAAAGGCAATGGGTAAACATAGGCTCGCCTTCTCATGGCATCTTTTTTGAGGCATATCATTTCAAAGGAAATAGTAATAATTTTTACCACACTTTAATACTGAAGCCGATTAATCATCTCTATGATGCCCAAAGAGAAAGTTTCTGAGTCTTTCCCCCTACTTTATTCAAGCAAATGAATTAAATATGAGAGGCTCCTACAATTCTCCGGTTTTCAGAATTTCTTTTGGAGGAAGAAAATCTCAGAACCTGACATCTTTGTGAAAAGACAGCAAGTGAAGTTCACAGAGGCAAAGCTGGAGGAAGCAGCTGTGGACTTGGTGACTGAATACATTGAGTTCTTCACATGTTCCCAACTCGTCTTTGAAGCTACACAAGAACTTGCTGTTCTTTGCAGTGCCAAGATCCCGCACTGTGCCTCAGGGGCTTGGCATTTGTTATTTTCTTTGCCAGGTACGCTCCTTCCAGAATCCCAGGCTGGCTCCTTCCCTGTCTTCATTTCACTCTTAGCTCATACGTCTTCTCAGAACTTGTCTCATGGATTCTTCCACTTATTCTGGTGTTTCCAGGATAGCCATTGTGATACAGAGTCTGAGATTACACATAGGCATCTGGTCAGCCACTATTATGCGTCTCCACTGCTCAAATGCAGGTTCCATGCAGGAGGGGATTTTTTTACAGTATATGACTGTACTTCCAGCTTTGTATACATCAGGTGCTTGATAAATGCTTGTTGGTGAATGAATGATTAAACTTAGTAAAGTCAAATATGTTATTTACCTCTTGTACTATAAGAAGGAATTATTTATATTTCAAATTAGAGAATCCTCTTACAATATGCATAATAATATAGTCATATAATTATAAATACATATATACTATATAATATGATAGTTATATATAATTATATGTTTATATATAACTATACATAATTAATATATAGTTCTACATAAGTATGTATTATGATAAATATATTACAATGAAAATCATATATTATACATAATTATATAGAATTATATATCTATATATGTATTATACATCTATAATAATATATTACATATAAGAATACTTATATGCCAAGATCAAGTGAGAAATTACAAATTGCTTATAAGAGGTACTTGATGGTGAGTAGAAAGTGAGTCTTAGACTGAACTTCTAAGATCTAAATAAGATTTTGTGCTTCTGTGCGGGCCATCATCATCATCATCATCACCACACAAGCACACGTCTATTAAACAGTAAACTGTGCCTCTCTTCTGAGGAGACCTACAGAGAACAAAGAGGAAGCAGTTGGTGACTAGAAATGAAAATAAACATGAAAAACTGTAGAAATATTTTGGGGACATCTTGGCTATGAGGTTTTCTTAGTCCCATTTTTGTCAATCACCCAAGAGCATATGCCACCCATCACACACTGACTCTTAGAAGCACTCCTCTCTCTTGCCTTCTATTATGTGGGCTCTTGTGTTTTTCTAATGCTCTGTTTCCTTTACTGGTCCCTCTTCCTTGGCCTTGCACTTAAAAATCGGTGTTGCCTAGAATTCTGCCCTCTGCTATCTTCTCTTATTCTACCTGGTAGACTCTCCACTCATAAGTTTATGCTTATGACTCTGCCTTAACCTTTGCTCCGACACTGACATCTCTTCCATATCCAAGGTCTGAATTTCCAACAGGTACTGGATGTCTTTGCGTAAATTTTCCCTTAGCTTCAAAACTAAATCTGTTCTATCATTTCTCCTCCTGCCTTTCTTGTTCGAGTTTCTAATCATCTGAAGAGAATGTCTTATTCTACATGTCACCCCTGTCTTGTTTTTTTCTCCTCCTTACCTTTTCCTCCATCCCTGTCATTTTCCACATGGGCTATTGCAGCAACTGGAATGGCTTCGTGCCTTCGTGTCCGATATCATCCGCGCAATTCATCTCTCTTTCCTGAAAACTCATTTTTTGAGAAGAATTTTTTTTCTTTTTCCTCATGAGGGTATAGAAGTTCTGAAACTTAGTCCCCAAATTTCTTTTTAGCTTTATTTGCCTCTCCACACCCAGCCCCACTTGCTCCCAGTGGACACTCCCTATGACTGTCTCCTCTGTGCCCAATCAGACTTCATTTTCAGTCTAGGCCTTTCCTTGATTCTTTGTGTTAAGAATTCCTATTCACCATCGGAGACCCAGCCTTAACGTCTTCCACGAGGCCCCTTCTGCACCCTGAAAGCTCATACCTCTTTCTCTATTTAATTCTTCCTTGTGTTACACTGCTTTCACCCTTGCTAGACTACAAACCCCAATCAGATCAGCTGCCTTACCTGTCTTTATAGCTCCTTCCTTGGCATAGTGTCTTGCCCAATGGAAGACATTCAATACACGTTCCTTAAGATGATGCGTATTGTCTCTCTTGGATTCAGAGTAAAGTGTCCATTTTAAGTAATTGATGATAAACAATTGAGGAGTCACTCTAATAGCCAAAGGAGACCATTCATATACTATTCCATGGCCTTTGAAATTAGGCAGATCCAGGTTTAGGTTTTGACTTTGTCACACATTATGAAAACTTAAGTTATCAGACTTCTCCAAGTCTCAATTTATTTATATAAATAAATATATAATAAATATAAATAATAGTTTATATAGTGCTATCTCTTATCTAATGTGGGATGGTTGTGATGGCTGATGGGATGAATTTAAAGTGTTTAGCATAGCATCCAGAACATAGAAGTCTTTCAGTAAGTTATCTATTCTTCTTACTGCTCTTGTTTTTATTGTTCCAAGTTTTGGAGAGTCATGTCCAGTCCTGTGGTATCTTCCTACCAAGTATTAGCTGGAGAATAAACTTTCCATGCATCTCCTTTATATTTCTGGAAATATAGTATACATGTCTCATGACTCGAAAGTCTTTGGTTATGTAATTTCTTAGTATTCCTGTTGTCACTCTTGCTTTTTTGTCTATGGTCTTTTAAAAAAAGGCAGGACAAATAAGTATAAACATTAATCATGGCACAAACAATCCTTGTTAATGACATAAAAAAATCAAATAATTGCAACCTGATGTGGATTACAAAGATAACACAGTAAAGTCACCAATATTGTCCTCTTTACTTTCTTTTGGAACAGTCATTTAAAGTTAAATTAATTTAGATTGCTAAAATATAATCTTGGCTATGGTTTCTGGCGTCTTAAAGCCTAAAGTAGAATTGCAATTTAATTGGCTTCACTTACTTTTGGCAATAAACGGTATAATAGATTCTACTTAGGAAACTTTGACATTTTCAAAAGAATCAAGATTTGTATTTTTACAGATTTTAAAAGTATTATACTTAGGGAGAAGGGCGGAGGTAGGAGAGAAACAGGGAGATAGAGAAAGAGAAAGGGGGAGAGAAGATCATGACAGAATATATTCTGGCTCTGGGTGAGTCGTTTTTGAATAAGAAATTTGACTGGGGTGATGTTTGTAAGACAGTAAAGTCTCATGAAAGAAAACTGGCATTACAAATATAACATTCTTAGCTGCATCTTTTGGTGGCATTCATCAATATTCTATAAAGAATTCAGAAAGAGATATTATATAGATTTTATTGAACATGAGGATATGGTTAGTACTCAGAGAGCATTGTATTCTGGGGTTTCTAGTGAATTCACAAAATGGTCTAGCCAAGTCCTTTCCATTGTTTAGGTATTTAAAGCATACTAAGAGACTGTTTATTTAAAGTCTTTCCACAGGTATAGCCTCTTGGTTGACCTCAATGTGCAACAGTCTTTATTGGAAAAATAGCTTCCTCATCCTGAAATTTCCAGCTCTTTTGTTCTTCATTGGTGTATAATTGCTATTCTTGTGATTTTCTTATATAAATAATACAATCTATTGTTTGTTTCCTGTTTGTGTATACATTTAAAAATTGCTATTATAAAAGTAAAATGTGCACATGGTAATAGTTAAAATAATATAAATATATGCACATGGGAAATTAAACGTTTTTCTCCTCCTTACTCTCATTTAACTCCTCAGAGAAGATTTTGTGACCACAGGCAGGACCCTTTTAGTTTATTTTTTGCTTATTAGTTTCAAAAATTTTAATCCATTGTTTGAGGTGTGTGCATAATGTATACTTAATTCTTACATAATGTATACTGCTGTATGTGCAGAATGTATACTTCTTGGTAAATTTTGGAAGTACATACTTGGGCACTATCACAATCAAGCCTTAAATTTATCTATCCCTCCAAAGTTTCCTTTCACCCATTTTATTTTATTATTGGTTTTGTCTTTATTTTTGACAAAAACACAATCAATAAGAACTACCCTCTTGGTAATTTTTAAATATACAACATGGCGTCATTGGGTATAGGCACTGTGTTGTAATAGTATATTTCTGGAAATTATCTTGCAGAATTGAAACTTTGTGACTTTTAACCATCATGTCCCCATTTCCCCTCTCCCATAGTCCTTTGTAAATAAAATTATACTTTCTACTTCTATGACTTTGACTAAATTTCATATGTACATGAAATCATGGAATATTTATCTTTCTTTGGCTTATTTCAATTAATATAATGAGCTGAGATCCAGAACCACTCATGTTGTTGCAAGTAGCAAGATGGCCTTTTTTTTAATAAAGGCAGAATAATATCCCACTGTACATATATTCCAGAATTTTTTACTCTTACATCTGTCTATGGACATTGAGATTGTTTCCATATCTTGGCAATTGTGAATAATGATACTGTGAACATGGAAGTGCAGATATCTTCTTGGGATCCAGATTTCAGTTCCTCTGGATGTGATACCCAAAAGTGAAATTGCTAAGTCATACAGAAGTTCTATTTTTAATTCTTTCAGTAACTTCTATAATGTTTCCCATAATTTCTGTACCAGTTTACATTCCCACCAACAAAGTACAAGTGTTGCCTTTCCTCCATATCCTTGCCAATATATCTTTTTAAAAAATGTTGATTACTCTAATAACTACAGAATGGTCTAATTTTATATTTTAAAAGATATTGCTTCATTTTTTCATTTTTATTATCAATATCCTTGCCAGTTTTGTTACTTATGCCAGCTACTAGGGAAACACATTTCCTTTGTCTTTTTGATAATAGCTGTCTTGACATGTATGGAGTGAATATTTTTTGTTTCCTCTAGGATCAGTTCTATTTGATCATCTTAGTCCTTCTCTTTAGTATTAATGACTTCCCTCAAATGTCTGATGATCTTGGGTTTTATATAGATATTTTTGATTGAAAATTAGCTTGATTTATATAGGTAAGTGATTTGGTTTACCTGACTTTACCAGCCTGTATCCTGAGGGAGAGAGTTGGTGGAACTCTGTGTATTGTGGACAACTTGTTGACTGTTGGACTTCACTTGCAGCCTTCGGGAAGGAAGGCATAATCTTTCACCCATATTCTCACAAGACTTTCCAAAACAATGAAAGGAAAAGGCGGCTGAACTTGCCCTTTTGTAACAGCAGCTATCCCACCCATTAAGGCAGAGACCTCATGACTGAGTCACCCCTTAAAAGTCCTACCCATAAGACAGTTAAAATGGAAATGAAATTTCAACATGAATTGTGGAGGGGACAGACAGTCAAACCTCTCTCCTTTAACTTGGGTGCATATGTCCCTGAGGCGCGAAAGAGGTTGGGAGAGGCAGCCAATGCCGGTGTTGTAACTGGTATTGCTGTTAAACAATCGCCTTTCTGTATCTCCACCTTTCTTCTTACATCCCTGTTTATCCTAATCCTGCTCTCTATCTGCTTCCTGAGGTTGGGATGGGGCTGGGAAGAGATCTTGGCAATAAGGAATTACATCTACCGCCACTGATGTGTTGTCTCAGGGATCCCAGGATTATAATGACAAATGTACTTTTACCAAAGTTTGGCCCTAGTTAAATAATTCATTAGACTACCCTGTAGCCTTGTTCAAATAATTGGTCTGGTAAATTCTTGACACCTGCATGCACCCTAAGAAGACAGTATTTGAGGCTCACAGCAGCCATGGGAGTATAGGTAAGTTCATTCAAGTGTTTGACAAATTAATTGATGAAGCTGGGGAATTCTTAAGTGGTTTGCTCTTTATGTTTTAAACATTATCTTTAGGAAAACTGTCACAGGCCCGTAAACCTTTCCTCAGTTTGAGAGAGGTGTGGAGTCACCTAGAAGTACTTGGAAACCCCAAAAGCAGTCATTTGGAATACAAGCTGTGTTTTTATAGAGGGAAAGAATCTTGCATATTAATTTAATGAAACACTTTGATGCAACGATTGCATGTGCTTACCTTTTTATAGCAGCTTTCTGAAATGATGCTCCCAAAGATGTACATGAGCCTTTATGAACAAAACACGCATGATTTCCAAATGATAATTTTAGGAAGCATTTAATGAGTGCTGATATGCCTACCAGAGACCCAAAGAAACAAAACAAATACTGCATTTCATTGATGTCAGCAATACCTTGTGAACCTCAGACGTGACTTCACACCCAGAGATTGCTCCACCAGCCAGAATGAAAAACCATTTTCAAGAGAGCTCCTGGCATCACTTTCAAAATCACTTTGTGCGTGGCCACAACATGAGCCTTCGTGCGAAGGGCAGCAAAGCCACAGCTGGTAAGTACATAAAACCTCTCGCCTCTGGAGGTCTGAGTTCATAACTTAAGGCTTGCTTTGGCCACAAGAAGAAAAATTTACTCCATTCATTCTTGTTCCTACTTAGCCTCATTAGAAAACCACCACACCATTTAGCTTTGATGGCTCCAACTGGCAGTGTCTGCCACAGAGGAGGCCAGGGTTGGGTAAACAGGCCCAGCTGAGGTGTGTTGGCATTGCCTGGTGGAATCCTGCCTGCCACCTGCCTGGGCTTGAGCTTTTCTCTGGCCAAGCACTATTAATCCTTTTCTGTCATGAATGCTAAATTCATGTCAAAAATTTTTCTGTTTTAACTTAGAATTAATTCAGAAGGTATTTTTTGTTCTTCTGAAGTTTGAATCTGTGAAGGATTTCAACATGAGACTGACTTGCTAAGTCCAACTGTTGACTGGGATGGGGTCCTATTTTTAAAAACATTTTGTTTCCATCGCACCAGCGTGGGCTCCCCAGCCACTTGTGTGTATTACTGTCATCTTTGTTGTAAGTTTGAAGGGAGCTGTGCTTAAGGGTTTCCATCTGAGACTTTAAAAACAATGGCAAGAATGGAAGGCTTGAGAAATGTTGACAAGTTCCGCTCTTTCTACATCATTAATCCAGAGGAACTTCTTGATCCAATAATAATATGAATTCAACAATGTTTGAAATTTGAAATAGAGAGTTCCCACATGGGCCTTTTTGCTTCCCCACACCAAGGAATCCCTGCTCAAGGCCAAGCAGGGCCCTCTCTTTTTTTTTTTTTTGGCTGCCGTCAAATAGCCCATCCTCTCATGCCTCTGACCAACTTGGACCCCTGCTCTTGAAAACACCATACTGGTCCCTTTCCTCTTAAGAGTTCTCCAGAGTAGCCTCAAAACTCCTAAATTCTGAATAGGAATGTTAAATCTTCCCCTGAATGCAGTTACCAAATTACACATTGTCATGAATTCAGACCAAACAACCAGTGAGGAGGAATCTTCCCTAAATTTGGAGGCAAGAAAAAAAAATGTATGTATAATTTTATGTATTTTAAATAATAAAACCTGATTGTCCCTTGACAGATGAGTTTTTAAGGTAAAGTGTAAATGATCAGCCCATTCACTTAACTACTACAATTTCGGTATGGGAGGAAGGGAGAGAGGAAACATTTAAGAATCCGGCACTTGTTTCAATTTAGAGGATACAGAATCTCTGAAGCTACATTCTGTCATTCACTGAAAGCAAGGAGTGACGATATTCAGCATCTTTCTACTCGTTTTGTCTCTGAATGATATTTTCAATTTCTCACAGTTGAATAGAGGGGAGACTGAATGCCGGGGAAAAATCAGAGTTCAACTCCAATCTCACTTTCTTCATTAAGCCTTTATCCTCAAAGAGCCCCCAGGGATTGCTCTCACCTCTTTTGAATTTATATGTCTATCCCAGGCTTACTAAGACATATTTTATTTTCACATAGTAGGTATTGATCTAAATGCTGAGGTTACGTGTGATAAGTAAAATGATAAATAAAGTAAGAAGATGAGAAGACATGGTCTCACTTCCAGGGAGCTTTTATTCAGTAGAAGAGACAGCCTGTGCGTGCATGGCAAGAACGGTTGAAGGATCTGGGCTTTCTCCTGCTTGCAATGCCTGCGACAGTTTCATGAACGCTGTTATAAGAGATGAGCCTTCTATATCAGAAATGAAGGAGAGTTTATTAGTCACAGCTGTGGCAGTTGCCGGAGAGCCAGCCTGTATGTGCAGATTCCTCCAATCCTAATTCCTACAGAGTAAATGTGAAGAGGACCAGATGGCATGTGCATATGCAAGAAAGCAGCAACTCAAGTTTAGGAGCTTAATTGCTTCACAGTGGGCAGTAAGCATGCCTGCCCTTTGTCTTGAAGGGAGATATGATAGTTATTATGCTGGACAATGAGCATGCCTGCTTTTTCCCCCAGAGGGAGATACTCCCTGTATCTCCAAGGCTGTTCACCATCCATACACCTAGAAGAGGTAGTCTGAAACAAAGAACATTCAGTGCTTCATTTCCAAGATGTGCAAAAACTTGAGACACCTATGGAGAATTCTTTTCCAACAATTTGAAGCAGTGACCTGATTTGTCAGAAAGAGCTCTGCCTAGAGAGGCGAGCAGTTAATTTTTTCATGTGCTACCTTCTGGTACTTATGGATGTGACCACAATATCCAAAAGGGCATGACTTTGGGTGGGACAGAGGAGGAGCAGGACTGAGCCTAGGAAATCTCCAATGTGATGATTCAGTTGGCAATTCCCAGGGAACTTCACAGTCCTGTGGCAGCATGAAACATTAGCTATGCATCTCATGGCCAGAAGTGTTGGGCTGCAGGTGTGAGCCAGGCCAACCATCAGGGTGACCAGGCATCCACTCAAAAGGGGACTGAGGAACTTAGAGGAGAGATGAGAGCCAGTTGTGGAACAATTGCATTAAAAAACAACAAAACAAAAACCCTCTGTGTTTGAACTGAATTAACCTAAATAGCTATCTCATGTTGGCCAGGATTTCTCTTATTTAGGCCTGATATGCAGGAATTTAGAAATAGCCATATGTATTTTCTTGAAGGCTGGTAAAAACAAAATATGCTTCTAAGCTGTCTGCCAAGTTTCAGCCTTAGTTAATTTTTATGGATGAGCTTTAAACTCCTAAAAAACAAATGCATAATAGAAGTGCTGATGTAGACACAGACTTAACTACAAAAACATGCAGTGGAAGCTTGAGATAGACATTATGGAATCTTACAGGAAAAATTTGATAAAGGTGTATTTGGTACAATGAATTTGAGATATAGCATAACATAAAGAAGAAAAAAGTTATTATCGGTGGGAAGGTTGTTTAAAGTGAATTAAAATGTCTGAATCTGAAACCCAGCAATCAGAAATATATATGCACAATATGTATTTCCTAAAATGCATAGTGCTTATTTGTCTGGAGTAACAAATTGACCTAATGCAAACTGTCCTTGAGTTTGTAAATCCCTGGCAGAAATTCTTCCTCACCAGTAGTGTTAGCAAAATGAGTGGTTGTGTAACTTATTTTCTAGGCTTCTGAGGAGAGAAGCTAATGTGTATGCATTTTGTTAGTCTTGTTTAAACTTTTTATTTTAATCTCCTCCTCTGTATACATATAACTCTGTGCTTAACTTTGCCACATATATGCTGGAAAAGAGTGTTTGTGTTTTAAACAACGTCTGAAAACTTTACACAGAGTACTTTTGCATACTTCATTGTGTTTGAGCCTATTTAGTATTAACAACTGCACTCTTCATAGAGAAATTATGATTTCCTTTTTACAGATGGAGAAACTGAAATGGATAGAACTGGAGGAATTTCCTAGAGCCACATAGTAAAGAACAGTGGATTGTCAAAAATACTATGCTCTTTCCAGTGGCTCAGGAGGTTGAGGCAGGAAGATTGCAGATTTGAAGCCATTCTCAGCATTTCAGTGAGATTGTAAGCAACTCAGTGAGATCCTGTCTCAAAACTAAAATGAAAAGGCCGGGGGCTGCTGGGGATGTGGCTCAGTGGTTAAGCACCCCTGGGTTCAATCTCTGGCACCAAAAAAAAAAAAAAAAAAAGAAAAAGAAAAGAAAAACAAAAACGAATTACCCTCTCCCCCCTTTTCCCCTCACTCCCACAGCCAATAAAACCCCCTATGATCTGGTTCCTGAAATAACACTGTTATGTAAACAGTTTGTCCACATAGTATGATGGCAATTTCTGGCTTGCATTATTCTCACAAATGGAGTTATATCCACTTAAAAGTGATAAAAAATATGTTAATAAACAAGCCAAATCTTCAGCACCTCCCCCCACCCAGAGTGTTTTCTGTGGTTGAGTTTTGTAGTAGGAGGAATTAAATCTGTTCTTTCAATGCTTCAAAAAGGAAGGAAGGGAGGAAATTAAAGGAGAGAATGATGGCAGGCTACACCCAAGACTCCTTTCGTGGACCAGAACTTCTAGCTTGTGAAAGCTGCTCAATTAGAGACAAAACTGATGGAAGACTTGGGATTCAGGCTGTGACTTTCTGTTTTAAAGAATTACCCATCCTATTTTGCTGAAGGATCAGGGGAAAAGCATTAAAAATTAATTTATTCAGTAAACAGCTTTAGAAGGCAAATGCTTTTTAGGAAGGAGAAAAATTTTAACAACTTAAGAAAGATTTAATATATTTAAAGATTAATTCTATCCCCTTCAATTTTGAGTTCCTCCTTTTCAGTTTAGAAAACAAACTTTAGGGCTAATTTGTAGTAAAGAAATAACAACAGGCATTTTCATGGTGAAGGAAGATTCACCATCAGATAGGTATCGGTTCTATAGGTACTTAGCAAGTGGAATTAGAAAACCATGTCTGTATTAACATACTGAATGGAAATGTCACCTTGTTACTATATTGCTGTGCCAGATGCCTGACTTCTAGGAGTTTCAACAAGCCACATCCAACCAAAAACCAAACAGAAAAAGTAATAGTGAAAATCAGGAAAGGAACTTTAATTAATAGAGCCATATTGGCCCTACTAATAGGGCCACATCAATTACCTCAGCTCCATCTTTAGGTTGCTGACATGAGCTTTAATTAACTATATAGTTAAGCAGTTGTGGTCAAAACTCTGGTCTGGTTGATAATTATCTTAGTTCTGGTTCTACGAGGTGACTCACTGGAGGGAACAATCTCCATTTGATGCTCAGGAAATTTAGATACCAGACTGATGATCCTGGAAGGGGGCAATCTGGTTCCCATGAGATGATGGCTCCTGCTTAGGGGGGTAGTCTCATCATGGGGTGATGTGCCAGGATGGCTCCGCTCCTGGAAGTTGTGGGGCAATGACTGAAGACTTCCAGGCACCATTCCAGGAGTCTGATACAGGATGCTGCAAATGGCCCTGCAAACCTTACCTCCATCTTAAGGGGAGCAAGATAGGTTTGGTAAATTTAGAGCTAATGAGATGTGTATTTTTGACCAGTTTTTGATGAACACTCCTGAAATGATTAGCATGCCTATATACAGAGCAGAACAGTTTGATAAAGTCTAAGGCAATAATGGAGACAGATACAAAATAAGGCAGAAAATCCAAGTTTTATTCTGCATTGGTTACCCACCAGGCATCTGAAGGTCTAAGTAGAGTCACTGCTTTTAGCAAAGGTAGCCTCTCTAAGTAATTGTTCTAATCTTCATAATAGATGTAAGCAAGGACCCTCTGTTTGGTGCTACTAATCCACTCATCTATTTCTTTAACAAAACTCTGCATGTTTGATTGTAGCAGCTTTAAAGCAAGTTTTGATATTTGGTTATGCTGTATCCTAATCACTAGTATTATTCTAAAAATTGTTGGCAATTCTGCAACATTTATTCTTGCAGATGAACTTTAAAATTTTTTCCTATTTAAAAAAACATATGGGGAAATTATGATTGAATATATATATGTATATATAAACTTTATTTTTGAATGACAGATATTTTTATAATATAGCATAAACTCAATTTGGGAAAAGGACATGCTTTTTTTTTTAAAAAAAATATTTATTTAGTTGTAGACAAACATACAGTGTCTTTATTTATTTTTATGTGGTGCTGAGGATTGAACCCAGTACCTCACACATGCTAGGCAAGCACTTTACCACTGAGCTACAGCCTCAACCCCCTGCATGCCTTTTAATATATTTAGAATCTTCAATAGTATTTTTATACTTTTGTCCACAAATATCCTGAAACTTTCTTTTAAATACTTTTCATTCCATTCTGACTATTAATCTAAAGAAAAGAAATTGATTTTTTTTCAAAAATATATCTAGCATTCTTCCAATTATAATATTTTTAATAGAATCACTTGGACTATAAGAAAATAAAGATGTTTGCCTCTTTTAATATTTATTTATTTTCTTACCTTATAGCTTTATAGATAACATTCAACATATCATTTATTAATGAAGATGACTGAGTATCTTGGTCTTAATTTTACATTTAATAGGAATAGCTCTAGTATTTGTTTACTATGAGGCATGCTATTGAGCCTTATAATAAATCATCTTTATTGTGTTGTGATAATTGTTTCCATTCCTATTTTTCTTAGCATTTTGGTTAAGAATGCAGTTACACTTAATCACATGATGTTGAAAGACTTCATTGACAGAATTATATTGTTTTTTTCTTCTTTCATTTGATAGCAAGATGAGCCATGTTTCTGCCTTTTAAAAATTGAACCATTCTTGCATTCCTGAAATTAAAATTACTTTGTTTCATTCTTTAATACACTGCTAAATTTGATTTGCCTGTATAGATCTAGGTCTATAAATTTTATACTATCATTATTGTTTTTCTGGTAAGGTTATATTAATTTGACAGTAAATTCTTCTTTTGAAACTATGTCCTAGAGAAATATTTGCATGCATGCATAAAGAAACATGGATATGAGTGTTTGTAGTGGAGTACATGAAAAAATCGGAATGCCCATCAACTTAGAATATATTTTAATATATTTACTTTGTGGAATATCATACAGCCATAAAACAGAATAAAATTTTTGCATCAAGTCAAGCACCACATAGTGATGTTTTCATCAGTGATGGACTGCACACAAAACAGTGGTCCCATAAGATTATAATGAAGCAGAAGCATTTCTATCATTTTGTAATGTCATAACATTACAGTGCAATGCATTATTCACATGTTTGGGATGATGCTGATGCAAACAAATCTACTGCACTGCAAGTAACATAGGAGTATAGTACATATTATTATGATAGTGCATGAGCCTTGATAAGGAAAACAACATGCTATCGGCTTATGTACCTACTATAAATCATATTTGAGCATACACTTTATAAAAAATTTATTGTAAAGCATTATGCCATGTTGCACCAGTAACAGCTGCATACAGCTTGCCGCAGTCTGGCTAGGCACAATTCAGGAGCCACTTGTCAAAAGAAACGAACTTTATTTTTGGAACCACACAGGCCAAACAAAACAGCTCCTCAGGAAAAACCCTCAGAGCCCAACTGCCACCACCGGCTTCCCACAAGCCTCTCACCCAAACACAAGCCTCACCACCTCCCACAATCCTCCTGCTCTTGAGGCCGATTGGCTGGGTCGCATGGGCGGAGCCAAAGAAGTCCCCCAATGAGCATCACCGCAGAGGAGCCAATCAGCTAGATGTTGCTGGGGCCGCTGTGAGCCAATCATCAGCTGGCAGTCTGAAAGGGTGGGGAAACAGCCCAATTAGCATCACCACAGAGGAGCCAATCAGCTAGATGTTGCTGGGGCCGCTGTGAGCCAATCATCAGCTGGCAGTCTGAAAGTTTGCTGGCAGCTGGAAGTTTGCTGGGGCCCCTTTGGCTGTGGCTCTCAACACAGCTCTTATTTACTCTCTTGATTGCATCAAGAGGTGACACTGAGGGATTGACCTGCACCAACTGACTTTGTGTAATATAACCTATATTTTCACACAATGATGAAATCATTAATGGCATATTTTTTCGGAGCATATCCCTGACACTAGGTGATGCATGTCTATCTACATTCATACCCAGGTATGTCCAAGATATATTTTTAAGTGGATAAAATAAGTTACAGAATAATGTAAAAATAATAATCTGAATTTTGTCAAAAACCAAGTAAGCAAATTAATAAATGGATATATATACATATATATGTATATATGTGTGTATACACACACACACACACACACACACACACCTTGGTGAGTAAAGAGATAGGTATAGCAGGATAGATATCAGATAACCTTAATAAGCTCTCATAATGAGATTGGTTAGTAACAGAGATTACTGGTCTTTGTTTTCTCCCTTTTTATTGTCTAGCTTTTCACAACGGGTACATATTAATTCAAATAATTATAATAGGAAAAGTTAAAATGGATATTTATTCATAAGGCAACTTGATTATATAAAATTATTATGATGTCAGACTTCTCAGAAAGGCAGAAACTCTAGGTGAAAGAATAAATTCTATAAACTCAAATAGTGTTATAGGCACCAAAGAGGGAAGAATAAACATTCTAGAACTTCTGGAGTAGCCACAGTTCTGAATTATTATATCACTAGAAAACCAAGGTTATTGGGTGCTAGTTGTTGTATCTTACATTTATAGATTCATGGTCAACCTGAGTTAGTACTTTAAAATGGGCAAGCATCAGGCAACAAGACCCACGGAGATGGACCCTCGGTGATCGATCTGGAGGAATCAGTTCTGACTCTTGGGTCAAAAGCATAACCTCTGACCAATGAACCTTTTTATTCCCCCTGTGGTTTTTAATCCAACATTACTACCCTTGTAAAGATGTGGTAATAAAGTATTCACTGAATCACAGCACATGACCAAAAGAAGTTTTTACGAGAAGTTAGCTAAGAGGAAACTGTGACTCAGAAAATTCTAACTTGCCAAAGTTCAGGTGATTCAGTGGTGATGTTGAAATGGGTCCCAAGCAATCATTTTAAATAGACTTCTCCCCTTGCCTTTTCTACATTCTAGGTACTAAGATTAGCCTTTGTAAGTTTATGCCTTTCTTTCCAGAAACCATAAATGCTATTTTAAAATCAGAATGAACCCATGTAATAAGACTGTACTTGTTTGATTTGTAAAATACTTAAAGATTGTCTCGTATTCCTAGTTTTGATTTTTCAGTTTGGTTTCAATAGACAATGCATAAACTGACTAGATTAGCAGAGATTGAAATCTCACAGATATCCTATGCCTGTTTTTTTTTCCTGTATTTACATTTTTAAGGAGACAGAGCCAGAGATAACATAAATGCAATATAAATAACAATGTGGATGCTTATCTGAACTCTGTAAACATACATGTTTAATTCATTTAGATTCTGTACATGAGTTTAAAATGAACAAAAATATGTAACGAAGATTTTGTCTCAGGAAGATCCTGATGTATACTTTAATGATCTTACATTTATTAAGATATATGTATGCATAGACTATTCTTATATTCATAGACTAGTAATTAATTTTCTAAAAAAAGATCATTTGAGCAAGAGATGCTTAAGTCTTTTGGAATAAATATATTAACAGGGTGCCTTTTTCCTATATAATTGGCAATAAAGACATTTATACTTATATCATGATGCAGGCCTAGGAGGTTTAAAACTAGAAATTAGTTACCATTTGTATGTATTTTGAAATTAGTTCCATGTAAAAAGAAGTTTGGGAACTTTGGAGAAATGACTTTAGATTCAGTACTTACAGAAACAACTGAAGGAAGCTTTGTTTGAAAATTTTCACTGAACCTGAGTGTGGTGGCACATGCCTGTGACCCAGGAGGCTGAGGTAGGCAGATCACAAGTTCAAGGTCAACCTCAGCAACTGAGTAAGACCATGTCTCAAACATAAAAAAAAAAGAAGAACTGGAGATGTAGCTAGTAATAAAGTTCCCCTGGGATCAATCCCCCGCTCCCCCCCCAAAAAAAAATTAAAAAGGTTGAGTATTCTATGACACATGAAAACGATATGAAATTCAAATTTGAATTTCCAAAAATGAATTTCATAAATCACAGACACATCCATTCACTTTTTGTATTTTTGTGGCTGCTTCCTTACTACAGTGACAAAATTGAGTATATATTCATATGCTATGACCTCAAAACCTAAAGTATTTATTATCTGGCCTTATAGAAAAAATTTGCAGACTCTTGGATCAGAAAATATCTGAGTGTATTTGTTATAAGGACTTGTCTATATTATTTTTTGGTGTGTGTGTGGCATGCTACATGACATTAATTAATTCATTTTTTTATTGATTATTTAAAGCATTACATAGCTCATGATATATCATCTTTCATACATTTGACTCAAATTGTGTTTTGAACTCCCATTTTCACCCCAAATACAGATTCCATAATCACATCTGTTACATATTCACATTTTTACATAATGCCATATTAGTGACTGTTGTATTCTGCTACCTTTCCTATCCCCTACTATCCCCCCTCTAATTAATTCATTTAATCATCCTTTTACTCTTGTATTCATTTCTAAATTTCTTAAGTACTGACACTGGACTAGCATTAAGAACAGATGTGTAAGACAAGGTCTGTTATGGTTTGGATATGAGGTGTCATATCCAAAAACTCATGTGTGAGACAATGGAGGAATGTTCAGAGGTAAAATGATAAGATTATGAGAGCTATAAACTAATCAGTGGATTAATCTATTTGATGAGTTAATCATTTAAGGAACTACTGTGTTGGCTGGCAACTGTAGGCAGGTAGTGTGGTCACTAGGGGGTGCCTTTGGAGTTTATATTTTGTCTCTGGTGCTTCTCAGTCTCTCCCTCTTTCTTAGCTTCTGGGCTGCCATGAGCAGAGCAGCTTCCTTGGACCACACCTTTCTACACATGCTCTGCCTCACCTTGAGTCCAGAGCAATGGAGTCAGCCAACTATGGACTGAACCTATGAAAACATGAGCCCCAATAAAATTTTCCTCCTATAAGTCGTTCTTGTCAGGTACTTTGGTCACATTTATGAAAAGCTGACTAACTTAAGGTCTTTGCCCTAGAGGAGACTATATGAAGTGACTGCATGTCATCAAGACAGTATTACTAAGGATTTTTATAAACAAATGCCTCAACGGGCAGAGAATTATAGTGATTTTAAGTCATACAAATTCTTTCCTAAGAAGAGTTCTCTCACAAGCTTTGGTGCACTGCATGCAGACTGTGGACTTTTCTCTCCACCCTCTACACCAGGCATCCTGAGCTTCCTTTTCTCTGTGCACATGGTCACATGTGTTCCCTGATCTCTTGAGATGAACACTGTTTTTCTATTATGACAGTCAGAGGTTCAGATTATCAGCTATCAACATAGAGCTCTTCATGTGACAGGCACTGGAATAGGGGCTTTATCATCATTTTAATCCTCTCATTCTTTAAGGTAGAAATCATCACCCCAGTTTTTATAAATAAAAATAAATAAATTTCAGAAATGTCAAGTAAACTGCTACTAAATGGCAGAGACAGCCCACAAAAACAAGGTTGCCTCTTTCCAAAGCCAGTACTTTCCATGCCAATTTACTAAGTTTGCCTTGTTTTTAAGTCACATTTGCCCTCGTGGGGCTGTCCTTTGGTTATACCTGAGATGTCAGTTGTTAGGTACTCTTCTTAGGCTATAGCTAGTGACAGAAAACAAATATTTATCAGGAAAAATGCTGTTTCCATCTTTGTGGGTAGTAGTGTCTTTACATAGAACAAGTTTCACCCTGCATTCCACTTTGGTTCCCACTTTTGTTTCTAAAACATTTGTGTTTACTAGTGTGAGGAGAACTTTCCAAGAGGACATGGGCTCACTTCAGATCATAGCCACAGGGTAGATAGCATAGAGTAGTGACAAGAGCCCTGATTTGGTGACAGAAGAAACACAGGTTCACATTTTGATTCTGCCACTTTATTCATATGGACCCTTGTTAACAACATATCACTCTCTGAGCCTTGGTGTTCTCATTTGTAAAATCACCCATGGTGGGATTTGAGGTATCTGTCTGTTTTCTTATGTATGTGGCCATCTTTAGAATCAATTTCCATTCAGTCTTAACCAATAGTGATCTCTTTGCTGGTAGGATCATAGAATTTCGGAGTTAGGAGGGGCAGTAAATGCATAACCTTTGAAAACAGACTGGAATCTGCACTAGCTAAGGGACTTGAGGCAAAATGACTTCATTTCCTTGAACTTCTATTCTTTAAGTGTAAACTGGAGAACTGTAATCAGTACTGCTCATACAGAAATGTAATATTGAATCTGCCAAGCACTGTCCTAAACAATTTATGTAAATTAACTGTTTTATTCCTTATAATGACTCTATGAGTTTGTTACTTGTATGAACTCCATTTAGCAGAAAGGGAAATTGAGATGCACAGAGGTTTAGAATGTGGAGAAACCTGGATTTGAACCTTGTCAGTTTGGTTCTTGAACCTGATCCTTAATAATTATGGGATAAACCACACAGAACTGTTTTTCCTTAAATGTATTTAAGGAAAATACACAATGCCCACAATTCAGAGAGTGTTTTCAGTAAATGCTGATTGCCTTTCTTTGAAGGATGTTCTTTTTTAAACTGGCTTATACTATGGTATTTGATAATCATATGCAACATGAAAGATATATGTAGTGTGGCATGGTTAAGTCTAGCTAATTAAAAAATACATCTCCTGGAGAAAATTTTTTTGAATGAATGTTTTTCCTCCTTTATATGCAATGATGAGAATTGAACCCAGTGCATCACACACTCCAGGCAAATGCACTACCACTGAGCCACAAAGGTGAGATTTACCTTCACATGCACTGGAATCACTCAGAGTGGAGGCCAAGGAGGCTAGCTTTGTCAGAAATGCTTGGACTCTAACCTGGATTTTCTGAATTCTGGAAATTCTACACTTTTTAATAAGCTTCAATTTACTAAGTTTGCCTTGTTTTTAAGTCAGATGATGACCTTTTAATAAGCTTCATAGATGAACTGTGGAAATTCTACCCATTCAAACAAACTTCTGGGTTGAATTTTGAGCTGAGAAAACTCTGCCTTAGAATTAATCAAGACCAACTTTCTAACAGTGTGGAAATCCTTTCGTGGCTTTGCATTAACAGTGATTCCCAGACTCCAGAGAAGTTCCTGGTAATGGTGAACTTCTCACAAGCCAGTTCATCTTAGTTTTTAAAAAGTTTGAATTGTTAGAAATATTTTTCTTGTAACTGAATGTAAAAAAGAACTTTACCTTCCTTTATCTTCATATGACCTATTTAGTCTTCTGAGTCTCAGTCATCAGTGTAGGCAGACAATAGGAAAGATGTTGATGGAGGAACTTGGAGATTAGGTATGTTCACAAGCCTGGCAGCTGGAACACAGTCTCTGGTGTCAATAGTGACCTAGTGAGGAGGTCGTCAAGATAATATCTATCCCAGCACAGTGACAGGAGCCGACTATACGTGAATCAAGCTAAAGAATCCAGGTCAGGGAACAGGCAGATGATTTTGTAAGGGAGATGAACAAATCACAGAGAATAAACAAGGACTCAGGTGCTGAATTGGGGAGTGGAGCCATTGATCACATGGATAATGGCCCTTAAGTCAGTGTAGTATCACCAACAATTTCACTGAAATAACTAGGTACCAAGCCAGAGTCCTTTAAGTTTTCCCTTAGGAGGGACAAGGTTATTGTGCCCATATAATAAACATCAGTGACAATTTGATGAAAAAAATGACAATGGTTGGCCAGGTGGTCCTAGGCATGGATGGTCCAAGGCAGGGATGGAGCACATTTTCCCCATCCAGTCATCTAAATATTCAAGGGAAGCCTTTTACTTCTCTAGCCTAAACATTCTGAGTTTTTTCAGCTGTCCAGCATAGGAGCATGGTATTTGGTTTCTGGAGCTTTTTCCAATTGGCAGGCATGTTGGTCAGATGCTCTGGTTGTCAATGCCCCTATTAGAATGTGGTACTTAGCGCTGCATACAGCACAGGGTGCTGATGTGGCATGACGGTGCTGAGTGTGTTGTTGTTCTGTGTGTTAGACTGCCACCTCTAACCATTTTCTAATTAGGCAGTCTGGAAATCATCAATAACTCACTTCATCTAAGGCAGCCTTAAGATCACATTAGCTCTTCTCAAAGCCAGATCATGCACTTGGCTCATAGTAAAATTTCTGTCAGCAAAATCCCTAAAGCTTTATCACATAAAGTACTACTAAATGAAGATAAATTTGGCTTGCATTTGTGCAACTGAGTGTTTGAACCTAAGTGTAGGGTTTTATATTTATCTCCACAGTAATGTGTCTTGTTAGTTTTGGCCCAATAGTCAAGGTTATAGAGATATTATAAAATTCTGCTTCTGTCATCCAAGGTACTTAACTAACCCTTCCATCTTATGCTATTTTAAAATTTTACTAAGCCTCCCATATCCTCATCTAAGTCACTAATAAAAATATTTCATAGTAATAAGGTTTATTGCATTTCCCTAGAATCTCCCTTCAAAATAACATTTCTACATTTGTCAGTATTCTATTAGGCACCTATTATGTGCCAAATGCCATGTTATGTCCTGGGGATAAAAATAGGAAAAGGGTCTTGTCACTGCTCTCAACAGATTCACACCCTCATGAAGAAGACAGATTAGCAGTCAAATATACTACCATGAAATGAAGGCTCTGATAGAGGAATGTACAAGGGATAGTGGAAGAACAGGGGACTCTGGTGAGTAATTATAAGAACAATGAAAACCCCCTTGGGATCAAGAAGACCCACATTGCTAGAAACACTTGTCTTGTATAATCCCAATCTTCTTAGCCCTTTGCTGTATTTTGATTAGCCATTAAGGTATAGGCCAAGCTACATTTGGTATACTGTTGTCCACTCTATCTTGTCTGGTTGCTCTTATCAGCTAGTTCAGAACCACTGCTTATGGCCCTTCTGTGAAGAATATTTTTTACCTTTGACCTTTTTAAACTTTCCTGTGTAACTTTCCTGTGCTTCCCCACACCCTTAGTTCTGCTGCCAAGCCCATGACTACAGGTACTTCATTCAGTCACAGATGGCAACAATTAACTCTGTTTCCACTCCAAATTACAGTTTGTTAGTGTGTGTGTTCTTTCAATACTAGTGGCTCCAGGGTCCCACCCTACTGTCCTGTTTAGCTTGTGTGGTTTAGTTTACAGTAGTTCTGATAGGGACCCTCACACAGAGCAAAATAGTTGGAGGAACAGTTAGCCTGCTGTTCCCCACGCACTTAAGCTCAGCCAAAAACCTTGCTTCACGATTCCATGGAACATATTAGTTATTTTTATATGTACAAGTCAGTTCTGAATTCATTTAGAAATATATTTTTATTTTTTGTTATAAAATGAGGCTACGGAGATTTGGACAATTACCAGATGGAAATTGGGCTAATTCACTATATACAACTTGGGTTGATTTTTTGTCATTCCATGTATTAAAATAATAATAATAATAAAAAGAGGCTGAGCTCTTTCTGAAGATTGAGCACTTGTGCTGGCGGTGTCAAGGCCAAACAAATGAAATTTAATCTCATCCATCAGCTCATTTGAAAAAATCCTTTCTCTTTTTGCTTTTACGTGTTCTCCTTAGGTTTCTATTTATGTTACCCACTTGGAGGGGACAGTGCAGATGGAGAATTTACCTCTCACATGTGATGACCTTGGGCTTGCATTCCATTCTGTAGCTATGTAAAATGGGTGGGTTATAACCTCCCTATGCCTCAGTTTTCTGGACTGTAAAATGGCGATAGTCAATGTTTTCTTCTGCCTTGGGCTGTTGGGAGGATAAAACATTGTATGGGAAACACTGAGACTAGCATGACACATACAGAAACTGCTCAATTCATGGAAGCCATGTGTTGTTGATGTTAAGACAATGCTTTGAGTAAGAGTTGCTTTGTGGCATAGTATATGGTCTACTTTAGAGAAGGATCCATGTGCTGCTGAGAAGAAAGTATATTCTCTCATTGAAGGATGGAGTATTCTATATATGTCAGTGAAGTCTAAGTTATTGATTGTATTATTGAGTTCTATAGTTTCTTTGTTCAGCTTTTGTTTGGAAGATCTATGGCTGATTCATAGTGGAATAGGGAGCAGGAGCATGGGAGGAATAGACGAACTCTAGATAGGGCAGAGGGGTTGGAGGGGAAGAGAGATGTCATGGGCTTATTAATGATGGTGTAATGTGATGATCATTATTATCCAAAGTACAGGTATAATGCTCTATATGTGTAATAAGATTGTAAGGCATTCTGCTCTCTCTCTCTCTCTCTCTCTTTCTCTCTCTCTCTCTCTCTCTATATATATATATATATATACACATATATAAATATATGACAGTGCTTTGAGGATCCCGATGCTACTGCTGACAAAAAAAAAAAAAGTGAGATCACTGGATTCTCATATGCTGCAGTGCAATAGCTTTAAAACGCTATTATCTTGGGGATGTTGTTTCTGAGCTATTGATGCCTGGGACCAAATGAGTTTTGGTTTGTTTTTGCTGCCTTTTCCTTTGGGATGGAGGTGGTGCTGTGCTGTGCATTGCAGAATGTTCAGCAGCTTTCCCAGTCCTACCCACTAGATGCCAGTAGCACCTCTTCTCCCAGTGGTGACAACCCAAAATGTCTTCAGACATTGCCAAAGGTCCCTTAGGAGGCAAATAGTCCTAGTTGAGAACCACTATTCGAGGCCAAGAGTATTTATTGAGCCCCAGCATCACACAGTTCTCCTTATCTTTTCCTGAGAACTGTGAAATCGAGTTTAAAGAAATCCCCTGGGCTCTGGTGGGCTGGAACTCTACAACATTCAAGTGGATATGTTTCTTAGAAATGAGATTAATGCTTTATCTTGTTGAGGAGGCACCCATATGAAACAAATGCTGTGCTCCCGTGGGCTTTGTGTTAAAATTCTGGAGTGAGGAATAATGGTGCATTGCATTTGAATGTTATTCCACTTGCTATTTTTGATCCAACGCTCAATTCTGCAGAAAGGAAGAAGGAATTTTCATTAACAATAAATGCCATTTTTAATAAATATTCTTAGCTCATTAGAGGCAAAATACTGGATGAGGGAAAATAAATGGTAGAAAAATGATATTCGCATAAAATAAATGTGCTAATTGGCAAGAGAGGATCAAGAGGATTTCTCTGCTCTCTAGATACTTTGAACTTCTATTTTTTCCCTTGGCAGCATGGTGTAAAAATGGAATCTCTGTACCTTTTGATGACATTTTGTTGGATTACAAGACATATTGGTTTTAGATTTGTGATCTGTAAGAATTCCATCTGTACCGTCTACTGAAGACAGTACCACTGATGATGATTCCAAATGGTCCATTTTATTATTTATTTACCTGGCTAATCGGAATAAATTAAGCTGAAAGAATAATTTAATTTGAATCAGAGAATTGAGTTGATTCTTTTGTTTCTCAGATGGCTTGTGTGGGACAAAAAGTGGTTCACCATTTATATAAAGGTAGTTAATTGTTTTTCTTCCTGACCAAAGACACCACTATTGAAGGACCCTTTTAACGGGTAAGTGCTAGAGGTGATAGCATAATAATGTTTATAATTCTTTTGAATCACGTTTTAGTTTAATTCCAACTCAGGTTAATAGTGTCAGCAATTTTAAAGATGATACTGTGCCATTTTCTAGAAGCTGTGGTTCTTTGATATAAGGCCCCCAAGAGAATGAAACATGAGTTGCTGGTTCCACCTTGGGGGACCAATTATGTAGCCTCTGTCAGCCGCTATTGTCATGGCCACTTAATTGTCAGGCTTTGATATCCATTTGTAATGGTAACCCTACATTTTAAAACACTCCTACTTTCCTTGGCAGTCATCCTAACCTAATTAGGAACTTGGGCAGACTTGTGCGTCTCTTGTAAACACATCAGTGGACCATAAGGATCTGGCCAGTGCTAAAGCATGATTTGATCTTGATTGAGGGGTTTATCTTTTTCCTCATTCCTGTAATACTCTTATGGGTCTGGATTATATTCAGCAGAGCTGGATTTTCTTTTATTACCCAGTTTTGACATTTTAAATTGATTTACTCTCTTGCTCTCGTTTTCTCAATCTTACTGATTTTCTGGGATGCATCTGTCCTTTTGCCTTATTTTGCCATTATTACTATTGTAATTTTTATCTTTACAACTTTGTCATTTAGTCTGATGTCCTTCAGACAAGAAGGAAAAAGCAATGATGACATCCGAAATTATTATTTTTCAATTGTAGGTTACATTTTTTTTTTTTAGAAAAAACTTCTTTTGAAAGGAAGGCTGCTTCATTTCCTCCATGGCTAAAGTGGTTGCCTGTCATTTAAATGAACAGGCATAGTCAGACACAGTCTTAATTGAAGTTGTAGGGAGATATGTACTTACAACTGGTCATGGGCATGCAATTCACTGAGATGCATTGTAGTGAACCATATATCAGTATAAGAGCAGCATCATCGATTTATACAGTAAAAACTGGCTGTGAGATTAATAACTAATTTTAAGAGTCTATTGCATGCCAGGTGCTGTGCCAAGTACTGGATATATTCTTCATATAATCCTCACAACAATCCTATAGAATTAAAAATCATTTTGTAATTGTTGTGACATGAAACTGACTATACTTTCATACAACTGCAATATTTGATGGTCTTCCCATTAATTTAAATATAAAATTTTTATAATACTTTAGAAATAGAGAATGAAAAACTGTATTAAATAAGACAAAGATGAATAAATACTATTTCTGGTACCTGTCTACCTTGGCTAAGAAAAATCTTATTGGGTGTTGGTATTTAATATGCTTCATGTTACTTTCAAGTGAGCTAACAAGTTTTAGTAAGTGATAATGGGTTGACATGGCTTTTCTTTTAAGTTTCATTTGTAAAAACTTGTGCTTTTGGATGAGTTATTCACCCACTTTGGAAATCGACATTTTGTTCAGCACAGAGATGAGCACATTATGCAAATATTACCTTTCCCTTTGGCCTTGAGTCTTGGGAGTAGTTTTCCAATAAGTAATTAGTGGAGGTAGGATAAGAATATCATTAAAGAACTTCAGATGGTGAATTAGTTCATGTTGCTATTGGCCAAATGATATTTCAGATTTTGGTTCCTAAGATAAAAAACATTTATGATTGTAGAGACTTGATGTGAAAGCAATAAATGTAGAAATTTAAAATCAGAGATTTTGATGATTTGTTGTTGCTTGTTTTCTTTGTTGTGTTTTGATCAAATGGGATTTACAGACTGAGAATCTCTGGTACAGAAAACTAGGGATCTACTCCTGAGTATTGCCTGTATGGTTCAAGACTGCCTGTGGATATGAGGGGCAGGTGTTTGTAAAAAAAAAAAAAAAACAGGATAGTAAGAAAAGTATTCAGAGTTCAGAGCAGGGGAGGATGGCAAGAGGAATGCAGGACAAATGTGATATTGGTGGAATGGAAGGGGATCGATAGAAGAAACCATTTGCATGGTGGGAATAACTGTTATCTCAGATAGATGCTAACACCAGTTTCTCGAAACTCTGGTATGGCAAAATGTATTTGATCATTGAATAATATCTTACTCTGTGCTGCTATACAAAATGCCACATATTGGGCAATTTATGAACAATGGAAATTGATTTCTTATAGTTCTGGAGCCTGAGAAGTCTCACATCAAAGTACTGGCAGGACTGGTGTTTTGTGAGGGGTGTTCTCATCTTCCAAGATGGTGCCTTGTTGCTGTGTTCTCTGGAAAACAGGAATGCTGTGGTTTCATATGGTGTGAGGGGAAGAGCTAAAAGGGCCTAAGTTAGTTCTCTCCAGTCCTTCTATAAAACACTAATCCATTCATGAGGACAGAGCCCTCATTACTTAGTCATCTCCCAAGGGTCACACCTCTTCATATTGTTGCCTTAAGGATTAAATTTCGATATGTATATTGGGGAGAACACTGTAATTCAAGCTATAGCAAATGATATCTATAATGGGATAACAAACCACATGAAGAACTATTCTTTCCTCTTCATTAAATAAGAAGTTAACATACTACTAAGCTTTCTGCCTCTTGCTTTTTTTTTCAATAAATAGACAATTTTTTAAAGAGTAGTTTTAATTTCACAGCAAAGTTTAGCAGAAGGTACAGAGATTCCCCATGCCCCCACATATGCAAAACTTCTCTCATTATCAAAATTGCCCACCAGAATGGTACCTTTGTCACACTTTGATGAGCCTACATTGGCACATCATTGTTACCCAATGTCCATAGTTTACACTGGTCTCACTCTTGATACTGTATATTCTATGGGTTTGAATTGCATAATGACATGTTTTCATCCATGATGGTGATATATACAGGGTAGTTTCAGTGCCCTAAAATCCTTAATGCTCTCCCTATTCATCCTTCTCTCCTTACTGGACTCCTGGTAACCAACTTGCTCCATAGTTTCCCCCTTTTCCAGAAGTTGTTGTGACACAGTACATAAGTTTTTCAGACCGACTTGTTTCATTTAGTAGTATGCATTTCAATTTATTATTTATATTTTCATAGATCAATAACTTATTTCTCTAGCACTGAATAATATTCCATTGTCTGGATGTAAGTACCTCAGTTTATGTATCCATTAACCTACTGAAGAACATCTTGGTTTCTTCAAAGTTTTGGAAATTATGAATAAAGCTTCTATAAACATCCATGTAGAGGTTTTTGTGTGGACATAGGTTTTCAACTCCTGGGGGAACTACCAGTGAGTACAACTGCTGAAGCATATGGTATAAGGGTATACTTAATTTTTAAGAAATTTCCAAACTGTCTTCCATAATGGCTGTATCATTTTACATTCCCACCAGCAGTCAATGAGTGTTTCTGTTTTACCCCATTCTTGCCAACATTTGGTGTTATCAGTCCTGGATCTGGGTGATTTTAATAGGTATGCAGTGATTTCTCATTGTCGTTTTAATTTGATTTACCCTAATGACATATGTTGTAGGATACCTTTTTATATGCTGATTTGCTATCTGTATTTTTTTTCTTTGGTGAGGTTTTTGTTAATATCTTTGGTTGATTTTTAAATTGGATTTCTTGTTTTCTTATTGTTAATAATTCTTTGTATATTTTTTATAACAGCATTCTATCAGATATGTTTCTTGCAGACATTTTCTCCCAGCCAGTGACTTGTCTTAACAATGTATTTTGCAGATCAGACATTTTTATCAGTTTATAAATTTTAATTTATATATTGTGCCTTTGAAATCATATCTAAAAAACCATTTACAAATCCAATATATAGATGCAAGGCCATATTATAGATTCTTTTCTAGGAGTTGTTATGAAACTTCAGGTCTTAAATTAGGTTTGTGATACATTTTGCATTAAGTTTTTGGGAAGCCTGTATAATCTGTGTCTAGACTTTTTTCCTCTTTATTCTTCTTGTCCTTGTCCTTCTTCTCCTCTTCCTCTTCCTCCTTTATTTTTTTTGCATGCAGTGTACACTTGTTCTAGCAATATTTGTGGAAAAGCTGTTTTATCTTCATTATATTGCCTTGTTTCTTTGTCCAAGATCAGTTGATTATATCTATGTCGGTCTATTTCTGAGTTCTCTCTTCTGTTCCATTGACATATTTGCCTATTCTTTCACAGATACCACATTGTCTGGACTTCTGTAACTTCATAATGTATCTTAAAGCAGCATTGTATCAGTTCTCTAAATTTGTTCTCTGATATTTTGTTGGCCATTCTAGGTTGTTGTTTTTCAATATAAACTTAAGTATCAGTTTGTTGACATCCACAGAGAACTTGCTACAGTTTTGAATGGGATTGCATTGATTTTTAGGTCATTTGGAAAGAATTAACATCTTGACAATATTGAGTCTTTCTGTCCCTGAACATGGGAGAGCTCTCACTTTAGTCTTTGATTTCTTTTATTGGAGAATATCCCTTCTTTTACTTAATTGAGTCCTTTCAACAGAGTTTGCTTTCTATATTTAGAACATATACATATTTTGTTATATATATATTTTTAATATTTCTTTTCCTTTGGTGCTAATAATATAAATAATATTGTGGTTTTAATTTCAAATTCCACTTGCTTGTTACCAATATACAAGAAAACAATTGACTTTTTTCTTTTGCATTAACTTTGTGTCTTGTAATTTCATTATAATTGCTTATTAGTTCTAGGAATATTTGTTGATTCTTTTGAATTTTCTAAATAGGCAATCAAGTCATATGGGAACAAAGATAGTTTTTTTTCTTCCTTCTTGATCTGTATGACTTCATTTGCTTCTTTTCTTCTCTTACTGCATTGGACAATAGTTCCAGTATGATGTTGAAAAGTTGTGTTGAGGGGGTACCTTCTTGCCTTCATTCTGATCTTAGTGGGAAATCTATGTGTTTCTCATCATTAATTGTGAATTTCACTGTATTTTTTTGTAGATTTTCTTTTCAAGTTGAGGAAGTTCATCTTTATTTCTAGTTTACTGAGACTTTTTATTTTTAATTATGAGTAGGTACTGGGTTTTTTCAAATGTTTTTTCAGTAATTGTTGATGCAATTGTGGGATATTTTTCATCTTTAGTCTGTTGATGTAATAGATTATATTATTTGGTTTTCAAATGTTGAAATTGTCTTACATATCTGGAATAAATTCCACTTGGTCATGGTATTTTATATATATGTATTTATATATATAATGGTATATAATTTATATATATATATTTTTTCAATATTCAATTTGCTAGTACTTTTTGAGGATTTTTGTATTTATGTTCTTTAGAGATATTGGTCTATAGTTTTCTTGTAATTCCTTTATCTATTTTGGTTATTAGAGTGGTGCTGGTGTCATTTAATGAATTAGGAATTATGTTTTCTGCTCTCATCTTGGTAAGAGAGATTGAGAAATTGAAAAATTGGTATAATTTTTTTCTTAAATGTTTGATATAATTCTGTTATGGTTTAGATATGAGGTGTCCCCTAAATCTCATGTGTGAGCCAATACAAGAATTTCAGAGGTAAAAATGATTATTTTTATGAGAGGTATCACCTAATCAGTGGATTAATCCTCTGATATGGGTTTACCTGGGTGATAGCAGCAGGCAAGTAAGTTATGCCTGGAGGAAATAGTTTACTAGTGGGGTGTATCTTTGGAGTTTTATACTTGCCTTTGGTGAGTAGAGCTCTCTCTCTGCTTCCTGGTTGCTGTATTCTGGGCTGTTTTTCTTTGCCATGCCCTTCCACCATGATGTTCTGCCTTACCTTGGGCACAGAAATATGGAGTGGAGTGGCCATGGACTGAATCTCTGAAACCATAAGCCAAAATTCACTTTTCCTTCTCTACATTGGTTCTGTCAGGTCTTTTGTTCAATAACGATGACAAACTGACTAAAACAAATTCACCAGTGAACTCATTCGGGTCGAATCATTTCTGTTTTGAAAGAGTATTAATTACTGAAACTCTTTTTAAAAGAGTTTGGTTTTGAAGAGAAGTCAGATGTAATTTTTATCTTTGCATAAGGTGTTTTTTTCCTCTGACTTCTGTTAAGATTCTTTCATCTTCATTTTACTGTAGTTCAAAAGAGATATGTGCAAATGTAATTTTTTTGTTTGCTTTTCTTTTAGTGTTTATCCTGCTCAGTTTTTTTCTGAGCTTCTGAGATCTGTGGTTTAGTGTTTGATATTAATTTTGGGAATATGCTCCAGTTATTATTGTTTCAAATGTTTTTCTGTTCCTTTTTAATTTGGCTTCTAGAATTCTCATTATGCATATGACACACTTTCTGCAGTTGTCCTGTAATTCTTGTATATTCCATTGTTTATTCAGACTTTTTTCTCTTTGCTTTTAAGTTTTTGTGGTTTGTGTTAAACTATCTTCAAACTCAAGATTTTTTTCTCAGTTCTTTCCAATCTACAAATAGGCCCACCCAAAGCATTCTTTGTTATAGCATTTTTGATCTCTATTTGGTTCTTTCTTAGAATTTCCATCTGTCTGTGTATATTGCCCATCTGAGCTTTCATGCTGTCCACATTATCCATTAGTGCTCTTAGCATCTTAATAATAGTTGTTTTATATCACTGGTCTGATAATTAATATCCATACCTTATGGTTCTTATGATTGCTTTTCTCTTCAGACCATGATTTTTGCCTTTCAGTGTATCTGTAAATATTGTGGTAGGAGACATTAGGTATAAGTAAAAGAATTCTAGTAGGTATGCCTTTAATTATATAGTGGTAAGTTGTGTTAGGTAGGGAAGTGTTTTACAGTCCTATGATTAGGTTTCAGTCTTTAGGGAGTCTGTAGCTCTGGGCTGTGAATTTCACAAGTGCTTCTCAGTCCTCTCCATCACTTCTGTGGTGGGATAGGATGACTAGAACGGGCTGGAGTTGGGTTTTTCTCTTCTATGTAGAAGGCTACAGGAGTCTAAAGTTGGGTACTTCTCTTCCCAAAGGCAGATGTGTTCAAGGTAAAACCATAGCAGGTCAGCAGGTTAGGATCTGGTAAGTAGTTTTTCCCCAAGGGCAGATCTTCTTAAGAAAAACAAAATATGCTGATTCACTTGCAGATGGTTCCTTTCCACCATCTATTTCTGTAGGCACAAGGGATTTTTCTCTCTCTTTTTGTGAAAACCTGGGTTGTGCTTCTGGAGGAAATAATTATATATGCATGGGGGCCCCAGGTGACTGGATCCCCCTGGAGTTTTATCTGGTCTATACCAAGTCTCCATTATTCATCAGTTATAGTTCATGTTTCCTTACCTTGGGACTGATTCCCGTGGATGTTTGTGCTCCTGACCTTCTCTGTAGGAAGCCATGATCATCTGCATTCATCTGTTAGTCTCTCCAATTCTAGGGCCAGTGATTTTCCCCTATGACTTCACATCTCTGACAAATCGAGGAAGAGTTGTTAATATTTCAATTTGATTAGATTTATTTGTTAAGACAGAGTGACAGATTCCAGACTTTTACATGTCAGGAAACTTGTCCCTTGATCATTATAAGTCATGCTATATCTTAGAGGTCTTTTATATTAGAATACTGAAGGTTTTCTTTATCTTTTCATACAGCAGCATAGTATTCCTTTGGTGATATATTAGTGTATATAATTAATCCCAGTGTTGATTCTAATCTTGATCTGTGTCCAACAATGCTGCAGTTACTGATAAAGTATCTACCTCTTTGTGCACAAGTGGGTTTATCTGTGAGACAAATTCCCTGACACAGGACTAATGAGTTAACAAATGAATACCCAAATGACCCCCATTGTGTGTTATACTTTCTGGTCAACCAACAAGAATGTATGTCTATTCTTTACCCTCTGGAATTAATTCTGAGACGTTCACTGTTCTAAAAGTTTTAAAAGCACTATTGTAATTATTCAAACCTATGATACAGGTACTATTTTTCTACTGTTTATGTAAGGAAATTGAGAGACAGAGAAGTAACTTGCACAATTACCCAACAAAGAAAAGCCTAGGACCAAATAGCATCACTTGTGATTTTTATCAAACAATTAAAGAAGAATAGATAATAATCCTTAAACTCTTCCAAAACATTAGCAAAGAGGAATACTTTCAAATTAATTTTATGAAGCCAGAATTACTTTGATATCAAAGTGAAAGATGCTACATGAAAAGAATATGATAGGTAAATATCCCCAATTAACACAGATGTGAAAGTCTTCAACAAAGTATTAACAAACTAAATTCAACACCACATTAAAACGCTTATACACCATTACCAGGTTTGATTTAGTTTAGGGTGTATGGATACTTTAATATATGTTAATTGAAATGCAATCTACCACATTAAGGGAATGATGGATGATAATCCAGGTGATAATCTCTATAGATGCTGAAAAAACACTAGACAAAAATTCAACATCCTTATGAGAAAATTTTCAAATTTTATGAGAAAAATTCCCTTTTGGGTATGAAAGGAACTTGCTCAACATAATAAAAAGCCATATATGATAAACCTGCAAGTAGCATGGTACTAAATACTGGAAAACTGAAAGTCTTTCCTTTAAGATTAGAAAAAAGGAAGAGGGTTCACTCTTATAACTTATATTTAACATAATACTGGAGATTCTAGCCATAATAATTAGGCAAAAAAAAAAGAAAGAAAAGAAAAAAAAAGAAATAAAAGGTACCCGAATTGTAAAGGAAACAAGTAATATTATCTCTGTTCTTAGATGACATGATCTCATATATAGATATAAATATTCAAGAAAAATATTAGAATTAGTAACAAATTCAATAAAGGGGGAAAATTCAAAATCAGCATACAATAATCAGGTGCATTTCTGTACACTAATAATGAATTTTGAAAAAATAAAATTATAAAAATGATCCCATTTCCAATAACATTGAAAATAATAAAATAATTAGAAACAAATTTAACCAAGGAAGTGAATGACCTGAACACTGAAAATTATGTAATATTGATAAAGTAATCAAAGAAGACACAAATAAATGGAAAGACTTAATATCTTTAAAATATCAATAATATCCAAGACTATCTATAGATTTAATGGAATCTATACAAATCCTAATGGCATTTTAAAAAAATTTAACAAAAAAATGTCCTAAAATTTAGATGGTACCACAAAGACCAGGAATAACTGAAGTAATATTGACCTTGAAGAGCAAAGCTGTAGGCATCACACTCTTTGATTTCAAATATTATAAAACTATAGTAATTAAAATAGTATGGTAGTAGCATACAAACAAACATGTATGTCAATCAAACATAGTACACAGCCCAGAACTAAATTTACCTTTATATGGTCATCTGGTCATCTGATCTTCAACAATGGTGCCAAGAATGACATTGTAGAAAGAATAGTCTCTTAAAACAAATGTTGTGTAGAAATAAAATATCTACATGCAAAAATAATGATATTGGACTCTCTTCTGACTTCAAGCATAAACATCAACACAAAATGGGTTAAAGATTTCAATGTAAGACCTGACACTGTGAAACTCCTGGGAGAAAATGGGAAAATCTTCATGAGTTGGTCTAGATGATGAGTTTCTGCATATGACACCAAAGGCATAAACAATAAAATAGAAAATAGCCAAGTGGAGTTATATCAAACTAAAGCCTCTACATAGGAAAGCAAATAATCATTGGAATGAAAAAGCAACATATAGAATGGGAAACAATATTTATAAACCATGTATCTGATAAAGGATTAATATTGAAAATATATAAAGAACTTCTACAGCTCAGAAGAAATTAGTAAGAATGAAAAACTTAACAAAGAAATTGAAAGATATTTTTGCAAATAAAACACAGAAATGGCCAACAGGTATGTAGGAAGGTTCTCAACATCAGTAATATTCAGAAAATTGCAAACCAAAACCACAATGAGACATCACCTCATACCTGTCAGGAAAAAAAAAAAAAAAAACACGACCAATAAGTGTTAAAGAGGATACAGAGAAATTAGAACCCTTGTACACTGTTTTTGAGAATGTAAAATGGTACAAATGTTATAAAAAACAGCATGAAGTTTCTTTAAAAAATTAAAAATAGAACTATCATATGGTCCAGCAATCTTGCCTCTGGTTATAGGTGATGGTTTGGATATGGTTTCTGTGTGTTCTCCAAGACCTCATGTATTGACATTTAATACCTACTGTGAAGTGTTAAGAAGATGGAAACTTAGTTTGACTATGGTGTTTGGAGGTGGAACCTCTGGGGGATGATTAGGATTAGATAAGATGTGAGGGTGAAGTCTCCATGATTGAATGTTGGTAGCTTTATTTTTGGGAGGGAGGGTACTGGAGATTGAACTCAGGGGCACTTGACCACTGAGCCACATCCCCAGCCCTATGTTTTTATTGTATTTAGAGACTGGGTCTCCCTGAGTTGCTTAGCACCTTGCTTTTTTCTGAGGTTGGCTTTGAACTTGCAATCCTAGGCTGATGCATTTACCTCTATTTCTTTTGAAATCACTTTTATTGTTCTATAGGATTATATGACTTAGTGATGAAAGTCCACTTACTGTTTTCCACATTAGAATATATGATTTTGAAAATTATGAACTTTATTGTAGCTATGCTGCTTTTATACTAGTTTGTTTCCTTAGAAGGTTGTGTTCTGCAGTGGTACAGATTAGAAAATCCCAATTATTTTATTAAGTTTCTCCAGAATAGAGAAAGACTTAGGTAAATTTTATCTTCTATTTTTTTTCTTTCTTCCTTCCTTCCTCCCTCTTTTGTGCTCTTGTGCTCCTTCTCTTTCTCTCTCTTTCTTTCTACCAGGGATTGAACCCAGGGATATTTGACTACTAAGCCACATCCCCAGCCCTTTTTCTATTTTGTTTTGAGAATAGGATCTTGCAAAGTTGCTTAGGGCCTTGCTTAGTTGTTGAGATTGACTTTGAACTTGCCATCTTCCTGCCTCAGCCTCCTGAGCTGCTGGGATTACAGGTGTGTGCCATTGCTCCTGGCTTCTTCTGTTGTCTTAACCTTAACTTTCAACTTCAAATATGCTTGGAAGTCAAGAAGAGTGCTTGGAAGGAAATTTGGGATGTAATGCTAAGGCAGAGTCATTTTGGAGGCACAAGGGCAATAGGGTTAAAGAACACAGTGGGGCCTGATGTCAGGGTTCAGATCTCAACTCTGGCACATCCTAGCTGTGTTACTTTGGGCAAATTATTCAGTCTCTTTGATTCTCAATTCCATAATCTGTAAAATGGGGTATAACAATGATCCCTAGCTCGTGGGATATTGAGGATTAAATGAATATACACAAAGAACATAGACCATATCCAGCCATAGTAAATGGGGTTGTTATTTCCTATCATTTGTGCCCTTGCTCCAGACCTTGAGCCTCTGGACTCTGCCCTCTCTACTTCTTGTCAAGGTGCTAGAGAGTAGATGTTGCTCTTCTCCGTGGGGTTTCTCTTTAACACACTCATGCAGAAAGCCACTGAAATCTGATGTTCCCTGAGAGGTAGTGCACCTTCCTGGCAATAGTCAAGTGACTCCACACCTCTGTTTCCAGTCTTGGCTAGAACATCTGCATCCTTTCATCTTTCCTTATAAGTTAAAAGACAAGGAGATTTTTCAAATACATATTAATTCTCTTTACATGAATGTACACATTTGTTGAAAAGGCTGCAAGGACATGACTTGTCAACATGATTCAAATTTTTAAGTTTTGTGACTTTCCTTTTAATACATGTGTCAAAATATCACATTGTACCTAATGAATATATACTATTATTATGTATCAATTAAAAAGTTTTAAAAATCACTATGATTTCATATTTATCAGCTTGCTGCTTTCTTATCCAGTGTGTATGTTCTCTAGCTGCGTGAGTGGGGGAAGGTAGAGGGTGGGAATCAATGCTCTGAGCTTTGTTTGATTGGAAAGCCAGTCTTTCTCACCTTATTGAGTTTTCACCAGTCTCATGTGTAATTAGAGCTGTTGCCTCTCCATATGATGTTCTCTGGTCCATTGTTTCATGAACTTTTTCCCAATGAGTACTGTTGATCTGCTGCAGCCCTCACTGCCTGGTTATAGCTCTGACCCTCAGAACTCTCCTCCTGGGTTCACATCCAGGCTAAGTCCTAGGGATGGGACACTATTCCTGGACTCTCGCTTCTTATCATGCTCACTTTATCCACTGCCGGGTTTTGCCTCCATTTGGGCAGTTTGCCTTTCAATGCTCTACTATTTCTTCCTTTAATCTGGTCTCTTTTAGGGAAACCCTAGCCCCACAGGATCTACACATATCTGAACCCCAATCGCTGGCGAGGTTTAAGTTATTTTTTGCAGAGCTCTTGAGTCCCACAAAGATCAAGTCTCTGGACATTCTATTCCAGGAAACTCAGAACACACAGGAAACCTCTAGGGGGTGGTGTAGCCTGTCCAGTCAAGTCATCCTAAAGGATGATTAATTAGAAACCAAACCAGAATATTCTTATTACACCCAAGTTACTAGCAGTTGCTTGAGTTTCCATGTGAGAGTGGTAGTCACTTTGGAAGCAGAAAAGCTCAGAACCTGTAAAGCTTAAGAAAAAAAAGTGACAGTTATTTGTATATTCAAATAAAAATGTTTCAGAAACTACCATGAATGAAAAATATCAGTCATAAAAATTTTAAAATTTACTGTTACAGAAAAGTCCTAGATTATGTACTCTCCAATGTTTGAAAGTAATATTGTATTCTGATGATTTACAGCTATCCAAAAAAGACCCTGTTCCCTTTAAAATAGTGCATATTAATATAACACTGCTCCTTTTAAAATAGCACATATTAATATATATACACATGAGTATATGTATACACATGTGCATACATATATATTGTTTCATATTGTCAAAACTGGTGTTGACTTGACAGGTACTGTTCATGAACTAGGATGTGACAATGAACAGGGTAAAGAATCTCCTTGCTCTCATGTCTTGAGCTCATGTGTTAGTATTTTTAGGATTTGATTAGATTATAGTTTAGGGGATTTGGGAATCTAGCCATTTCACATTCATAAGCGATGACCTTCCTAGTGTGAGAGCACATGAGGGACAATTAACTGAGGACAAGTTTCAAAAAGAAATGTCCAGAGTTAGTGGGGAAGTTGGCTGTGTGTATTGATAAAAGGTAATATGGAAAATCTATGATAGCACATGAGAGCACATAGGGCAAGTAGCTTAAAATGATGGGCATTAATCAAATTTCACAAGAGGTTTTAATAACAAGCTAAAAGACACATTTCAGAAAACAGTGCAAGGCTGGACCAGACTAGGATTTCCAGGGCTAAGAATCAAGGAGTAGTCCAGGAGGTAAGTACAGGATAGTTCAGGACCACTGACATAGGAGAGGAAGCTTAGATACCAGCTAGACCTTCCTCCCTTTGGCTGAGAGAAGGTAGGTCATTTAAGGGACATAAAACCTTGAGGGGAGGTATTTCCAAACTAATAGAAGACCTTGCTTGTAGCTTCTGAAGCTCTGCTTTCTGGTTGAGCTTTTTATCATTGCAAAACAGAAAGAGCAAGTAGTTAAAGTAATTTGAATTCTTACTAATATCAATGTCAGAAAATATCAAGGAAAGAAATCTCTTACAATGAAAAGTTTATTTTATGTGAAAATTATCCAAAATTGATAGGATTTGGAGGGATCATATGTGAGTCCTTTTCCAAAGGAAAAGTCTCTAGTCAAGTTGAATGGAATCAGAGTAGGGCATGTAAACTCTATTTGGCTCCAGAAAAAGGTCAATTTAGTTGTAATAGTAACAGTCTTTCAAGTATGAAGATGAAACCAATGAACCATCATTAGGAGGAAATATATTTTGAGGATTCCCCCAATATACCCTCAAGGGTGATGTAATTGAGTTGATGCTGTCCTCTCAATTGTTGCTAAATAGATCAGTGTGGTCTACCAGATACAACAAGTATCTTGGTACTGGAAACATAAGAAGTCATAAGATGTGGTATATGGCCCCAGCTTTATATAATCTTGGAAGAAGGACATAAGTAAGAAAATGCAGTACTAGTTAGAATATCATCAAGGTACAGGCTAAAGACTTGGATCAGAGATCAGGCATGATACTCATACAAACTCAGAATTTTCACAGCATAAATGAACAATGGAGGCCAGATGTCTCTCCAAAGAGAATTAGGATGATTCACTGAAAATCTCTTTCCAAAAGGCTAATTTGTCAACACTGATGAGTTTTGAAAGATTTTCTTCAAGGTTTTAATTTCTCTATAGCCCTTTTACCTCTGACATCTGACTTAGGATTTTCTGGTTCAATTTCACTGGATGCTGATATGATGCATGTTTTATTCAGATTCTAGATTTCCTCAAATGCTTAGTGCTTCATTTGTGAATGGCTGGTCTTTTTCTTCAAGTCTTGTGTATAGGGCTGGGGATGTGGCTCAAGCGGTAACGCCCTCGCCTAGCATGCACGGGGTGCTAGGTTCTATCCTCAGCACCACATAAGAAGAAAATAAAAGATGTTGTGTCCATCGAAAACTGAAAAATAAATATTAAAAAATTCTCTCTTTCTCTCTTAAAAAAAATCTTGTGTATAGCCTCTATCTTGTTAGGCTAGTGTTTCACCCTAACTCTTCTGCTCTCAAAAAGTTGCAACAAGGATTCCTGTAATCTTAGGATATCAATCTGACATTTCATCCTTTGTGTGGTCTTTGAGTGGGTTTGCCATGTAGTAAGATGGCTTTGAATAATTGAAATTTTAGCAAATTAATTCAAAGAAGTTCAAATCAACCAAGACACTCCAAACTATTTATTAATGTTCTATTCCTTTAATTGAGGTCTTTGTGTCTCTAAATTATAAAAATCAGAAATTACCTTATAGTCTGGCAAGTAACAATCTTCCATCATCTTTCCTCCCAGAATTGATGATAATAATTTTTAAAGGCTTACCTTTCATTCTTCTTGGGAGAAAAGGCTTAGATTTAGTATAGTTTGAATGCTGAATTGATATTAAGAACTTAGATTCTAGTATCAAATTACCTAAGTAAATTCCTTAATACTCAAATGCTTATTTCTATAAAATAGAAATGAAATAGCAGCTTTTACCTTCCCTGTAAATAATAGCAAAGGAAATTGAGGTGATAAAGTAACTACTATGATCAATTAGGTAGCAAAGAGGAGATTAATTGAGTCTAATTGGTAATAGTCATCCATCTAATATGTTTACCTAGCATCTCTTCTCAAGAAATGGTAGTATGTTCCATGGGAAATTGAAAAGTCGGCCAAGGTACCATTCTGACCACCAAGAACCAATCATTTTTGTTAGTTTTCTTTTCTGTTTATTGTATTCATCTAACACAATAAATGCCAGAGTATAAAAGAAATACAATTAATTGTTGGTTTTAAAAAGATAAATTAACATTGGAGGCAAGGCTAAAAGACTAATAAGTTTTGTGAAGGTGGGTAATAGGAAGGAATCTTGTGAAAGGAAATGCTTGATAGGGAGCATGGAGTTAAGAAATCATAATACCCATTCTTAAACAGGAGGTCATGGCATACATGGGAAAACAGTGGGGAATCATTTGAGGTAATACTGTGCAGGATTCCTGCTGTTTTTGATAAGTGATGAAAGGCTAAAACTTTTAAAAGAGACATGTGAGAGAGAAAATACAAGAAATTAGTTAGTCTGTCACTGTTTGGGATAATTTTGAGTGGTGGATATGAGACTGAAGGTACAGTCTGAAATCAAAGGAGTTTCAGTGTTTGAAAGCAGAACCTTGATAAGCAGGCAGAAGTTTCCCAGCACCAGTCATGAGTCTAGTGACTATAGTCATCATAGACGAGAAGTGGGGCAGGACAGAGGGCAAGGTCCTCATCAGGCCATGCAAGGTCCCCGTGATCTGGTTCTTGTCATCTTCTCAGCTTCATCTCTAACCGTTTCCCCAGACTCTCCCCTACAGCTGTGTGGAACCACATGTTTCAACCCAGTCTTTTTCCTGGAGCAAGTTGTCCATCTTCTCTTTTGCCTAGTTATGTTCTACTTATCCTCTTCTTTCCACTCTCTCCTTCCCCTACTCTCATTTTATGCTGATTTTGGGATTTTACTTTTTATAATTCCAGAACCTCTTGTCAATTTTGCATTCTATTTTGTAGCTACCTAGTGCCCCCCTGGCCCCCGCCACCGGACTACAAATTGTTGGAAGCTAGGACTGTGTGATTGGTCTTTATAGCCAATAGCTAGCACAATAAGTGACCTGAGTAGGGATCAATATATGTTTGCTGAATGGATAAATGACCAATTGAATAGGATACCATAAGTATTTATTTGGTAATGGTTGCATTCCCAGCATTTGAATAAGCGGTAACTAAGATGCAAAAGAACTAATCCTTTAGCTGACAAGCCAAAATGACCACCTACATACACACCAATCTAGCAATATTTTACAGCAAAGATGCAGTGGCATGTTCTATGTTTTAGATGTAAATGCTAAAGAATGTCAAGACAGATGTTTTATGGTGGTATTAGTCAGGGAAAGTTTCACATCATCTAAAACAATTCAGAAGAAGGGAAATAAATACTTGAAAAAGAAAACAAAGAAAGAATAAGGTCAGAAGCATCACAATACCAGACCTTAAACTATATACTACAGAGTTTTAGTAACAAAAATGGATGCGATTGGCACTAAAATAGACATGTAGACCAATGTTACAGAATAGAGGACACAGAAACAAGCCCACATAAATATGGTTATCTCATACTAGCCAGAGGTGCCAAAAACACTCACTGGAGTAAAGATTGCCTATTCAATATATGGTGCTGGCAAAACTGGAAATTCATATGTAGCAAAACGAAATTAAACCTCTATCTCTCACCATGCACAAAAATCAATGCAAAGTAGATCAGAGACTTAGGCACTAGAACAGAGACCCTGTACCTAATAGAAGATTAAAAGTAGGCCCAAATCTTCACCATATTGGCCTAGGATCTGACTTCCTTAATAAGACTACCAAAGCACAAGAAGTAAAATCAAGAATCAATAAATGGGATGGATTCAAATTAAAAAGCTTCTTCTCAGCAAAGGGAACAATAATATGAGAAGAGAACCTACAGAGAAAATCTTTACCATATGCACTTCCCATAAAGCATTAATCTCTAGGATATATAAAAAACTCAAAAAACTTAACACCAAAAAACCAAATAACCCAATCAATAAATGAGCTAAGGAACTGTCAGACACTTCAAAGAAGAAGAAATACAATCAATCAACAAGTATATGAAAAAGTGTTCAACATCTCTGGCAATTAGAGAAATGCAAATAAAAACTACACTAAGATTTTATCTTATTCCAGTTGGAATGGCAATCATCAAGAATATAGGCAATAATAAATTTTCGTGAGGATGTGGTGAAAAAGGCATACTCATACATTGCTGGTGAGACTAAAAATTGATATAACCACTGTGGAAGGCAGTAGAGAGGTTTCTGAGAAAACTTGGAATGGAATCACCATTTGACCTAGCTATCCCACTCCTCAGTCTATACACAAAGGACTTAAAATCAGCATACTGTAGTGATGCAGCCATGTCAACGTTTATAACAACTCAATTCACAATAGCTAAACTATGGAACCAACCTAGGTGTTCTTCAATAGATGAATGGATAAAGAAAATGTGATATATATATATTCGATGGAATATTACTCAGCTTTAAAGAAAAATGAAATAATGGCATTTGCCAGTAAATGGATGTAGTTGGAGAATATCATGCTAAGCAAAATAAGCTAATTCCAAAAAAAAAAAACAAAGGCAAAATGTTTTTTTCTAATATGCAGATGCTACTTCACATAAAAGGGGAGAGGACTACAGAAGAATAGTGTTACCTTTAGGTAGAGGGAAGTGAAGAAAGGGGAGGGGAGGAGATGTGGGGATAGGAAAGATAGTAGAATGAAAAAGACATTATTACTTTATGTATATATGTGACTACATTACCAATGTTATTCTACAACATGTACACTCAGAAAAATAAGAAATTACATTCCATATATGTATGATATATTGAAGTGCATAAATACATTCTACTGTTATGTATAATTAATTAAAACAAATAAAAAATTTAAAAAAAGACAGAATAAGGTCAACTATAGGCAAAGAATACTACTTAAAGTTTATCTGTTTTGGGGATATGAGGGCTTATTTTTTTTCAAATCCTTCCTCACACCTCCATAGATCAACATAAAGAACAGGGAAGCCAAAGTGGAAAAGGGAAACCTATGTGAAGCCATGAAATACAGGCAAAGAAATGTTTCAGCAATGTTTTGTTGTTAGAAAAATATTCAAAAGATAAATCAGTATGGGCTGCCTGCAGATTATGCTATGGAGATTTTGATTATCAAATAACCAAGCATTACTCCAAGAAGCATATTTGCACTCATTCCTTGCTAGAGATGAAAGAGGGTGATGTAAGCTTCAAGAATAATGTGTGATATATTTTGGAAGAAATAACTGGAAAAAATAACAAGAATCTCTGGCTTGATGTTCCAGGAATACAGTTAAGCTGGCCAAGATTTTATTAGAAGAAAAAAGTGCATATTACATAAATGAGAAGACAATGTTGCATGGGTAAAGAGGCACTGTGATGTTTTAAGCCGGCTGAATAAAATAGAATATGGCAAAGGAAATGTGAATAAGAGGCATAGAAAAGGGACTGGGGGAACAAAAACAGATGTAGGAAATTCTTTTCTGGGAGCAAATAGAAGTTAATGCTGATAAATGAGATCACTGAAAAACCTGTCTTGTAAGTAAATTTGTGAATGTTGAGGAATTGGTTGACTGGTGCTCATAGTTAGAATATTAGGAAAAATTACATTTAATGCAGGAATAAAAATCTTAATCTTTAGGAGGAACATATTTCTTCTCGGCTTCCAATGTATTTAAATAGAAAATATAAGATAAAGAGAAGATGGAAAAATCAAATGTAACCAAATTTGATTCTGCCTATATTTTGCAGAAACAGATAAAAAACTATATTAATTAAAGAGAGAACCATTATTCAGAGTGAATGGAGAACAAAAGGTATGGGACAACTTCATTCTTATTTTGTAACCATTAGCCTGTCAGGAGGTATGCTTTTTATATGATGTGGTTATGTGGTTGTAGAGATTTGCCAAAAAATTCATCAAATCTCATACTCAAATTTTGTGAATTTTACTGTATGTAAATTATGCCCAATAAAAATATATAAAAAGTCCATAGGGCTGTTTATTTTTGTCATCGAAAATTAGTAAAAGAGTTTATATAGGTAGTCGTGGAAATTCTCAATAACTTTCACACCAAAGGTTTCTGTGTCAATATAGACATTGATCTTGAGGTGCAAGCAGTACGGGACAAGTTACCCTGTAGCATTCTGTCTTAGAACTTGCTTTGTGTTATATATTAATCCCAAATAGTAATAGCTCTTCCACAGTTATGATTGGTGTCTTTCCCAGGATAGACATATAAGAAGATTAGTGACACGAACCTCAGTATTATTTTTGAAGGTGGTCTCAGAATCACTAATTGTTCCCTTGCTCTGTCATCCATTCTAGATTCCTCTTTCCTTAGCTCAGATTTGGGAGAACCATAATTTGTTAACCCCTGCTCTAGACCTTTGGAACCTAGAGTTCTGGAGACACGAAGCCTAGATTCTCCAAGTACTTTCCTGAGATTGATGGCAAACAGAACTACTCATTTCAACCTGTGATTCTGAGACTCTTATATTCTAATGAGGACAGAGCACCATGTCATTGTTGGCTTAAGATATTCCATCTTTGTAGGAAATATCTTCAAGCTCTTGACTCTCCTGTACCTTTGAAAAATCATTTCATATATGTATCAGGCTACCTGTAGATTTTGATGTGATCAGATAAGAGGATCCTATAATCATATGCCTGCAACATAACTTCTTTTGCTTTTCAGTGGGTTCATTTGTCTCCTATGATATTATTTGGGATCCCAAGTTAGAATGCCAAATATTCTATAAAATGTTGGAAGTAGTGCTGACTGAGAACTTGCAATTAAGAAAGGCAAACTCCTTTTGGGAATATGTGTTGGTTCTAGTTAAGGTAAATTGCTGAATTTTCAAGGGCAAAAGGGCTGTAACTTAATCTGTTTGCCATCAACTTTGTCTGTTTGAGAACTGGTGCTATACTGGGGGCTCAGCATTGGTCTCTGTTTCAGGTTTGAGTATTAGGCAGAAGCAATATCTAAATCAGCTGGATAAGTGGGAGTCCATGTGTCATGCTCATGTCTCTGTTGTGCCACCACAGCTGTCTTATTCATGTGTACATTGTGTCCAAACTGGGGTGTCCAAGAGCAGGGGCTGCTGGTGTCCACTGTAGAATCATTCTGCATACTTTTTTGATAATATCTTCTTTGTGGTAGATGTTCTTGATGAGTAACATGCAATATTTGAAATATGTTGTGCTTACTCCTCTAGGCCCATCCACATACCTCTTCGGAGACTTCCTTGCCTTTAGTCTTCTTATTTATTCTTTATGTTGTGTTCATTTCTCTTTTAACTCTTTTCCCTTCCATATGAGGTGGTGGACCAGACGGATTATTCAAAGCCCTGGCCATTGGAGGGACTTCCCTCACCACTGTTGTTTTGGGCTACTCTGCATAAGGATATAGAATTGCAGCCATTCATTTTTTTTTACATTCATATACTGAGATCATTGCTCTATGAATCCAACTTGGTCATTTTTCTCCTCATTGGATGATCATAATGGACCCAACATGGAGCCATAGGTGTGAGCTGAGGGAAGGGTGTTGGCATGATAGTGGTGGGTGACATGAACTTCACAACAGCTACTGATCCCAGGATGTATAATTTATAGCTTGCTAAGCAATGATACTAGGTCCACCCAACCTTGTAACTTGGTGGATCTGATGGAACTCAGCTTTTGATGTACCTACAAGTCCTAAAAATTTCTCACATATTTTATATGAGAGAAGGATCCTTTAATTCATTTAAGTTACTATATTGTTGGGTATGTGTTATTAGCAACTAAATATGATTTCTGGAGCACCTTACTGGAGCAGAAAGGGAAGAAAAGAGACACAGAGGAAAAGAAGGAGAAAGGGATCAGGGAAGAGAGAGGGAAACAAGGGGTCTCAGAGAGAGGGATGGAGAAAGGAGGACAGGGAGTTGCCTAAACTCTTCTCTTGTTTACTCTTTGTCTTTGGTATATATTCTCTTTTATCTCTTTTGATTCCCTAATTATCTACACCCTGCCACTATACTCAATGTTTTTTTCCCCATTATTTCCTTCACTTATTCACTTTTTTACGTAATTGGTAAATGGAATAACCTCAGTTTGGCTGTATTCTTGAAAACAGAAGAATGCTTTAGAAAGATAAGTAATATCAAACTAGAAAAGAAAACTAGGGGATTGAGTCAGTCTTAACTGAGTTGTGGACTTGGACATAATTACTTTTTATCTCATTCATTTAGCTTTGGCAACCAGCTTGTTACTGGATAAGGTGGTGAGTGAAGACCTACTTCATTTGGGCGAGTCTTTCCTTCACATGGTTTAATTATTTAGACCCATCAACTTACAACCATGATTCAACCTCATGTGTATGAAGTGACTCACATGGAATTTGCCCTTTGCTGTATTTCTCAAATAATTTTCTTCTTGCCATACTGTTAGGTAAACATTTTTCTCTTACTCTCCTTGTTTAAGGTTTTGTCTCTTTGCTACCTCCCTGCCTGTGTTCTCTGTTGAATGTAAGCAAGCTCCCACCTGTACACCTGCCAGGTTGTTCTCTTCAGTAGAGGATGGAGAGGAGTTTGGCTTTTAAAAAGATGAAAGCCTTTAACATAAATGTAGTGGAGATGGAATATTTTACTACCTAAGTACAGGTAAAGGTGTCTGGAGAAAGACCAGCAATTGAAAGGTTTTTATTTATTTGTTTTGTAGGGAGTGGGGGTGGTGTGGAGGGTGCTTAGAACAATCCTTAACTGTATCATCAGAGAAAATTACAAAATCAGATTTCTAGAGCTAGAGGTCTTTAGAAAATCATTTGCCACTATGATCTCTTTACAGATAAAACAGCTGAAGGAAAGAAAGTGTGAATGCATTGGTATGGATCTAAAAAAAAAAAAATACTTTCACATGCTGAATATCCAGTATAAGGAAAGTTTATGTGGTATTGATGAAGGTTTCAACTTACTAATACATTTGAGAGGGTACTTCTTTCAGAACTACGCCAATGAATTTATGCCAATGAACTTATATTTTCTTTCCTGCAGATGTGTTTTATCTATGGAGTAAGAAGGAAGATTTTTAGCCAGATGTGGTATCACAAGCCTGTAATCCCAGTGGCTCAGGAGGCCAAGGCAGGAGAATTACATGTTTGAAGCCAGCTTTAGCAATTTAGTGAGACTATAATCAACCTAGTGAGACTCAAAAACAAAACAAAACAACAACAGCAACAACAACAAAACAGGGCTGGAGATATGGCTCAGTGGTTAAGTACCCCTTGGGGCTCAACCCGTGGTACCAAAACAACAAAAAAAACCCCAAAACCCCAAACAAACAAACAAACAAAAAGCCTAACCGAAACACCAAAAACTAAAAAGGTATCTCTTGGTTAAAGATATGTAATTTGCAAAGACTTGTCTTAAATACGATTTAAAATTATATTTATGTCAAATAGAATGTGTACGTGATTGAAACTAATCTTTTTAAGAATGCACTGACATCAATGAAGCAGGATTAGACCAAATGTTAAGGATAAGTTAAAAGATTAAAAAAAGAACTATAATGGAAATAAACAGAAGAGAGAAAGGAAATGGAAAATAAAGAAAGATGAGAAAAAAAAAGGTTAGACTGCAGAAAGTGATCAGGAAACAGCTTGATGTGTGTGTTTTTATCTGCTTTTCTAATAGTGGAATTGGAATCCATGTATTCTATTAATAAAATATTATGATTTAAGTCATTAGAAATAGGGAGTGGAAAAATTTTATATTTTCTCAGCCAAACTAAATCCACCCTTTAACTGTTTTTTTTTTTTTTTTTTTTTTAGGTTGGACCCTATAGCCGTTGCTTTTGCCAACTATTAGTGTCACAGAAACCACCAAAACCTCAGGTAAAGCAAAAAGGGAAGAAGGAAGAGAGGGAGAGAAGAGGGGAGAAGGGGGTAGGGGTCGGGGAACCAGATTTTAAAGCAAGTTTGATTTTGAAAACCAATAAAAAGCTATTATATGGGTTCACACTATGTATATTTCCAATCTTTCTTTACTATATAAATTTAGGTTGATATCATCATGAGATTTACTGAACAAAATAAAATCAATGTAAATGCTGGAAAGATTGATGAAAGTAAAAAATCCTAAGACAAAAATCAGAAAATAAGCACATCCTTTAATTTAATTTTTTAGACTCAAAAGACCATAGCAAAAGGTAGAACCAAGATCTGAGATATTTGTTCCTGCCTGACTCAGAAAACCTCAATATAAGATTCTTCTGCAAGAAGTTTTTAAAGAATAGGAATATTCATAAAATGGCTTCTGAAAGTAGTGTATAACTGATCCATGAACAATTTAGTCCCACTCAGGCATTTAGAAGGTAAATGTTATCCATTTCTATATATTCAAAGTTTTCAGCCAAAAATATTTTCACCATATAACTTTACAGCATACAGAAAAAATACACATAAAAGTGAAAAATGTGTTTTGCAATGAATCTGCCATTGATTTGATATGAGTGTGCAATTAAATGGGCCATGTTGGAAAGAGGAAAGATTGGCTACTGGGCAGTTGCCAGTGATGTCCTTTGACGCTTCCCAGTCTCATATGTTACTGATCAGGCAGCCAGGGCTCTGGCAAATGTGAGTCAGAAACGTAGAAAACAGATCTTTCAATTGTGGGGTTCAGAAGGAATGGGACAAAGAACACACACTTGTTCTGCTGTCAGATATTTCATTTCACAGTGGAACACTAAATTATAGTGTAGAATTAGATTACTTTCAAAGAATTTTTTTTTTCTTATTTGCTTATCTGAACTTTATAGTGACATTTTATGATTTTACATAGGGCATTGAATGTAGCACAAAAAGTATGACGAGGTGTGATTAGCTATATGACCTGCAAAGCAACAATATACTGGGTATAGAGTATAGGGGACCCCTTGAGGTCTAACTTGGAGTATTCTCTTTAGATAGTCCCCTTGCCAGCCATAGGTCTCACCCAACTTGCTACATTTATTTACTTTATTTAAATAACTTTTAGATATTTAATTTTTCCACCTTTCCTCTAGAGCAATGGTTTCTAGTATTTAGAGAAACCTCCTGGGAGATAAGAGACCATGGATGGAGATGGGGATCTAGCTATTTACCATATCTCTTCTTCAAAGGGTTCTGTTTTTGTTTCTTTTCTATGTAAGGTTCTAAAATGATCTCTGGAGCATGGACTTATGTTATCCTCTAAAATTTTCTATGCACTTCTTCCAGAGTAATTGTATTTTAGCCAGGCAATGACTGGAATAAATATTACAACTCCCAGCCTTCTGTGCATATAGCCATGAGGTAAAAGTAAAGTGATGCCTGCAATAGTGAGGGTGTGCCTGGTTTAGGAACAACGTGATGAACAGTCTTGGATCATGTGGACAAAACTATCAGACTAGTGATGACTGAGCAATAGAGTAGGATCCTGTGTCCCTGATGATCTCATGGAGCAGAGCATCCTTATTAGCAATGTTTGCCTATTCTGCAGTGTTGCATGAGAGAAAACTTCTATTTTGCTTCAGCCAATATTAATTTGGATCTTTATTGTGCACATCTAAAACTGTATCTGAATCTTTATTGTGTATATCTAAAATTGAATTAGGACAGCTTCTGGGAATGGGGAGGGGAATAGGAAGGATAGTAGAATTAATTGGACATAGCTTTCCTAGCCTTGTATTTGAATACACAACCAGGGTAACTCTGTATTATGTATAACCACAAGAACAGGATAAGTTGATTAGAATAAGTTATGCTTCATGTATGTATAACATGTCAAAATATACTCTACTGTCACGTATAACTAAAAAGAACAACAACAAAAAGATAGCTTCTTAGGTTCTTTCAAATCCAAAGATTATTTGAATTTGAGTGTTTGAATACTTTTGACTGAAAAATGAAAAATTTGTTTTAAATTCTTTGAATTATTTCCTTGAATTTTTTTTACTGAGTGAAATTTAAATAAATTTATTTTCAGTCATGCACATGGCTATGTTTTTATAAAGTCATCATACAAAAATTGAACATTATTGAACAGGGAGTACATGTCATGTTTCCTTCTAAATGATCAAGTGTTCCAGAAACCCATTGCAATTCGATTTCATTCAGAGAATGAATTTGCTCCAAGAGGGTGGAGTCAAATGTGCAAAAGAAATGATGTGAGGTTTTTCCACTCAACTATATAGATGTCTTAAGTAGAGAAGATAAAGTTACTAAACCACCCAAGAGAAGTCTTTGAGGTAGGCTGTTTCAGGCTCAATTAAAAATCTGGCGATGATGGTCCCTAAGGCTTGAGCTGCTATAAATGTTGTTATAAATAAACAGATTTTCATTTTTCTAACTCTGAGAAAGCAGTAGCTTTTATGGCAATAAATTTTATTTTCCTTTACACAATAAATCTTAGTGAAGATTACTGATATAGCTCGTTGTTTTGAATATATGTAGCTGGCTCACAACATTAATGGGTTATTTAAGATAATAAAAATATCCAAGACTAATAAATCTTGGACATCATTCAAGGAATGTTTTGAAAATGTTTTCAGCGAGCTTAACATCCTCTTCCTTCCTTCCCCAAAATGTTATATAATATTTACAAGATCCCGGGAAAATTTCAATTTTTAAAGTCTGGAAACAAGAGTAGCCATCAGTAGGAATGATAAAGTTAGAGTTGCTTCTGATGAGACTCTTAGGTTAGGACAGTATGTGCTTGGTCTTTGGAAAATATCATTCTTCACATTGTATATGTGATGTATTTGATACAATGTAAACATCTTGCAACAATAAATGGCTCCTTGAGCAGAAACAAGTTACTTTAGACCAATAGAACATCATAAAGAAAGTTATGGGTATTTTGCATTAATAATTCAGCTTTAAAATGTCATCAATTTCTCACTTCAAACACTGGTTTAATAAAGTACAAAGGGCCATTCTTGAAGTGGTTGGGCAAAACAAAACATTTACTTTAAACATGCAAATTATCCCCAAACCCATCATTACATGTACAGAATTAAATAGAGGAAACTGTTTTCCTTGAGTCAGGTGCTTCTTACTCAACCTTCCCCTCCCTCCTTTCTTCACAAGGGTTAAGCCTGCATCACTGACAACTCTCCAAGCCTCTTCTGGCTGCTTCATTTTCTCTCACAGGTGTTTCCTCCATTAAATCTCTTGCATGACCAATCCCATCTTGCTGTCTGCTTTTATACAGTCAGTGCCTTTGAAATTGAATTGTGAGATTTTTCCTATGGTTTTGTAACTTGGTAGTTAAGTTTCCTAGCATTCTGTAGTATTCATTGACTTGGGGGTAAGCAATAACCTCTTTTATACCATATAACAACACAGACACTTCCAACTATGAATTTTCTTCTGTATGAATAATAGCGATGGTTTGTAAGAAACACATTTGATGCTTTTTATGATACTAACTATTCCAAAAGAACTTGTGTTAGTGTCCTCTTAGGACTCATAAGGATCACTTGCAAACAAAGGAAACATGCATACATTGCATGTGTGGTTTCAATCATTGTGACTATGCCTTTCTTTAGTTCCTCCCCAAACACCTATCAAAACATCAAAGGCAAAGTCAATGGAAAGTATTTTTATTTCTTTATAACAGAAGTGAAATGATTAGACCATCTCATATAAACAAAGTGAAGTGGAATTTTAAGGATAATTCAGGCACAAGCTCTGTTTTCACTCAGTTATCTGAATAATTGTGACTGTTGGTTAAACAAAAATATTTTCAACTCTTTTCCTACTTATAATTTTCATATACTTAATCATACTCTAAATTTTTTATTTCTTATTTTTCCAATTATAAGCACATTTTCTATTGCCTCTTAATCATCCTTGTAAAAAATCATATAATAACCAGAAGATATATTATGTCTTCAAGAGTCTATTCTACTCAATGTTTAGATAACTTCTATTTTTTTGATGCTGAAAATTATGTTTCCTTGTGCAGTTTTATAAATTTCCCATGTTTAGAGTTGTTTGTTTAGGATGAATTCCTAAGGCTATAATCATTAAGATTGCACTAATTTGTTTTAAAAATATTTAGATAAATTTGCACTTCCCACAGAAATAGTAAGAGAGTGTTCCTTTCAACACACCCTAGCTAAGCTGCTAGCACTGGGGTTTGTTGGAAAACAAAATGAAAATCTCTAAGTTACTTTTCATGGAGAAGAGGGTATTTGGCCAAATAGGGCACAAAAGGTTGTTCATGTTCTAATTAGTGAGTCCTAGCTCCATTTTTAAGATCGAATTTTTTCTTTAGACATTTATTATTGGATATTCTCCTTATTTATATGGGTTCTTAAAGAAAACGTATCCACTTTTAGTGTATTGTAGTGGCATCAAATCTATCCCACCAAGAAAAATCAATTGTTTCTTTTCCTCTTTTAAACTTTTCCCCCCCCTTATTCAGTCATTCCACTAGCATCTGTAGGGCTCGTAGTTTTGTCAAGCTGAAAGACTTGGAGCTCAAGACAATAGTTTTGAACAAAGAAAATTACAGCTCTCTTGCAGCTTCTATGGTGATCAGCAGAATCAAAACATGAAATAAGCAGTTGTCAAAAACATGTGATATGTGTCTGGTATGGGGGTGCACACCTGTAATCTCAGTTACTCAGGAGACTGATGCAGGAAGTTCATAAGTTGGAGGCCAGCCTGGGCAAGATAGTGAGACCCTGTCTCATAATAAAAAATAGAAAGAGTGGGCGAGATAGCTCAGTGGTAGAATATCCCTGGGTTCAATTTCTAGCACCACAGAACACAAAACTAAAAACATGGAATGTGCTAGGTTAAAAAACTAGGTTTGGAAAGGTGTTAGTGTTATTTTAACTTTTAAAAATTTTATTGAAGTAAGACACTTAACATGAGATCTACCCCTTTAATAAAATCTTAAGTATACGATAAATTATTATTAACCATAGGTGCAATACTATACAGCAGAACTTAGGAGCATCTTCAACTTGCTTAACTGAAACTGTATCCTGTTGATCAGTAAGTCCTCACTTCCCCTTCTTTCCCTCTCTTGATAACCTCATTCTACTTTTTGATTCTAAGCTGTTTTGGAGACCTTGCATAAGTGGAATCGTGCACAACTCATCATTTGATGACTGGCTTACTTTGTATAATGACTACAGGGTTTATCCATGCTGTGATGTTCTAAAGAATTTTCTTCTTTTTTATGGCTGAATAATTAACAATGCATACACATATGCATTGTAATTGTTTTACATATGTAAAATCTTCTTTATATAGATAACATATTTATATATAAAACATATATATATATATATATATATATATATATATATATATATATATATATATATATATATAATCTTCCATGTTTTCTTGATCCATTCATCTGCCAATGAATATTTAGGTCATTTCCTCATTTTGGCTACGGTTAATTATATTGTGGTGAATAAGCGCTAAAATCTCTTCAAGATCTTGATTTCATTACTTGTTGATAAATGCCCCAAAGTGTAATTTCTGGATCATATGGTAGTTTTAAGTTTTGGGGAATATAAATCTGTTTTTTACAGCATGTGTCCATTTGATCTTCCACTTTATGCCATGAGGCTCTCATCAGAAGCCAAACAGATGCTGGTTCTATGCTCTTGAACTTCCAGAACTATGAGCCAAAATATCTTTTGTTTATAGTTATCCAGTCTCAGGGAGTCTGTCATAGCAATAGAAAATGGATTAAAACACACGTTTTCCCAGCATCATTTTTTTGAATAGATTATCCATGTACTGTTGGCATCCTTGTTGAAGATCATTTGACCATTGGTGTGTGGATGTGTTTCTGGGTATTCTATTTATTTCATTGATTTATATGACTATTTTTGTGCCAGTTCCATACTGTTTTAATTACTATAGCCTTGTTTTATATGTCAAAATCAATAAGTATGATTCCCCTAGCTTCTTTCTTTCTCTCTTTCTCTCTCTCTCTCTTTCTTTCTTTCTTTTTAATGAAGATTGCTTTGACTATTTGTAGTCTTTTGTGGTTGGTTCCATGTAAATTTTAGAATTTGTATCCACTTTTTGAAAAATTGCCATTTGTCTTTTTGATAGGGATTTTATTGAATCTATAGATTATTATGGGCAGTATGAGCATCAATGAATTCTTGAACATAGGATGTCTTTCTATAGTTTTCTATCTTGTTTCATGTCTTTCTTCAATATCTTATAGTTGTAAGTATATGAGTTTCTCTGCTACAGAAATACAGAAGACAATTAGAAATTATTTTGAAAACCTATATTCCAATAAAATAGAAGATAGTGAAGACATCGATAAATTTCTTAAGTCATATGATTTGCCCAGACTGAGTCAGGAGGATACACACAATTTGAACAGAGCAATATCAATGGATAAAATTGAAGAAGCCATCAAAAGACTACCAACCAAGAAAAGCCCAGGACCAGATGGGTATACAGCGGAGTTTTACAAAACCTTTAAAGAAGAATTAATACCAATACTTTTCTTTTTTTTTATTTATTGGATGTTCACAACATTACAAAGCTCTTGACAAATCATATTTCATACATTAGAATCAAATGGGTTATGACCTCCCATTTTTACCCCAAATACAGATTGCAGAATCACATCGGTTACACATCACATTTTTACATACTGCCATATTAGTGACTGTTGTATTCTGCTACCTTTCCTATCCTCTACTATCCCCCCTCCCCTCCCCTCCCATCTTCTCTCTCTACCCCATCTACTGTAATTCATTTCCCTCCATGTTTGTTATCCCATTCCCCTCATAACCTCTTATATATAATTTTGTATAACAATGAGGGTCTCCCTCCATTTCCATGTGATTTCCCTTTTTTTCTCCCTTTCCCTCCCGCCTCATGTCTCTGTTTAATGTTAAACTTTTCTTCCTGCTCTTCCTCCCTGTTCTGTTCTTAGTTGCTCTCATTATATCAAAGAAGACATTTGGTATTTGTTTTTTAGGGATTGGCTAGCTTCACTAAGCATAATCTGCTCTAGTGCCATCCATTTCCCTGCAAATTCCGTGATTTTGTCATTTTTTAGTGCTGCGTAATACTCCATGGTGTATAAATGCCACATTTTTTTTATCCATTCATCTATTGAAGGGCATCTGGGTTGATTCCACAGTCTAGCAATTGTGAATTGTGCTGCTATGAACATCGATGTGGCAGTATCCCTGTAGTGTGCTCTTTTAAGGTTTTCAGGAAATAGTCCGAGAAGGGCAATAGCTGGGTCAAATGGTGGTTCCATTCCCAGCTTTCCCAGGAATCTCCATACTCCTTTCCAAATTGGCCGCACCCGTTTGCAGTCCCACCAGCAGTGTACAAGAGTACCCTTTTCCCCACATCCTCGCCAGCACTTGTTGTTTGACTTCGTCATGGCTGCCAATCTTACTGGGGTGAATACCAATACTTTTCAAGTTATTTCAGGAAATAGAAAAAGAGGGAGCTCTTCCAAATTCATTCTATGAGGCCAACATCACCCTGATTCCGAAACCAGACAAAGACACCTCAAAGAAAGAAAACTACAGACCAATATCTCTAATGAACCTAGATGCAAAAATCCTCAATAAAATTCTGGCGAATCGAATACAAAAACACATCAAAAAAATTGTGCACCATGATCAAGTAGGATTCATCCCTGGGATGCAAGGATGGTTCAATATACGGAAATCAATAAATGTTATTCACCACATCAGTAGACTTAAAGATAAGAACCATATGATCATCTCGATAGATGCAGAGAAAGCATTCGACAAAGTACAGCATCCTTTTATGTTCAAAACATTAGAAAAACTAGGGATAACAGGAACTTACCTTGACATTGTAAAAGCTATCTATGCTAAGCCTCAGGCTAGCATCATTCTGAATCGACAAAAGTTAAAGGCATTCCCTCTAAAATCTGGAACAAGACAGGGATGCCCTCTATCACCACTTCTATTCAATATAGTTCTCGAAACACTGGCCAGAGCAATTAAACTATAAATTAAAATAAGAAATGGACTACACCAGTCCCAGGCATGCAGTGGCTTAGTTTGGGAGAGGAAGGTTCTCTCCAGGAGTTGAAAGAAAAAATCCTGGCAATTTCAAGCAGTGCAGACTCTATTAGTGGGTAAATACATAGTCTGAGAAGAAAGGAGACCTGAATTCTGTATGACAAGTCAGCTCAGGGGAGAAGAGATTCCCTGAAGTTCCCTGATGACTCACTGAGAGCTGGGAAGGAAAGCCATAGTAAAAGGGGCTTTTCTGTGTGTGTGAAATCAGAAATTCCTATTTTTTTTTCCTTCTTGTTTCCAAGGCCCAGTGGCTGCTTCTTTTTTTTTTCTCTTTTTCTTTTAACTGGGTTAATGGGTGACCATCCTTAGATGCAGTCAGGGCTCAATTGTGAAACTGTGGCATAGACTTGTTGAGACCTCTGGGGGGTAGGAGGCAAGATTGCCTGTCCTCAAAGTAGAGGAAGGTGGAACATGAATCCTTTCACAACTGAGGTCTGAAGTTTGTGATAAGTAGTGAGATGGGCTGGCTGGGATGTGAGATGAAGGTGGGAATGATAGTGCTGTGACTGGGTCTAGTGGACAGCACACCGCTCCCAACACTTCATCCCAGTCCAGACCCTGTAGGCCAGTCACCTCCACCATGCTCAGAGGCATACAGAAGGTTCAGTGCCATAATTTGCACACTAGCCATGCCCTCAGCAGATGAACTGAGGCTCTCAGAAGGTGGGGTCCAGTCCAATCTGGATTAATCTGCAGGCTCTGTAGGTGAGAGGCTTGACTGTTGGTTCTTACCATAGCCACACTTTCATTTTTCAGTACAAAAATAAGACCTATTGAGGGTGAATTTATCCCTGCAGTGGACAAATTCCCTTAGCACTTGCTGGTGGGTAAGGAGGAGCAGAGCCCAGCATATAACCCCCCCCCCCCCCCCCCCGGCAGGTTTGGACTGCTCATGGTTATAAATGAGAAGGAACAAACTGAACTCTTGTGTCCAGTAATCCTCTCCATAGCTGGTGCATTCTAAAATTGAAGGCCCAGAAGTGTCTCATTTTAATTACATCATCAAGGAGAAATCTTAATCTTTTGTTTTTTTGGTTTGTTTTTGTGTTTTTTTCCCCCTCTAAGCTATTTTGCTCTGTTTTCCTTCATTATTTTTTTTAAATATTTCTATTAAAATTTTATTTTTTTCAATTAATTGGATTTTTCTTTTCCTTTTTTCTTTTCTTCTTTTTCATTTTATTCCATTCACTTCTTTTTTCTGTTTCTCCTCATTTCTTCTACCTTTTCTCCCTTTTAAAAAATACTTTAGTATTAAACGAAGTAACATTAATGCCTAATTTTCTAGCCTATTCTACATTATTACTCACCTTTTCTCCTTGGTTAGTAGAGTTGTAAAGATTTTTATTATATGTTGATATATTTTTATTATATGTTATTATAATTTACTCTTAAATTACTACTATTATGGATACTGATTCTCTACTCTCAGAGAATTGCTGGTGGCTGAATCAAGCACTTAGATCATGCTGAGCAGGTACTTGGATGCTTAGCTACACCACTAGCCTAGTAAATTGAAATGCAATAACTGCTCACTAAAAAAGACCCTCACATGATAGTGGAAGAAAACTCTATCCCAATGAATGAAAATACCTCAACACAGAATCACAAAGAACATGAGAAAACAAGCTACCTCCAAAAGTTTGAAACTCTCCCCAATATGAATCCAATAGATTTGAAGTGGATGAGATGCAGGACAAAACATTTTAGAAAATTGATTGTTAAAATGGTGAATGAATTCAAATAAACAAAAGATACAAATAAACAACTGAATGAACTAAGGAGGACAATACAGGATAAGGATGAGAAATGCAATAAAGATATAGAGATTCTGAAAAAGAGCCAAGTAGAATTCTTCAAAATGAAAAGTTCAATAGATTAAATTAAAAAACTCAGTTGAAAGTTTAATGAGTAGATTAGATCAAGCAGAAGAAAAAAATCTCAATGCTTGAAGACAGGGTGGATGAACTAGAACATTCAGAAAATAATAAAGAAAACAGTGTAAGAAACCAAGGGCAGAATATATAATAAACACTCTGACACAACATAAAGAGAACTAATTTAAATAAAACTCAGGCCTTGAGGAAGAAATAATGATAAAGTCTAATAGTATAGATAATCTATTCAATGGAATGATAGAAGAAAATATTTCAAACCTTGGGAATGAGATGGATGTTCAAGTGTTGGAGGTACTTAGAACCCCAAATAGAGAAGACCAAAAAAGAACCACTCAACAATATATTAAATTTAAAATGTCAAAAATTCAGAACAAATAAGGAATTTTAAAAGCTGTAAGAGAGAGAAGCCAAGTCAATTATGAAGCTCCGTCTATCAAAATAACAGCAGATTTCTCATGCAGAAATTCTGAAGGCCAGAAAGGCATGGAACAAAAGAAAATAATTGCCACTTAGATTGCTGTGTTCAGCAAAGCTATCTTTCAGACGAAAGATAGCTAAGAAGAAATAAATACCTTCTATGATAAACATAAACTAAGGGAATTTGTGAACACCTAGGCAGCATTGCAGAAGATACTTAAAGAATCCTACCCACAGAAGATAAAAACAACCAAGAGAGCATGTGAAATAATATCTCATTAGAAGAGTAGATAAGCAAGAGAAATTTTGAAACAAATCTAACATTAGAGAGAAATAAAAATGACAAAAGCAATACATACCTCTCTGTAATAACACTGAATGTACATGATCTTAATGCTCCAATTAAAAGACATAGACTGGCAGATTGTGAATTGTGCTGCTATAAACATTGGTATGCACATATCAACATAGTTTGCTGAGTTTAGTTCTTCTGGGATAGCTGGGTTATATGGCGGTTCCATCCCTAGTCTTTTGAGAAATCCTTATACTGTTTTCCAAAGTGGTGTTACTAATTTGCAGTCCCACAAATGTATAAGTATACATTTCTCTTCTCCCATCCTTGCCAACAATTATTGCTATTTGTTTTCTTAATGATTGCCATCCTAACTGGGTTGAGGTGAAATCTTAATGTACTTTTGATTTGCATCTCCATGATTGCCAAGGATATTGAACATTTTTTTATATATTTTTTGTCATTTGTATTTCTTTTTTTTTTTTACCATTTACCACATTTTAATTTCTTTTTTAATTACTTTTTTTGCACTATTTCTATTTTTTTGTTTTTTATTGGTTGTTCAAAACATTACAAAGCTCTTGACATATTATATTTCATACATTAGATTCAAGTGGGTTATGAACTCCCATTTTTACCCCAAATACAGATTGCAGAATCACATCGGTTACACATCCACATTTTACATAATGCCATATTAGTAACTGTTGTATTCTGCTACCTTTCCTATCCTCTACTATCCCCCCTCCCCTCCCCTCCCATCTTCTCTCTCTACCCCATCTTCTGTAATTCATTTCTCTCCTTGTTTTTTTTTCCATTCCCCTCACAACCTCTTATATGCAATTTTGTATAACAATGAGGGTCTCCTTCCATTTCCATGAAATTTCCCTTTTCTCTCCCTTTCCCTCCCACCTCATGTCTCTGTTTAATGTTAATCTTTTCCTCCTGCTCTTCCTCCCTGCTCTGTTCTTAGTTGCTCTCATTATATCAAAGAAGACATTTGGCATTTGTTTTTTAGGGATTGGCTAGCTTCATTTAGCATAATCTTCTCTAGTGCCATCCATTTCCCTGCAAATTCCATGATTTTGTCATTTTTTAGTGCTGTGTAGTACTCCATTGTGTATAAATGCCACTTTTTTCTATCCATTCATCTATTGAAGGGCATCTGGGTTGGTTCCACAGTCTAGCTATTGTGAATTGTGCTGCTATGAACATCGATGTGGCAGTGTCCCTGTAGCATGCTCTTTTAAGGTCTTCAGGGAATAGTCTGAGAAGGGCAATAGCAGGGTCAAATGGTGGTTCCATTCCCAGCTTTCCCAGGAATCTCCAAACTGCTTTCCAAATTGGCCGCACCAATTTGCAGTCCCACCAGCAATGTACAAGTGTACCCTTTTCTCCACATCCTCGCCAGCACTTGTTGTTGTTTGACTTCATAGTGGCTGCCAATCTTACTGGAGTGAGATGGTATCTTAGGGTGGTTTTGATTTGCATTTCTCTGACTGCCAGAGATGGAGAGCATTTTTTCATGTACTTGTTGATTGATTGTATATCCTCCTCTGAGAAGTGTCTGTTCAGGTCCTTGGCCCATTTGTTGATTGGGTTATTTGTTATCTTATTGTCTAGTTTTTTGAGTTCTTTGTATACTCTGGATATTAGGGCTCTATCTGAAGTGTGATAGTAGAGCAGAGAGGAAACAGGAGTTACCTCTTTAGTTATTTTTTAAAAATACTTTTATACTTTTAACTCTAACTAAAAGCAACTTATTCATCATCATTAGAGTAACATAGTGTTCTGTATTTGTGTGTGTATCTTTACCAATGAGTTCTTAAATACCTTTTAAAAAATATTTTAGTTGTCAATGGATCTTTTATTTAATTTATTTATTATATATGTGGTGCTAAGGATTGAACCCAGGGCTTCACACATGACAGGCAAGTGCTTTATCACTGAGCCTCTACTGCAGCCTACCAATGAGCTTTATACTGTCATTTGCTTTTATGTTGTCACTTAACAGCATTTTGTTTCCAGTTGGAAGACTCTTTTTAGTACTTCTCGTAAGATATGTATAGTGGTAATGAATTCCTTTAACTTCTGTTTGACTGGAAAAGACTTTATCTTCTCTTTATTTTTGAAGGGCAGTTTTTTTTTGGATATAATATTCTTGGTTAGTGGACTTTTTAATTTCAGCTTTAGGAATATATTATTTTACTTACTTATGGCCTTCAAAGTTTCTGCTGAAAACCCACTGTTATTCTTTTGAGAATTCCTTTGTATGTGACAAGTCATTTTCTCTGGCTGCTTTCAAAACCTGATTCTTGATAATTGATTATAAAGTGTCTGTGAATTTTGGTTTCATCTTTAAAAGACACTAATTGTCTTTTTTGCTTCTTGGATCTAGATGTTCATTTTCTTTCATGGATTTGGGAATTTCTCAGGCATTATTTCTTTGAACAAGCTTTGTGCTTCTTTCTTGACATTTTTCCTTTTCTTCTTCTTTCCTTCTTTCGTTTTCTTCTGTTATCTATTCTGTTTTTGTTTGTTTGTTTGTTTTTCAGTGCTGGATATTTAACCCAGTGTTTCACATAAGCTATCTCTACCACTGAACTGCATCCCTAGCCCTCTCTCTCTTTCTTGAACACATAATGCGTATAATGAATTGCTTAATAGTGTCTCATAAGTTCTTAAGCTTTCTGCATTCTTTTTCATTCTTTTTGTTCCTCCAACTTAATTATTTTATATTTGTTTGATGTAGTCTGCTATTGTACCCCTCTAGTAATTTTTTTTTCAGTTCTGTTGTTCTTTACCTTCATGATTTCTGTCTGGTACTTTAAAATTTTTATATCTGTTAAAATTCTAACTTTTCTTCATGAATTTTTATTTTCACCTCAGTGAGCATGTTTATGAGCTGTTTTGAATTCTCTGAGGTAAATCATGGAATTACATTCCATTGGGGTTGATTTTGGAGATTTGTTTCTTTGTTTATAATTCTTGCCTGATTCATAATTTTCCTTGACTCTTTGTGTTGGTGTCTATTCCTTAAACAAACAGGTTGTCTCTTTTGGTCTTTATGGGCTGATTTGATACAGGACATATTGCTCATCAATTAGCTTGGTCAGAGATTCTTAGAACTTAAACTACTTTCCTCCCCAGAAACATATTAAGTGAGAGTTTTGTCTACTTAATCTATCTTGAGGCAGGGCAAAGAGTTCTGGCATTTGTCAGTCTAAACTGCCATTTTTATTCTCCTCTGGATATCTAGACTTCATCAAACCCATCAGAGCTCCAAGTGAGGCAAGTCCAATGCTAATTCTATGGGCAACCTTAATAAAGTGGAGTGTTGGAAACATAGCTCAACTTTCTCTCCAGGGAGAAGCTGAAAGGGTGTGTGTGTGTGTGTGTGTGTGTGTGTGTGTGTGTGTACTCACTCTGTGTTAAGCAGCAAGTGGATAAAGAATATATAGTGTCTACGAGCCCAACCTGTAGTCTACGTTTTCTCCTCAGTGGCTGGACTGTGCCAGACTCAAAAGAGATTCAAGACTAGCAAGTCAGAACCTAGTTAGCTGGGGAAGTCCCTCCAAATGTTGGGGTATTGGATGTTTGATCTAGTCCCTCTCTCTCCTGATGATACTTTAATTTAGAAGGTCTCTTCCTGATCATATGATCCTATGTTGGGAGGGAGAGCAGCAACTAGTGAGATGGTCTTCCATTTGGCTTTAGTGAGTCTATTTTTGCATTTTTATAGGGTTTAGGAGCTTTAGAATTAGTTTTTAAGCATCTCATATAGGGAATATTTTTATGAATTATTACTGAATCAGTGCATTTACAGAGGAAGGAGAACTTAGGGCTTCCTGCTCTGCCATCTTGTTGATGTTATCATACTGTTAGTGTTACAGTATTATATACAATATATATAATATATATTAACATAACACATATTAATATGATATAATATATAATCAATGTTATATATAACACCATTAGTGTTATATATCTAACATGATGTAGAGAGACTAAGGGAACTCAGTTGAAGAAGTAGAAGGGGGAAAATTTATCCAAGAGGTGAAGTTGAAGAAAATGGAAGGAGAGAGGTTAAAGAAATTTAAACCATATTTAGCAATTTGCCTTTCATTACAAAGATTATGGGAGGCCACTTAAGTTTTTTTTTTAATATGAAGGCAATGTTATTTTTGAAAAATTATTCTGGCTGGTATGTGGAGAATAGCTGTAATGGTATTAAACCTAGAGGTGGAGGAGTAATCTAGGGGAGAGTCAATGATGGCCTGGATGCACACTGTGTTAGTGGACACAGTCCAGAATTATTTAGGGCTTAGAATTAGTAAGACCTAAAGATGGGAAGTGGACAACACAGGGGGATGGCAGATTTTTAGGCTTCTGATCCAAGTAATTAGAATGAGGGTGCTTTTTCTGAGACATTAAATAGAGTAGCAGGCATAGGTTGGCAGGAAGGTGTTAGCTACAGATTTTTAAAGGCCAATTTGTAATAACATTCTGGACAATTTGTTATTATGTAAAATTAGCTAATTCTTTTTTTGAAATTCTCTTGGCCTTAGTTAAATGATGGTTTGTGAGAGAATTTCCAGTCAGTCTAATTAATAAATAAGTAACTTATCCACTGGGATTCCCCAGATTGAGGGGCAAACTTTGGATCAAATTGCAAAGTTCTAATAATCTTCAGTGATGTCAAGATTTAGTTGGTAATAAGGACAAAGATATTTCAAAATATTTGGCATGAATAAATGATTCAGAGATGACTTTAAATGTTGCAAGTTTGAAACATCTTTATTATCTTTTATATATAGTGACTTCCATTAGGTAAATGAGTTTATGGTTCATCCTTTTACATCCTTAGAGTTAGGTGAAAGGGAATATATGGATGTATGAGATATTAGCCTCTTTCCTGGAAAGGGGGAAATGAGTACATAAAGCAAAGAACCTGAGTAATCTCCAAAAGCATGGTTAACAAAATGTGATATAAATGACCTTGGCAAAACTTTATTATAATTATATACTAGGATCTTTTGGGCTCACGTATAAGCACTACAATTTTTGCTTGCTAAACAGTAGTTGGGAACATTTTTAAAAAAAAATTTTTATTGGGAACATTTCTTCATAAGTTTCTTAATGAATCATTTGGAAACCAAAGAAATTGCTATTAAGAGTATCATGTTCTTGGGCTGGGGATGTGGCTCAAGCGGTAGCGCGCTCGCCTGGCATGTGTGCGGCCCGGGTTCGATCCTCAGCACCACATACCAACAAAGATGTTGTGTCCGCCGAGAACTAAAAAATAAATATTAAAAAAAAATTCTCTCTCTCTCTCTCTCTCTCTCTCTCTCTCCTCTCTCACTCTCTCTTTAAAAAAAAAAAGAGTATCATGTTCTAAGTAGTCTAGATTCTTGTTCATGGTTTAACAGCCTTAAACCCAAATCATATTAAAATAGTGCACGCTCTGTCTCTCCAGTGTGTGTGTGTGTGTGTGTGTGTATTATTCTTATAGTACACCATGTGGTTTAATTTTGTGACCTGCAAACGTCTACACCAAACAATATTATAATATCACTTGGGTTTAATAGCTACTTTGTATGTTTGTAAAAGTAAACAAGTGGCTTTAAAAAGCACATAGAGCACAAAAGTGAATGTAGGTGAGTGGCAGGTCCTTATTGTCTAAGCAGATCATATATATCTAAAAAAAGAAAATTATTTGAACTATTCTTTCAAGACTAGAAAATACTCACATACAGAGCACACATTTCCTTCATGAGGACACTCCAAATGACCATAATTATGTGACTGTACATCCAGTTTGAAGGCTACTTGATCAAACCAGAAATCATGTCTCAAAGATAGGGAATTCAGAGTTGTATTTGACTTTCTGAATTCATTTTCTATACATCTTAGTTCAAAGAACACAGAATTCGGAAAATTATCTGATGTATATCTCACATAGCAAGAATGGGTTTTCTCAATTTTTTTCCAGTTCAACTAAACCTAATAGACAATAAGCCATAGGCAAGGTATCCTGCAGAATTTAGTGGGATCATTCATTGCACATGGTTAAAAGTGGGTTTTTGATTTTTAGAAGAAAAACGTTTACACTTAGATTTCCCCTGGCATTAAGGCAAAACCCCAAATGATTTATTCAGTTATGTTTCAGAGGTGGGGATTGGGTGGGGTAGTGGTACAATTGGCTTCTGTTGAATTAATTTGCAATTTCAGCAGTGCAGCTGATTTTAATCTTTCTTGGAATTTTGCAACTTTATTTTGCAACTTCAGAGGTGAAACTGAAAATATCACACTATTTTCATAAGATTTTGGAAAGTGACAGAAAACTCATGACAGAGCCCAATCTCACCCAGTTTGTAATAAGATGTTTATTAGTGGAATTCTAATAGGAATTGCCACTGAAGTATTGCCGTTTCTAAATTTATGTTTATACATCTAAACAACTAGTGTTCCTAGTCTCTATCTGTATAATTGCATAATACTGTGAACTGTAAATCCTGTGGAAAGGATTTACAGTTGATAAATAAAAGTTTAAGATGGTTGATTGAGCCCTTGAAAGCTTACCCCCCAAAGTCAGGCAAGATAAATCTTTCTTTAAAGAACACCAATCAGAGTTCTGGGTACTAGGAGAAAAGGGAATGAAAAGAAGGAGGAGGAGGAGGAAGAGGATGATGATGATGATGATAATAATAATAATAATAATAATAATAATAATAATAATCCTATTTTTGGATTAACAAAACAAAAATTTGAAACACATCAAGTTTAATTTTGGCATTGCTTCACCTTGCTTTCCATACTTCCCTCCTGCCATCTGGCCTCAATACTTATACTTTGATGTTGTCTTAACACGGTATTAATATTTGATGCCCATGACTCTGATTGCTCCACATGTCACAATTACCCACTTTCCCTAATCCAGTCAAACCTCCCAGTACTATGTGAACTTCACCTCAACCAGCACTAATTGGAAAGTGACTGAGTCAAATAAGTCATACCAATATGTATTAGTAAACAGCCACACACCTCCAAAAATGACAATTACAGTTTTAAAAGAAGATGCTTTTCTGACCTAAATAAATCTAAGATTAATGTCGTCCTGATCAGAAAAATAAGGTCAGTTGCCCCAAGCTGTTTTCATTTTCCAAAGATTTTTTTTCCCATTCCAATTTTGACCTCTAAGGTATGTAAATACCCCATATATTTCTCATAATGACTCCCAAAGCAATAGGAGAGGGGTGATTCTGGTTCAAAAGGCAGGCTTTGGGTAGACAGTCATTTTTAAGTGTGGGTAGATATATTTTTAATTGTATAGCAGGTCTTTGTAAGTATGAGAAGTCTGATTATAACAGAGCAGAAGGGAAATTATTTACCCAATCAGAAAATTCCACCAAGAGATTTAAGCTTACTGAATTATTACTCCTGTTGTTTATATACTGCAGTGAGTATAAAATAGTAAAGCATGATTTATATGAATGGGACTCAGACATAAAACCTGGCTCTTTGAAACTGTCTTCATGAGTCAGCCATCGTGTGTCTGTAGGAAGAAAAGATGCTAGGATTCCCTCTTCCCTTTATCCCTGTTTCTACTCTGTTATAAACCAGATCACATATTTAAAACTTTCCTTGGTTACTTTGGATGACCCAGACAGAATGTCACAATATTTCACAAGATTCCTAAGTCAGTGAATATTACCTTAATATCAAAGGATTACTTTAATAGCAATGGAACATACGGACTTGACAAATAATTTAGTTTTTACTGTCTCAACATTGTGTCTATAACCTGTGCTATAAGGAGAGAGACTGGAAATCAAGATATGGTTCTTTATAGAGGAGTTGGCTAGGTACCATGTTTCTCTTTAAAACTTCCCACAATGTACCAGCTTTTCTTGACTTGGAGGAGGACATCTTGCATGCAGTAGCATCTAGTAATTTTTGATAATGATAATGGGAAAATCCTGGGAGTATTTAAAATTACTGACTTTTTTTAGATTACTAATAATTTTTCATCCTAAAATAAAAACCACATGACAAATATTTTTTTTTAAATCAATTAGAATAAATGCACATAGAGTCCCATGTGTACTAGCTTCATTCAAGAATAGTGTAGTAAGTTAAATGTCTTTCATCAAAGCATTTCTCTCTGGTTTCTTTGGGGCCTGTAAGACCACCCTTCAAAATTTAGAGTTTGGAGGTCAGCTTTCTGCCTGATGTCTTCTTTCAAAGACAAATACATCTAAGTGGGAGAATTTATGAAGCATCCTGACTGTAAGGATTATATCTTCATTCATTCATTCATTCAGTCAGCAAAAAGCTATTCTGTTAAATACCTAGCAAGGAAGATGGCTTTAGCTGTGCTCAGATCAATCTTCAGCTGTCAGAGATATGCATTTTCTTTAATGTTCTATCAATCTCTCTGGCTCAATGTATCTATGAGGAAACATATCTTCTTTTCTTACAAATTTGCCTTACTTTCCAAATGTATAAATTCCATCAATGGAATTAACATTTTTGTCAGGCAACAGAACTCTTCCTGACTCCAAGTGAATCTTTCCCTTCTAAAAACTCCAGGTATTAGCACTCAATTGTTATTTAATTATTCAGGGTATGATCAATTTGCTTCTTAGCTTTATTATAAAGTACTTAATGACAAAGATGGTGCTTGACTTTCCCTATCCTCTAGATTAATTTCTTCAAGTGTATACTCCTAACAAACTCCATCTTAGATAAATACAAGTTTGAGAACCACTGCTCTGTCAAATTTTACAGTACTTACAAGTCACTCAGGGTTTGTGTTAAAATGAACATTCTAATTTAGCTAGTACGAGACTCTGCATTTTTAACAAGTTTGCAGATGATACCAATGCTTTGGGAGACAGTATGAAGATCAAAGAAAGCAAGCTTATAGCCTCAAGAACAGTGATAGCCCCATGGGGAGATTTTCAACTAATTTCTGTGATTTCATTTAACAGCACCTTACTGTGAATGAATTAACATGAGGCTAAATAAGGGTGATCACGGCAGAGAGATAATGACCTTAAGGCAAAGAAAGCAAAGAAAAATGAAATGTAGTATATAACAATTTTAAGTTTTATCTGAACCTCACAAGCTGACATATTATTAAATCTTATTTTGTTTTCTACTTTTTCTTATTTTAAAAAGTACTTCTTGTAAGCATCAACCCATAAACTAACCTTATCTTTGAAAAAAAAGTATTTATAAGGATTTCCCAAATGTTAGTCTCTTGCTTGATAGGTTTGTTAAAATGAGTTCCCTTAAGCAGATCTTTCCTTTTAGGTGTAGAAAAAAAGTTAGATGTTACTGTATAATTTTAAAAATGTGGTACTAAAAGCTATTCTTGAAATAATTTAGAAATGATGCCAGCTATCTTGCTTCAGAAATATCCACCTGGGATGGAGTAATAGTGACACCTTCAGAAAAGGCTTATAAGAAGCCATCTGAGAAGAAGGAAGGAGAGGAAGAGGAGGCGAATACAGAAGAATCACCTCCAGGAGAGTAGGAGGAAAGCATGGAAACTTAGGAGTGACCTTCCCTTTGCTCCCTTTCCTATTCAAGGGGGAGACTAGATCCTAAGCCAGCTGCTAATGGGCTTTGTTTGGTGCATTTCTATGGAATAGAGGAGACAGCAGCAAAGAAACTACAGAAAGATGTGTCATTCCACTGGTTTTGATACTGGCTTAGCAGCCCCAAATCTTCCATCTATAAACCTATGCCATCCATCTATAATGAAGCAGGATACCAATATTTCTTTCCAATACTCCAGAACCCCAACTCCTAAAAACCCCACACAACTATTACTTTGTATATTGTTAAAATGTTGGGAAATGTTAGGTGTCTGTACATTATTTTTTCCTAAGAAAAATGATTAAAGGACTTCCTATTTTAAAAAATGATCTAAATATTGCCCCTAGTAAAATGTACTCATTGAATGGCAAACAGATGGAAATATGTTTTCTCAAAGAACCAACTAGTGCAAAGAAGTACAAAATTAATCAGAAAGCTTTCAGATATAATTGAATAAAATAATGAACATCAGTGTCCTTACCCTGAGGGGTTCTACATTAAACTATGACAATATTTCTTTGCTGTTTGAGAACTATACTTTGTTAACACAAAACTGTCATGCCTGGTACATGGCGTACCCACAAAGCAATCAAAAGCAATTAAATGAATAGTTTGAATAAAGTTAGTTTTTATATAATCTATGCACATTGAAAAACAAGTTCAAATAAATCCCAATTAAGACTTAAATTTAATAGTGAATGGGTTTTATATTTCATGAGACTGTTAATTATAGACAAGTAACACCTACAGCATGTAACCCTACATCTGTTTCAGAGTTGGAACAAGTAGTTACTTAAATGATGCACTTTTGCCAAGACTCATAAATGTTATAACCTGATTCTAATTTATGGCAAAACAATGCTTTTATTACTTTTTTTTAATCACAAAGAGGAGAAAAGGATAAAAGTAACATGGTTTCCCTTTAGTGATTCAGATTTATGGAATCCTCTCCAACAATTTCACCTCTAACTGCAGTGGAACTTGTTCACAAGGGCACAGATGGACATTCAGTTCAGGAACCAGCTGTATAATTCAGAGAAAAAGAAAAAATGGACTAATTTATACCCCAGATTGAACAAGAATCGAATACTTCCCAAGGTTTTAGAGCATCTGGAAAATCTTTTTAATGTTATTCATTCTTTTGTTCCTATTTGTTCATTTATTTTTGTCTAAGACGGGAAGAAAAGGGAAAGGCTGGAATGTCATAAGAAAGTTATATTCAGCTGCAGTTTATGTAAAAAGGATCAATGCTTTTTCCTGTTTGACTTTCATTCCATTGTTGCATATTTAAGGGCTGATCTTCTTAGGGTGCCAGCATTCCCTTGAACCAAAATAAGCAAACATCCAAGTACTTTGAATTCTCTTCCTCAAAATTATGCTTCATTATTCTGGGATCTTGACAGAATAAAAGAACACTGCTAAAGTATAAAACATTTTTACATTTATCTGGCTATGCAGGAATGCAGTGGAATTTAGCCATTGGATTTACCTTTCCATTCAAATCCTGCCCCAGAGAATTTCTGACAAATCCGAATTCTCTTCTGTGAAGAGAGGAGGCAATCCATAGTAATGTTCTTTGTATTGTCCCAGAATCTCCCCCTCCAAAGCTTAGTTCAGGAGCTTAACAAAGCTTAATCAAGGAAGTTCTGTAACAAAACATTGCTGCATGAGCATTGTCAAGTTGTTGGAAACTACTTTGAATGGAGGCATCAAAATCCTCTGTGAAAACACAAATTTTACTGCTATTGTATGGGAGAGATGACAAATGTCTTGAGACCAGAGAATTTTTCACTGTGGCTTTTGCAAGTTCTTGTTACCCTATCCTTACCCCACAGCTGTGCTCCCCCATCCCTTCTTGCACATGACAGTAGCCATTAATTGTTCCTATTCTCTTACTTCAGTAAAATCCAAACTGCTCAAACAATGGCTCTTATTTTACAAGAACAATCCTTCTATTCCCATTTCTGAAACTAGCTCTACTTCACTCAATCCCCCTCCCACTAAGTCTAGTTGAACTTTGGCCAATCCCTCCTGCTAAAGTCATGCACATCCTTTTTATTTTTCTTTTAGTTGAATGAACATGGACACAACACCTTTGTTTTTACTTATTTATTTATTCTATGTGGTGTTAAGGATCAAACCCAGTGCCTCATGTGTGCAAGGCAAGCACTCTACCACTGAGCTACAACCCCAGCCCCATACACGTCTTTTTGACCATCCTTCTCTTTGTTAGAATGCTCTTTTGGAGCCTTCTTTATGCTAGTGGTATCCTGCTTAATTTATTTTGTCCCACAGTTTTGCTGAGATTCAGGCAGGACTGGCTACTCTGTTTTTGGACTCCAGACCCTTTAAAGAAAAGTGAGTCCTTCATCAACCAGACCAGTGCTTAGCTCTCTTGGCTGTGAAGCGTTTCCTAAGACTTTCTTCTTCTTCTTTATTGCCTTTGGTATATACTTCTTGGTTTGATTTGTTTCTTTAACTGAAATTCTCAAGGTTAAGGAGGGATGATGGTGCAAAGGAAAGTTTGTCAGTTTGTAAGGTCATTTGAATATATTATAGAGCTGGAAGCACTAAACGTTGCACACTCTGGTAGAATTTTAAACTGAAGTTTAAAACTCCAGTGGTCATCTGTATGCCACCTTAGAATCAGAATTCACAAGATTTGTAATAATCAAATGGTCAATGTTTTTAATTGGGATGAAGAGGCTTCTTGAAACATAAAACTTTTAAAAGAGCAAAACTATAAAATTATTTCTCTTAAATATTCCCTAGAAAAAGCTAATAGAAATGTAGAAGATCTCAAATCCAAATTGTTATCATCATCACTGTCATTCTTCTTCTTCCCCTTCATTGAACTGGCGTCCCTCTTGGTCCCCTGTGTCCTAACTGCCTTATTTATAAATTCAAGAGCAACAACATTTGCATAGCTAGTTTTGATAAAGATACTTATGAATATTACAAGGAAAGGAAAACAGGTCCTCTAGCTTAACTTGAAAGACAAAATCCAAAAAGGTAAAGGGAAAGTTTTGTGTGACATAAGAATGCTCCTGATTTGTTCACAGTTGTTCTTAAAAGGGAAGATTTTTAAGAAATTGAAAACAAACAAAAAACAAATAACCCACTCAATAAATGGGCTAAGGAACTGAACAGACACTTCACAGGAGAAGAAATACAACTGATCAACAAATATATGAAAAAGTGTTCAACATCTCTAGCAATTAGAGAAATGCAAATCAAAACTACTAAGATTTCATCTCACTCCTGTCATAATGGCACTCATCAAGAATACAGGCAACAATAAATGTTGGTGAGGATGTGGTGAAAAAGGCACACTCACACATTGCTGTTGCGACTGCAAGTTGGTGCAACCACTATTGAAAGCAGTATGGAGATTCCTTAGAAAATTGGGAATGGAACCGAACCACCTTTTGACCCAGCTATCCTACTTCTTGGTTTATACCCAAAGGACTTGAAATCAGCATACCATAGTGACACAGCCACATTCATGTTTATAGCAGCTCAATTCACAATAACTAGACTATGGAACCAATCTAGGTGTCCCCCAATAGACGAATGGATAAAGAAAATGTGGTATATATTCTCAATGGAATATTACTCAGCTTTAAAGAAGAGTAAAATTATGGCATTTGCTAGTAAATGGTTGGAGTTGGAGAATATCATGCTAAGCAAAATAAGCCAGTCCCACAAAACCAAAGGATGAATGTTTTCTCTAATGTGAAGATACTAATTCACAATAAGGTGGGGGGCATTAGGGAAGAATATCGTTACCTTAGATTAGGTACAGGGAAGTGATGGGAGGGAAGGAGAGGGGAGGTGGGGATAGAAAAGATAGTAGAATGAAACAAACATTACTACTGTATATATACATGTGATTGCATGACCAATATGATTCTGCAACATGTATACTCAGAAAATTGATAAATTATATCCTATCTAAATATGATATATCAAAGTGCATAAATGTATTCTACTGTCATGTGTAACTAATTAAAACAAATAAAAAATTTTAAGAAACACAAAAATCAGAAACAAAAAGAAAAGCCCCTAACAAAAACAAAACCCCCAAACCTAGGATGTCCTTTTTTTTCAGTTGATACCAGGACTGCACAGATTACCATAAACCCTATGACCTCCCATTCTTTCTCTTGTTGGAGTAATAAGAACATTTTAGTGATAGGAATCGAAAATATTCCTCTAATTAATCCATATATTTTTTACATGTAGTATAGTGATCCCACTCTGGTTCTGTCAGAGTGAGATCTACTAAAGGGTTCAGATTGATTTTCTAGTACCTAAGCCCTTTCCTGGGATAGATTCAATAGAACCTTCTGTAACTTAAAAAATGCAGCGCTCCTGCCAAAGCTCCTGTACCTAGACTCCTCAATGACCATAGACCTTCCTTTCTATGTATTTGAAAGGTCCAGACAAGCTTTGGGAGTTCCAACTTGGCACAATGGATATTGGACACCCAACACTTACAATAGCTTCTTGCTTTACCACATAGCAAAGGCCTTCCCTCTTTGTGTGTAGTGGCAACAACAGCAAAGCTAACTGATTTAGTCTTAAGCTTTCCATTTACCCTTCTGCTCCCTCTTGCCACTCAAGACCTCCTTCTTACTTGAGAACACCCAGTAGCCCCTGAAGTACCTTTCTTCCTTCCCAGAGGAGGGAGAACTCTATGGCTGTCCTGTATATACTTGGGAATTTTCCTTGCTTCATTCTCATCACCTTGAAACTCTTATAGATAACCCAAATTTAGACCTGTTTATGGATGGAGCCTATTTGAGACCAAACAAAATGGCTATCAAGCTTGTTATGTGATCAAAACTCATTCAAAATTACTTGAGCATTATCTTTTCTCAGAGGCAAAATCTGTATAAGTTGCTGAAATTTCAACAGTTACTATATCCCGCCAGTTTAGAGATAAGAAATCAAATACCTGTACAGACAGCAAATATGGTTTGGGGGTGTCTCATGGATTTTGATATGCTTTGGAAGCATTGTGGTTTTCTTAACTGCATCTGGTATTTCAATCAAACACAGCACTCACATAAAAGTCTCTTAGAGGCCTTGTTTCTTCCAAAGGAATTGGCTATACTAAGGTGCATAGTAAAAATCAAACTCAAGAAACAAAGGGCAATGCTTTAGCAGATAACTGTAATAAATGAGTTGCACTGACACCTCCAGATTGTCCAACAAATCCGAATCAAAGTCAAAATTAAATGCTGACTATTGGCATCTGGTCTTGATTTAACTCGAGTATCAAACACTTGATTTTGAAGAAGCATATTGGAAAATAACAAATTCTTTACCCATTGTAGATAGCTGGTGGCACCAGATAATCTGTTGCTCTGCCCCACAATGTTGAGATACACCTCTCAAAAACTGTTACATGCTGTTATACACCACGGAAACAGAAATCAAAAACTACCATAAATAATCTTGTGGGGATACCTCAACAGGATTGTAGAAATATTTCTGCTGTGCTTCCTATGGGCCAAACCTACCATTTATGGAAACATTATAAAACTGAGACATATATGCAAACCAAAATGTTCCCTTTGAACATATATCTACAAATGGATTTCATTCACTCACTTTATGTCATTGTGAATGTTCTTAATACTCTATCTCTGTTTCCTTGTAGGCTAGAAGCCTTTCACTTTCATAAAACCATTTCTTTGATAGTAACAAATATTTGCTTTGCGTTTTTTTCATGTGGCAATACCTACCAATTTACTTAATGATAAAGGTACCAACAGAAACTTGTAAATCTGTCTGAGGAATTTCAGCTGTAGTGGCCAAAATCATTGCCATTAGTTTTATGGCTCTTCAGTCCACTCTAACAGGAGCTCACAAACTTTTCACTTAAGAACTGGTGAGGATGTTCAAAGTGTCTAAGGATCTCACCCCAAATCCTTGAATGCTATTTTATAGTTCAATATTAGAAACCATTTTAGGGGATTATTGCAGTGTGTTCAAGTTTATAACAGGTCCGGGCAGATTTTACCAGTAGTAAATCACAGAAATTCCTACATGACCTTCAGCCTCAAATCTTGGCTTGTTGACAACATAGAACTCTTATCAAACCTTATAGGACCAGATCAGTTATTGTTAACACACAAACACTGAAATAAAATTCTAGGGAAAAGACCCTTGAATCCCTGCCTCCTAGTTAAAAAAGATTGCACACATCTACTTCCTGAATTACTACATCAACTGGAGATTTAAAATGGTGGGAAAATTTCTTGGAATCCTCTAGAAGAGAACATCATGAAGGTGATGGCTTTTCCCAAATCTTTGGATCAAGCAGCAGGCGGTGGTTAGATCTTGATAATTTCTGTCCAAGATCTTTAGCTCAAGATACCTAAATTCTGAGTCACTGACTACCATATCCCTCTTTGTCTCTTTCTTCTCACTTTGATAGCCATAATTAAGATTAATTTTTTCTCTGTAGTTTTGTTTCTTTGGTGAATCAGGAGGAAGAACCAGTATTACTGAAACCTATTGGCATCAAAACTCTCTTCCCTATGTCTCTGGGTGGGGATGGGATTTGTTTTCTGGGATAATCCCAACAAAACAGAGTTTTGGCAAAGAGGCATTGTCCCAAGCATTCTATTTATTCTTATGTCAATACCTGTCTTTACAGTCAATGACTGTATTATCTCTAAAATTTTAAATGATTCTGTATAATTAGTTGACAAATGACTAAAAATCAATTGCAATGGTAAAACTGACTGGAAAATATCAATTTTTTTCCTATCATAGATCACTATGGTGGCACCAGGTAGTATCTGCAATAAAGTCTTAATTTTTGCATTTTTTTTCTAAAAAGCCCCAATGGCAGTCATCAGCAGAGAATCTGAAATTATACAAACTTTGACTAGTATAGGTCTAGAGAAATGTGCCTTCATATGTCATAGAGAAAGGGAGAGGGAGAAGGAGAGTGAGAAGAAGAAGTGGGTAGGGAGAATGTGTGCTTATCTAGACTGGGGAGAGAGGGAGGAGGAGGGATAAAAACATAGATAAACCCATGATGGACATTTTGTTTTCCCCACAAGTCCACATCTCATTCTTCTTTCAGCATGGTGCTCTGGGGGTGACCCATATGGAATGCATCAACAATTCCCTTGCCCTCTATCCTTCTGTTGGGTTTGGCCAGTAGAAAGCATTGGCAAGGGATCTGGAGAGCAGAAGGAAAGTAAGGTCAGGATATTTATTCCTCAGCCTTCCCAGCCACAGCTCCTCTGAGATGGACCTCTCACAGTTCACTTTCTTGGCTCTTGTAACCACTTCCTCCCCTCATGCATTTGGGTTGGGGTGTTGGGTGGTGATTTTTTCCCCCTATCTCATTCTTTGTTGCTTTTCCTGAACTCTTCCTACATCTTTGTAAAGACTTGCTTTGTGAAGTCTCCTTTGATGACTCAATTTAAAAGTACCATTTGACTTCTGCCAGGGTCCTGATTGATCCATTTCTGGAGAGTTGAATCCTGAGCCCTCCTTCCAGACTTGAAGTTCCATGAAAGAACTAAGCCCCAGAGGTTGAGATAGTCTCAGAGAATTTCCATTTGTAAGAGTAGCTCAGTTACATCATCTTTTATCAGGAGGACAGGAAAGTGGGAATATTGTAGAGGTCAGAGCACAGAATATGAAATCAGAAAGCCTGAGTTGGAATCTTTGCACTCTTCTTATTAGAGGGAGGAGGGCAAATCTTTTGCCTCTGTGCCTCACTTTTCTCATCTATAAAGTGGATAATAATAGTAGCTGTCTCATGAAATTGTCAGGATTGAATGAAATATACATATAAAGCACAAATTTGTTGGGATTTTGTAATAATCCATAGTAATAATTATCACTAAAGACCAAGGATCAGACAAAATGCTGCTTACTTCAAAGGATTTTTGTATAAACAAATGCACTTATAATGAAGAGTCTGACTCCACATTTTTATATTCAACTGCTCACAGTTTTTAAATTATGCCTCCCCTTCTTCCCCTTGTGCTGAACATCTGGACCAACTGATCAGAAAGTCTAGTATTTTCTGTTTCCGCACCAGCCAAACCACAATCCCCCTCTCTACAGAAATTCTCATCCCCATCCCTGCCCCTCACCACAGTAAAACCCAGGCCAATTTCCTTTCTTGCTCTTTCATTTCAGATTGGCTTGAGAGTCCCGCCCTGCCCTCCCCAAATATCTCAATTATGTAAGTGATAAACCTGCATAAGCTTTCAGTGTGTATGTTTGATGTGTGTGTACGTGTATCATCAGTACTTATATCCAAACTGAACTTTGGGTGGGTGTCCGTCTGCCTCTGTAGGTGACATGACAGTCCTCCACTTAAAACATTTAACACTAAAACCATGTCTCTACCACCTTACTTCAGATTCATCCTGTGGGGTGGGGTGGGGGGAGAGGGAAACCTTGGATTGACTTAACTCATTTTCCTCCCTATGGTGGATGGACATCTTCAAAATAGAAAACAAGCTGAATCATATAAAATGTAGTTATATTTCTTTCCCATCTTAAGTTGTAGATTGAGATTCATACCTGTTCATTAGATTGCCTGATGATTTAATTATATAGTGGACCATGATATGGATATACCCCTTACTGGTGTGGCATAGCTCAGGAATGTTTGCGATTTCCATGAATAGAGATATTAGAATTACTGGATGAACTTTTTAAAAATTACAGAGACTAAGAACCTATCTCAGACCTCTGAAATGAGAGCTCACTAGCCAGGATCAGATGGATATAGGAAGGTAGGTTAGGAAACTATGCTTAAAATAAGTTTCCCAGTTGATTCCAAAGATTAGTCAGGTATAGAAAATAATGACAAGATTAATTTTGTGAGACTGGATTTTTTTAGCTCCTAAAATATCTTGACCCAGGGACATTTGACTCCAAGAATATTCTGATTTTACCATTTGCTCTTTGCTTTGCTTTCAGCATAGGCGATTAGTATAAAATATACAAATTGGATATATGTTGAAGAATTAGGTCATTGATAACAAAGAAATTTCAGATAACAGCCCACCTTAATAGAGCTGAAAGGACCTGCCCACAGATTTCTCAGGAACTGGGTAAAAATGAAAAAGAGAAAAATAAAAACTGTTAGTTTTTATCCAATTCATGCTAAACATTGATGGCAAGAATGGTCAGCACAAAAGAAAATGACAATAGCTAAAACTGCATGTGCTAAAATTTGTTAAGATGAAAATCTTCCTGAAGAATTAAAACATGCAAATACTGAATAGGGGAAGAAATAGACTTGGCAGAAGTAACCAACACCAAATAAAACCGCCAACAGCTAAATTGGCAGAGGCAAAAATTTATTATGCTTAAAAATTTACAAAAGAATCCAATTTTTTTGCTAAGTTTAGTGTGAATAATTTGACCTGAGACAATTGGATTTGTTACAAATAATAACCATAAAAGAAAATTTGCAATTATTGAAACTATAATCAGTAAAACTTTGATATAAACAACAGCAAAAAACATTTCCATGTTGAATAATATTTTCATTTAAACCTCATGCAGAAAATAATTGATTCCAGTGAAAAGAATTTTGTAAATTAAAAATTAGAATGAAAAGATATTAGAAATGCCTTGAAATAAAAGTTTTATCAAGGAATTAACACAGTTTAATAAAAATTAGTCCTTAAATACTTTTAAAATGTGTATTTAAAAATATAATTTTATAATTATCCATGTAAGTGTAATTCTGATATAAATGTTTCTACTTTTAAACATAGGAGTCAAAATATTCTCAGGGCCTAATGTCCATAGGATCAAAATGGCTGGGTAAAAACTTCCTGTACTCAATTATATATTGTGTAGTATGAAGGAGAGAATGATCGGGATGAGTTTGGAAGATGGGGTAAAACCAAGGAGAGCAAGCATTATGTGGCTTACCACAGTTTTGCATACCTGGATATCCTGGTAACAACTTAGGGTGGTAACAACTGGTTGGGAGTAAGAGCAAAAACTTCATTCTTTTAATTTGTATCCTAGACCTACCTCTCCTTATCTGGTTTAATACAGTGGTAACTGAAACAAAATTCTAAGCCTTGATGTTGGCAGAAACCAAGTCATCTTTCAAAATAAGAACTTCACTAAAATAATTTTTTTAAAAAAGACAGAAAACAACAAATGTTGGCAAGGATATGGAGAAATAGAAATACTCATATATGGGTGGTGGGATTGTAAAATGGTTAAGCCACTTGTTCACAAATATTCCTAGCAGCATTATTTACAATAGCAAAAAAAAAAAAAAAGAAAAAGAAAAAGAAAAAAAATGGTTCAAGAGTCATCTGATTAATGGGTAAACAAGATGTGGAATATGATTGGGCAATAAGAAGAAATAAAGTGCTGAGATATTCTATAATATGAATGAACTTTGAAAAATATTATGGTAAGAAGACAGTCATAAAAAAACATAAGCTGAATGACTCTATTGACATTAAATGTCTAGAATAGGGAAATTTATGGAGGTTTAAAATAGATTAGTGGTTGCTTAGGACTTAAAGATGGTGGACGAAATGGGGAGAAGTGCTAATGGGTGATGAAAATGTTCTGATTGTGGTGATGGTCTCACAACTCTGAACATACAAAAACCCACTGAATTGTACACTTTAAGTCAGTGAACTGTATGATATGTGAATTATATCAATAGAGCCTGTGTTAAAATTGCAAATTCTCATGAATTAAGTCACATTCTAAACTCATTGGAAGTCAGTCCATCTTTCTGGGAGCCGTTCTTTTCTGTGCAATGTTCATGTAATGAATGGTAATAATGCCTTGTAAGGATGTGGAAAGAATAAGTGAAGCAACGAATGTGGGATGTTTACATAGCATTTACTAGCTGTGCACAGCTTGCTGTCCAGTAAACCCATGTCTTTCCTTCTATGGACTGAAATTGTCTCAGGGAAACAGTGACCCAGGAAGGGACTACAGTCCCCACGATTCTTTACATTCAATTGTGCTATTATCTAGTTTTGACCCGTAGCACAGAAAAAAGTGTGTGGTCAAAGAAGTTAGGCATCTGTTAGGTCTATTTCACCTTTTCTTTCCCTTCCCATCTGGATTCTCAACAGCCGATAAGGAGAGAAGAGCCATAAGATGGAAGATGCCTGGGTCCTTAAATCCTTGAATAGGAAAACTCTCCCACCAACTGGGTACATTACATGGGGCTGAGTGTGTGTGTTAGAAATAAGCTTCTACATTTACAGCACAATTGTGAACGGATAATTATGAATGTAATGCATTCCACTATTGTCATGTATGTAAGAAATAAAAAAAACAGTGAAAACAACAATAAAATTTCATATGTTTAAAAAATAAAAACAAAAAGAAATAAGCTTCTACATAAAATGTGTTGTTACAGCAGCTCATGTTAAATTCACTAATACAAAAATTTCAGTAGGCACTCAATACATTTTTCTTTTTCATTTAATTTATTTTTGCTTTAATCTTTTTAAATGTTTTTAAAATTTATATATGACAGTGGAATGCATTACAGTTCTTACAACACATATACAGCACCTTTTTTCATATCTCTGGTTGTATACACAGTATATTCACACCAATTTGTGTCTTTATATCTGTACTTTGGATAATAATGATCATCATATTCACTCAATACATTTTTATCAACAAAAAGATAGAAGACATCTTTGTAATTTGTTAGTACCTTTGAAATTTTAAAATAAAATGCAATGAAGACTGGGGAAGAGGACAAACTTGGAAATTAAAAGGAGGAGGGTGTGAGTGGATGGGGGCTGACTGTAGCCCACTCAAAATCTTATTGTTTATTGTTCCATTCATTGCTTGCCATGTTTTAGGAGTTGATGCACTTCATTCAATCATAAGGTCATGGTGCAGGTACTGAATTAATTCTGAAGGTCATCTGTACTACTTTCAAGTACTACTTTCTATAGAGACCCTAAAGTGATAGAGAAAAGACAGTTATTTAATAAAATCAAGTAATTAAAACATCTGATATATTGGATGGTGATAAGTGCCATGGACATAAATAAAACAAGGAAAGGAGTGTGGGAACTCTGCAGGGGTGTCAAGTTTTAAATAAGATGGTCAGGGATGTGTCACAGAGAAGGCGCATTGCAGCAAAGTTTCCAAAGCAGCAAGGAAGCAAGCCATGACTTCCATAGAGGGACTCATAGGACAAAAGCTTTGATATGAGAACATACCACATGTGTTCAAGGAATGGTGAGAAAGCTGCATGATCAGGGCAGGATAGGCAAGGGAAAGGTGACTGGGAAGATGTCAGAGAGATAAGAAGGTTGGCCTAGATTAAAAGGGGCTGGGAACTAAAGGGTAAGCACAGTGGGCTATCCCAAAGAGCTCAAGATCAGAGGATTGGCTGCTGTTATTGGCTTCAGCAGTGAATACCAGAACAATGCTACGAAAGACAGACAGGTCCAATTCACTTAATCAGAAATCAGTTCAGCAATCTCAAAGAAGGAAAAAAAAAACTAGAATTCAGATGGTGACTGAGATCCAAGCTGCACCACCACCCCACCCCACCCCCACCAAAAAAAAAAAAAAAACAAAAAAAAACAAAAAACCCACTTGTCACCATGAAGTCATGTCAGTGCCCATGTACACCAAGATGATATATTTGGTAGGACCAAGAGAGAGAAAGCAACTTTAAAAGACTGAGTGCTTACTAGACAGAGATTGTTTAATTTGGAACAGATTGAGTTTTCAGGGATAAGAAAACATTTGTCAATGTTAAGGTGGGACATCTCAACATTTGACCTCGTTTTCTGGGAGAAAAATGTTCTAAACACTCTGCCTCAAATTTCAGTCTTAACATGCTGTAAATAAAGTTAAACAAATATTTACCTTATAGTAAGTCAGAGAACAATAAACAGTTGTCATATTGTAGTTTTAAATATGGCTTGAGTGACTAAGCACGTTATGAAAGAAAATGATCCAAAAGACTCACATGGGTTAGAAAATAATTTTATAAGTTCTTTTTGTGTGAGAGTAGGATGAGTTTATTGTTGAAATTTAGTTTTTTTTTAAAAAAATAAACAGATAAACATTATGTACCATGATGTACACAGACCAGTTCATATTTTTAGATATTTTTAAATGTCCAAATATGTGAATTTACAGAGAACAATCATACTTAATCATGATCGTAAGCTATTATTTTAAAGTTTTTTTAACAGGAGTCAATGACTGCTTCTATAATAAACCAGTAAGAGTTTTCTTGCTCTGTTCTTTCATAGTGAAGTGGATATAAGTACTTCAACTGTCAAGAGACAGAGATTAACAAGTGAAGAAAGTGAAAATCTTGTCCCTAAATAGTATTATTCCCACTGGGTAAAATAGAAAGGCTTATAAAACTTTTTTCCCTAATGTTTAGTGAGAATATGACAAGAAATGGAATATTGTTTTGATAGAACCTCCATTTAAGTTATATGTGTTCATTTGTTACGGCTTGGATCTGGAATGTTCCCCAAACACTCTTGTGTTAAAGTCTTGGTTCCCCAAGGCACTAATGCTCAGAGGTGGGGCTTTTAGGAACTGATTGGATTATGAAGCACTAAACTTGTCAGTGGATTAATCCATCTGGTGGATGAATAATTTGAATGGATTATAAGTAGGTGGTGGAAACTATAGGACATAAATCCTAGTTGGAGGAAGTAAGACACTGGGTGTGTGCCCTAGAAGGGTATATTTTGTCCTTAGTTTCTCTTCTTTTTCTCTTCTCTTCCCTCTCTGTCTTCTTTCCTGCCTTCCCCAACTCTCTGTTTCTATGAGCTGAGTAGCTTTCCTCTACCATGCCCTTCTGCCAAAATGTACTGCCCTGCCTCAGACCCAAAGCAATGGAGCCAGCCAACCATGGAATGAAATCTCTGAAACAATGTGTGAAAATTAAAATTTCCTCCTTTAAGTTGTTCAAGTCAGATATTTGGTTCACAGCAAAGAAAAGCTAACATATCTTTCAAAGCCCATACAGTTGGTAAAGTTATGTTTTTGAGCTCTATGTGCTGCTTTTATCATTTACTTGGCATCAAAATATTGCACAAGGATATAAGCCTTTATTGGGAGACTTGCTTCATGAATGGATTATAAAGGTGAAAGAGAATCCAACTCTATTCATGAGGGATTTATCATCTAGGAGGGAAAAAGACAAGTGAATCCATCATTAGTGTTATGAGATTCTATGATAAAATTAAGGTTGTTGACTTTACTCATGCTTGTACATTGAGCATCGTGTAACCAAATGCAGCATCCCCTGCGTGTGCAAACAAACTGCTGAGGTGCACAGAAAGCAGAGGATTTAGCTTAAAGGAGTCAATAAAGATGTATAAGTAACTGTTATTCAGGTGCATCTTGAAGAATGAAGAGCAATCCAGAAACTGAGAGAAGAGAAAGGGAGCCTGAAGTACATATAAATGTTTAGCAGAAAATGGGATTTGTGTGAGGGCAGTGCTGTTGGAAGTCTGTGGATGAAATAAAGTACGGAGGACTATGCTTGCAATGCTGTGGAGTGAGGATTTTGTGAGAGGTCAAGAAACACAGGAGGCTTTTAGAAAGAAAAAAGGATCAGGCTGGTGTTTTAGATGAATAATTCAGGCAGGGAAGATGGATTAACCTTTTTTTTTTAAATCAAATTAAAGCAAGCTTATTATTTCAACCTGCCGGGCTGCCTCTCCCTCCCAAAACGGTGGAACAAGACAGCCCCGAGGCTTCTTTGTGGCCCAGTTTTATAGCCCAAAAAGTTACACAAAGGAGGGTTACAGATAACAACACTCTGAGGAGCATAACACAAGTTTACATTTTTGCTGGCCCCGTCATCAGAATTTTTTTTTATTGATTATTTAAAGCATTACATAGCTCATGATATATCATCTTTCATACATTTGACTCAAATTGTGGATTAATCTTTAAGTATTTGTTTTACAGGACTTTTCAACAATATTTGGTATTATTAACTTTTCCCTCTTGGAAGCATTGGTATCTCTGGGTTTCTGTGGCACCACACTTTTTGGCTTTTCTTCTTTTTCTCTGGATGCTCCTTTGGGGATTGCCTTCAAAGTTAAGACCTCTCAGAATTCTGACATAGGCTCTTTGGTTTTTCTGTTCTGCACATTTGCCTTGTCATTATCCCAGCTCCACCTCTCTGATCCAGATTGTCCTCCTAAGCCCTAGATCTGTATGTACTTGAATGCCTGACTAAAGCTTATGAAGTCAAAACATCCAAAATGAATTCGTGACTTTGCAAAATGCCTTTAGAAGTCATGACACTTTCACGGAGGCAGGCATCATTCATTCTGTACAAAAGGGTAAGTGCTCCAGCTGTATTGGTTGTATTTATTCATTTGCTTAACAAGTTTTCTTAGAGATCTACAACTGGGAAAGATCTATGTGAATATAAGCATACTTAAGGCAAGATTACTGCCTGACTAGAGTTGAAGCTATTTATATGAAGTTTATGGTGTGTCAGGAACTATTGGATGTTACATCACTTATTTCTCACAATTCTTTGGATGGACATTATTGTTGTATATGTTCAAGTGAGGACATGAGGCTCAGAGATGATTCCAATATCACACAGTGAGCAGTGGCAAAACACAACTGAACCAGACAACTCAATTCAGATAGTTTAGACTGATACTAAAACCCATGTTATTTTCTTTTTATACCATATAACTCTGAATTTAGGGATTCCCAAGGACAGGCATTCCAGTCCCCCTCATTGGAATATCTAATTCATAGGATATCAATTTTGTCACCACCAGGAACTCTTTAGTCCCACCCTATTCTATCCTAGAATCTGGATCCCACTTTCAATTCTTGCCTGACTCTATTGAAAAGTAACCATGAAAGCATTTGTTTTTTTTATTTTATTTTTTTTTAATTTTTATTTTTTAATTTGTTATTTTTTAGTTATACATGACAATAGAATACATTTTGACATATTTATACAAGCATGGAGTACATCTTATTCTAATTAGGATCCCAGCCTTGTGGTTGTGCATGATGTGGAGATTCACTGTGGTTTATTCATATATGTACATAGGAGAAAGCATTTATTTGATATCAGTGGATTGAATTTTACTTGTTGAAATATTTATTGTATTAACCAAGAGCAACAGAACCAATAGGGTGTGAGTGTGTGTGTGTGTGGGTGTATAAACATACATATGAAAAAAACATATATATATAAATATATATATATTATATGTAATATATATATATATATATATATATATATATATATATATATATTCTATAAAGGAAGAAATATAAAGAATTGGCTCACATGACTGTGGAGTTTGGTAGGGTGAGTCAGCAAACTGGAGACCTAGGAGAGTCATCAAGTTAGTTCCAGTCCAAGGGTGAAGTCCAAAGAACCAGAAGAGTCAGGTGCAGTTCCAGTTTAAAAGCCAGTAGGCTTAAGACCCAGGAAGACTCAATGTTTCAGGCTGAGTTCAAAGGAAAAAAAAAAAAACAGTGCCCCCATTCAAAGACCAGAAAACAGGAAGGTTTTTTTTTTGTTTGTTTTGTTTTGTTTTTCATTTGTAGGAGGGCCAGCCTTTTTTTCAATTTGGATGAAGCTTGCCTATATTACAGGGGTTGACCTGCTTTCCTCAGCCCACTAATTTATATGTGTATCTCATCCCAAAGCCTCTCACAGAAACACTCAGAATAATATTTGACTGAATTTCTGGATTACCTGTGGCCCAGTCAAATTGATGCATAAAATGAGCCATTACCTTTATGATACAGACATCATGTCTGTAGAGAACCTCATCATGGTCCTTTAGAGAAGATTGACAAAGACCTAGTGACTATAACTCCCCGATGTGTTACTCAAATATTTATTGAATATGCCCAGTACATTATGATCTTGGCCTTTAATTGAAAAAACACTTTACAGTTTTGGTGATGATGATGATGAAGTGCAAGTCACTTAAATTCTCAACAGTTGTATTTATGGATCAAGACATTTCCTTTAATGTTATTTTATAGGCAAGAGGGAAAAATCTGCAAACATATTTTGGATAACATACAAGTTTGTCAGGGTCTTGAGTTACTCCACATCAGAATAAAGGAGTATCTATGTTAACATGGAACATTTACACTTTTTACAAGCAGGACTTGGGGAAGTTTCAAAATATCTGGAAAACAGATTGTGTATAAAAATATTCATAGGGGAATGATGAGTGTATCACAGTTTTCCCAGGGAACAGGTTAGTAGACAGGACTGATTCAGAGGCAGCCTTTGACAAAAAGAAAAGTTCTTAAACTTTGCAGTCTGCTGCTGCAGGAGTTTGGGGCAGTAAAATGGAGGGTGGGCAGCATCTCCTCCTCTTACCAGCTTGCTGAAAACTCAAGCACTCCTTCCAGTGCTGCACCAGGGAATAAAGCCAAGACTTGAAAAGGCAGGTGAGAATAGAAACACTGTTCAATTTTGCTTTAAGGGAAGGTACTTACCTGGAGCATAAAATACTTGGGAACTTTCTTTTGGGTTACTTTGGTTGGCAAATTAAAGGTCACAAATGTTTGTGACATTAGTCCTTTGGCAGACCCCCCCCCCCCCACCAATCCAAGTCACATCTTACAGTTCGAAGCTCATCTAGGAATTGACTGGTTTCTCTTTCCCTTACAATTAAGAATATGGGAGTTCATCAGGTCTGGCTGGGCCATATATCTCACCATGGTAGAACCATTTTTAAGAGGCTAAAGTTTACCTCTTCAGGGATTTTTCTATTTTTATTTACTTATTTATTTTTGAGTAGAGCAAGACTGAGTTTTTCTCAGTCACCCTTATGCCATTGGAAGAAGTGGTTTCATTTTTCTTCACAGTAGCAGCTTAGAAATATAGGTGATTTTTTTCATTTGATTTACTTTATTTAACAAATTATTTGTTGGTATCTAAACACTGTGATTGGTATTAGAGGTAAAAGGTGATAAACAGGTAAGGGCTCCTTTTCTCCTGGAGTTTACAGTAACTTTATTATTTTCATAATATTTTTATTATTTAAATCTTTTATATTATATAATTTATCAGCATAAAGAAAAACTAACAAAAGAAATTACAAACTTCCTCTCTGCTATCCTATCTTGACTACTTCCATTAAATTTTTTTTCATACCGTTATCCCTGCCTTTTTATTTAGTGTTAATTATTATATAACTTTGCATTCCACTTTTTCTTTGTAAATTATCTTTGCAAATTCTTCTCTATGAATGTTACATCACAAACATCTTCCCATTTGCAGTGTTCAAAACCATAATTTTTATGAATACAGGTGGCTAGCTATATAAAACTATAAAGTTCTAATAAAAAAGAAAAAAATGCATATAGGTAGATTATAAAATTTGTTAACTTATTTTGTTTGGGAGCATTTAGTTGCATACAATTATGCAATGAGTAACATCAAAGGTAGCTTTTATTTTTCTTGCACTGTGTCTAAATTCTATAAGTTGGAGTCATGAGATGTTTTTCTTTTTCTTTTTTTTTTTTTAAAGAGAGAGTGAGAGAGGGGAGAGAGAGAGAGAATTTTTAATATTTATTTTTTAGCTCTCGGCGGACACAACATCTTTGTTGGTATGTGGTGCTGAGGATCGAACCCGGGCCGCACGCATGCCAGAGGAGCGCGCTACCGCTTGAGCCACATTCCCAGCCCGAGATGTTTTTCTTCTATGAGAGGAGCAAGATGAGGAATGAACTGACATATTTTGAGGTCACTCAGATTTGTCTAGAATTCCAACTGATTTTAGAAAAAAACAACATGAAGCACAAAACCCGAACATGATGCATGATACAAAGATATTTTCCTCTTTATTAAAAATATGAAAGAAAGGAGAGGGACATATTTATAAATATACATATCAACAAGACAACAGGCATATGAAAAAAGACACGTGGAAACCATTGACAGGGTTTTAAAATGTATTTTTCCAAGTTTAAGTTATGCTTACATTGTCACATTGTGGCCTACTGAAATGCTAAAATGTGTGATTATTAAAATGACCATAATATTCTGTAAAACAGAATTATTTTTGCCCAATCTTGTGATAGTTCCACTGTTGATTGGTATGCCTTCCTTTGCCAACAATAGTCTTCTTCCATCTTGTAAAAATAAGTATGCCTTAAAGGAAGAAAATGTCTGTGCCATTTTACTGCTATTAGGTTGCTTCTCCAAAGGGCTATGGATGGGGAAATGGTGGTAGTTTTTCCTGCTGAGGTCCCTCAGTAGGGAATGTCTCTAATGAAAAATAAGCAAGATTTAATAAAGAGCAGGATACAATAAAGCAGTTACGTTGAGCTGTGTATGCTTCTTCTGGAGTTCAGTGATTCTGGGCGGCCTACTAGACTGAATCTCCAGCAGCTGTTCCTTTGCTCACTTTCTTGTCTGCCACAGCTGCCAGCAGCTGTTCTTTCATACTCCACATCCAGATGCAAACAGCTGTTTTTTCTTTCTTCACAATTGTCAGCAGTGGCTCATTTTTGTCCGGAATACATGGACACCTGCAGCAATAGGAATTTTATTTTTTAGTCATGAGGAAATACTGGAAAACTTCAGAAAGGTTGAATGGGGAAAGGGGAAGAGGGAATAGGAGGTGATGAGATGTAGAAAGAGCCTGTGGTGGCAGGCTAGAAGGTGGATGGAATTCTCCCAGTTGTTTTTCAGGGGCTGCATAAGTCTGTAACAACAGATATCTCTACTTCTTCCTTACTGTGACATTCACCTTGGAAAGCATGGGATCATCACAAACCAATACCAGGAAACTAAGCAATTGGGAAGCAATTATGAAGGTGGGCTCTAAGGACTTGGATTTCACTCCTGTGTCTAAGAAGTATTTATGGATATTCACCATTTGCTAGGCAACTGTTATAGACAAAAAAGGTTGCTAAATAAATGAGTATGCATTTATGGATGTATACAATTGTATGTCCACACATTCTTATCAGTACTGTCTCTGCTAAGGATAGCAAAAGGAAACAGTTTAATTGCACTTTCTGTGGTGAATTCATCCTTTTCTCCCTTTGAGATTGGTGACCTTTGAATTATTGCCTCGAACATGAAATATTCCTGGTTCTCATCTATCTCTGTTTTTGTAGGGACTAGAGAGAAGAAGGCGAAAAGGGAAGAAAGAAAACTTGCATTTACCTAGGACTTACTGTATCATTGTTCTTCTCCTGGGTTATCTTGTTTTAGTTTCATATGAAACAGGAAATAGTCATTGCTGTTCCCATCTAGCTGATGAGGCAACTGGAGTTGGAAGTGTGAAACTGCTTATCTATAGTCAAATAGTCAGAATTCTCCAGCTCACCACTGAGATTTATAGAATTAAAACTCTGTAAGTCTATGAAAAATATAGCTCAAGAGACAAAAAGGAGAAATTACTTCAATGTTATTTATTGTTGAATTGCATACAATTTGATGCTCCGAATAATATGATAATTAAAATCATAAGTTTAAATGATTTTAAAATGATAATTTTGAAGATAGGGATAGGGAAAATGCCAGATTCAGACTCCCTCACTCCAAAGTACAAGATCTTTTCACCCCAATGTGCCTCTGTTTTTCCTTCCTATTCTTAGAGCAGCAGAGAATGCTAAAAGTGATAACTAGGCTTAATACTGTGATTGTGAAAGCAGATGTACAATTGGTTTAAAACCTTTAATTTCAATTGGAAATTTGTTCAAAATTTCACTTCAACAAGCTTCAGGGAACTGCCATAAAAGGTGAAATAGAAGACAAGATATGGAGACCTCAGAGCTGAATTGTTGTCACAAATAAAATGTTTACATTGCTCCTCCTACCCCCCTAGCTCTTCTCTGTTAAAAGAAGGTTTGAAAGAGTATTGACTGAAGTATGGGAGGACTTGATACCCTCATGCCACACCCGGACTCCATCCATTAGAGTCCAAAGGATGTTAGTGGTTATTCTTTGTAATAGTGAGTGGGAAAGAACTGGCTGAGGCTCTAAGAAAACTTTCGATGGTTTAGGGAGCCATTAAGAAAAAAGCTCCCTATTCTTGTAAAAATTTCCCAAACTTTCAGGACCAGGTTTCTGTGGCTGGCCAAGAGTCAGCCTCAGTTAGAATCCTGCCAAATTGAGCATCAACAGCTCATTTGGCTAGGGAGAAAAAGAAATGAGAAACAACTGACATTTGTATACTTGAAATTATGAGCTGTTTCTCTAACAAAGAGACCAAACACTTTCGACTTGTTTTACAGTAAACATACACATTGAACAATCTGGTTGGCTGGCAGCTGGCTGTGCATATGTAGGGCATATGTGAACACATATGGATGCATAAAATCACATATGTTCACTTAAAAGGACACTGTCAAGTCATTTTATGGCTTTGTTTGTTCTCTGGGCTCCATTGTTTATAAAATCTTCTTAGAAGCTTAAAAATACAATTTCTTTCCCTACTGATTTTTGTTCTTTCTTTCTTTCATACAGTATTTTGAATGGCACTCAAATAAATGGGACTGGTTCTTTTTAAAGCCTAATTCTACTTAAACCTATATAACAACAAAGCATGTTGCCCAATTGGAAATAAAGCACTCTCTGAGAGGTTCCTATGAAGAGAAAAATAACCATATTCTGCCTTTGGAGTAGACGTTTCTACTTTTATTTTCAAGTTTTATTTTATGAACAAATCTTGAAAGATTATATTGCTTTTATAGATTTTAGTTTGTGTTCGATACTACATATAGAAGTTTCTGACTATGATAAATCCTATTTTTTTCTACTTCCTAAAATGTGTTTGAGCAACATTCTTTTAGCTTCTTCACTGAGTAAAAATTCTTTATTAAAAAAATCCTTGGTTTGGGGAAAAGCCACAAGGGACCAAATCAAAATGGCCAGAGCCTGAAAAGATGGTAAAATATCACAGTCAGGAAAACAAAAAAAACAAAATAATTATGAATGCTCATTTTTCACCCATCAGACTGGCAAAAAGCAAAAGAGCAAAGCCATGCATAGCTAGTAAAGATATGAGAAAAGAGGCACTTCCATACCAAAGAGTTAAGAGGAGCAGTACTTGTTGACCTAAAAGGATTACCAGCTGGTGTTACTGAGAGAAAAGCAAGATGAAAGGAAGAGAAAATAATGTGAGCCCATCTTGGCAAATCCATGACCCAAAAGAACCTCAATATATATTTATTTGTATCTTTCTTTTCTTCTTTTTGGCCAGTGGCAGTGGGGGAGGTACCGGGGATTGAACTCAGGAGCATTCAACCCCTGAGCCACATCCCCAGCCCTATTTTGTATTTTATTTAGAAACAGGGTTTCACTGAGTTGCTTATGCCTTGCTATTGTTGAGGCTGGCTTTGAACTTACACGATCCTCCTGCCTTGGCCTCTTGAGCTGCTGGGTTTATAGGGTCACCACACTCAGCTCATTTGTTTCTTTATAATCTATTTATCATCATCATCATCAATCTGTATAAGGTTATATCATGGGAAAAATATGGATAGATACACACTAGGTGGATAAAATGAGAATTCTGAAAGGGGAGGGATGAGGGGCGTGGGAAACTCGGGCAGTGTTCAAGTGAGAAAGCTTAACCAAAAGGGAAGAATCAAAAGGAAAAAATCTGGTATGAAAGATATGGTCACATGTATGCAAAAATTATATGTATGTGTAATGTAAAGGGATTTTTGAAATAATTATTACATTCAACATTCCCATCCTCTAGTTTTCAGGATCTCTATAGACAGAGGAAGATGTGAAAGCTGCAGAAGATGTCATAATGGAGAAAGCAGAACTTGGGGGTTGGCTGAAGATCTTTAGGAGTTTCCAGTGAAATACCAAGAGGAGCAGGTTGCATTCAAGCAGTTCAAGGTACTGGTGCCACCAAGTGGTGTCTGGAGCAATTGTTGGTGGTATTTTGTTACCCCGCCAGCGACAGAACCTCTTGGTTTGTCTGTGCCTCCCTGGTAACAAGCAGAATGTGGAAGGCTTCCGTTCTTTCTGGGATGAAGTACATGCTTGTGATCCTGTCACTCACTTGAACCAGGAGTATGAAAGATATGCAGAGAGCAAACAGTTTTTGCCCTAGAATTTGAGCAACCCTTGTTTTTTCTTGCTGGCCGGTGCTCTGTTGTGTCTGACCTTTACCTGTCAAGTCTTAAGAGGTGTGCAATAATTTCTAACTACTTGGACTAGTTTTACAACTTGTATGACATAACTGCCTAATCTCTTATATAGGTTTTCTGTTTTTATTGCCACCATTGTAACCTGGCCTGTCATTATTTTTTTTCCCTGATGCCATAGAACACTCTCAGGCTTTTTTGGACTCAGTCACCCTCTGCTCTAGTTCAGACATAATCCACTTCTATACTAAGCTTCTTGAAGTTCTGGTGATTTAATACTTAAAAGTCTTCAATTGTTTGTCCCTGCCCGCTGGCAAAGTCTGAGCTTGGACCACAAGTTTTTGATGGGGGTGACTTCAATGTCTTCACATTCCCAGGGTGATTTCAGTTTACTTCTGTTGTCCCAGTGTCACTAGTGAGTCTTTATTAACTCTTGAAAATGCCTTGGTTTGAAAAGTACATTATATGGATGCCCAACCACTACCTACTTTGTTCTCCTGCCACTGATACATGTGATAAGCAAGGTAAGAAATAAATGTCTAAAGTTTGAAGTGGGTGTTGGAATTGGACCCATGTGGGTAGGAGTCATATTTGAATGTGTGTTTAACATTTTTCTTTGATCATGCAAAAGCTAGATATAAATTATTTGGGATTTATTACTCCATTTAAATGTTTTTTTTTCTTCTGTCATTAAGTGATAAGTGGAATCTTGAATTCTAGTAAGAAAATCTACCTTTTTTTTTTTTTGTACTGGTGATTGAACCAAGGGATACTTAGCCACTGAGTCTCATCCCCAGACTGTTTCTTTTTAAACATTTTTTTTTAAATTTCTGAGGCAGGGTCTAAGTTGTGTAAGGCTTTGCTAAGTTGCTGAGGCTGGCCTTAAATTTGTGATCCTCCTGCCTCAGCTTCCTGAGCCACTGGGATTATAGGCATGGGCCATCATGCCTGGCCTCTTTTAGTTTTTCACAGGAAAGAAAAGTTCTGTGTGGGACCCGAAGAACACTCCACTCAATTTTTTTTTTTTTTACAAAATATCAATAAAATATTCAGCTAAATACTGATACAAAATTGCTAAAATTTTTGAGGACCTCCTGCATCACAAAGTGTCACATTTTCTACCCTAATTAGTGCATGCTTGGAGCAATTTCTTCCAGTTAGTAGAACTGAAATTTCAGTACTGCATTCTGGTTTCAGTATTTTCTATTTCTGTTTGCTACATTTGGGGTTAACTTGTTAATGGTTGAATATGTACTAATTAAGGAAATGCTTTGTCCTTAGCCCCTGTTAGTAAGAATGCACTGAGTTTTTCCTATACTAGGAGAGAATTTGGGTTCAGCCACTCATTTTTTTCTTCCCTTTCATAACTAGTCAAATACATCTTCAATACCATCATAGTCTGTGTTCTTGGAATGGGTTTTTGTATGAGAACTAGTTGACTTGCGCAGACTTGGAGCTGTGGCCTCATTAACACCAGGTGCTCATCAATGACTTGTCTTTTAATGGCTGCATTCCTCAGTTCACCATATGCAGCTCCTTTTCCTTCTTTTATGGTCCAGACTTGAGCCAACCTAAAGTACAGGATGTTGGGACTCAAACTATTCTTTAACTAGTTGAGAGTCATTCATTCATCATCATCCATTTATCCCCTGGGTGTTCATCCCTCTAGATGCTGGGTATACAATGAAGAACTGGAAGGATTTCCTGGAGAGGAATTTTCTGGCAGATAACATGTATCCACCCACTCACTCACACACACAGGCCAACTTTAGCTTGTCATGTTAATGGGCAACAAGTAAACTGCCTTCCTTGCCTTCTTTTCTAATGTGACTTACTTTAAGAAATGTCTCTGATCATACCAACATCACCAGGAGGAGAACCAGGCTTCAAACATAGTAGCACATGGACAGATCTTAGGAACTCTGTTACGCATCTGCTTTCCCTTATATATATTTTATTTTCCAAATATGTGTTCCACGTATGCTGCATAATTTAGATACAAGGTCAAGATGTTCCTGCTTCATGTCTATAAAGATGCCCCAGATTTCTCATTTTTCTAGGTCAGGGACTGTATAGTATTTAATGTACAGACTCAGAACTTGAATCTCATCTCTGTCACTTACGAGCTTTGTGAACTTGAATAAAACAGATAACTTCTCTGTGCATTAGATTACTTATATGCATTATAGGGCTAATAACATATCTTCTGCATTATAATCTTATTTTTAACAGCATTATTGAGACATAATTCACATACCATAAAATCTGCCCATTTGTGGTGTTCATTTTAGCATTTTCTAGCATATTTATAGATTTATGCAACTGTCCCCAACAAACTAAATTTAGAACATTTCATCATCCCTAACCCCCAAATCTTCCTGATCCCTCACCAGTCACTCCCCATTCTTGCTCACAGTCTTTTAAAAGGATGATTAAAGAGTTGACATCTGAAAAGTGCTCAGAATATTGTCTTACACATCATAGGTGCTATGTGTTTTCTATCATTTTTGTTACTATTTTTATCAACATCGTTACTATTATCTTTGTATCCTTTGTCAATATAGCATCTGATAAGTACTAGGTCCTTGCTGAATAAATTAAAAAGGAAAGAGAGTGGAAGATACCATCAGCATTCTCCGTAATAAAGAAATACCCTCCATATATTCATTGTAAACATGATCCAAGACACAACAGGATCTGGGCTAGAACACAGTACTTTACTGATGAAAGAGCCTTTAAAATGGGGTCTTATTGCAATGGTTTCAGCTGGTAATGCTGTAGCTTGACTAAGAAAATCTGTTTCAAGTTCCAATGCCAACAAGTAACGTGTAACCTAAGGAAAGCCACAGACTGAATTTCCAGTCAGTTACCTCTTAAGTGAACCTGGATTTACTTAATGGTTCCTAAACTTCTTCCTCTCTTTAACATCCAAGGTATTGCCCGTCAATAAATGTGATGTGAATTTTATACATTATTTCTATGTTGCAACCTAGATACAAAACCACTTCACAACCATTTCGTGATATTTCTTAGTTTCCAGAGTGCATTGTGTTCCCAAAGAGAAGGCAAGCACGGATCATCTCCATCCTTAAATCCGCCATTGGCTTCCCTCTGCCTGGATTTGAAGCCCAAACTCCTTGGCAGAGCAGCTGAGACTCTCCTGGATCTCATTAGCCTGTGGAATATCCATGCTCTGTTCTCCTGGGAGCCATAAGACTCTTGTTCCTTTGGAGAAACTACTCAGACCCCTAGTCCTTCCTGCAGGGTTGGGGGACTATTATTCAAAATGCCATCCCTTCCCTGGACAAGTTAGACAAGTTCTCTGCTGAACATTTCAATTTTGGGTAAAGAAAAGAAGGGACTGAAAATAGTGGTAAGTACTTTGTTTTACACATATTTGTTGCTGATACAGAATGAACACTGGTCCTCTAAGAAGATGGCCGATATAGTCCTGTTACTTATTTCCTGCAGCTGCTCTGGACTTTGTTAAAGACATGCTTTGCTCCTATATGCTTTTTGCATTCTTCCCCAAAACTGCCTTCTCCTTTTCCCTCTTCTCTTTAGGCTTAAGTTGAGAAGAATTTAGTCCTGCTGTCTACACCTAAACAATACTAACATAAAATTCTCTCATGATCAGATTCCAAGTCTAGTTTGACAGATCCCATCTTCTCACTCAATTTCCTACAATGTGACATGCTTTCTAATGGCCTCCTGACAGAAAACCTTTCTCTCCCTTATCTGCCTCATGAATTCCTGTTCCTTCAACACTTGCCATACAGTTATCAGGCCTATTGTCCCTAATCTTGTATATAGCAATATTAAGAACAGCTTTTATCACATGCCCCAAACCATTAGAAGCATTTTATGTACATTAACTAATTTAATTCTTTCTGATGCCTTATAAGAATAAGTATAATTATTGCCACTTCATTTTATAGATCATGAAACAAGAGCAGAAAGGTTAAGTAATGCCCCAAAAGCCCAGTTAGTAAGCAGCATACCTGCAACCTGAACCTGGCCAATCAGGTTGTAAACTACTGAGTCACACTGACTGTCAGAGGATCTTCATTTGTTTACATACCTATCTCAACTTTCAGTCTGAAGGTTTTTTGCTTTGTTTAATTTTGTAATTCCAGGACACAGCCTGTGCCTGGCACATAGAATGACTCAATAAAAGAGAAATGAACCAATGAACAAATACCCCCTTGACACTTGTGCTGAATCATTTATTTTGTGCATACAATTACTTCATTTCCTCATTCTAAGATGCACATTTTCAAAGAGTTCTTCTGAAACAAAGCAACGTATATATCATAATACAAAATATCTATTAGATATTTTCCTATTACAAATAAAATATATTAAACGGTATTAATATTTAATAAGGTGGCTCTCTCTCCTAAAAAAATTGATATTAATGTGGTGCATCCCAAATTGATGGCCTCACAGAATAAAGTACAAGGATCATGTCGTTTATTATCTATTGCTAAATCAGGGTAATTGGACTTCTTCTTGTTAGCTTCTCCCTTCTGAAACATCATCTCTATCAGTCTGGTTTATTCTTACTGAATTGGGGCATTGTGTCTGTTCCCCAAAAGAGCAGGGCTATGACCGTGAATGAATGGGTAATTGTTACTAAGACTACATGACCTTGAAATAGCCTTGATAGGCTCAGGTATGGGTGGAAATCAGTTTGGGGACAGTGTTAGGTTGGGGCATTAGCTAGTGAGAAGGTCAAGCATTAAAAAGGAGTCCATGCTTGAACTTCCTCTTCCACTTGGCTCAAGATGTGATCTCAGATGCCTTGGTACATTGCTTTCTTTTTTCTCATTTCATCATAGTTCACCCACCCTTGAATGTGGGCTGCTTTTGGAGAATATACCCAAGAAGCCCATTATTCCTCTTCCTTCCTGTGCTTGGACTGAACAAAAGAATTAAAAGGTCTTCATCCTCTGCCTGTCCCTTTTCTTTCAATTCCAGTCCACGTTAGCATGACAATACACATTGTAGGTTCTGTTCTAAAACATCTTTGGGATTTGTTCTGATTTTTTTTTCTGTTCTAGGAAAACAGCTGTAAATTTCTTCACTTGCCCTTTACTTCCTGCTACTCTCTAGGCCTTCCTCTGCCAGGGCTGACTAGTTGCCATGGTGAAACCAATCCGATTCACTCATTCGTTTGTTGAAAATACCTGTGTTGCCTCTCATTGTGTTCCAGATAAAGTCCCTTGCATGTAAGTGGATATCCACAATCAAGTTTCTGCTGAGACTTTATGGAGTTATTCTATAATTTATTTTCTCAATGCTAGGATGTCAGGAACATTGTTACCCTATTGATTGAATGCAAGCTTTTCAAGAAGAGAAAGAGAGAGGGAGAGAGAGGGAAAGAGATGGAGAGAGGGGGAGGGAGGAGAGGGGGGGGGGGTGCTGGTTTGAGTTTGTTTTTGAAACAAGGATGTAAAAATGCATGATAAAACCACTATAGTTAGTATGTTGCTAATAGTTTTCCCAAGCTGAATTCTTCCAGTTTAGCCAGAGGCCCCTTTTAATTGTTGTGAGCTAACGTGCAACCAGAGGAGACTTATCCATGGGGGATATTGGTTTTTTTTTTTTTTTTTTTTTTTTTTACTTCAGAGAGTTTGATTGTTATTTTCAGGAAAGAAAAGAAAGCAAAACTTCCTTATTCTGTAGAAAACATTTAATTGGTTTACCTCAGTTATATAAGTGTGAGAAAGTAGGAAGCATTTTCCTGACTGAAGGGCATGATTAGCTCTTTCATGCGTTGACAGATTCAAACTAGAATTCAGGAGAGCATCCTTTAGCCTGGGGACAAAGTGGTGTAGCACAGTATCTGGGATGCTTTTTACAGTGAAGGAAAGGACCTGTCCTCTGGGAAGTGGCCAGAGAGGTCACAGAAAGTGAACATCTGTGACCTGGGAGAGCTAGGATGGAGGGGGTTCTTCAGCAGAGGAACTTTAGGGAGGTGACTCTTGCCCTCCCCTTGTGTCATATCCAAGGAAGTCCAAATCAAGAGGGTTCTATTATTAGCAAATTAATAGCCTTCTTGGGCCTGGAACACTTGTTTCAAATTTCACTTTTGATTATATATATATATATATATATATATATATATATATATATATATATATATATATATATGGCAAAGGAGAGTGAAAGGAGTTCTACTCTTAACTATTTATTTGAATCAAACATATCACAAGTCCTGTCACTTCCATGTCTCCTCAACCCTGAAAAACAACCAAATTGAGTTTTTCTAAGCTCAGTCTTCTGCTATCACTCAATATAAATTGGAGTTCACACTCCAAGTCTGTCATGGTAATTTAAGCAGTTTTCTTCTTTAGTTTCCTTCTTTAGATTCTTTGTAGAAGGGACATTTAAATGCAGTTTCTGAGTGCAGGACTCTTTCAATGGACTGCATCTCATGACATGCCCAGGATGGTACAAACTCTACCCAGAGCCTGAGTCGAGAGAAGACAGATGCAAGGACTTCTATAGAGCTTGCCAAATGCTCTTGTCTATGATGGGACCTAACTAAGAAAAAAATCCCAGTGGACTAAATCCCAGGAGAAAGCCAAATAAATGCAGTATACCTTTACTACAGAAATTTATTTAAAAATCTAAAACCAAGAAAATAAGTTTAAAGTTATATATCATATGTGTTTTCCCTCATGCAGGAGGGTGGCAAAACCAAACAGTGCTTGGTGCATAAAAATACTTGATAATGATTTCTTAAGTGAATTCATCTTGCTCTCTTAGTACACTTAGCTGGTTCACCTATACCTTCTCAATCTTAAAGCTTCATTTTATTTTCTAGATATACTTGTGTATATATAATGTATAGCATGTCAATGCTAGTCACAACAGTTAACACCTACTTTCATAGAATTATTACTGTTACTAAGCTACAGATATCAATTTTTAGGTACATACATGTTGCCACACAATAACCTTAACAGGTACTACTATTAATTCGATTTTTAGAGACAGGGATAAGGTAGAGAACGGGTTTTTAAAAATTTGAAAGGTTATATAGCTAGTAGGTGACAGGATTCAAACATAGACAATGTCACTTTTAGTTGTTGTTACAAAAAAAAAAAAAACCCAAAAAACCAAAAAACCAAAAAACAAAAAAACCCTTTACATCTCTTCCTCCCTGCCTGCTTACTTGGAGTAGGGGGAAAGAATTGCTGTATAATAGCAATTAATCAGCAAACAATGACTGTGAATTCTATTCCTATTCATAAGCCTTTCATATAGAAAATAGTATGATCTGGTCTCTCTAGAGGGACGACATTGGTTGAAAACTACTGTGTGCCAGATACTGTTCTGATCCTTCTTATGGGCAGAATGTCAAAATGCTTACCCAAAACCTACAGGTAAGAATTCCTACCCTTGTTTGACAAGTGAGGAAATTGAGACCTGGGGAACAAACTTCATTTGCCTGAGGCCACACTGCTGTTAGAAACCCGGGCTGGGACTCAAGTCTACGTCCCTCTGACACCAGTTTATTTCATCGCTGATGTCACCCCCATTAGACATTTCTGATCACTTGTCTTTCCAACACTGTTAGTGGCAATAGGATACTGGATATGTATTTTAATGAGCCGAATGTTCCATAGAGATTTTCTTAAGCTTTGTTCTTACAAATTGAAGTTTTTGACAAACTCAAACTGAAATTGTTATTTCCCTTTTGTATTTTCCTTGCACATAATTGATTAATTATTATAACTATTGCATTAGTATTAAATAACCAATGTATTCTGATTTCAAATATGGAAAAATATATGCAAAAGAATTAGTCATCTGTGTGTATCCTTATACTATAAACTTCGTTATGCATATTTTGAATGAGAATTTGGGAAGCTCTCAATCAACTGGTGCTTTTCTTACACAAGAGTGTAATTGAGTATAATTGATCTTTTATCTAATATTAGCTATTAGTAACAAAGAAGGAGAACCTTAAACACCACTCTTTGAGTAAGCATTGTAAAGGTGAAGGCTCTCATTGTCAGGCGGTGAATTCAAGCAGGAGCCACATAAGTGCTGTGGAATGAATGTCAGGTATGCATATAGTCTGAACTCTGATACTGGCACAATTTGGGTGTGTCTTTCCTCTTATTGATCTTCTTTTCGACTTGAATTTCTGAACCCCTGCCTGCTATTTCTATTTTCTCTAAGCACTGAGGACAATAACCTGGTTAAAACTAACAATGGGGACTTACTGAGTTATTTCTTTGAGAAGTAGTGACAATTTCCAAAGGAGCTGAGAGGCAAGACTGAGCATTGGTATTAAAATTTTATACTGCTGACAGCAGGCAAGGGTCTGCAAGGCTTGTCGAGCCAGTTTGGCAAGAGGTAACTTGATGTATTTAACAAGCTCTGAAAGATGGGAGAGTTCTGCACTTCATTTACAAAGTGTGGCATTGCTTTTTGAGTCTTGGATTCTGCCTTTATCTATCCTTAGTCTCATGGTGGGTCTGTGCCAAGGGCAAGATCAGAGATCAGAGTGCCTGCCACCTATGAAGGACTCAAAGCACCCCATCACTTGTCTTTCTCTGAGTGTACTCACTTTGTATATACTTTGTGGATCCATGTACAATCTCTGATCCACACACAAAATCATCATACATCCCAAAAGGTTATAAGTGAAGATAACAATTAATAATTATAGAACCTGACACTAACAAAAACCTCAAAAAAGCTGACATGAATAGCTTCTATAATTCCTTAACATTCATCTAGGGATGGACAAACTAAGGCCTTGTGCTAAGTCCTGGACGAAGCTTGCTTTTGTATGCCCAAGAGCTAAGAATGGTTTTTGCATTTTTAATAGCTAAAAAAAGAATAATAATAATATTCCATGACAAGTAAAAGGTATGTGAAATTCAAATATCAGTGACCATAAATAAAATTTTTATTGGAACACAACCGTGTTATTAATTTACATGTGGTCTATAGCTGCTTTTGTACTGGGATGGCAGAGTTGAGTAGCTGCAACAAAGACTTGCAAAGTCTAAAATATTTCCTATCTAGTCTTTTACAAAAGTTTGTATGAATGCTGATTTGGTGACTCATCCGGCATGAAATAGAAGAGCTGCCTGGAAGTCGTTGTTAAGCAGATCCATGCCATTTCCCCCTTGTAGGCATTTGTTTCCCAGGAAGCTCTGCCAGCTTGATCAATTGCATCAGTGGATATTAATACTGGACAATCGAGCTCATGTTTGCCTGTGCTCCTGCCAAGCTGTCTATGCTGCCTAGTCATGGTCATATGTCACCAGTGCCCTTATGGAAATAATGAAATAGAAACAGAATGAGATGTAACTGGGAGTTGATAACATTATTAGTTTTATAATGGAATTTTTCTACTCTTTATACATTTCGGTAACTGAGTTTAAAAACTATTATGAATAATGCAAAACAGAATAAGCAAGACAGACATAGTTTTATCCATTAGCAAAACGTGAACAAATGAAGACCCAGAGAAATTGAACAAACTATCTCACATCATAAAGCTACAGAATGAGAAATCTAGGAGTAGAAACCAGGTATTTCAATGCATTTCTTTCTTCTGCTCCTTAGTAATGAAATTGCTACGGATATGGTGTTATGAAGAATATCCTTAGAAATATTCTTCAAACTGGGACTCTTCTTTATATGAAAGTCCTTTTGAAGTGCTATGTAAAGACATTTAGCTAATTAGTGCTAATCTGCTTATATTCTTAATTAGTGGGTTGGTGAAATTAATGGGAACTTGGGCAAGGGGAGTTTTTAAATTTATTTCATTTGAGAGGATAGAGTTGTTATTAGGGGAATCTTGGAATTAGTGTCGAATTACTCCCAGATTCCCAACCATCATCAGTGATCATAGATGTGTATACTATCTATACAGATTTTTATTTTTTAGACATGGGACTTATCTACAATATAAGATGTATAACTATGACAAAGGGGGGCCATGTATTATGTTCTCTGTTGTATAAGTGATTTGTAGTGTAGGTTGGCATCCTTGGCCTCTAATATTGAAGTTTTTACCCTGCTAGGTTTTTATAGCCATGCTTTCTGAAGATGATGAGTTTCTACTCTTCTGAAAATGTTGCCCCAACAAAGAGGCCCGTGTTTGCAAAATTGTATCTTAGGCAGCTCCAGAGGAACCACATTGCTTTAGAGAACAATACCCTTAGTATTTCTTTATGGAAACTTGCAGGAAGGAGGAGCACCAGATGTGTGAAATTAAAGAGAATTAGAGGATTAATGCTATACATCCAAAATGCATGTAGAATTAGTGCCAACATTTCCTTTAACTGATTTCCAGGATTCAGTCTTGGCAGTTCTACTTTATTATGGTGGCCTACATGTAATGTATGGATGAGTGTCCAATTGGTTTATTCAAGCAGAGTGAATTTATGTTCGTTTTAACACTTAAATGTTTTTATTCCATTGATCTTTGACTTTTGTCCACACTTCTTTTGTTCCTTGCAGAAAAGAGTTTGTTGAATTGTAATCAATTTGATACAAAGTATAATGAGATCACATTACTCAAACAATGATAGCAGGGTAGGAGGGTGGGTGGCCCTCCCAGTTTGAGGAATAGGACTCCTTGGCCAAATGAGGTCATGATAGGTAATGGGTAAAATTCATCACTCTTTTTTTATATACTGAAGTCAAGGGGGGACAAAGGATACATCCTGCCTCTACCCTGACTGCTATCTCAGAGTAACTGATTTATGCTAATGAGAATACGTTTTGATGTTGATAGGCTGTGCCAAAAATAGCCACAATAACTAAAAGGACCAGGGCAAATTCTTACGAAAACTTACTGTTCCTATTCCTTCCCTTTCCTTTCTTGTCCTTCCTTTCTTTCTACTTACCTTCCTCCCTTCCTTTCCCTTCCCTTCCCCTTCCCTCCCATTCTCCATTTCTGCTTTTCCCCCTTCCTTCCATTTAATGAATGAGAGCAAAACCCACACTAATGTGGTTCACCTACTCTTCTACTCATCTGGGGGAATTAATTAGCTATGGACATAGAGGCAGGTGGCTGAGTAGACTTTTTGCAAATATGGTCAATCAGGTTTAGAGTGGAAACAGAACAAAAAAGAATACTCAGTAGTATCAATGTGAAGGGAGAGACCTGCACTCCAGCTGTTCTCACTAAACTCATTGAAGAGATTTTAAATGAAACAAACTGTTTGCTTTGATGAAACAGTAACACATGATGTAGCATGAAATGGGGGAAGACTACAAGCCTCAGAAAGTCACACAAGTGATGAGATTTTTTAATTTGTGTATTTCCCTTGGGTGTGATGGCCTCATATTTGGAATGTTTTGCATAATTACCAATATGGAACTGTTTTGTATTGTAAAGTCTGCTGTGGGTATAGCCAGCATCTGTGTGCAAATTTATTCTTATTTTTTTTCAACAAAGTAAGCTTAGTTTCTAGAATCTTCCTTATGAAAAGAACAAAACCTGTTGAAGTAAGCAGAGCTCTCTGAAGATGGTGTATATGGCATATTACATACTCTATTTTTGATGTCCTTCATATACCTGGATTCCTTAGGAGGAATATATAACTGCATCACTTTAAAAAGAAGTGAATAGGGATGAATAGGATTTTTAGGGCATTGAAAAGGCTCAGTATTATGTTAAAATACATGTCATCAGATTTTTATCCAAACCTGTAGAATGTACACCACTAAAAGCAAAGCCTGATGTAAACTATAATCTTTGAGTGACAGTGCTTTGTCAACGTAGGGTCATCATCTGTAACAAATGTATAACTCTGGTGGAGGATGCTGCTAATTAGGGAGGTGATACATGTGTGGAGGCAGGTGGGGGAAATCTCTGCACCTATTGTCCAAGGTTGCTATGAACCTAAAACTGCTGAAAATATAAAGTCTTTTTTAAAAAAAGAAATGAATTGTCCTTTTCTAACTCTTGAGGACATGACTTATTATAACCCTATACTATACCAGTCCTTCTGACTGCTCCAACAGAAATAAACAAACAAGGACCCAATTAATTGATAAGAAGTTAGGAAAGTAAAAGTCATGGTTCAGGTAGGGAATTTCTCAGGTAAGATTGTTGGGGGATGTCCAAGGACAGTTTTCACACTGATTCTACTTTCAAAATATCTCAAGGTCAGGATAATTTTGTGAGCCAACTTTTTTCCATAGGAACTAAAATATTATTTCTTTGTTCATTTTAAGAAAAGGCTATTCTTTGAATATTACAAGGCAAGTGAACCCATGATTAGCATGGCTGCTTTAGTGGGAAAGAAATGAAGTTGAGGAAAATGCCTTGTCTTTGAAAAGGACCAGGCACATCTGTTTCCAGCATCCATATGGGATTGATAAACCTTGAGCCATACAACATAGGCCCTATGAAGACATAGTTGTATGATCTTATACTTATGTGCAATAAACATTCTTGGTTTTGTCCTGTATTATTAAAATTAATGAGTTGAATTTAAAACCTATGACTTGCTTCATCTAAAACTCACAGGAATTAGGATTCACTTTTTGTGTATCACCACAAAATATTATATATAGGATTTCCTAATGCAACTGTATTATATATATAATAATATCATATATATTTATCATATAGGAATTAATCATATTCTTTAATGGGTGCCTTTAAAAGATCTCTTTTTAAAATTAGCAATAAATACTTATATAACTCTATCATCTCTGAGTCTTGTACAGAAGAACAACAGAGAGAAGAATATAGCTATACAATATTATTCCCAGCTAACTATTCAAAGCTTAGTTCAGAAGATGATTCTATGGCTGCACTTGTCCCCAAACTCTCAGGTCTGACACTCTCAAGGTCATGTCACTCAGTCATTCTGAATCCCAGTTTGCTCTTCTATAAAACAGGGATGGTAATATATAGTTCATATTTTTGTTAGAGTTGATAAGATAATGTATAAGTAGTTTCTGGTGTGTGTGTGTGTGTGTGTGTGTGTGTGTGTCACACACACACACAAATATCCAAGAAGAATACTTATAAAAGGAGGGAGGGTTTATATTATACCTTTAGTAGATGTCAGTATTGGGGATTTGCATCAGATGTTCTGTGGACTGAAAAGGAGATGGTATCTTTTCCAAGGTCATTGCCTAAGTTTACTATTTTACCCCTGGACCATGTCAGCTAGAGAGGTAATACCACCTGATACTCTACTCTGGCTAGAGAAATACCTATGTTTGCACGCTGTCTTGGTCACTTCAAATTCCTCAAAGTGAACTCATACTTATACTTATGATTAAGGGTGGCTGTCAGAAGAATGACATAAAGCAATGAATGCTTAAAGCTTAGCACAAGGTCACACACTGTGTAATCTCTATTCATACCAGTTATTTGTTGCCGAAGTCTGGCTGGGCACAATTCAGGAGCCACTTGTCAAAAGAAACTAACTTTATTTTTAGAACTACACATGCCAAACAAAACAGCTCCTCAGGAAAAAACCTTCAGAGCCCAACTGCCACCACCAGTTTCCCACAAGCCTCTCACCCCAACCCCAGCCTCTCCACCTCCCACAATCCTCCTGCTCTTGAGGCCGATTGGCTGGGTCGTGTGGGCGGAGCCAAAGAAGTCCCCCAATGAGCAGCTCCATGGTCTGAAAGGGCAGGGAAACAGCCCAATGAGCATCACCACAAAGGAGCCAATCAGCTAGATGTTGCTGGGGCCGCTGTGAGCCAATCATCAGCTGGCAGTCTGAAAGTTTGCTGGCAGCTGGAAGTTTGCTCGGGCCCCTTTGGCTGTGGCTCTCAACAATTTGTGATCACGAATGACACAATAATAGGTATGTTAACATTAATACAACTGAATTGAATATTAAATAGCATTGAGAAGAGTAGAGATAATTGCTCACATGTTGCACTAGGTCTATGATTTATCATTTGGAAAATGTGACCTTATAGGACATTGTTGGTGGCATCTCAAGTCAAAGTAGCACTAGAAATATATGAAAAACATACCTTGATTAACATTGAACTTCAGTCCCAAAGTGAAGTACAGAGTCTCTAGGAGCTGAGCTGGCAGCTACCACTGAAAATTGCTATTGTCTTAGTCTCCTTGAGAGGATGCATATAGAAAATTTTATTTAACTTTAAAAGAATACTAAAATTCTATTTGCTATGCTCTCAGAAGAGTTTTTAAGGAGAGGATAGTCTCAGGAAGCAGATGCTTATCTGTGAGTGAAAGGGCTGTGTGTATATGTATGTGTTCAGACGTGTATATGAGCAATGCCCACATTTTCTGTTGTAAGAGTGACTTGAAGAGGAGCTAGAAAATAAACCAGGGATCAAAGTATGTTGACTGTACAAAATATAAAAAAACAACAGTGAAGACTGGTTTTGGAAACTAAGAACTATAGCTCAGGTAATATATGTAAGTGTCTACTGATGATTCACATTCTTCAATTCTCTGGGTTTGAGGGTTCAGCATTAGAATATTGAGTATTCCCTTCTCCTCCCTGCCAGCACCACCTCACTTTGCTCTGCATTCACCACACTGCGCCTTCCTTTCTCCACACTAGAAGAATAGGCTCCCCTGACTCCAGGCATGCTCTCCAGTCAGTTCTACCCATCCCAAGAGGGCTAGGAGCTTGCCTTCTTCATTTCCTCTCTCATCTGTGTTTTAACCTCTCTTGATTTTTTTTTTATTGTTGATGTAACACATACTTAAGTATGCATCTCATTTATACCTAAAAAAAGAAAGAAAGAAAAGAAAAAACAGGACAAAACAAAATCTCCTGGGTCCTTCTTTATCTACCTCCTGTCACTGGTCTTTCTATCCCCATCAAATTTATTCTAAAGTATGTTTCTCTTTACACCCTTAACTCCCATTCAATTTTTATAAATTTAGCTTAATTTTTTATAAAAAGTAAAGTTTGATTTAAAAAAAATCTCATTTTAATGATTCAAATGGTTCTTTAAGGCTTGTAACATAGACCAGCAGTTTCCCAAGCATTGCCTCTCTGACAGGCCATACATGTTATAGTTTAATTTCCTTTGTGTTCTTCATATCTCTACATAACACACTGCACTTTGATTTTTCCATTCTAGGATATCTATTAACTTTGGCTAGGAAAGATAAGGATTTGTCTCTTACTAATACTTCCCTTTATACAAATTTCCCATAACTTTTTTTCCAAGATAATTCTACATTAATTTTGATATAATATGATTATGACTTTTTAATGCAATCACTGGTAAATCATAAGATTACATTTCTCTTCTTGCACACCCCTTGTATACCTGCCTTTCAGAAGAACTGACTGGATATACATCTGTTTCTGCTCACAGTTTGAGGCCCCCAGATTTCCACCCAAAAGCAGCACCTGAAGCAGACTTATGACCTGTCTCAATCCCACGCTAATATGGTCCCAGTTAGCAGTTTTCCTTTCTCTCATCTGCTGAGTTTTTCTATGTACTTATTTAACCCCTCTCAATTGTCTAAAAGTGCTCTTCTTGTGTTCAAACACACCAATTCTATCAGTTTCATCTTTTGCAGACATCTTGCCTGGAGCTACTGACCTGCTTCAGATAAGGTGGATTTTTTTACCCAGACCTGGCTTACAGCTGTCATACTGGGATCTCTCTTCATTACTCAGGATTTTCTTGCTTTCCCTCCAAATTTTGAAGCTGTTCTGCTATTACAGTATTGTTAAAAAATTCAGGTCAGGGAAAAAACAGGCTAGAAATCTAGTTCATGTTTCCTCCCAACAAATAACAACATGACGGTTATCAATTCATAAAAGGGTTTTGTTTGAGCTTTGGGATCCAAGTGAAAAGTTGCAAAATCCCCAGTGAAACCCAAGACTGAGGAGAGTCACTTTGATAAGACACACTTACGTAGTACTGACTGCATACCATGAGTAGCCCCATCCCTTTATGGATTGGGCTTCCAGCTGCACTTAGCCATGGTCTGGAATCCAGCCTGATATAACAAAGGACCTGAAAGGAGCCATGCCCATGGGTATCTCTGAGAACAGGTGGACTGACCCTGGTCCTGACTGGATCCTGATGTGGTCCTCTGACCAGGTTCTAGCCCTATTCTAACATCAGTCAGTCCTGCTTGTCAGAAGAACTGACTGGATATACATCTGTTTCTGCTCACAGTTTGAGGCCCCCAGATTTCCACCCAAAAGCAGCACCTGAAGCAGCCTTATGACCTGTCTCAATCCCACGCTAATATGGTCCCAGATGCAATCATACCACAGTTCTTGGCAGGAAGTACTCAAACCCAGGCCTCTGATCACAGGCCCACTTGTCTTCTCATCTGACAGCAGAACTGAAAGCAACTTCTGATTTGGATCTAGCCATATTCCACTATGGTTCCAGACATAGTCCCACCTACCTGAGGACATGGCAGCAAACTAGCCTGTTCACATTCCCCACTAACAGATCTGTAAACTAAAACCAACTGTAGACGGACCCAGCAGTGCCCAAACCTGGTTCCAGACCTGTTCAACTGTGCTCCTGGAGACAGTCTGAGAATCTGGCAGAAAAAAGTTGATACTTTGCCAAAACAATCACAAAAGATAGAGATATTTGCTTCTTAAAATGTAGAGACAGCAATCCAAGTCTAGACAGATGTTGAAGGATCAGGCTTACATGACATTGCCAAAGGAAACTAGTAGAGCTCCAGTAACTAGCCTCAAAGATATGAATATCTATGAATCATCAGATGAAGAATTCAAAATAATTATTTCAAGAAGGTTCAGCATGCTCCAAGAGATACAGGTAGATACTTTAATAAAATCAAGAAAATAATACTTGAATAAAGTGAGAAGCTCAACAAAGAGATAGAAGAACCAAAATGAAACCTGGAGAAGGGGTGGTGGGGAGACAGAGAGAGAAAGGGGGGGGGGCGAGTTTTAATAGTCCCAATTAGACAGAAGACATCCATGACTACAAAAGATAGGTCATATGAAAATGCTTATTAGAGGAATAAAAAGAAAAACATTGGAAAAGACTAAAGCTACAGTTTATGGGACATCATCCATACACATATGCAAAATGCACAAAAATGCATTATACGCAACATGAAGAAAATTGGAAAATTCACAAATATATGGCAATTAAGCACATGCTGAAAAACCAAAGAATTGAAAAAGAAATCAAAAGGAAATAAAAAATTATCCTGTGGCAAACAAAAAAGGGAAACAAAACACATTAGAACTTATGGAATGCAGCTAAATACCTAGACCAAGAAAAAGAAAGATTGAAACAAGTAACTTTAAACCTTAAGAAACTAGAAAACCGGGCTGGGGATGTGGCTCAAGCGGTAGCGTGCTCGCCTGGCATGCGTGCGGCCCGGGTTCGATCCTCAGCACCACATACCAACAAAGATGTTGTGTCCGCCGAGAACTAAAAAATAAATATTAAAAATTCTCTCTCTCACTCTCTCTTCTCTCTCACTCTCTCTTTAAAAAAAGAAAAAGAAAAAAAGAAAAAAAAAAAAAAAGAAAAACTAGAAAACCAACAACAAGCTAAGCCCAAAGCCAGTAGAAGGAAGAATATAATAGAGAAAAGAACAGAAATAGAGAATAGGAAAAAAGAAAAAAAGAAAGAAAGGAAAAATAGAAATTAAGAAAACAAATAAAAAATAAAATTAATATACACTTAGCTAAATTAACAAGAGAGAAGACTCAAATAAAATCAGAAATGAAAGAAGAGAAATTACAATGAGTGACTCAAACAAAAATGATCATAAAGTACTGTTGGACAATTATGCACTAGAAAATTGGGTATTCTAGAAGAAATATATCAATTCCAGGTAGAAGTAGAAACTCAAAGAGACTAATAATGATGAAATTGAATGATTGACAAAAACTTCCCAACAAAGGTCAGATGACTTCACCAGTGAATTCTACCAAGTATTCAAAGAAAAAGTCATACCTTCTTAAGCTATCCCAGAAGGAATGAAGAGGTTACACTTCCAAACTCATTTTATAAGGACAGCATTACATTGATCTCAAAGCCAGACAAAGATACCACAAAAAAAAGAAAAATTATGGACCAATATTCCTGATAAACATCGATGGTAACATCTTCAAAAAATGAGATAACATTCAACAGCATGGTAAAAGAAATTTACGGCATAACTAAATGGGATTTCTCCCTGGTATGCAATTATGGTTCAACATATGCAAATTAACCAATGTGATACACCACAATAAGAAAATGAAAGAAAGCCAACCCACATAATCATTTCAATAGATGCAGACAACGCATTTCATAATGTTTACCAGCATTCATGATAAAGCTCTCAACAAAATAGACATAGATAGAAATTATCTGAACATGTATGTTTAGATATTTTCATATGTGAAAAGACAGTTCTAGTGTAAGGGAAGGGTACCCACTCTTACCACTTCTATTTAAGTAGTAATGAGTAATTAGAAAAGAAAAATAAATAAAAGGCAACCACACTGGAAAAGAAGAAGTAAAATTATCTCTGCAAATGACATTATTATATATGTAGAAAATTTATATAAAAACTTTTAGAAATAATAAACAAATTTAGTGACTTTGTGTATACAAGATCAACATACAAAATTAAAGGTGTTTTGGTAGATAAACAATAAACTATATTTGAAAAATAAATTAATTCTATTCAGGAAACAAAAAAGGTTTAATAAAGCACTTAGGAATAAACTTAAAGAGGTGAAAAACTCATAAGCTGAAAATTACGAGTAAGGGAGGAAATTAAAGGAAACAAAGATAAATAGATAGATGCCTTGTGTTTATGGATTGGAAGAATTGATATTTGTAAAATGTCCATATTACCCAAAGTAATTTGTAGATTTAATGCAATCCTTATCAAAATATTAAGTTCATTCTTTCCAGAAAGAGGAAAAAAATCCTAAAATTCACATGTAATCCTAAAAGACCATAAATAGCCAAATCAATCTCAATAACAACAACAACAACAAAAGAGCAAAGATACAGAAATTATAACTATATGATACTGTCATACAGACAGACACATAGACCAAGGGGCAGAAATAAACCCATGCATTGATGGTCAACTAATAATGCTAAAAATACACAACAGGAAAAGAATAGTTTCTTCAATATTGGTGTTGGAAAAGTTGGATATCCATATGCAAAAGAGTGAAAGTGAACCTTATGCCATCACAAAAATCAACTCAAAATGGAATAAAGATTTAAATATCAGACTTGACATTGTAAAATCCTAGAAGAAAATGTAAGGGAAAAGCTTCTTGAACTTGGTCTGTTAAGGCTTAGATAGATATTAGGTGTCCCCCAAACCCTCATGCATAAGACAATGCAAGAAGGTTTAGAGGTGAAATGATTGGGTTATGAGAACCTTAATCTGATCAGCGTGTTAATCTCCTGATATGGATTAACTGGTGACTATAAGCTGGTAAGGTGTGGCTGAAAGAGGTGGGTCACTGGGGGTGTGTCAGTGGGATATATGTTTGGTGAACTGAGCTCAGGCTCTCTGTTTCCAGGTACAATGTCCTCTGCCACTTTCCTCCACCATGACCTTCTTCCTCACCTCTGGCCTAGAGCAATGGAGTCAGCTGTTTATGAACTGAGACCTCTGAAATCACAAGCCCCCAAATAAACTTTCCTTCTTAAAATTGTTCTTGTTAGGTCTTTTGGTCACAGTGGTGAAAAAGATGACAAAAACAGTTTGGCAAGTGATTTTCTTCTTCATAATACATCAAAAGTACAAGCAAAGAAAGCAAAAATAAATGAGATTGCATCCATTAAAATGAAATGAAATCCATAAAATTAAATGAAAAGGCAACCTATGACATAAGAGAATATGATTGATTGAATATCCTCTTCTGAGAAGTGTCTTTTCAGGTCCTTGGCCCATTTGGGTTATTTTTTTTTTCGGTGTTTAGCTTTTTGAGTTCTTTATATATTCTAGAGATTAGTGCTCTATCTGATGTGTGAGGGGTAAAAATTTGCTCCTAGGATGTAGGCTCTCTGTTCACCTCAAAGATTGTTTATTTTGCTGAAAAGAAACTTTTTAGTTTGATTCCATCCCATTTATTGATTCTTGGTTTTAATTCTTCTGCTATAGGAGTTTTATTAAGAAAGTTGGGGCCTAATCCCACATGATGAAGATTAGGGCCTAATTTTTCTTATATTAGACGTAGAGTCTCTGGTGTAATTCCTAGTCCTTGATCCATTTTGAGTTAAGTTTTGTGCATGGTGAGAGATAGGGGTTTAATTTCATTTTGTTGCATATGGATTTACAGTTTTCCCAGCATCATTTGTTGAAAATGCTACCTTTCCTCTAATGAATGTTTTTGGCACCTTTGTCTAATATAATTGTAATTTTGTGGGTTAGTCTCTGTGTCCTCTGTTCTGTACCATTGGTCTACTGGCCTATTTTGGTGCCAATACCATGCTGTTTTTGTTACTATTGCTCTGCAGTATAGTTTAAGGTCTGGTATAGTGATATTACCTGCTTCACTCTTCCTGTTTAGGATTGCTTTATCTATTCTAGGTCTCTTATTTTTCCAGATGAATTTCATGATTGCTTTTTCTATTTCTATGAAGAATGCCATTGGGGTTTTAATTGAAATTGCATTAAATCTGTATAGTGCTTTTGGTAGTATGGTCACTTGATAATATTAATCATACAAAGTACATGTATGAAGACTTGAATTGGTGTCAACATACTTTATATACAAACAGATACAAAAATTGTGGTACATATGTGTATTAATAATTGTAATGTGAAAAAAATAAAGAATAGCATTACCTTAGATTAGGTAGAGGAAGTGAAAGGAGGGGAAGGCAGGGGGTGTGGGGATAAGAAAGATAGTAGAATGAAACAGACATTATTACTTTATGTATGTATGTGACTGTATGACCAATGTGATTCTATAATATGTATACTCAGAAAAATGAGAAATTAAATCCCATCTATGTATGATATATCAAAGTATATAAGTGCATTCTACTGTCATGTAATAACTAATTAAAACAAATAAAAAAATTAAAAAAGAGAATATGTTTGGAGGCTGTACTCTTAGTGATTAATATTCAAAATATATAATGAATTCAACAACCCAATAGCAAATAATAATAATGGCAATAATAATAAGAAGAAACAAAATTTTAAAATGGCAAAGGATCTGAAAAGACATTTCTTCAGAGAAGACATACAAATGGCCAACAGGTTTATGAAAAGGTGCCCAATATCACTAAACATTAGGGAAATGCTAATCAAAACCACAATGAGATCTTATCTTATTTCTGTTAGAATGAATATTATCAAAAAAGACAAAAGATAAGAGTTACTGAGGATGTTGAGCAAAGGAAACCCTTTTACACTGTTCATGTGAGTATAAATCGGTACAGTGTTGAAAATAGTTTGGAAATTCCTCTAAAATTAAAAATATAGTACTATGTGTATACAGCAACCTCACTTTTAGGCATAAATCCAAAGTCAGTATGTCTAAGAGATATCTGTACCCCATGTTCATTGCATCATTATTCACAATATCAAGATATGGAATCACCCTAATTAATGTCCACTTGTGGATGAATGAACAAAGAAAATGTGATGTGTGTGTGTGTGTGTGTGTGTGTGTGTGTGTGTGTGTATTAGGTATATTGATCAGCTTTGTAGCTCTATAATGAATACCTGCGGCTGTTAACTTGAAAAGAAAAAAGTTTATTTTGGCTCATGATTTTGTAGATTCCAATCCAAGACTGGGTGGTCCCATACTTTAGGTGTCTGGTGAAGGCAGCAATTCATGATAAGAGTGTGTGGCAGAACAAACTGTTTATGTTATCAGCCAGAAAACAGAAGAGAGAAAGGGGAAAAAACCAGAGGATTAACAATGTCTGTTGAGAATGTACTCCAAGATTTGATTATCTTCTAAGAGTTCTAACTGAGGAATAAGGCTTAAACACATGAACTTTTAGGGAGAGTACCCATATTCAAACCATTGCAATAGAACATTATTCAGTCTTTTAAAGGAAGGAATCCCATTATTTGAGACAACATAGATGAACCTGGAGGACATTATGCTAAGTGAAATAAGCCAGACACAGAAAGACAAATACTGCATGATCTCACTTTCATGTGGAATCCAAAAAAGTTGAACTCATCAAGACAGAGAGTAGAGTGATGGCATCCAGGATCTGGGGGTTGGGTGGGTAAAAATGGGATATTGTGGTCAAAGAGAACAAAGATTCATTGATGTGGGATAAATAAATTCTGGAGATCTAACATACAGCCTAGTGACTACAGTTAATAATACCATATCGTGTACTTGAAATCCATGGAGACTTGATGTTAAGTGTTCTCACCACACACACAAAATTGTAACTGTGTAAGATAATGGATATGCTAATTAGTTTGGGTATAGTAATCATTTCATAATGTATGTGTATATCAAAATATCACATTTTACATCTTAAATATATTTAATTTTTATTTGTCAAATATATTTCAATAAATCGGGGAAAAATCCAAAGCCAGTCTTTTATATGTGGCTTAAATTTACTTATATTTTCATTTTATTTTATTTTTTCTTTGATTGACTTTTAGGACTATATGGGTCGATTCTTTGCTGTATGCATATTTTTATCAGTGAATGCTTTCAACATAGGAAATGTTCTTACATTTGTTATTTAATGATTTTACCTCCATATTTTCTAGTCATTCTTTCTGAAACTTCCATTATTTTATTGTTGGAATCTGATTCTCTAATTTTTTTCTCTTTGTTATTTTTTAGATTTATCTTTTTCTCTATTTTATAGAAGCGTTCCTCAATATTTTAACTCCTTTTCTAGGATTTTCATTTCTGCAAACATATTTTTATTTTTATGGGCACTCTGTTATTCTTTGATCATTCTCTTTATTTACTTATTGCTTCGTCTCATATTTCAAGGGTAATAAACCTTCTGAATATACTAATGATTTTTTCTTTATTTTCTGTTTTTTTATGGGGGTCCACAACCCTCCGTTCATGTCTCAGTTGTAGTACTGAGAAGCTGATGGAAAGCTGTAGAAGGTTGAGATGGTTCTGTTGTTAGCTGTGGGTTTGACTATAGTGTTGTGGCTGTTTGGATTTGTTCCTTGGGGCTGCCAGATGGCAGTATTTTTAGGTCTTTCTCCCTACGCTGGTTATAGTCTCTGGTGAAGACTGCTCTAGTCTCCTGCCTGGAAGGAAAATTCTGACTACCAATTTTCTGGGGGTAGAGTTGAGAAATTTAGAGTTGCTAAATTTCCTTTACCCCCCCACCCCACCGAATTTAGAATGACACATCACTAATGACGACGTTGGTATCTTCTAATGTAAGAATTTTCATTCACTCTCATACTATAAATTTCTGGGCTTCCATAAGGTGGTGAAACCTGTCTGCAAGAGAATGGAGGCTGTTGTGGAATCTGAGAACTTTTTTTACAAACATTATTTATAACCTATTTTAAAAACCTGCCTTCAGTCAAACTTACAGTGATATAAGCATCTGCTACTGCTCTTTCCACATTATTTGTGGTACAGGATCTGGGCTGCCAGTTGGTTGCTTAGGTTACTCACTATTTTTTTTTTTTTTTGGTTCCACGGATTGAACTCAGAGACACTCAACCACTGAGCCACATCCCCAGCCCTGTTTTGTATTTTATTTAAATATAGGGTCTCATTGAGTTGCTTAGCCCCTCACTGTTGCTGAGGCTGGCTTTGAACTTGTGACCCTCCTGCCTCAGCCTCCCGAGCTGCTGGGATTACAGGCATGCACCACCGAGGACCAGCTAGGTTACTAACTTTTTAAGTGACTTTTCCAACTATGGTTCCACACTGCTGAAAAACTGCTCTAGAGAGAGAACACATGACTTGGGCCTTGGTAGGGCTTGTCTTACCTGTGGTTTGAAATTGACCATTTCTTTCATCCTTGAAAACTGCCCTCTCTCATAGGATTTGTACCTTACTCATTCCTGAATCCTCTACTTTCTTCCTTTCACTTCCTGGATCCTCTTTCTTGATCTACTTTGATTGGTATGCCCCTAAATTATTTAAAAAAAAATTTATAGTTGTAGATGGACAGTGTGCCTTTATTTTATTTGTTTATTTTTATGTGGTGCTGAGGATCAAACCCAGTGCCTCATACGTACAAGGCAAGTGCTCTACTATTGAGTCAAGCCCCAGCCTGCCCCTATCTTCTTTTCCCTCTCCTTCTCTTCTGACTTTTATGTATACCCAGGATAACTTTATGCCATTTCATGGTTTTAGCTGTCCTTTGCAGTGCAAGATTATGCATCTTCATCACTGTTTAGTCTTTTCCTGTGAGCACCTGTCTATGGTATCCAACTTTCCTCTAGATGTTTTCACTTCAAATTCAACATGTCCATAACTAAGCTCATCATTCCTCCAAATCTGTTTCTTTTCACTTTTTTCTACTTCAGTAAATGATGCCATATCTTGTAATAGAAACCAGTAACTTGAAGAAACATCATAATAGGTCATCTTAAAGTCATTGGTCTCTGACACCCTGTATCTGAATTCTGTCAACTCGACTTCCTACATGGTTTGTGTCTGGGGATGTATGTGTATGTATATTCATCCCTGCCTTTCCAGGACTGCTGCTTTGGAGTAGGTGTTCATTGTTTCTTGCCTTCCATATTTCTACAGTTTCTTAATTAGTATCCTAGTCTCCAATCCAGCCTCTGTATTGCCATCCAAAGAATAAAGACCATGATTCTTTGTAAGGAGCGAAACAGAGCACGGCTTTTCCCACTTTAAACATGTATGCCAGTTCTCCATTTATCACAAATATGAACATTTTTTTTTTACTTAGGCCCAAAAGGTGCTCCATCCATGTGGCCTCATCTACACGCTTTGGTACATGGACTCATTTAATTTTCTTTCCAGAAATCCCCTGCTCCAACCTATGGATGTACCTGAGTCATCTTTCAAAATCCAGCTCAGTTCTTTCCTCCAGTTTCCCACTCCTACCTCTCACCTTTACCAAAGTAGAATTAAGTCTTCTGTCCTTTGTGGGAAGATTGTATAGTATACAGACTAGAGTAAGTACTCTGGAGTCATACCTAGGTCTAGATTAGAGCCGCTACCACTCATGACCTGTGGGCTCTTGGAAACCAACCTTCCTTCCCTCCTTCCCTCTTCCTTCCCTCCTCCTTCCTTCCTTCCTTCCTTCCTTCCTTCCTTCCTTCCTTCCTTCCTTCCTTCCTTCCTTTTTCCCTTATTCCTTCCTTCCTTCCCTCCCTTTCCCCTTCCTTTCTCCCTACTTCTTTCCCTTTCCCTCTTTCTTCCTTCTTTCTTTTTGACAAGGTCTTACTCTGTTGCCTAGGCTAGTCTAGAACTCAAGAACTCAAATAATCCTCCTGCCTCAGTTTCATGGGCAGTTGGGACTGCAGACATGCACCACTGAACCTGGCTTCATGGATATATCTCTTTAATTCTTTTGTGCCTCAGTTACCTCATCTGATTAGTAAATACAATTAATAATTGTATTTACCTTATGGAGCTAAGAGGTTTAAAGGGAACAATCATGTGAAAAGCATTAGAATAAAGTATGGACACAGAAACACAGAAAGTTACTCCTTATTTCTTCCCTGTGTTCTATATAAACCATAAATATAAACTCTCTGGTACTTTTTGCCCTCATTTATTTGCCCATGTCTCTTCCTATGATATTTTAGGTTTTCTGAGGAAAAGGAATATGCATGATTCTCTTTTGGTCCCCAGAGACTAGCCCTCTGGAATACAGGAGTATTTCAATATACATTTGTGGGTGAATGAGTTTAAGAATGATATGTTTATGCCCCATTATGTTTCTTCAATAGAAAACTGTGCTTTATGAGAGAAACCTCTTCTGAGTTATCTGATTTTGATTTAATAAAGGCTCTGGACTATCATTCCCTTTGAGTTACTTTACAATTCCATAAATTATAGCTAACTGGCAGCAAAGAATAATAATTATTGTTTTGCAATTGTAAAAAGATTCAGTTCAATAGAGATTCGAATGACTTCTCTCCCCACTATGGAAGTAGGGATTGTTGTGCCTCCGTTTGCACATTTATTTCAATATTGTTGACCTACCAATTGTTTTTGAATTCTTGTTTCACTTGTTTATAGTGTCTTACCAATTATCTCACTAATGATGAGTTAAATGAAATCTCTTACACATCTTACTTAGTACCCACATTAGAACACAAGAATCATGTCATTATCTTCCTTTCTTAAAAATTAAGAAACCTGTCTAATGATGATCTTGGACATTTTAAAATATTGTGTAAGGTGGTCTGAAAAGGACACATTGTAGCAATGATCTGAAATCATCTTTCCTATGTGACATCAAGATTATCATTTGTCATTAATACAGTATACCATTCATTCAAGGAAAGTTTGGGAACTTTTGTCTAAGGGGAGGCCTGGCTTCTGGGTGTGTGAACTAAAACTTGCACACATCTTCTGAAGACTCATCTCCTCCCATGAGGCAGAGAACAAAGACAGTTTTTAAAAAGTATTTAGAGAATCATATGGGGCCCTTATGGGCTCTGGCATATGGAATCAGAGATGTGAAAATAGTCTTGAGGATTATAGAAAGGAAGATTTGGCAGAATAATAAAGGAAGGAAAATTACATCTTGAACACCCTTTCAACCTTTATCAAATTATAAATATTGCAAAGATCATTTAACCATAAAAGAGTCTACCTTAACTGAATCACTACTTTCTGGAAAATGACAAAGTATAAACTATCAAAATCTTCTAAAGGCAACAGGTCAACTTCAGACTGGTCATACAGAAAACTCTAATTTGGGCTAACTGAAGAGAAAAAACAGTCTAAATTAGCAGCATAATGTACTTAGAGCAAACTTTGTCAAGAAATAGTTTGCAAAGGTTATGTTACAGAGTAAGACTTTAGTTGCCTTGCTTTAATGAGGAAAATCAAGTAATTTGTAATCAACACATTAATTATATGCAAATGTGTGGTTAAAGCTCTCCGAAGCAACAGATTTTCTTTAATTAAATTAAAAATTCTGCCTCCTTACATTTTGATTATGTTATTCTCTTGCTTCACAGAACAAATGTAAGATACTTAATTTTCAGATTGAATTAGTCAGGTTTTGCCAAAACACAGAAATCCAGATGAGGGATTTATCTAAGAAAAGAGGCTGTTTCATATGAGATTTTTCTCTATGTTTAATAAAATGTCCTGTATCCTTCTTCTTCTTTAAAGATGTAACTGCTGATGCTTATTATGTATCTTTTAAGATATAAAAGATTGTGATCCTAAGCTTTTATAAGTCAGTTACAAAGTATATGAGGTCAACAGCCATAATAATAACAAGAATAATTACTTGCTAAGCAATGTAAAAAGTGCCAGCCCTGTGCTAAATACTTTATACAAAAATCTTTATACATGCGCCCATTTTATGGATGAGGTAGAATATCTTTACTATCCCCATCAATTTATTTCCCCCATACTCCTTTTATGGGAGGCTCTTTATTTTTTCATATCAAATAAAACATTACTCCCTACAGGAGGCCTTCTAGACCAGGAGATCAAAGTAGGTTCTTATAACCACCTACTTTCTTGACATCTTGTGTTTTTCCTATACGGCACTTATCATAACTCGCAAGTATAAATTGATCCGCTGGTTTATTTGCTTTTTATCTAGGCCATACTACTCTGTACAATCTACTGAAAGGCTGAGATTATATTTGGTCTATTATATATCCAGCACTTAAAATATATTTATTGAACAGACAAAAGAATGAAGTTCTCCGAGCTGGTAAGATTCTTACTTTCAAATCCAGAACTTTCTGAAGACAGAGGCTTTGGTTTGTACTTCTCTGGATAGCTCACTGCCTCCTCTGTTTGAACCTTCATCTCACAGTCTCTCTGATGGAGCCAGATTGTCTTGCCTGCAAGCGGATCTGCCTGGCACGTCACTGCTTCAGGAAAAAGCAGAGCCTTCCATTCTTGAAAACATTGTGTTATTCTGATTTCAGTGGACAATGTTTTCACCCTGCTGTCTGTTAGCTTAATTAGAACCTGCCCTCCTCTTGGGAGGGCTGCCTTGTGCAAGGTGACTTCATAATGAACAATGCTAACATTAAAGCATTCAAAGGATGTCAAATGGTTAGGAAAGCTGGAGGAGGATTTTAGTGGAGATAAAAGGGATAAGAAAGAGGGATGCTGACAAGTTAGAATGCAGTCTTTGGTTTTGCTTTGCTACTTTCATGTTAGGTTACAATACTACAGCAGGTTTAATAAAAGGAAGCACTGGCTTTTGTGCCAAAATACCTAGAAAGTCTAAAAAATATGGTAATGATACAAAAAAGTTGGTGAGTTGGGGAACAGGTTTTGTTAAAGGATGATTGTTTTTCAAAATTATTTTCTTTTATCTCTTTAGAAATTCCTTAGGAAAATTAAAAAAATCACATTTAATCTTTTATTCATTCAGTGTCTGCATATAGAGACACAACATTGAAGAAATGTAGTCCCTTGTTGACTTCATGCTAGAAGAGAAAATATAAATAGGCACCAAATGTAATAGAGAGTGCTTAAATTGAACTATGGGGATGTTATTGTTTGGATAATAGACATTCCCTAAAGAAGATATGTTGAAGGCTTGGTCTCCAGCCTGGGGCACTACGTACAATATTGGTACTTGTATTCTTTGGTATTTACCTAAGTGAGTTAAAAAAAAAAAACTATCCATATAAAAACTTTAACATGAATGTTTATAGCAACTTTATTCATATTTAATAACACATGGAAGCAACCAATCTTGTTAGAAAGAGGTGAAGAGAGAAAGAAACTCTGGTATATCTCTACAATGGAATATTATTCAAGCTGGGTGCAGTGGCGCATACCTATAATCCCAGTGGTTTTCGAGGCTGACATAGGAGAATCTCACAAGTTCAAAGCCAGCTGCAGCAAAGGTGAGGTGCTAAGCAACTCAGTGAGACCCTGTTTCTAATAAAATACAAAATACGGCTGGGGATGTGGTTCAGTGGTCAAGTACCCCTGAGTTCAATCCCCAGTATCAACAAACAAACAACCCCCCCCAAAACAAACAAAAAAGAAAAAGAATGAAATATTATTCAGCATTTTAAAAAGTGATCTACGAAGCCATTCTTAATGCAGTGGATCGGAGTCTCAAGTTCCAGGCCTGCACTGACCTCAGGCATGGTCTTGCACACCATCGCAGGCATGAATTTAAATGCATATTTCTAAGTGAAAGAAGCCAATCTGAAAAGGTAAAAGCTCTATAATTCCAACAGTATGGGTTCTGGAAAGGGCAAAACTATGGATGAATAAAAGATCAGTGGTTGCTGGGGTGGGAGGAAAAAGCTTATTTAGTAGACCACTGGGGAATTTTAGGGTGGTGCAAGTACTCTGAATGATATTGAATTGGTGAACGCATGTTACTGTACATTTTTAAGTATCTATACAAAGACTGAACTCTCAGGTAAATTATGGTCTTTGATAGTAATGTGCCAATACTGGCTCATCAACTGTAACAAATGTACAACATCAATGTGAGATGTAATGGGAAAAAATGTGGTGGGGGTTGGAGTAGAGAGCTTTCGAGAATTTTCTATTTTCCATTCAACTTTTTTTTTTTTTTTTGGTAAATAAACCACTATTCTAAAAAATTGAGTCTATTAATTAAGAAAAGATTGTTTGTTGTTTGGAGGACCAAATTAGTTTAGTTTGATAAAATCTTGAGTTGTAAGTCTTGAGAAATGTAAAGATACATATATGGCATATAAATAGGTTTACTGTTTGGGAAAAAAAGGAAGGCTAGGAAGGCTTCCCTATGACCCCCAGTGAAAAATAATTGGACATATCAGCATCAAAATAGAAAGCAGTAATCAAAAGCTGCTGGGATTCTCAGGGCTGTTCACATTTGAAGTATCACTTCTATGTGGTGGATATACCTTGGGAAAAACACAATAGAGCTGAGGCTTTGACCCTCGGGTTCCCTGTGAGAAACCAGCCCTCTTCCTTGGCTCTTATCATTAACTTATTAGCTTTAGCAGAATCCATGTCTTTGTTTTTTCGCTTCTGAAGAATAGTCTAACATATTCCAATTTGGTCTTTTTACCAATTGTAAAATGAAGGAATTTAAATGAAAACATAGCAAAGAAACTCATCCCAGAAAGGATGCTCATATAACATTTTTCTCATAAGTGTCTACCTGGTATTCCTAATATATATATATATATATATATATATGCTTCCACTCTTTTAAGCTGCTTAAGCTGTTGATGCCATCTATCTAAGCCTTCTCCTTTTCCCACACTCTTTCTGGAACACAGCATAATTGTTAAAATCCTCACCATAGTTTCCCCTTGATTTATCACTCCATACTTTAAATTTTGATTGGATTTATGAATTCAGTTGATATATGCCATTTCTTACTGATAACTTACATAACTATTATGTAAGATATGGATTCAAGTTGACATGACTACAGCCATCTTGAATCATAATTACTATGATTGCTCCAGAGTGACACTAGCTGGTTTTTCTTGCATAATTTCCCAGCAAACCAGAAATAAAATCATTAAAGTGGTATGTAGAGCATTCCAATGGGATCCTGGTGCCAGAAAGTGTCTGACTTTCTGTTGTAACTTAGGATGAACCAGGTACATTCCATCTAGGATGAAGTCACTTTTGCCCTGACCCATCTATAGGCTCCTCCTCCTGACCCAAATTGTGGGGATCCACTTGGTGTTGCTGCTATCAGTAAATATTTCTGTCAGTAAGTCCCTCAATAAATTGCACTCTATGTGATCCTGGATTTGTTTTCTTGAGTCTTAGAACAACCTGGGACCTGGTTGTTTCAGAACATACAAAATTCCTAGTTATTATGGCATTTGAGAGAGATTTATATGAGTGTCAATACAGGAGGTTATTATCCAAGAAACTCCGTATTTATATTTTTCTACATTGTACTAAAATCTAAGCTGGTAACTGCATTTATGATTTCTTACAGGCTTTCTTTTCTCAATGAAAAGTTTAAATTTATGATACAACATCATAATATTAATTGTACAAAGGGTAAGAAATTCTTCCCTTTCTTTTATATGGGAAAAATGTTCACTTCTTTTTGAAATTCCCAGGGACAGTGGAACTGTATAAACCAATATTATCCCAGGTTTATTTGGCGCTTCCCTTTACAGCAATGATTGTTTCAAGTAAATAATTTCACTTTCATACTTCTCATTCCTTCTTCAATCCTTTCCATTTAGGCTTGGTCCCCACTGTGTGGCTAAAACTGGTCTACTCTCAGACACAGCAGTAATTCCCATGCGGCCCCAACAAGTCTCATCTTACCAGACTTCTTTCTCTTTAGCTCAGCAGCTGCCCATATTTCCTTAAGATACTTTTCTTAAGATACTTTCCTTAAGACGTGGCAACTGCCCATTTTTCCTTAAGACACTTTCTATTTCTTGCTTTTGGGATACCGTACTGCTGTTTTTCCTCTTAATTCACTGTTAACTGCTTTTCAATCTTATGCATTTACTCTTTCTCTTTTGGACAACTTTAAATATTGGTATGCTATAGGGGAAAAGTCAGAGTTCTGACATCATCTATCCAGGACTTCTCCTTGGGTAATTTTAATCCAATACTTTGCTTCTGAATATCAACCCTATGGCTTGGTTGCCCATGGTTGCCCAAATCTACATCTCTAATCCTGAAATTTTCCCTAAGTTTTGCATTCATATATTGAGCAGGCCACTTGACGTCTGCACTTGGACATCTGATGGGCTTCTCAAATCAGTACCTCTGCTCCTTCCCTAGTTTTCTATTTTGGTGGCATCCATGTCAACCAAGTGGTTCAAGTTAAAATCTGGATGGCATCTGTGTTCCCTACTTTCCATCACTATCAATGCTGATTTCATCTCTAAAGCTTATCCTCTTCGCTATTCTCATCCCAACCAGCCATTGTCATCTCCTTCCTGAATCACTGCAACGTATCACTTTATTGCTCCAGACCTGCATTCATATCCAATAATTCTTCTATAAACTTCATTCTTTTATCTCTGGCTTACAACTCTGCAGGATCTGGACTGAAGGCCTTCCTCTCTGAACTCATACCAATTTCCTACTCTACACCAACATTGACCATCTTTCTCTAGCCTGACACATTTGTGCTTACCTTAGAGCCTTTGTGCTGTCACCTGTGTCTGTCTATGATGCTGCCCTAGGTCTGAGCATGTCTTGTGTCTTTTTTATCAGGCAGCTTCAGTTTAAATCTCACCTCTGAGAGGATCAGCCTGATGGGAAGGAGTTCCTGCAGTTACCTGGTAACATAGGATCCTGCATTACAAGGTGATTCCTTGTATAATTATTTGTGTATTGTTTGCTGTCTCAAGTCGATAGAATCTATGATAGTCTGTTAGTGTGGTGTAGGTTTTATTTTTCTCTTGCAATGCAGAAGCACATAGTGGTGATTTTAATCTGCCAGTCACTATGTTAGGAGGTAGGAATACAGTGGTACGTACAAATAGATGCTTATTATTATTATTATTCAAAATCAATTCATGTATTTAGATAACTTTGCTATTTATCTGTTCATTGAAGAAATATTTAAATGCTGACTATATTCCAGGCTCTCAAGACATGGCAGTGAACAGCAGAGAAAATGCCCTGGACCTGATGTTTGAATTCCAGAAATGAAATCCAAAGGAAAATAATAGGTAAACCAACATGTAATCTAACAAGGATGAAACATCTGTCACTGCAGAAGAGGGAAAAGAAGAAATGGGAGAGCCCTGAGGGAGGAATACATTTAGAAAGTCAAGGAGTCCCCTGGGGCTGCAGCATCGAGAGATGGAAGAAAATGGGAGTGAGCACACAGTGGGAGAGGCAGCCAAGGGCCCATTTTATGTGGTTTTGGATTTTATTCTAACAGTGATGGGAATCCATTAGAGAGTTCAAAGCTGGGGAGTGACATAATCTTTTGCTGCACTGAGAATTGCTTTATGAACTGTTTTCTTCTCAGAAAGCTCCCAGGGTATTGGCTAAAAATACAGTGATTCTCGAGAAACTTGACATTTCTGGCTGATAATACTTATGCATCAGGTCCTATGCTACCAGCACAGAAATCCTGGACTATGTTCCCATATTTGCACATTCCATTTGGAGGGTCTTGGCCAGGCCAGTCCATCTGGCTTAACAATACCTTTCTGCACTCATGAACAAAAAGAAAAAAAGAGCAGAGTACTCACAGGAATTTCCTGGCTCTCTGAAGCTTCAAGTAAGAACATGGCATGATAAATTGGTATTCAGAAAGAGTTTGGGTCCTTTCTACAATGTGTAAAAACAAAACACAACAAAATAAGGAAGGGGACTCCTTTGGAATATTTTCTGAAGGTTTAATGATTTATGTAGGCCAAACAAATTAGAGATCAATGTGACTCTGTAAAGCAAAACAATCTCTGGGATTGGTTCTACCCCTGGGCATTCAAAAGACTCCCAAGAGTAGCTATTTAAAAACAAAAAAATTCTGACTTCCTCACATGGTTGACTTCTGGAGAGGCACTTTCTGAACCAAGTAGAGTGTTATTAAGTAAGAGAATTACTGAGAAGGTCAGAGAAGTAAGCATTAAATGTCTAACCATAAATGGAGAAAGAAACTAAGAGAGAGTTCTGGGAGAAACAGTCTTTCCACTACTGATTTCTAAAAAGACTGTTATTTGGAGATTGTGTTCTTAAAGACATGGACTTTGATTTGATATGACTGAAATTGGGGTAGTGTATTTAGAGGAAGTGAAGGTAAACCAGGCTATTGTCCTCTGTCCTCAGAATAATGGTTAAGTGTTCAGTCATGGGTTTCCTGGTACATCTTTTATCTTCTCACATTAAGAGAAAATCAAGTTTTCTAAGTACTCAAGAAAAACTTAAAATAGGATTCTTTGTGGTTTGAAAAAATGTTCATTTAAACCAGAGAATGAATTATTTTCTACCTGAGTTTATATGGAATATATTTTGTTGTTTCTTACAAAGGTGTAAAATGGAGGTTTGGGATTTTCTCATAAGTGACCTTTATAATGACTTCCTGTTATTTTATTGTCCTCTGGGAACCAGAAAAGCTGTGTGATACATTCTCACCATGTGAGGCTGAATAAATCTCTCTAATTTGGAATTAGTCACTTGTGAATCCTAATTTATGTTATGTGTACAATGTCTGTTTATTTCTGACTAGTCATGAGACAAGCCTGTGTAACAGTGTAACATTTTGTTTGGGTTCTTTCAGTTTGAGAACTTGGTGTCCAATACAAGCGTTAAATTTCGCCACCTTACTCTATTATTGTTATTATTTTACTTTTAAATTCTGTGTTGGTGGCCCCTACTTATTTCCCTACCTCTTAATCACTGTTAACTTGGAAACTAATCACATCCAGACGCTAATGTGTACCTTGTGAACTTGCTAAACAAAGGACCAATTCAGACAGCTCACAGAAAAACAGGTTGGCATTTAAACTTCAAACTTACAAAGCAAATACCCAGGCAAAAATTTGGCACAAAAATAGACTATTCAAGACTCCTGGGCTGGTGATCACAAGGCCCTGTTTTATATTCTTTATTCTCTTGTTGGGTGTTGTAGTCACTGGGCACAAGTCCTAATTTGAAGAGAAGAAAAAATAAAACTGACCTCTGAGAAATCAGCTAACAAAATAATAGAGCAGGACTAAGAAATCAATCAATCATAAGTAAAGAAGTATCGAAAATGCAATTAAAAGGTGATCTTAGAGGGCAGGCAATCACAGCCTGGTAAAGGAAAACCTTGTAAGTTATCATATGACCCTGTCTAGGGATAGACTGTGATCACAGAGAGGAAGAGCTGAGTGGAGTATAGACAAGGTGACCTTGAGAAGGAAGACTTGGGGGAGGGGGTGTCTCAGCAATATGCAGGAAGAGGATGCTAAGACCACTGAGAGCTTCCATGGGAGGGTTTGACTATTGGATTCTGGGATGTTTCTAGACTCATCAGCTTATCCAGTCTCTGCAAAACATCTACTGACCCTGAACTGAATTCATCCCCCAGACACCACCTGTGCATGCTCTGGCTTCTGTGACACTGTGTCATAGGGATAGGATTTTCTGAACAGGGCACTATCTTATGCTGGATAAGTTTTTGGATACTTTTCTCATGAAAAAAACTAAGAAATTGACAGTCTGGCTCCTGGAAAAGCATTTAAGATGAACCTTTCCAAACAAGCAGATCATCCATGGAAAGGGTGGCTAAGCTGAGCTTTGGGGACTGTCAAAATAAGGACCTGACCCCAACCCTCACCCAGCATCTCTGGCTTTTTTACCTCAACTTCCCAAAACTATGGTAAATATAAAAGGAATCTAATCACTGTAGTGAGGCCTAGTAAGAATTCACAGGCAACTCTAATTTATTATGGTCTAAAGCTGCATTTTTAATCACTGCTCTATTTTGCCTCAATTTTTACTCATAAACACCAACCAATTTTGGTGATCTAGAATTTGTTTTTCTAAATCTACAGTTTCATGTTTTTCCTTATGAGACCTAAATGGTAGCTTTATATGTAGGTACGAATAATGAATATTAGAATAAAAATATCTATAGGAAAGAAAGAATGGTGGCTATTAGATAGTGGATACTTGCAACTCTAAGTCACACTTTATTTCTGAGATAGAATTAATATTAGGAGTACAGTTTGCTGTTTTAAAATGTTCTGCACAAGAAGAAGGGGGACCATTCTCATGCCAGATGCTTCCCATGCTGAGTGGAAATGTATGAAGAGTTTTTATAAGCTGGGCCGTGAAGTACACTGGGTAGGTTGTGCAGAGCAGTGAGCTCACAGGAAAGCAGAATGTTGATCTCAGGAAGGCTGGAATCAGATTAGAAGACAGCAGAAGCCAAGGCTCTGCTCCCATGAGAAGACCACAAAGCCCAGAAGTGGGCGACTTTAGTTTTCCAGAAATAAGAAAAAAGGATTCCCAAAATAAGAAATACTAAAAGAGAACTCTTCACTCTAATTGTTTAGAATGCAGGACCTGATGCTCTTTCTACATCCCCAAGTACAGTTGTAGGGAATTCTAATATCATTTTTTTCCTACTGTTACCAACCTTTGAGAAAATGAATTGATAATTCACAATGCCATTAAAATATAGTATAAAGTGACAGTTATGATGGGAGGAATTATAAAAGAGAAAGGTATCTTTTCTCTAAAACACATGGTCTGCTTTTTAAACTACCTATTCTGTTGAAAAGTACTTTGGGTTACTAGATTTTGGAAACTAAAACACAAAGAGAAATTATCATTTCACAACAGGCATTATGAGAGCAGGGATTTTTATCTTGTTTTGTAAACTGCTGTGTCTCTGCACCTACTATAGCATTTGAAATATCATTTGTTGAATGAAGTTTTGAGTTTATCTTATAGAGGGGAAGATAATACCATGAAGAAAGTATGAACCAACTATCTGTGCTTGTTTCTTGGATCAAATTCTGTCTCACTCTGTTTTGCGCTTCTATAACAAAAAACCCTGAGACTGGATAATTTATAAAGGATAGATTTATTTCTGGAGGCTGGGAATTTCAAGGTCAAGGGCTCACATCTGAACATCTGATGAGGGCCTTCCTGATGCATCAGCCCACAGTGGAAGGCAAACGGATAAGAGTGTGTGTGTGTGTGTGTGTGTGTGTGTGTGTGTGTGTGTGTGAGAGAGAGAGAGAGAGAGAGAGAGAGAGAGAGAGAGAGAGAGAGAGACTGTGCACACAGGAGGATGGGGAGGATGAAGAAATAGTATGACAGGGAGGCTGAACTCCTTTTTCTAACAAACCCACTCCCACAATAATGCTGGCAAAGCCTTCATGACATAATCATCTTTTAAAGGGCCACCTCTCAACCCTGTGGCATTGAGGATTAAGTTTCCAACAGATGAACTTTGGCAGTGGATTCAAACAAGTCCCAAATGTAAGTCTGATTTGTTTGGTGACTCAGAGAAAGTACCATAATTTTATAGGGCATCTAATGGTCCTCTTCATATCGTCTCTTCTACCCTGAGCATAAAGGATCTCTCTTTCTCTTTTCTCTGCCAAAGTGTCCATGCTGCTAACTAAACCTAGTTTAATGATGATTACCTCCCTAAAGAACTATGGGCTAGAGAGGGAATCACTAGCTGAACTTACAGGAGAGCTGGGCACTGTTAACACACCCTTTCATTCCCAATGCTAGCTTCTATGGCTTCATAGAGAAGGATCTCTGACTTTCAGACATAAATGATCAAATAGGAGAGAGACACAAATAAATGAATATAGGATGGCAACTGCAGAGTCAAGGTCTGTTCAAATCACTTTAGTGTGAGGACTGAGAGGTCAGAGCCAGGGCAGCAGATGAGGAAGGGAAGCCTCTGCAGGCAAGGTGCCAGTGGAACTCAACACCAAAAGGTGTTTGTGATAATTCACCAGGTAGAGTCCGTAGAAAAGGGTATTCCAGGAAGAGAAAACAGCATGACACGGAGGCAAAAAAGACCATAGTATGCTAGAGGCCACTGGCCACTGAACTAATTCTGTGTTTATGGAGGCGTTGGGAGTGGAGGCAGCAGGGAAGAGTTCTGAAAGTTGGGTGCCTTGTGCTTCCCAAGGAGTTTGAAATTTTTCTCTTAAGTAACAAGAAACCATTCTTAGGTTGGCTTTTGATAAGATGAATTCTTGAGTGCTGGGGCTGGTGGGGAAGAGGCTATCAGGGAAACCGATTAGGATTCTATGGAAGGGATAAGAGAAGACGACCCAGAGATGGATAATGACAGTGGCTAAAGGGTAAGATGCAGGAAACAGGGATGAGGGAAGTTTAGGAGCATGACAGGCTATGGGGAATTATTGATGTGAGGTAAGAAAGAAAGAAGAATACGAATTGACTCGACAGTATTTAGCTTGGGCAAGTACCATGCGATTTGAACATTCACTGGGTAGGAAAGTTACAAGAAGGAACTGTGCCATATTGGTTTTGAATTGGACTGGGAGTTCTGTTCCACAGAGTCATTTTCCTGTAAAAGCACATCCATTGATTGCATTTCAGCATTCAAGAATGATTTAACTACAGGCTGTATTCTCTTTAAGGAAATTTTGTGTTCACCAGGAAATCTATTCCAAACCGAAGATAAGTAGGTACTCACTAGATTTTTGTCAACAAAATAACATTTAAAAATGTTTTTCTTTTAATTTTATCTCTATGTGATATCTAATTGTTTGGGGACTACAGAGTCTTTTGGTTTTCAACTGAAAACTCTTTTTTTCACTCATGGATTATCTCATATGCACTAAGAAGTGTATAAAATTATTTCAATTTCCTAGGAGGAAGCAGCACAGAACATGGGCAGTGTTAGTGATGATTTAAATATTAAGTCATTGTTATTTTTAGAACTAGTTCTAAATTTGGCTTTTAACACTAAATATTATTGCCAATAATGCATTGGAATATATTCTCTTATTGTTAGAGAATAGGATTTTTATGTTATTGAGAGTTAGAAAAATATTCTTCTTTTGGAAGAAGTCCATGCTTGGGCTGGGGTTGTGGCTCAACGGTAGAGTGCTTGCCTGGCACATGTGAGGCCCTGGGTTCAATCCCCAGCACCACAAAAAAATAAATAAATAAAACAAAGGTATTACTAAAAAATAAATATTTAGAAAAAATTTAACCATAAAAAAGAAGTTCATGCTTGCTTATTGTATAGAATTTATAAAGAGTTTAAGGAATTATTTCCTCAATGATTTTTTGAAATATAAAGTTTATTTTTAAATTTTTTTTTATTTGGGGAACTCCCTTTGAGAGTCAGGGTTGGAAACTGGTGTGACCCAGGTTGTTTATGCAAAGTGGTCTACACCTCCCTGATTAGATCAGAGATTTTTTTGTCTTTATCTAGATACAGTTGCTTTGTATTAGCATTAGAAATAAACTGTAGAATCTACAGTCAACAGATTCATGGATGCCTTTCCATTTAATTTTTAATTAATTAATTATTTTTTTTGGTCCAAGAGAATCCAGAATCCAGAAACTGAGTTAGTGGGATGGAGCTATTGCTACACATAATCTATCAGAAGAAAGAAAACACAGTGTCTGCCTTTAAAAGAAACCAAGCTATCAAGACAGGATATACATTATAACAAGAAACAATGGGGTAGTCAGAGAGTAGCTTTTGGGAATTTTATTTATTATTATTATTTTTTGCATTGTAAAGAAATAAAGATGAAAACGGAATGATCTTACATTAAAGGCAAGGCTGCCTCTCCCTCTCCACCTCCTGCCACTGTGATGCAGTTAAAGCAGCTCCCTGGGATTGTTTTGAAAAAAAGTCAGAAGCTTTGGAAGGCAGATACATGTAATGGTTGTTTCACAATTCTGAGATTAATGATAAAAGGTTACCTAAGCTTGGAATTTTAGCACACATTTTACTGCATTTGGGGAAAAAATGTATTTTTGACAAAAATACAATGCAAAAATGAGTTGAGACACAATGTCCCTTTACATGAGAGCAAAACGACCTATTTCCCTATGGTCCAAACAGAAGGCAGGAAAATAAGGCTGTGGTTTCTGAAGTCTAACCACCTACTATCTTGCTGTGCCATTCTCCCCTCTGCTCCAACAACCCTCCCTTAACTTGATATCTGTTTACTTTAGAGGAGGCAGTTTTTGAGAAAGGATCGTAACTCTCCTGGCCCAGTGCCTCAGGAGCCATGACAAGCAAAAGCACAAACTCGCCTGGATATAGCCTTTGGGATATTTAAATGTGTGGGTTAATTTTTTATCCATTTTAATAACTGGTTTTCTCTCTTTTTTTCCCCCCCTGTCTACTTTTTTGCTTTCTATTTATGCTCTGAGGCGGTGGACACAGGACTGTCTACAGGCAAATAGTTCCAGAGCATACTGAAGGACAATCTTCTAACGAATAGTTAATTTCACTCTATCTGGATTCCTGCGTCTTTTTCGAAATGGCAGGTGCGAGTCCCTGTGTAAGATATTCTATGTTTATCTTCAACTTCGTGTTCTTGGTAAGTGTTTTTCTTTTAATTATCAATTTTATGCAAGAAAGGGGATCCTGATATAAATATCGTAAATAAGAAGAGACTCTATACTAGAGAAATAGGATGAGGAGGAAAATGTATTTTCCATTTATTTGTTTGGATTGTTCTTTCTTTGGTTATTTCAGCAATTGAAAATAAGCCAATGACTCAAAAAAAAAAAAAGTGCACTTCAGGATCTGTAAGGATAAACACTGCATAAATGTTTTGATATCGTCGCAAAAATAATCAGAGGAAAAATACCCCTTAATTAAAGGAAAAGTATTCTTAGTTATGTATCAATCAGGGCTTTTCTGTTTAGGACTCTTTGGGGAAAATGTGCTTTGATTCACCGAGAGCCTATCTCCTGATTTTTTTCCTTTAACATTTGGGTTTGAAACAGGTGACCAACTAGTTGTGGGATGAGAGAGACAGGAGAAGAGGGTCATTTTCAGAGCCTCAAGGAAAAACAATGAATCTTGAAAAAATTTAGGGGAAAACAATAAAATTATTTAATCACAAAAAGATTAAACTAGGCTAGTGGATATGTTTGAGTATTTTAAAAGTTAGTATTTTGATGTGTCATCAACCTACTTTTAAGTGGCAGGGTTTGTATTTAGCAAATTATATTTCTCTTGAAAGCCTATTGAAGTAGACTAAGTTGTAAGTAAGTTGTAAGTAGCATCTAACATTGGAAAATGGAAAAACACGGTGTGAAAGGGTAGGCTGGGATGTTGATAATTGACCTTATCATTTTTACTATATGTAATACAGCTTTAAAACTGTCCAGAAGTAAATTAGTAGAATAGTCAAAGTGCTTAAATAAGAAAAATCATGTTGTATTCTGAATTGAAAAATAGATCATATGGTACAATGAGAATAGAACTGTTTTTGCTTTTGAATTTGGTTGTCTTTAATAACCAGAAAGCCAGTATCTATGTGTTGGTAAATTTATACCCTATTAAAATAATGATGAACTTTATTAAACTTAACTACATGATTACACCTTTTTTGCATAGAATAACTTTCCATTTAATGGTCAGTAGCCCTAATGAATACAGATGACATACTGGTAAATTAAATAAATGAGTATGTAAGTAAATAAAATAAAAAGAAGGTTTCTTCTTTCTTATTTCCCTCAGAAAATGGGGCTGCTTCTGAAAATATGAAATGAAGCTCATGCACATATGTACTTTTTAACATTAGTTCTGATAAATTTCTTCCCTTGAAATATTTAAAACATTGGGAGTAGAATATAAAGAAGCAAATGCTTATGTTCTTTGGCTTAGTGATTTGTTTTTAGCTGATTTTTATGGAGAGTTTCCAACATTCATAAAAGACAAAATAGGCTAAGTGACCCATCACCCAGCCCCGACAGCCTTGAATCCACAGCCAATCCTTCTCCATTCATACTCATTCATTTCCCCATCCCCTGCTATTTTGAAGCATATCTTAAATATATGCCACTTCATTTATCAATATTTTAGTACATATCTTTGAAAGAAAATACTTTCTTTGAAAAGTGTAGCCATAACATAATTATAATACTTTAAAAACTTTATGTGAATTTCTTAATCAATTCTGAAATATCTATCTAGGGTTCAAATTTCCAGTTGCCTCAGAAATGTTTGTTAGGATTCCGATCCAAATAAGGTCCATACATTGTGATTGATATTTTTTTCATGTCATTTGTAGTTAATCTGTAGATTATCCCTCCCACATCATCTTTTTTCTCCCCCTTCAAATTTTATATAGTGATGTGTGCTATTTGGCTTATCACATTTTTCTATGGTCTGAGTTTTTCTATTTGTGTACTTAAAGTGTAATTTAATATGTCTTTTTGTACAATCTGTAAGTTAATTTTTGCATGAGATGGTTTGATAAGTTTTAGATTTGTTTTTTTTTTGTATAACTGCCTCATAAATGATAATGTATTCTTTCATCAGAAAGATGTGTCACATTTTTGTAATGATGCTCAAGTGCTCCATTTTTAGTTCATTAAGAGATTAAAATTACTGATATTCTAATTCTATCAAGTTTTTTTCACATATTAGCTGGAAAATTTTCTATAAGGAGAATAGTCTCATTTACTGATTTACTTTTTGATTACCAATGGTACTCAGTATGTGTGTGTGTGTTTGTAATTTAATTTAATTATGTGTGTATCATACATAATTAAATAAAAAGTAGCATAAATACTTCTTTCTTAATCTTCAGTTAACCAGTTTTCAACAGTGATAAGCTTGTCTTTAAGTATCCTTATGAAATAATAGGTAAATTTCATTATAGTTCTTTTCCTTATTGATGTGCCATTAGTTCCATGTTTGACCATTAGGAGCTTCTTCAAGTTGACTTCTGAGTCTATTTGACACGATCCTAATAACTTTGGCAACTTCTTCATTATGTGGTATATCAACATGTTCCAAGATGCTTTTTCCTGCCCTGACTTGTAATCAGTTATTTCTCCAGGAAGTTCTAAGAATTGCAGTTGTTGTCTTCTTTCTATGATACAGAATATATGTGGTCCTTTTAAACTAACCAACTGTCAATATATTAATAAATGTATGGCTCCCATTGTAGTAAGATGTCCCAAAGCACCAAAACCAATAATAATCTTCAAATTCCAAAACAGTAAAAAATATGTCTTTCTTGCATAAAAGCAGTATGCAAAGTTGGAATTGGTTGTTAATAACATTCCTCCTTTTTAAAATTAAATAACAGGAATTTGCAATAGATCTGAATGTTTTTTTAAAGAGAGAGAGAATTTTTTAATGTTTACTTTTTTAGTTTTTGGTGGACACAACATTTTTGTTTTGTATGTGGTACTGAGGATCGAACCTGGGTCGCAAGCATGCCAGGCGAGCACGCTACCGCTTGAGCCACATCCCCAGCCCCTAGATCTGAATTTTAAACCCAAATAATAAAGACAATCTAGGATAAGAGTTTATCATAGATCTGGGATTATATATTTAAGACTGAGGTTCAAGGTCAATTGTAGAGGTCTATACCACATTGTCACCAATTTCCTGGAGGAGCTCTGATGGTTTTATGGTTGCCATATCTATTTGTTTCTCTGATAACACAGTCTTTCCCACATTGTGGATTTCAGGTAGACGGTTCTAACTTCCTTCAGGGGCTCTTCCTGGCAGCACGTGTCTTGGGTTTTATAATCTCTTTGAAAGAAATCTTGAAATGGAGTCTTTCAGCAAGAAAATCAAAAGCAATGGTTTTAAAGATCATTGGTTATTTATTAGCCAACACGTGACACCAGTATTTTAAATCAAAATCTAGGCAGTAGGAGGGGTGGTTTGAGGTTAGGGAATGTTCTTGTCTCTACTCCTCCATCTATCCTCAACCCAGAGTTCATGGTTGGAATTTTATGATCCTTCATAGGAAATTAGCAATTTGTCACATTCCTAATGTTCACTTAAGTAAAAATTTTAACGGTCCCACTGATGTGGTTTTCTTGTAGATGCCCATGGCCTTATGTTTTCAAATGCATTCTTTTCTGATGTAACTTTCAAAATTAATTTTTTGCAAAGTAGGGCCAGATGTTGAAATATCTCTAAGATATGCATATGGTCATTTAAACTAAGCATACTGGTTTCTTTTGGGAGACAACTTGAAATATGCCATATAGAAATGCAGGAATTTCTGTTTGTTAGAATTACTAATTGAAGAGAAATATGTAAATGCAAAAATCATTCCTAACCATTCATTCTAAAGTTTGCTGCAAATTAGATAGTTCAAGGTGCTATAGATGATAGAGAAGTTATAGGTACAAAACCTATTTCTCTGAGTCTTATATTAAAAATGGATGAAATGCCCAAATTTATTTTGCTCTTCTCAGAAAGTCCAGGCCTTGGAGTGTGGTAGATCTTTAAACTTTCTTAGGGTTTGGAGTAAACATGGAACATGGGGCTTTTTGCTTGAAGACACAGTAATATATGACTGGGGACTGAGTGGACAGTTCTTAATGAGGGGAAATAGGATGAGGTAAGAGAGGCAAGATGAGAAGAAGGAGGCAAGCTGTACAGGCAAAGGTATTAGCAACTGAAAGAAGCCAAAGCATGAGGAGCCTTGGAGACAGCAAAAGATTCTTTTTTTTTTTTTTAAAGATGGACACAATAACTTTATTTTATTTGTTTTTTTTCCAGAATGCATTACAATTCTTATTACATGTATAGAGCACAATTTTTCATATCTCTGGTTGTATACATAGTATATTCACACCAATTCGTGTCTTCATACCTGTACTTTGGATAGTAATGATCATCACATTCCACCATCATTAATTATCCCTGCTCTCTCCCTTCCCCTTCAACCCCTCTGCCCTATTTAGAGTTCGTCTATACCTCCCATGCTTCTGCTCCCTATCCCATATGAATCAGCCTCCTTATATCAAAGAAAACAAACATCCAGTATTTGTTTTTTGGGGATTGGCTAACTTCACTTAGCATTATTTTCTCCAATGCCATCCATTTACCTGCAAATGCCATGATTTTATTCTCTTTTATCGCTGAGTAATATTCCATTGTGTATATTTGCCACATTTATTTTTATCCATTCATCTATTGAAGGGCATCTAGGTTGGTTCCATGGTTTAGCTATTGTGAATTGTGCTACTATAAACATTGAGGTGGCTGTGTTCCTGTAGTATGCTGTTTTCAAGTTCTTTGGGTGTAGACTGAGGAGAGGGACAGCTGGGTCAAATGGTGATTCCATTCCCAATTTTCCAAGAAATCTCCATACTGCTTTCCATATTGGCTGCACCAATTTGCAGTCCCACCAGCAGTGTATGAGTGTACCTTTTTCCCCATATCCTCGCCAACACTTTTATTGTTGTTTCTATGCATAATAGCTGCCATTCTGACTGGAGTGAGATGAAATCTTAGAGTGGTTTTGATTTACATTTCTCTAATTGCTAGTGATGATGAACATTTTTTCATGTATTTGTTGATTGATTGCATATCCTTTTCTGAGAAGTATCTCATCATGTACTTGGCCCATTTATTGATTGGGTTATTTGTTTTTTTGGTGTTTAGCTTTTTGAGTTCTATGTATATCCTAGAGATTAGTACTCTATCTGATGTGTGAGGAGTAAAGATTTGCTCTCAAGATGTAGGCTCACAGATTTGCTCCCAAGATGTAGGCTCTCTATTCACCTCACAGATTGTTTCTTTTGCTGAGAAGAAACTTTTTAGTTTGAATCCATCCCATTTATTGATTCTTGATTTTAATTCTTGTGCCACAGGGGTCTGATTAAGGAAGTTGAGGCCTAATCCCACCTGATGGAGATTAGGGCCTACTTTTTCTTAGACGCAGGGTCTCTGGTTGTATACCTAAGTCCTTGATCCATTTTGAGTTGAGTTTTTGAGTGAATCTGGGAACCAGCATTTCATTGTCTATCATTGTGTGTGTGTGTGTGTGCTTTGCCTGGGCCCCTAAATTGAATGTGCTCAGAATAATTAAAAATCTGGAAGCAAAGTAAATATAACTCTAAGATAGGGGTACCTTAAAAATAATCAGACACAATTATATTTTATTCTATCAGTTGAAGATGCCCCAAGACAAAGACTTAAAAATGGCTGAAATGTGTGACCTTTGTAAAAACAGTGATTGCCTGACATTATACATTTAGCCTTGGTTGAACTGGGATGATCACAAAAGGTGTAACAGCCCAGTGGCTGAAAAGAAACAAGTCACTTTTCTAAATAGCAGTATTTTTATTATGGAGTGCAAATTTAGGAAATAGTTTTGAAAGAGAAGAGATACCATAGAAAAAATAACAATTTAGTAACAATTACTGGAGCTTAACCCAAGGACAAATATAGCATTTACTACTCCATCTTCTAGGGAGTTTTTGTTGTTTAAATCAGTATAAAAAGATCAGGGGACAAACCCTGAAGGCCATACTAGGGAAAGGGCTCAAAGAACCATTATGATTGATGCTCAAAGAGAGGAGATGAAATAATTTAGTATTAATCATAACTCTGGAATGATCATTTTTGATAGAAAATAAATTTACTTTTAAAGTCAGTCAAAACATTTATAAATCATTTTGTGGTAATAAACTGTGATCTTTACATGTGAATTTCTCCAAATAAGATGAGAATGATATATTTCTTTGTTTTAAAAAAAATAAAGTGAGAGAGAGAGAGAGAGAGAGAGAGAGAGAGAGAGAGAGAGAGATGTTTATTCAATTTCAAAATCTCTAAAAGAATTTTGTCTAATTGTGAAGATTGAATTTGGGCAAAATGTTCTTGACTTCTGAAATCATTTGATACTCCTTTTCCGTGATGATGTTACTGACAAAGTTCAGTGGCTGAGAAGACTAAATGTTGCCACTTAATTGGCACATTTGGTTGATTTAATAAAATTTATATGTGGTTTACTTTCTAACTACTTTGCTAAAGTGAAGTAAACAGTAACACAAAGAGAGTTGGTATTTCAAAAAACGTCACACTCTTATTCTGTAAGCATTCTTAAAGTTTTCTATTTGACAGTTTAGTAAATACCAGTAAGCACGGTGATCACAATTAGCTACTAGGATAATTAATATTAATTTTAGTCAAAGCTAAAAGCTAGAGAGACTATCAAGACAATCAATCAATATAAGTCTATTTGTAAAAGAAGAAAAAGCAAATATCAGTTAGCAAATCAAACAACAACAACAACAAAAAATCCAGTGGTATAAAATTACTGAAAATCTCAGAGGGTCTCATTATCATTTGACACAAATTCGCACAGCTTTATTAGTAAATAACTGCTAACAAGAGCACTTATTTCCATTAGCAAATGAAATTAGAATTGTGTGGAAGGAGGTGGGGCATGGGGGAAGTAAGGGAGATTTTTTAAGTTCCAAAGCTATTTTTGTTTTTGGATAGTTTGTATTTTAGGGTGTAAAATAATTACATTGGTAGGTGATAAACAGCTTTACCTTTCAATCTCATTAGAATAATTTTAATTATTTTATAGAAGTTGAAACATGCAGTAGGGGTAGATTGGTTATGAGTTGCCTTGAAGTTTTACCACATGCCTGTTATCTCTCAGGATTTCAGTTTCTTTAACCAAAATGAAGATTTTGGACCTGGATAATTTTTGAGGTCTTTTAGAGAGCACAGATTACATTCAGCTGCTCACTGAACTCCCTACTTGGTAACAAGGTCCTTGACCTTATTTCCATTGCAAACTTAATAAGAAACCATTAACAGTGCTGCTGGAGGTTCCAGGCATATGGCATACCCATACATGAAAACAAGGACGCTCCAAGGTCAGTGGGTTTTGGAGAACTCAGACGTTCCTTTGTCAAAGCACGGAAAGGTAAGAAAGTCTAGAAAGTCCTCCAAGTCTGGTATGTTACCAGGGCTGCTCTCAACATATCTATCTAATAATAAATCTTTGATTTTTTTGAATCCACAATATATATCTTTATTTCTTAAACTCTGAAAGACAAGGGTTTTCCTTAACACTAAAATAAAATGTGTTTTCCATTTTATGTGTTGGCTTTGCTCCAAATTAAATAATCTGGTAAAGTCATTAAAGGAATTTAAGACTTTAAGTACTGTTCTCCATTGTTCCTTTTCTCTGGCTAAGCTTTACTACCTAAAAATGCGTATTTTTAAAGAGTTTATTGAGGTTCAAAAAGTATTGGTTGATATACGTCTTTGTTGCTTAACTGAGCATTTTGTCAAATATTCTACTGTTTCCTCTTGATTCCAACTTCAACCTCCCTCTTACATTTTGAATGAATATTTGGTAATTAGTTATTCCCATCTTTCTCTAAGATAGCTTTCCAGGAATAAGCCCACAGGCACTCTAAGGATCTTTTATGTTTAAACTGTTGTGACTTATCTTTTTTGTGCAATTATCTAGCAAAAATGTATGATTAGAATTAAATCATGACAAATAGTTTTTCCCTTCTTAGTAGAGATTGACTTCTTGGCTATAGATCTATGAGTGGACTAGGAATGGGAAGCAGAGTTACTCTTGTCAAACTTGTATATTATAATACTTCAGCAATTATCTATATGAATATGCCTTAGTATGACAGTTGTGTCTGTCAGGCTGTAATGTACAATTAATGACAAACTATTGCAACCAGATGGATAGGGTGTTTGGAAATAGTGTTTCATTTTATCTTAATTGTAACACTCTTTGTTTTTTCCTGCAGCTATGTGGTATCTTGATCCTGTCAATAGCAATATGGATCCGAGCAAGCAAAGATGGACAAGGGGTAATATAAAAATAAATACAATGTAATCTTGCCCCCAAATAATTTCTCTTATAATAATGAAAGCAATGGCAATATTAATAATACTAAATATTTCTGTTGGTTTTTCTTAACTGCCTCATGTAATTGTACTGATAATTTGATTTTATAATTCAATCAAAATTACTTACTATGTTTCTGGCACTGTGCATGGAACAAAGAAAGTAATCACTATGCATAGAATAACCTTCTGGAGAGTGGAAGAGGTGTTATCCCACAATTAGGAAGAGTCTAGTGGAAGTGGAGGTAGAAAGGGGCCAACGTGGAAATTTGACTCCTTCAGTATTTGTTTATGGCTGGCTTGACACAGCTTGGGGATGTAGACCACTGCTCCTCCTCCCCGCCCAGAAGACAATTTATATGGCACCAGGTATTGACAATATTTAGCTGATTCCCAGGTGACTGGCCCCAAAGGAAAGAACATGAGAAGTACTCTTGGAGAAGAATGTACATCAGTGTTGTAAAGGTAGCAGATCTGTCACAGCTAGCATCGAGGGCCACCCCTTATAACAACAGGGGACTGATCATGCTAGTGCGACTCTGCAGGTAGCTGCACATGCCCAGCTTCTTGCTATTTATGCAGGATCAACATGACCACTTCCCATCACTGCAAGCCTTTCTATCCCTGGGGCAAAGCTCTTACTAACATTTCCACAGGTTTGAAGGAAGGTTAGTTCTGAGGGTTGATTCTGGCTCCAACCTTTGGACTCCACATGTGCTATTTCTGCTCCATACCATAGACTCATAGTGTGGAAGGAGGAGGGTGGAGGTGAGAGTGTGGGCAGATTGTTTTGTCAGTTCCCCCAATATAATACTTACAATGCTACCCTGGCACTATCTCCTGGGTCCCCTGTTCCCATTTTTCTTTTCCTTCCTCCCTCCTGTCAGGAGCAATCCTTTCCTCAATTTATTATTCTTACCCGATGCAAAGCAGTTGACTTGTTCTTCTTGGTTTTTACGCTATTGTCACTATTCACGATTGCAATGTCTTTTCAAAAGTCTTCCTCTTACGAGGCAATTTGATGTCTATTTGATAGCTACAAAGATAATATGAAGCCAGTAATTAAGACAATGCATTTTCTATTAGAATTTATTATGTGGTGCAGCTAAATGCCTTTGGACACAGCCTGGTGGAAAAAAAAGCAAATTAACATCTGTTTTGCTTCCTTTCCTAAAGTGGTTGAGTGGTTGGGTTTTCTGAAAATTTATTTAGTTTTTCTTCTCTCTCTTTTTTTTCTTCCTTTTTTTTTTTTTTTTTTTTTTGTAATTTTCTTTCTACCCTGAGGACCTAGGGAATCATTGTGGCAATTAGCTGCTTCCTCATTCTGGGCTTCGCCTCAGTGAAGAAACTGGGTGGTGGGGTGGTTGTGGCAAGTAGTCGGTAACTCCCAAATTTATCATTTTCATTTATTACTTATTCAGATAAATGCAACTCTGACTGCCTAATGGCCTGGGTCTCTGATGTTTGGGTCCAAGGAGAATACTGGAAAGTGTGCAGAATCGGTTTGACTTTGGAGCTCATAATTGGGCACAGAGACTAACAGCCATTTGAGGGTGCTTTGGGTCCTTCAAAGATGTGTGTGCAGTCTGCATTTTATTTTATTTCATTTTCATGTTTCTGGTTGACAGTCTCTTTCTCCCAAGTGTTTCTGGTAAACAAACGTGGTGTTTAGTCTGTAAAGGAACTGCACACATTGAACGTGTTAAAGGAGAACTGTTGTCCTTGAGAGGGTGTGACTCCACATCTGGGGAGGAGAATGTACTAATGGGGCTCGACAGCATCTTTAGTTACATTTTGACTCTTATGCTGTTGGCCTCTTACCCCGAACGAAAGTCTCAATTGGCTAGAACAACATTAACCCGCCTGACATGGGAAATTGTTTTGATTTACATTAATCTGAAGTCAGTGACAAAGAATCGGGACCGAGAGAAGATTTGATTTATTACTGGAAAAACAGAGGCAGCCATTTTAGAAGAGAAAACATGGGCTTAAAACAAAAAAATAAGGTTATCCGGGAGGTGGCATCTCTTTCTGCTCAAGTGTCTCAGAGGGACCTGGTTTCCTCAGGATAAATTTTGCACCACGAGGCAAAGCGTGCTGGTAGCCATCTTGTACCAGCAGATCCCTTCTACTCTAAAGATGACACCCAGCCATCCCATTTCCTGTAGAAAGCCTCCCCTTGTCTTAAGATACACATAGACTCAGTGCTCACCCAAGACAGCTTTTAAAAACCTGCTGTGTCTCTGTGGAAGCAAGCATCTCAACTGGGATTTCTACTTCATTCTTTATAACAATAGCCACTTGGTGAGCTGGACTTGGAATAGTGAATGACAGGCAGTCAACACAGTGGTTTTTTTTTTTTTTTTTTTCTCAACTGGCCGTGGTTCACTCTGCATGGTCTGTCCCCAGAAGTTCCAGTACAGGTATAGGTATTTGGCCTATTCTTTCTAACTCTGGGCTATGTATCCTAAGTTCTAATAACCCAGCTAGAGAGTCTCCATCCTTCCATGTGCCTTAGGTTTGCCTGTACTGGCTGCAGTGTTCTGAAGAGCAATATTTGATAGTGAATTGATATAGCTACTTAGGTTTTTCTTCCTTAAGGCTGCTTTTTGGTCCCATCTATTTTGACCCAGATGTCATGCCTGTTTAACAAAAATGATTTTCCTAGCTCCAAATCATAACAATCAAACAAACAGAAAACCCCTAAAACAAACAGAAATCTTTAGGACATAACCAAACTTTCAAAATATGTAAATTGAAACATTATTTGTAAGCATAGACTTTTGGAGACAAAAGAGTCTTTGGAAATCACAGACCTGACCCACTTCCCTTTTATAAATGGAAAACTGGGCCCAATGAGTTAGTTGACCATCCTAGGGTTACAAACCTAGTGATTTCCCAGGCCTCTGATGGGAATATAGAGCTTCGTTTTAATGCTTCTATCATTTCTATACATTTCTTCCTACTCATTGTTGAATAAAGGTTTTCTCTAGGCTTAAAAATTAAGCCTTTAAAACAAAAGAATTATTAGTAGTGGCAACAGTTATTTTTGTACTGACTGTTAAGGGAGGTGTGACCTCTGGGCTGCATGGCAGATTCTGGGAGGCAGAGTCTTTGAGTGGGTGGAGGGACTAGTACCCTTCCTAGAGACCGTCTAGCAGACAGCAGCCGTGGTGGTCATTATAGGAGACAGATGGGCTACCCGCCTCAAAAATGTTAACATCTGGTGTAAGCTGTCACTCTAATTGTGATGGGCTACTGGACATATACCTGGAGGACATTGGTAGACTGAGGCTAGGAATAATGAGAGTGGTGAAGAAGAGGGTGCTGTGCTGCCTGCCAGGTGAACTGAGTTATGGCGGATATGTAGCCCACCTACCATGAAAGGCCCTAGGATGTTTGCCTCTCATCTGAATACTTAACAGTAGTAGGTAAAATAGAGTTTCTAGAATATGCCTTCTAGGAAAGAGAAGATAGAATTGATATTCAATATCAAGTACTGGACTTTTTTTTTTTTTAAATCAAGATGCAAAGCATTTTTATTAACCTGAAAAAGTCCCTTATGTCCCCTTCAGTGAAGTCTCGCCTCCTTCCTTCTTTGCTCAAAGGAATACAGGGTTCTGATTTTCATCACCATGGATTTGCTTGTTTTTGAACTTTGTATATATGGAATCAAAACAGTATTTACTCTTAATAAAGGATTCCCCCCCCACACACTCAACACAATGAGTCTGAGATTCATTCCTATCGTTGTGTATATCAGTGATTTGAAGAACATGGGCTTTTTGAATTAAAATAATTAAATTCCCCTAAACACGTGCTTTATAATGCTAGTTTATGTATAAAATGCAAAATATGTGAATCAAAAAAAGAGTGAAAAGTAGCTGGTCTTCTAAGCTTTGAAAAACGGTTTTTAGAAACCATTACATTTCTTCCACCCAACTTTTAACATTATTAGAAAAAGATAAGGTTGGAAACATTATTCAGAAAAGTGGCAGCTTCACGAAATGTATGAGGGTTGATTTTTGTTTATTTAGTTTATGGAAATGTTTCAAGGGCCTCCATCCGGGTCTTGTACATAGTTGGAACTCAATGGATATTTATTGAATGAACATGAACATCAAGGAAAAGAGTTTCTGTCATTAATTCTCTCTCTCTCTCTCTCTCTCTCTCTCTCTCTCTCTCTTTCTCTTTGTTTTTAATTTCCAGGCTATTAATTCTGGGGACAATGGGGCTCACTCCCATTCTTCTGTGAATGTGTTGATTGCTGTAGGTGCCATTGCCGTAGTTATGAGTTTCCTGGCATGTTATGGTGCTCTGAAAGAGAATCGCTGTATGCTTCTTTTGGTGAGTTCTCCAGACATTCCAACTCTCAGATTCTTGAGGATGATCTCCTGTCCCCATTCTCTGTCAAAAAAGACTTGCCAAGATTGATGCAACTTTAACTTCTGTTTTGAGGTTTGATTGTAGACACTAATGTGGTTTAGATTTGGCTTAGCCTGGTTTAGATTAGAGGACGTTCTGAGAGGAGGTATATTTTAATCATCCATCCATTCATTCGTTCACTTTGTTTATTCATGCAACACGACTGCATAGCTGTATGTGCCAGATAGTGTGCTAAATGACATGAGATCTAAGGATAATTAAAACCCACTGGGGAAGAGTAGTCAGTAAACGAAGAGCTGTAGTGTGGGAATGGTTGGAAGGGCAAGGATATAAGAGGGAGTTTTCAAGCCAGAGGCAGAGGTGAATGTATGGTGACAGGGTGATGACGTTTCCAGGAAGACAGCCTGGCAATCCAGAGCTGACAGGTTTGGTCAACTGAAAGGCTTTGGGTGTGGCGGGAGAGTGGCAGAGGCTATTTTCAGTCAATGATAGGAAATGACTCTGAGTGTGAATTATGGCCAAATCTTATTAAAATGCCCACATGCCAAGCTAAGAAAATGTTAAGGGAGAGAATCAGCTTTGTCACTTAGAAAATTTCCAGGAGGATAGAATGGGTTGTGATAACTCATAGGCATTCACTTGTCTGTTGGGGGGGTGGGGAATACTGGGGATTGAACTACTAGGATGCTTTATCACTGAGCTACCTCCCCAACTTTTTATATTCTTTTGTATTTTAAGACAGGGTCTTGATAAATTACTGAGGCTGACCTCAAACTTGCCATCCTCCTGTATCAGACTCCCAAGTTACTGTGATTATAGGCATGTGCCCCTACGCCTGGCTACACATTCACTTTAAACATATATAGTAGAAAATAAGGGATGAGTATGGTAAAAATGTTTAAAGAAATCAATTGTTTATCATATATAAATCTGATATAAGCATTTATCAAAGAAAACTTAAAACTTATTTTTCTAATAAAATAAGTATTGTGTCAGTCCTTGAAACCCTACTTTTAACTGTTTATTGTTAGGGGAAACAGAGACAGAGTTTAATAGAACTCTAAGAGCATCTCAGTGTTGTTTTAACTAATAAGGCCTCATTTGCAATTTGAGGACTTTAATTACTTGAGAAGCTTGTTTAAGAAAAAACAAAACATTAATCTGGGAGCCTGTATCCTTCAAAATTATGATTCAGCAGATCTAAGGCAGACTTCAGGAATCTACATATAAAACAAGATGCCATGTAATTGTGATGGTGGTGGCAATACTGTTCTGAAGCCAGCTCTGCATGTGTTTGTAATTGATGAAGAAAGCAAAGGAGAAATAATAGTCTAACAAATTCACTTATGTTTTCAAACTTTCCTTCCTTTAATATCATGCGGATACCAATTGTCCTATAAAGTAAGTTTTGTTTGAACCACTTTCTTTGATCAGTCTTTGAAGCAAATGTTCCTGAGTAGTAATGGACCCCAAATTTGGAGCTTGATACAAAGGGTGGAGGAAATAAAGATTGTGGCTAATATTTCAACTGCTATCTGATCCAAGTTGTCAAGAGTGTGTCATGCTGAAATGTCCTAGATGTTACTAGATACACTGAAGGTAACAGATATTACTTTTTTCTTTTCTTCTATCCAGTTTTTCATAGGTTTGTTTCCGATCCTGCTCATGCAGTTGACAGCAGGTATCCTAGCAGCGAAATTCAAACCTGAGGTGTGTACACAGAGAATATTTGATAATTTTGGAAAAGTCTAAAAATTTGAAACACTATCTCTGATACGAATAATCTAACAATACTTATCAATTTTCAGACTGAGCGTGCTCTGAAGGCAACTCTCCGCGAAAGTGCACAGCTCTTGAGTCAAACAAATGAAGAAGGAAGAAAATTTCAGAAAACCATGGTTATATTCCAAAAAGAGGTAATTAGAATTCATATGTCATCTGGGCAGCTGGGCATAGTTATTCAATGTTGGTTTCACTTTTTAAGGTGTATTTCTTAAGGATTGAATACCCTTTTTTTTTTTTTTGCAGATTTTAGTTGATCATTCTTGTCACCTTGCAATAAGAAAAATTCAAGCATATTTGTATTTATTTTTTTCCCAGATTCTTATGAAGTTTTGAAGTAGTTTAGGACACAGAGTAGGAAGATAGGTTTATGGCAGATTATGACAGTTTATGACCCTTGATTGGGTAAAAACCATAATTCTTTTAAACAGTAGCATATCTGGGATATTTCTCACTCTCTCTTCCTCCATAAAATGATAATAGCTAACATTTTCACTGCTATTTACTTTGTATCAGATATTATATTTAGTAGCAAACAATACAACAACCCCAGGAGATGGTGTTTTAGAATGTTTTGTGTTGCTGTAACAAAATACTTGAGGCTGAATACTGTATAAAAGAAGATGTATTTAGCTCATGGTTCTGAAGGTTCAAAAGTATGGCAACCTCATCTGCTCATCTCTGGTGAGGGCTTCATAAAAGTTGGTGCTACACTGGTAGGAGTATATACAGAAGAGATCACATGGTGAGATAGGAAGCTAGAGGCTAGCAGGTTCAGTTTTGCTCTTTTTATAGCAAATCATTCTCTTGAGAACTAGTTCACTCTCGGAGTGGGGCTGATCATTCTTGACCCTTACTAGTAAACTGACCTTGGACAAAATGAAATAGAGGCTTCTGGGTTAGGTCCTGAGTCATATTTGCTGCACACTGTTCCTAGAATGTAAGGTCTCAGTGCCAGCTGTGGGTTTCTAAATGTTCTGTTGGAATATGTTCTTCTGATGTGCTCCCATTTTTGTGTAGAAATCCTGTGCCTGAAGCTCCTTGTGTTCGTAGTTCTATGCTTCTTTCTTATTATCCATTCTGTTTTTCTTCTTTATGTTCTTATCTGCTTTTGGGAAAAGGGTCCTACCCTAAACTCTAACTGGGTGACCTGGGGTATCCTATACATGCACAGAAGTTGCAGAGGCTGAGTGGTTTTCTCTTTGAATTTCAAGAATTCCCCCAAATACTGTATTAACATTGTATGGAATGTGTCCTTCTTGGGTTCTTGGTGATGACTATTCATCTAGGGGTGTTCTACCATTCACTCTATCATACAGGTTTTATTCAGCTGTTATATTACTACTTTCCAACAAGTTCCGATCAATTTCTTCCATAACTGTTTACAAACTGCTGATGTTGAGATCAGACATCAAGACAAGCTTTAGCTTTTCTGCCTCCTACCTGGTCTCCTCTATTTCTCTATGCCTCCCAAAGGACACCTAAGTCATATTGTACAAAATATGAACTGACCTGTGAGTGTATTTAGGAGATTTAAATTATATTTGACATGTAGTGTCCATATCAATTAATACTATTCAAGATTATGAAATCAGAAAGCATAAGCAATTAGTCATGTCTACCATGGGAACAGGAAAGTGTTTTTTTTCCCCCCCCGCCAAGAGTATCCTCTTTGCTAATTTTGACTTTAGAACCACCTGAAATTGCTAGCTCTTTGTCATAGGAACATCATCTGAGTCATATGTTTGTGCAATTCAGTCTTTGGGCCTAATTACAAGGCTTTATATTTGCCTCAGTTGAATTTGTTAGTTTAAATCCATTTTTTGAATTAAATTTGAAACTTGATTCAGTCTTCCAGCATGTTAATCATCACTTCCATCTCTATATCAACCATAGTGTTGAAGAAATGCTTTCTATGTCTTTATCCAAATCTTTGATAACAATGTTGAACAGATCACATTTAGGTGAGAGCATAACAGACACATCAACAGATGACAAAAATAAAATTATAGCAGCTAATCCATATTATTAAGAGCATTCTATAAGCCAGGCACTGAGCTAACACCACTTCATATCTTCATATGGATTTTCTACAATTTATGAATTAGATGTTTTTATTAGGAATTGTTCTTAACTGAATTTTCAAATGAAGAATCTATGATGCAGAGAGGTTTAAATAACATGGGTAACATGATCACCCACCTACCCATTAAATGAGAGTGCTTTCAATAATCTGGCCATTTCAATGCCTCAAAGTCTGGAAGATCAGCCAGTGAAGGTTCTAGTTTCTTTAGTCAATTTTTTTTTCCTTGCCATTTCTGCATGAAGATTCTTCTCCCTAATAGATCAGTTAGGAGCAAGATGAAGGATAATGTCTTTTATCTTTTTCATTTAGTAATATTATGTGCCATATGCCCTGAGTGATTGGGCTTATCACTTCCCTTTTTTCTTCCTCAAATTTGGTCAAACTTGATACTGCCTTGTCTTTGGTGTTTTGTCATGTTTCTGTCTATGTTGGGCCTGAAGCTTACTGACATTATTCTAAGAGCTCCAGCTTGCATTTGTACTTCCCTCAAATATTTAAAAGACGCCTATGCAAGTTTATCTCAGCGAGGGCCCCTGGAGCATGCTCATTGGTCTTTGAAATACCTCTCGTCCTTTTCCTACTATCAAAAGTGATCAGAAATCATGGGATAAAAATCATAATTTTAACACTTCTTATCTCTTTTGAGCAACAGTTCTTTAATGAGACCTTAACTCTCTTGTGAAAACTGGAAACTTCTTTGCTAAAAATCTAGGATACCTAGACCTAACTCTGCTCTCTTTCTGTCTAGAAAAAAAAATAGAAGGCAAGTCTTTACTTTTTAAAAATCAGTTTTCTAAGTTCCTTAGACTTTTGCATCTTAGCTCAAATTTTCCTGTTATTACTTAATTAATAACTATTAAGACCAAAATGAAAGATTCCTTTATTTCTGCTTCTATATTCAGAGAAACTGGGCGAGTTGACTTACTTTATATTTTAGCATAAGAAACATGTTCATACTGATATTCAGAAGAATATAATTCAATGTATTAAAAATGTTTTTAATCTCTCAATGACTGTTTTTATTCTACTTTTCATTGAACAGTTTAAATGCTGTGGTTTGATCAGTGGAGCTGCTGATTGGGGAAGTAATTTTGAAGAAGCTTATGAGTCATGTAAATGTTCAAGTCCATCAGATTCTTGTATAACTTATACAGGAAGATATGTTTATAAAAAGGTGGGAACTAAATCAAACTTATCACAATAAGTGGTTCTGTAATTTATTTTCCCAATGAAAATCTCTACAAAAATTTGAAATGCAGCAAGTACAATGGAAATCATGATATGAAAATCTCAGGAATTACTCAAATAAAAAGGAAATACTTACGGAAAAATAAGAGCAGAGCTGGACTCAATAGTGCATGCCTGTAATCCCAGTGGCTTGGGACACTGAGACAGGAGGATCACAAGTTCAAGGCCAACTTCAACTATTTAGTGAGGCTCTATGTAACTTAGTGAGACCCTGTCTCAAAATTAAAAACAAAAATTTAAAAATGGCTGGGAATGTGCTCTGTCCCTGGGTTCAATCTCCAGTACAAAAGAAAAAAAAACATAGAAACAGATATTAAAAAAATTAAAGTATTTCATTAATTTCTTCTATGGGTTTGGTATTATTTAAACCCAACTTTAGTAGGTCAAAGTAACATTTTACATGCGAAAGCAAAGTACAAACTAACATAAAAGTTTATTTTGGCCTGTCTTTGGTGACCTTAATCATCATTCTCTTTTTTCCTCCTATTGTAGACTAAGTTCCAGAAATAAATATTTTCACTTCAGCTTGTAAAATCAGGCCTCCCCCCACCCTCCCAAATCAAAGGTTTCTTTTCTCAAGAAACTGTACATGTGTAAAGAAAGCATGTGACATTTAAGGGTTTAGGTTCTGAATGTTTAATGTACCTACAAATTTACCTATTGCAATTGAGAAGTTTCTTCAGATATTTAAAGTCAATTTAAAAGACGATTTTTTAAAAAATGTGTTTTAGATGCCATATCTATGTGACTTGTGGATATTAATATGTATTTGTCATATTTCTTTTCTGAATCAATTCATCAAATATTTACAGACTACCTATGTGCTAGCCTTTCTGCCAGCCAGTTGAAATCTATTCTTGAACAGGGTACAATGTTGTACACATGGATGCTCAAATTAGGAAGAGAGAAATGTAATCAGGCAATTTCCATTTGAGGGACTGTTGGTATTGTGGGGATAGAGGAAAATTTGGGTATTATGGACCCAAACTAAGTTAACATTTGAAGTTCAGGATATGTTTCACAAAAGGATGTGACATCTGTCCCTCACCAAAGGGCTTTTCATAAACTGTCCCTTCTGTTTGGAAGGAATGCATAAAATAGTAACAGTTGATATTAGTGTTTCATTTATTTGCTGTTATTCTTCACTGCCTATTATGTGTCAAATAGACCCTTGCTAGAATCAGACATGCTTCAGGATCCTCTAGCAAGTTATAATCATTTGGGGAGAGAGATACATAATTATTATGATTCACAATGAGTTAATTTCTATAATATCTGAAAATTATTTTCAGTCTGGTATTGTTTGGGCTTAGTGATAGCTCCTGAGATTAATATATTCAAGGAAATGAAGTATCTCAGAAAATTTTCTCCTTCTACTACTGATCTGTGTCACTGATCTTATTAGAATAATAGAGACTGTTCTGAAGAATTGCTAGTACTGATATTTCAAAATAACTGATGGGGGAGAAATTATTTGCCAGACTACCATATTACTATGTCTTTTCATCATCAAAGTAATATTGCTTACAAATTTTATTCTTATTTTTTATGTTCTTCCTTGTTCTTTATTCCCTACCTAATTTTAGAGGCACAATATCTTCAAAGAGTAGGAAATAAATATAGTGCAAATGAATGTAGTTTCCACGTAGGATAATGAGGAAATGACTAAATTAAATTGCAGATTGCTGTCTCCTATAAATATTAAACTCAAAGATATTTTGCCTCAAGGTTTTGAAAAGCCTATTTTTGAAAAGTATTATCAGGAGAAAAAAGAAAGATAGTCCCTGTAAATTCACACAACATTCATCTGAATGTAGGTTGATAGCTGCCCCAGGTTCCCAAAAGGAAGGTCAGAAATTCATAAAATACTTGCACCTGTCACATGTCATTTGCAAGAAGTCTGGAAAAATATGAAATCTGGAATGTCCATGATTCATAATTCTTTTTTCATTCCCGTTTGCCAAGATAGCTTCCTTATCTTGGGGAAAAGGGAAAGAAAACCCCTCAAGTATAATAAGTGTGACTCAGTAGATACCATCATTAATCTCTCAGTTAACTCTAAATGACGTGATAATCTCCTCAAATGCTTACTGCTTTGGATTGGATGTGCATAGAGAAACCCACTAAATTCAGGATGAAGGGAAAAGATAAAAGCCCATTGGAGAACTTTTATTTTGTAAGTAGTAATATTTTATGAGCCTTTTGTACACATATGACTATCATAGGGAAGATATATTTTATGGCAATACAGGCAATAACTCTACTACACTGTGTAGTATTTTTCCATTTTAAAAATTATCCTTATGGTTTATAATTGTTGGAATTTTTAAATGTGGTCTGAAATTATTTGAAATTAGAATTGCATGTTAGTTTGAATAAGCATCAAAAATACAGCAGAGGGCTGGGGCTGGGGCTTGCTTAGTGGCAGAGCGCTTGCTTAGCATGTGTGAGGCACTGGGTTCGATTCTTAGCACTACATATCAATCGATAAAATAAAGGTCCATTGACAACAAAAAAATATTTTTAAAAATATAGCAGAGAGATCACTTTCTAAATGTCTTATCTAACATAATAGCATAATGGCAGATATAATTTTTACCTTCTAGGAGATATCAAAGGATTTTAAATTTTTGTTTTAAAAAACATGATTAACTTCACCCAAGTACCTCTCTGCTGCTGATTAAAAACCTAAAATAGCCAAGTGTGGTGGCATACAACTGTAATCCCAGTGATTCAGGAGGCAGAGGAAGGAGAATCGCCAGTTTAAAGCCAGCCTTAGCAAAAATGAGGCACTAAGCAATTCAGTGAGACCCTGTCTCTAAATAAAATACAAAATAGGGGCTGGAGTTGTGGCTCAGTGAGTTTAATATTCCTGAGTTCAATATCTCTGGTAACAACAACAACAACAACAATCTCTAAAATATCTGAAGTTAGGATAAAATTTATTATTTATCATGTTTAAGTTTTAAAAATTATAATTTTGGGAGATATTTGTGAAAAAAAAACCACATGGTTTATAATTATCGACCCCTAGGTTCAGCAACTCAAAAGTTGAAGCAAAGTTTGCTCCTCAAATTCTTTATAATTTAGGAAGATATTAGTATAAAAAGTTGTTATTTATAATAAAAGATCCTCGATTCAGTAATTACAAAATTGAGCAGAATTTTGCTACTCAGATGCTTTTTAGTAGATGAACAAATCACAGGAGTTGTAACCTTCCAAAGCAAGGGGGTTAGCAGGGAGGGGAAACAATAATCCAATTGCTTTAGGTTGAGTGTGATCCTTGGGAGCAATATAAAAAGTTGACCAAATGAATAAAAATCTTAAATAAATAATTATTAATTAAGGTCTACATTTTAACAAAAGGTAACTTTTTTTTTTTTTTGAACAGACATGTGAACCAGTTATAAGAGCCTCGGTTTCAAACCACCTTGATGTAGTTATTGGACTATCATTTGGATTGGCAGCTGTCGAGGTACAGTATAATCTTGCATGATTTACTCTCCAATCTATTGCTTGTCCATTAGTTCTTCCAACAAATATTTATGGCAAGCCAAACTAAAAACAAAAACAAAACAAAAAAACAACAACAAAAGAAACAGATGCTTTAGGAAAGCATGGGGTACCAAGTGCCTAAGGGGCCAGCATCTCCCTAAATCAGCCTTGAGTCTGTTGGGGGAGGATTAGAGCAGGGCCTAGGCTGCTATTTCTGAATGATCCCTCTATTGAGGAAAAAGTAGAATTAATTTTTATGGGATTCTTGGTCTTAGATAACCTTTCCCCTTTGAAAAACAGCATAAGGGTTAAAATTTCCTGAAGTGAGAAGGAAAACCACCAGGATAAAACAAAGAACCAACCTTTATAACTTCTGATTTCTCATCATGATTTTCAAACAAAATAAAAACTGAAATCAAGTGTGGAGAGCTGTTCTCCTGTTATTCTATTCTAGAGAAGTAAGTTCTAAAGACCAGGGGCAATTGCCTCTGATTTTTCTCAGCCTCAGTACTGTAAATTCACTTGGAGAAGTTTTCAAGGAAGCTCTGACTGGGGCCTAGGTATTACTCTCAGCAATTTAATTATTGATGTTGAAAAAAATATTCTGCGTAGAAGACATCTTGATGGATTTTCTTGGCATGGACTTTCAGAACCTGAGAAATGCTTTTTACATGGCCTAAAAATCTTTGCCAACAGGATGAAATGAAACTGTTTCTGAGAAGCATTTTTGGAATTATCCAGATCTTAGGTAATTTAGATATCAAGTGAGTCAAATTCACACACAGTCCTATTTCAGAGCATTAGCAAGAATTTAAGCAATGTAAGGTATCTCCTGGTGAATGCCTCTGAGGTCTGAGCTCCACCAAGTGCTATTTGCTTCACTCTTAAGAAATATCCTGCAGCATCCCTTTAGACTTTGTGATACTTTCCACCTCTTTCTCATGCCACATCATTGTCTGACAGGAATTTTAGTGGAGATTAAAGCGATTTAGTGTCTTACATGGTCATTTAGGTTATAGGTAGAATTTCTCAGCCAACTATTAGACAAAGGGTAGGTATTATTAGCAGCAAATTGGACTGTTGACTATTACTTTCTTACAAAGCAAATGAATAGATCTAAACGTGAGGCATCCTCTATTGTAGGATATGGCTCTCTTTATTCCTGTCTGATGTGTTATCAAAGTCAAGTGGCAATATGCATTAGGTCTATTTCTTGTGATTCTGCCGTTGGTTTCCTTGCTCTATATTCTGAGTTTATGTTAATTTAGAAATAAAAGCTAATGTCCATAGAGGTGAGTGAAGACACATTGATACTCACACTTGTATAAACAAGCAGCAACATGCACATATGTCTTAATAGAATAGAATTAAATGCATGATTGAGGACTGGGGTGTTGCTTGGTGGTAGAACATATGCCTAACATGTGCCAGGCCCTGAGTTCAAGACTAGCACCAAAAGTAGGTCAATGAATAAATGCATGAATGAATGGTTGGGAGCATAGGCTTATAATGAGGTATTGAATATTGAATACTGGCCCTATTATTAAATTTCATGTTAGACCCAACTTCAGACAATTGACTATGACTGGCTACAAGTCACAGATGATTTTAAGAAGCTTCTTGAAAGCAAAGCCAAAAATAGATAAATAAAATATGGACATAGTCAATTGTGAAGATTGGTGTCTCCCATATCCAAAGCATTGCCAAGACTTTAGATGCATCTAGTGGAAAAATAAAATTATAAGAGGAAGAGAGCATTTCAATATTTTATGAAATTGGTGTAATCCATGTACTTGTTACATGTTTAGATATTTCATGGGTTTTTCTGTACAGGAAAATACCTTAATAAAAACCTTCAATATAGTAATTTATAGGTATAGAGTTTTAGTCAGCTTTTTCGCTGCTGTGACTCAAAGGACCCAAACAGAACAACTGTACGGGAGGAAAAGTTTATTTAGGGGCTCACAGATTTAGAGATTTCAGTCCATAGACAGCAGACTCCATTCCTTCGGGCTCAGGGTGAGGAGGAACATCATGGCAGAGGGTATGGCAGAGAGAAAGCAGCTCACATGATGATCAGAAAACAGAGAGAGAGACTCCACTAGTCAGATACAAGGTCACACCCCCAATGCCCACCTCTTCCAGTTACCATTCAGTTATTCTCATTGGGATTAATTCACTGATTGGGTTAAGGTTTTCACAACCCAATCATTTCTTCTCTGAATTTTCTTGCATTTTTCTGACACATGAGCTTTTGGGAAACATCTTACATCCAAACCATAACAGAGTTTATATATGGTGCTATCATAAAATATGACACTTATTCATTTTTAGTTAGATCAGTTAAATTAAATATGATTTCCAGACTATCTATAATATGCCAAATGTTTGATTCAAAGAACGTTTTGCAACTCTTTTGTGATATTGTCATTTTGTGTAGTTTCTCAATCTAAAGCCTGCCTTCCCTCTTTTGTTTTAAAGAAAACAAAAACCATTTTTTATACTTTCTCCATTTTATTAAAAAAGAAGCTTTAGGGGCTGGGGATGTGGCTCAAGCGGTAGCGCGTTCGCCTGGCATGCGTGCAGCCCGGGTTCGATCCTCAGCACCACATACCAACAAAGATGTTGTGTCCGCCGAGAACTAAAAAATAATAAATATTAAAAAAAAGAAGCTTTAAAAATAGCCTTCTGTTATCCAGTCTGTAAAAAAAAAATGTGCCCTAAAATGTCCTATTTTCTTAGTCATTAGGACTAATTGCCTAACATTTAGGTGCACTGCCTCTTGCTTCTCTGTTTTTCAAATTCAAATTTAAAAAGACACAAAAATACATAGAAATTTTCTTCTACTAAATCTTTTAAATGAAACAAAGCAATTATCTCCCTGTAGAAAATAAATTCAGACCATTTCCATGGGGAAATATGGGGACAAACAGCCAAAACCTTCCCACATTTAGACTTCTGCATAGAATTTGATGGGGTGGGTCATGGATTATAAAGGCTTTGTTAAGACAATATACCCTAGTAAGAGTTCTTCTCAGATTGGATGCTAGGAATCTATACAGAATGCTTTATTGTATTAAAAAATTATCCCTGAACATTTTTTTAAAAATTTCTCATTAGATTTAAATAACCAGATTATCTCTCTCCTTAAAAATGATAACAGCAATTTATAAGCCCAGAAAAAAAGATTAACACTTTTTTCTTCACTTTCATTTAAAAAAATAAAAAGCCATTGAAAACTGTCAGTCATCACATTGAAAGTTATCCTGACAGGAGGTCCTAAGAAGAGAGTGGTTAAAAGAAAAATGATGATTTTATCACAGTGGTTAGCTTGCTTCAGAGCATGGGAACCTATGCATACCTCTTGGGAAGTTTGTCATGAGTCTGAGCATACAGTATAAAATGATGGATCTCTTTTATTTGCTATTTGTTTGGAAAGATCATAAAAGTTCTTTACAGAGACAGTGAAATGCAAGAAACATCCTTATCCTCCAGACTTCAAAGTTTGGGATCAGGTAAAAGAATTTAGTCCTGAATTTTATGACATTCTCATTGAAAATCATTACTTCAGAGAATTTATGTCTGTTTTCTTTCTAAGAAGGAAGAAATACCAGGCAGCCGTTCTCCTTTGAATTACATTTCCACTAAGGTATTAGTTAGCAAAAAGTCGCACGCACAGTAGGAGTGTTTGAGATGACTCAGCATAAGGGCACCTTGCCTTCCCTGCTACCCTTCAAAGGGAACTGGTAGGGAGAAAATTTGCGATTTGCAATGCACATAGGTCCTTTCTGTCATTTCTACATCAAAGCCACCACATGCAAGTCACCAATTTAAAGCAAGTTTTGGGGTCCCTTATTCTTGGGAGAGATAATGAGATGGAAATTATGCTCCATATTTTCAGCTGTATTTTGGCACTTCAAAGGAAATTCCTGAATTAAGTGATTCTCCCCATATTTTAGAAAATTTTTTTAAAGTTTCTTCATTTTTCTTCTTCTAGGCAATGCCTAAAACTATGGCAAGAGAAATTCTAGACTTGATTTTTATGCAGATAATCTAAACCAGATGACCATAGCTTTTTTTTTTTTTTTTTTAATGTAAGCAATAGGTATATTTAGGCCTCAGGTCCCAAAGTTACAGGGAAAATGCTTTACAGAAAGACATGAATGTTGGAGAAAGGGGAAGGGGTCCTTTGGTGGTAGTTACTACTGCACAACTAAATAGGGCTGTTGAAGACTGAATGGTAGAAACTCCTGATTAAGACAAGAACAAAACCTCAGAACTTTCTTAGTAGTCTCCTGTCCCATTAGAGTCTAATTTCCCCAGAGATTCAGTAAGACAGAATTTTTTCAAATATAATGTTCTTTCTGTTTATTTAATAATGTCTCTAGAATTTTGCCTTAAAATTTCACATCCATCTCTTCTTTTATTCTCTAGGTACTTGGTATGGTGTTTTCTATGATCCTGATTTGCCAGATTGAAAAAAGATGAATTTGTTCATGGATATGATAAGCTACCATCAGTTCAAACCCTTTTGCAATTTTACTTTGGATTTGTGACTTTAAATATATGAGTGTTGTATATGTCCAGAGCAGCTGTCTCACTAAAATGCCTCCTTTAACTATAGATATCTTCCATACTTATTGAATATATTTAAGATTTTAGGGTCATAAGATAAATGATATTAATATGTATTTTTACTCAAAATAAAAATTACATTAGTTGGTGCTTTTTTGGGTGTCTGATCATGGTGTTCAGGTGGTTCTATGCTTATAATGTTCATCTGGAGCCACCCAGTGGAATAACCCTCATTTCCAAGTGACAGGGGCCATAGAAACAAGACTCTTGTGATTTGTAGCAGGCATTAGTGCCAAAATTGAACTAAGTTGGGAGTTAAAATGATTGAGAGTGTTCTGGCTGAGTTGCTACCACCTTTCTGCTATGTGTCACTGACTGCTAATAGTGCCTCTCTTTTGCTGCCTACATTGTGGGGACAAGAACTGAGAGCTCCCCTCCCAACCGTTGAATCTCTGGAATCTTTCTGGATCTTCCTCCCATGTACATCGGTTTTAAATACTTTTCTTTCAAGATCTCAGAGATACTCTTAAAATTTACTTGTTATTAACGTATAGTATATATATTATATTTAATATATATAGTATATAAATGAATCTTAAGTGCATACCTCTGTGAATAGGTATATACCTGTGTAGACACCATCCAGATAGAGATGTGAAACTTTTACAGCCCATCTTCTCCTTCATGCCACATCCAAGTGGTGTGCTGAAGCTGGCTTATGCCAACTTGCTCGAGCAGATTGTACGTATATGTACTCCAAGTCTGAATAAGTCTGGGTTCAGTGCCATCACCTTGTTAACTCGTAACCCACCATAATGGGAGTATTAACACCAAGAAAATTGGCAAATGCTATAACATTTGGGCTCTTATTGTTATTATTTTAAGAGATGGTTGGTAAACATATCTATATACTCCTTCTCTTAGAAAATAGCTTCCCCACAGTAACTACTCTTCTGAGGACCATTACTATAGATTCATACTGCCCAGTCTTAAACCTCCTCTAAAGGAAATAATAAATCATGCACTCTGGATTGTTTTGCTCAGCATTTTGTCTGTGAGACTCATCTATATTATTGCATGTACCTATAGTTCATTCTCATTGCTATGTGTAATATTCCATTGTATCTGAATACATCACAATATATTTATCCATTTTTATGTTGTTGGGCATTTGGTTGCTCTATAATGAATAAAGCTTCTATTAACACTTTTTACATGTCCTCTGATACATATATGCATTTCTGGATATATATGAAGAGTGGAACTGTTTTTTTATATGTGTTTAGTTTTAATAGATTCTGCCATGAAATTTTCTAATGTGGTTGTAATAATTTATACTCATACTAGAAAAGTGATATGTTAAGGGGTTATTCTCAAACAGGTTAGAGTGGTGGCCAAGAACAAGGTAATATGGGGGAGCCCTGCTGAGTTAGGACCTCTCTTCTGTGCTTCTTTATTAATCATGAAAGATAACAATGCTTCCATGATCACATTCTACCTTCCAGGAACTAGACCAGAAACTGTTTTTATGACCTAATTTCTTCTCATCACATCCTTATGACATAAATACTGTTATTATCCCCATTTTGCAGGTGAGAACATTGAGGCTTAGAGAAGTTAGGTAACTTACCCAGACTCAGTAACTGGCTGAACTGGTATTTAAATCTTGATTGCTGATTATGTTGGCTTTCCCATAATCTACCTGTCAATAAAATTGCCATATTTTGTTATAATTACCTGTTTATATGTGTTTGCCTCTAATATAATGAAACTCCTTGAAGATTGTTTCTTATCTGTGTTTATGTCTTCAGTGCACAGCACTTGGCACAATTATAATTGGCACTCTGTAAATTGAAGTTAAAAATAATACGTACTGAGAGCTTACTATATGTTTAAAAGTATTCTAAGAACTTGGAACAACTCTTTTAGTCCAGAATAAACCTCTTACATTAGTGCTATTATTAGACCCATTTTAGAGACAATGAAATCAAGGCATGAAGAGATGCACTTTTCTTAGATACTGCAGTTAATAAGGGAAGGAGTTGTGATTCAGTCTAAGTGACTCAAAACCTGTGATTCTTATGTCTTATCATTTTGTCTGCCTTATAATGTTGAGAGTAAGAAATTTACCTTTGCGGGCTGGGGATGTGGCTCAAGCGGTAGTGCGCTCGCCTGGCATGCGTGCGGCCTGGGTTCGATCCTCAGCACCACATACCAACAAAGATGTTGTGTCTGCCGAAAACTAAAAAATAAATTTAAAATTAAAAAAAAAAGAAATTTACCTTTGCACAATGTCAGACACATTAGAAGCTCAATAAATATCACGTGGTATCGATGGTATAAAGAACTTTGCCAGTTGGCATTGAAAGGAAACAGAAATCTTCTGGCCATTTCAAACAATGAAACTTTAATGCAAGGTCCTGTCAGATTGAGTGGCTAGAACACAGTCTCAGCTGACTGACTGGCTTAAACAACAGAATTTTTTTTTCTGTAGAATTTTAGAGGCTGACAATTCCAAAATCAGGGTGGAGGAAAATTTAGCTTCTGATGAGGCTTGTTTTTTTTTTTTTCTGGTTCATAGACAACTCCTTGCTGTGTCCCCACACAAGGAAGGAGGGGAGAGAGCATGCTCTAGGGTGTCCTCTTATAAGGATAGTAATCCTATCAACTCAAGATCCCATCCTTATGACCTTATTTAAAATTAATTACTTCTTTATTCCAAATTCTTCCACAGTAGGGGTAGGCTTCAATATATGGATTTTAGGGAAACACAACTCATTCTATAGCAACTTCTTACGCAGGTGTTGGAAAAAGTGAGAAGCCAAATGGGTTGGTGAGGTAAACCAGAGATTAGCAAAGTAGGAAGTTGCTACCACCCTTAAGTCTGGAGAATCTGAAGTGCTATGAGAGCCCAGGATCCAGAGCCACCTGGTGGGAGATAGGGCCATGGCAGGGACCTCAGTCGAAGGACTTGCCTAATAGAAGAGCCAGGATGGGAACTTAGCAGATATTACCAAAGGAAGAGAGGAGAGAGAGAGAGCAGTGCCCTGGCTTCTTCCCTCTTCCCCACTCACGGCTTTTGCCAGAACTCCCATTGGCTGCACTCCAGTGGAAGCCAGAAGACAAAAGAGCCTGGGAACACAGTTTCCCAGACCTGGGAATAACAAGGGGTAGACAGGGAGCAGAGGGAAGACTTGCCATAATGGGAAACAGGCAAATGGGTGCTGAACTTTTTGAGAAAATGGTTAGGAAAATTGTGGAAAGAATAAAAGAGATTTAGAATTTTCATGAGAAATTGTGCAAAGTTTTTTGAATTCTTCCTCTTTTGGCTAACGTTCATGGCATTTTAGGGATAGAGAGGCTTCAGAATAGTTGACTAAAAGGGTGTCTTTTGTCCCGCTGGGAATATTTTATAATGTCTGGAAACAGTTTTTGGTTGGGTTGTTACAATAATGGGAGGGGCAAGGGTGGGTATTACTGGTACCTGGTGGAGCCAAGCCAGTAATGCTGCCAAACTTACCATGCACAGGAATGTGCCCCACAACTAAGAATTGAGAATCGTACAAGAATAGAAATAATTCCTTCCCAGGAGACAGCACCATGCATATGACTATGGAAGGTGAACTCTAGAAGGAGCCAGAACTCACAGACCAGCATGTGAATTTGTGACCTTTGTAGGTCACTTGAGTGTCCTCTTCTTCAAATGAGAAATCTTATTAAGATATTTTAGATTCCCTACCATTACTTGATAATCTCTGTGTAGTAATTTCTGAAGTGTGTTTAGTTTCCTGTTTAGGAATTGAAAAACAAGAATATTAATTTTCTCCCTTACTTTGCTGCAGTTTCTACATTTGAGAGAAAACATTTGACCCTTGACTTTCTAAGTCTGTCTTAGATGATAATCTCCAGTTCCTTCCATTTATTGGCAAAGCCATAATTTCATTCTTCTCTATGGCACAACTCCATTGTGTGTGTGTGTGTGTGAGAGAGAGAGAGAGAGAGAGACACACACACACACACCACCTTTTCTTGATCTGATCATCTGTTGACAGGCACCTGGACTGGTTCCATAACTTGGTGGAGGATTGGATCTCACAAACATAGAGGGAAGATCAGTGGCGTAGAGGAAGGAGATTGAGGGGAAGGGAGAAAAATTGGAAAAGGGAGGAAATAAATGAATTTATAAAATAACACCATGTATAAGTATAAATGTACAACAGTGAATTCCACCTTTACATGTAAAGCATCAATTAAAAAAATAAATAAATAGAAGACCAATAGAGTAAAGGAAGGAGAATATGACTAGGGGAGAGAAAGAGGAAGCACTGGGGATTAAAATGCAGCAAGTTAAATTCTATGCATGTATAAGTATGTCAAAATGAGCCCCGCTATTATGTATAACTATAATGCACAATTAAAAGCACTTTAAAAATGAATATTTTGTATGATGCTTATCTAGATTTTAATTTCACCTTTTAGTACTAAAGGTGATTATGATGGAAGATTTTACTTTTTTGAAGGATATTAGATTAAGATTTAAGAATGAATTCCTTCTTTACCTTCATCCTTCTAAGATCAAACCAGAATATTAAAAAATACTAAATTTGATTAATTGACAAGAACAAAATAAAAGGAAATCCTCATCAAATTGATAATTCAATGTAAATGGATTTTTTTTCCAATTCAGAGAAATATAGGTTTCATCCTCATTATGTTTAAGACTGTACACTTTTATTAATTTAGATATATGAAATTTACATTAAAGCTTGGCATACACTTCTCAAACCTGTTCCCTTCTTTGCTTCTCTGTCACTAACATGCTATCTTACATTTCATAATCTCTTCTGAGGAGATAGGATCAGGATCATTGCAATAATTTTTTTTCTGTGCTTGGGATGGAACCCAGTGCCTCACACAGGATATGTAAATGCTCTACCATTGAGTTATACCCCTAGTAATCTCTTCATGAGCTTTCCTATGCTTTCTTCAAATCCATTCTTTAACATGAACAATGTATGCTACATGCATGTGTGAAAATGTTACGGTAAAACCATTAATTTGTACAATTAATGCATATTAATAAAAAATTCATTCCTCACAGTGCTATAGAAGTGACATTTTAAAATGCAAATGTTGTTATGTGATATTGCTCTCTCTCAAGTTTGGAGAATTGTTAACTGTCTTCAGCTGACTATAAGGCCCTTCATAAGAATCAAGTCCCCCTTTCCCTATTCATCTCAACTCTTCTGAATGCACCCTATGAGCCTTCAGCTTTCTGCTCTTGTATCATTTCTTCATATCTTTTCCATGCTATACTCTATGTCGCTTATGACCTTCATATTCATTTGGTTGGATTCCTTCAAGGTCTAACTTAAATATTTTGGGATATAATCAGGGGACTAAGTTAATTCTTTCATTCATCTGCCATTTCCTATAACATATTTAAACATCATTTATCCTAATATATTTTGGCTAGTATTTTTGGTTTGCATTTTATTATAAGGTCTCTGAGTAATTTTGGGCTTCTGAATTGAATTTGTGCCCCAGACTCTACCATGGTACCTCATATATATTAGTAACTCATTAACATATATTATCATTCATATTACCTGGTCCATTTGAAGAGAAATACCCATTCTATCCTTATGAATCTTTTCCACTGAAGATCAATATATTTATTTATAATAAAAATAATAACTAAAACATTTATTACTTAATATATGTCAGATACTATTCTAAAGAACTCACATATATTAACTCATTCAATTCTCACAATTCTATTATTAAATTATTATTTTTTCAGATGAAGAAATTGAAATGCAGAGAGGTTAAATAAGTTGCTAAAAAATAATTAGAGTTAAGATTCAAACTCAGACACCCAGCTCTACAAGTCACACTATTAAACCACTATGCTATCATGCATCTCTTGGGGGAATAAGTGATTTGATTGAGAAAATTTTAGATTCTTTCTAGAGTAGCTGAATCTCTGAAACATTATATGAATGAGAATTTGGTGACATATTGCCTTAAATCCAAAGTGGTTTGCTTTCCTCCACCCTCATACCATTAGTCTACCCCATCCTGAAGGTTTATCACATTATATTTAAAATATTTTCTTCCATGTCTGCCTCCTTTATCTGGTTTGAAACAATCTAAAACAAGAACAAATAGCTTTTTTCATTTGTGGTCTATTCATACATAATATGTTCATTGGTAAATGTTTGTCCAACCAATGCTTACTGAATTAATAGGAAGAAATGCTGTTTAGATTTTTTTAAAAAGACATTAAAATTGCTACATTCATAACTGAAAGTTGATAAAATATTACTTACAACCCATTAACTTGACTACAAAAGATGAGATTAGAGTATGAGTTTGTTACCAATTTTATCTCTCTTTGATACAATGAATTGTGATTAAGAACTATAGAATCTGGAATCAGATTTAGTAGGACTCAAATCATGGCTTCACCATCTAGTAGCTGAGTGATCTTGGACATATTACTTAGTTTCTCTGAGCTTTATCAAAAATCAAGAATAAAAATAAATCTCTATAGAGCTGTTATGAGATTAAATGAGACATCACAAGCAAATTATTTAGAAACGTAAGTACAGTTAGTACTCAATAAGTGTTAATAGGTATAATATCATCCCTATTATAAGAATAATTTCACTGAGGATTTGTATTTAAAGACATATGTATCAGGTTTGGTTTTGATTATGAAGCTTCTTTACACTTCAAAGAAAGTTTAGGTCATCCACAACTTTATCTTCAAAGCCCTAAGATTTGAAATAAGTTTTGACAATAGGTCTTCTGCAGAATGATAAATCCTGAGCTTAGAATCTCTTTCCAAGGCTGCTATCCAGCTATCATGTTAAGTAATGGAACCTAAAAGAGAACAGGGACAGTGGGCCAAGAATTGAGCCCTGCAGAGAATGACACACAGCAAGTGAAAAAGGATGTAATCAGGAATCGTGATGATGTTAAACAGCACCCATCAAGACCAGCAGAGAGTCAGCTCCCTCGGCTTTGCTGGCACAGTGAGACCCAAATAAGTCTCATCTACTGAATACGATCTGAGCATCAGTTGCGGCAAAGCCAAGTGCAATAACTAACTGAGGGAAACATGACTTTGCACCTGGCTCTCAATATTTACAAGAGTAATTTATGACACTATTTCAAGTGAATCCAATAGAACATGTTGTTCTCTGCAGTAACAATGAATCTTGAAAACAGGTTAAGGTTCATGTCAAAATTGGAGATGAAAGTTGTCAGGAATGTGATAAACAAGAAATCACTAATATATTCATAAAAAAACCATAATAATTGGCAATCAAATGTTTTTTAGTAACCAAAATAAAAACCCTGATTAATATAGAGACAAGAAAGTCAAATAAATCAATAAATACTCAGAAATAAGATAAGAATCCAATGTGCATAATGAGCATTAGAATGTGGCCAGTATTTATTGAATGAAGAGTGGGAGAGTCTCATGAGTCTGGAAGCCGGCGTCTGGCTTGTAAGTCAGGCCATGGGTGTGGCTCGGTGGCTAACTCTTCAATATTTTGTCTCTTTAATTATCCCTCAGTGGCTCAAAGATCTTGACATTGGAAAGCATTTTTCAAAAGATCTAAATAAAAACCCTTAGATAGAATGAGGGTGTTTCTGAAGGAAGAGTCAACTTTCTTCCCTGGGAAGCATCCAGCTAGAAAATGGCTAAAAATATCATGGAAACATCAAATATTTGAGAAATGTAAAGCAGACTTTTATTTTTCCTACGACTCAACTTCCTCTTTCATATAATTATCCTATATCTTTAGGGTCAAGTGTTAGCAATTCTTGTCCAGGCTGAAGAACGGGGAAATAAAATACTCAGCCAGGAGAGGGGGAAATGAAGGAAAGGGAGTTAGGGTTATGAGACCACTAAGTCTCCAAAGAAAAATGACTCTTTGGATAATACTTTTCTCAGGTTCATAGATTAAATTGCAGTGTTGGACTGAGAGAGATATAGAAGGGTTTAGGCAGCCAAGGCAAGATGGCCAGTAAGGAGGTGGGGGCAGGGCCTGAGCAAAGAAACATGGAGGGGGTCTTCTGATGAAGTCAACTTCCCAGTTAATGAAAGTGCTCATGGACACAAGCAGGGGACCCAATGAGACAGACACTTCCTACTCATGCTCCTAAATGGAGGATCCAATAGAAAAACAAAAACAGACGTGTGGACAGAGCGGGCACCAATCAATAATAATGAGGAGGACAGCCTGGACAGGGGAAGGAGATAAGGAAAAGAGGAAATTCCAAAAACTATAAAAAGAACAGGCCCCAGCTCCCTCACTGGATTCCCACCTCTGGGGCCCCTTTTCTTTGGAGAAGTCTATTTCTGTCGATTTTGCAATAAACCTGCTGCTTGCTTGCTATCTCTGTGTCTTATTCTTCAGTTATTTGCTGAATAGAGACAATGAGCCCAGCACCCCTGGATGGTAACAGGATTACCTGTTGTTGTGGGGAAAAATGTTGGTTAAGATAATTAAGTTTCTTATATAAAGTGAAAGACTACACCATGTAGGAGAGGAAATTTATTTAGTAGATACCAATTATTGGTCAGGCTCAAGGCTAGCACTTCACATACCTTGTCCCAAAGAAATATCACAATATTAATGCCTGGATACCACCCTAGAGATTTTGAATTTATTTGTGATTACAATTTGTATAGCAGAGGTTGAGAACTGCTACTTTTGCAGGGGGCGGGGGAGCAGTGAAAACTCATTATTGTTTTTTATTACCTTTGTTTTCTTGCGCTGCTGAATTCCATTCTAAGGCATGTTCTCTTAGAATATCTGCATGTCAACCTACACTAACAGAGTGACCCCAAAGCAAACCAAGTCACTCTTAGATATTTTCTCACTCTTGAAACTGTGTACAAACCTCACAATTGCAGGGTTAGTTTTTCCATGGGTTCTTCCTTGGCTCTAACTTCAGAGTGGAATTTGGAGCAGCTTATTGAGTGCTGCTTTTCTAGAGACTGCCTCTGGTAACTTATAGCTATTATTTTCCAGTGTCCTAGAGTATGTATGGGATTCATTTACAGCAACAGAAATCATTCTGTCTTTCAACTTCTAATGTGGAATGTTTGTCTCTTTCTTAGATTTGAGTCTTTGCTTTGGGTGTGCCTGTGGAGTAAGATGAAACAGTCTAAATAATAAAAGCCTTTAACATTTGCTTAGAATGGTCTAGTGGTGCACACCTTTCCTGGTATTGGAACTGTAACTCTCCATCACCTGTCCCCCATTCCCAGATGTTCCTCTTTCATGCCTTTACTGAAGCCTGCACAGCCCAAAGATGACTTGAGTGAAGCTGCCCACTATGGTTTGGATACATGTGGCCCAGTAGCCTCCATGTTAAAGGCTTGGTCCTCAACCTGTGGTGCTTTTGGGAGGTGGTGGAATCTTTAAGAACTGGGACCTGGGTTGGGGGGTGTCTTTTGGACAGTTGGAGCATGCCCTCAGAGGAGATGATTATGAGACTCAGGTTTCTTCTCTCTCTCATTCCTGGCTAGAGAGGGGAATAGGCTTCCTTTACCACATGGTCCCAAAGTGATATGCTGCTTTGCCACAGGGCCAAACGCCTTAGGGTCAATCAACCATAGACTGATGCTTTTAGAACTCTTTAAGCTCTGACAAAATTTTCCTCTTTTTAAATTACTTCAAGTGTTTATTTTTTGTCTGATTTTTTTTTGTTTTGCTTTTTACAATAGTAGAAAGCTATCACACTGCCCGTACATATAGTCCTGCCTCCATGAAACAACCACATGTCTGTGGACAAAACAACCATAAGCCGCAGTCACTTTGCCAAGAGAGTGCTGTAATAGTAAAATGTCAACCACCCAATCATAAAAACCTTAGGTGAAAGGAAGATTTTACCAACCAACAAGGGAGCCATTTCCTACTCACATGCTCATGGTCATGAATCCAATCCCTGTGAGTTGTCTCTTGACGGGTTATTTTGGTCTACAAATTCTACTCCCAATTTTATTTCTCAGTGTTCAAAGCACATCTATCAAATGTCTTCAAATATTGCTCCTCAAACTGTAAAATCCTGCCATGGAACAATTATTGCAAGAGATATGCTGACGATGGAGGAACTGAAGAAGCGAAACCAAGCAGTTCTCAATTATTCATCCCCAACTGACTACCAGGTGAATCACTTTGACTAGGACAGGGAGGGCAGTAGGGTAGGCTGGTGTTGGGGTGAGGTGTGTAAGGCTTAGAACTAAACTAACACTCCTTAGACATTGAAGAAATAGTATGGGGAAGAAACACTTTTCTATAATAATGTTCATTTAAAAGAATGTTTTATAACTGTATTATTTTACCTTCTAATTGAAGTATGAGATACATGTGTCCACAAATTCTCTACTACTCCTACCTTCAAAGGTAAAGCTTAATTCTGCTCCTCCTGAGGTGGGTCAGATGTAGTGACGTACTTTAGTGAATAAAAAGTGATGGAAATGGCAGTAAGTTGCAAACTAATCATAAAGGCATTGTGTTTTCCTCTTTGTCCTTGAACCACTTGCTCTGGAGGAAGCCAGCCACCTTGATGTGAGGACACTCAGGCAGCTCTATGGCAATGGGTGACGAAGGAAGGGCCTTGCCCAGAGCTAGTGAGGGAATGAGGCTTTCTCCCAATAGCTGAATGAGTGCACCGTCTTGGAAGCAGATCTTCCAGCCCCAGTTCAGTCTTCAGTTGACAGCAGCCCCATTCGTGAGAGGCCCTGAGTGGGAAGTACCCAGCTAAACCTCTCTCCATTTCCTGGACCCAGAACTAATATAATAATTAATTATGTTTAAGCCTCTAAGTTCTGTATAATTTGACAAGAAAACATCAATAACTAGTATAATAAGTATAAAGATACAAGAATTTTCAGAAACTAAACACCTAGTACACAGATCAAAAAACAGAATGTGGCTTGACTTTAGAAGACCCTTTATATTTTCTTACAATCACTACCCGCTTCCCTGAATAGTAACTATAAACCTGACTTCTTACAGAACAGGTTTGGGGTTTTCCTCCTTTTATTTGCACTTTTATGTAAATTATATTTAACAACATTGCTACTTATGTCTGGCCTCTTTCACTTAACATTAATGCTTATAAAATTCATCCATATTATTTTATACCCTCAAGAGTATAGAATAATATGTTATTCTATACCCTCAAGAGTATAGAATAATAAGGATGAATTTTATAATTTGTATGTAATTGATTTTCATTGCCATATATTTTTCCAGTGTGCATATAAAATTACATAAAATGCATATATAAATTTACCTATCAAAACATACATTATTTACTGAATTTATTTAATTATTATTAAAGCTACATTTAAAAATATAGTTTTATTAAAACTATAACTACCATTTGCTTTCCATCTGGAAAGGGAGAAGTTTGCTTTTGGCTTTAGATTCAGAGGACCTGACTTTGATATTCATTTTGGTCAATTATTTTTGGGGTGTTTGTAATAAAGTGAAAGTGATAAATATACAATGTGTACCTATATATTTTTGACACATATATTAATCTACACATAAATTGTATACACTCATAAATATATGTATTTAATCTACAAGGGAAATAATGACAAAATCATATAGTTATCTCTAGAAATACTAAAAATGCTTTGAATGAAATGAAATACTCAAGACAGAAAATAATTAATAAAGTAAAAAATCTAAGCGAACTCTCTCAGTGAATATGTCAGCCTCACGATTGATATCTTAATGGGAAAACCCAATAAAATCAATGTTAAAACTGATGTAAAAAACAACAGTGTATTAGGAATTTCTAGAGAAACAGAATCAATAGACTATATATAGACATATAGGAAGAGAGTTATTATGGAAATTGGCTCATATCATTATGGGAATTCCATGATATCCTGGAGAACCAGGAAAGTTGATGGTATAATTTATTCTAAATCCAGAGGCCTGAGGATCAGGGGCCCCAAAGATGTAATTCACAGTCTGAGACCAAAAACCTAAAAAGGGTATAGGGGGAAGCATTTCCTCAATCAGAATCTCATCACGTCTCTATATTTAAAAAGACTATTCAGTGAATAGAGGAAGAGGTTACATGACACTATGGTGGGTGGGGAGTCAGACAAAAGGAGAATGTGGTACTATAATGACTGTTCCTCATTGACAGACTCACAATACTCAGTATACCTCACTCAAGTACCAGATTTACTCAACTTGAAGAGAAGGTTCAGGACAAAAAAGGATATAATATCAACAACATATCAACATACAGTAAACAACAACAGCATATCAATAACATAGTGAAGGTCTTGTAACTTCCAATGTGTTGTTCTGCATTTGAGACACGTGTGGTCATCAGAGATGAGGTTGAGCTGGCTCCCACCAGCCTCTGCTCTAGGAAACCAACAACTCTAGCTTTCATATATACTTGAGGTGTGCAAGCCCAGGTAATGGAAGGTGTGCTAGCTTCCATTCTTCATGGTAGTTACATCTCTTCATACCAGTTTCTTATCCCTTGATAAATATGATAGACAAGGAAGTACAGGTGCTGGACACTACACACAGTCTTTCCCCCATGGGATTCACATTTATCTGGATCTGGTATAGGTGAACCAACAATTCCTGAGTTAACATTGAAAGGAAGATCACATCAAGAGTCAAATGCTCATATCCTCGAGGCTAAAGTAAAAATAGAATCAGCTGTTAAATTTTTCCCTGTGGGGCCAAACATTCTACTATACAGATGGCCTGGACTTTTTAGAAGGTCATGAAGGAAAAAACAAAGTGGGGAAGGATGCTCAAGATTTTAAAAGACAGAAAAACAACAGCAATGGCAACAAAAGCAGTGCCTGAGACTTGTATTCTGATTCTAATGAAGTAACTACAAAACCTTTTATGGCACAGTTAGGGAAATTTGAATATTGAATATATTAATATTAGATGATATAAAAGATATTTTAGATGATATTTTAGAACCATTCTTGTCTTTAATCTAGGTTAAAGGCAAAAACATGTTTATTGTATGTCTTTTTATTTTTATGTGAGTTTTAGAACATTTTCTTAATATAAACCTGGAGAAAATAATTTTTAAAGGATGATAATACCAGATTACAGATTGATATAAAGTTGAATGAATTTACAGTGGTGAATGAGAAACATACTGGATAGTAGATTTCAGTTTTTCTCCTTAAAGTCATACCCAGTTAGGATTCTTTATTAAGAGAATTTAAAAAATGATTACGTTGCATTAATTATATGCTTAATTCCCTGTAATTTCACTCAGTGAATATTCAGCAAGGCAACTAATTATGGATATCTTTTATCAACATGAGTTTGGTTTTTGATTCTTTACATTATTTTGTTTCAAATTGTACAATTAAAACATTTCAAACATACAGACAAGAAAATAGTTAAACAGCTTTCCAGTATTAAAATGCATAATTCAATTAATATCTGCCTTATACAAAAAAAAGAAGAGATGTAAGCACTGCAAACAGAGCTCCAGTCTCATTTCCCCTGCCTCACACGACTTCTCTCCTGCTTCCTTCCCCAGAAATAATTGTCTCCAGAGGTTATTGATCTCACTTATGTTTTTAAATACATGTATTCATAACCATGTAGTTTGAGGTTTAGACAGGTGAATGGTGTCAATCCACCCACATCCTTTTGTCAATGAATTTTTGAAAAATTCCACATTGTGACTTTGAGATACATATTCAAGGAAAACCAATTCATTCTGTTAGAAGACATTGAATTCAATGGCCACAGTTTACTCCCCCAAGGACAATCACTTATTTCTCCTTTTTTTTTTTTTTTGAGTAACTGATATGCTATATTGGACATCTGTACAAACATCCACACATCCTCATTCATGTAAACAATAGTTTTTGTTGTCATTGTACTGAGGATTAAACCCGGGGCCCTTTACCACTGAGTTACAATGTTTATTTCTTATTTTGAGATAGGATTGTATTAAGTTGCCCAGGCTGGCCTAGAAATTGAGATCCTCCTTCCTCAGTCTCCTGAGGGACTGGGAATATAAGCATGGGTTCCCATCCACACCCTGCCCTGGCCATTCCTGAAATACAATAATAGTTTAATAGGAGAGGAACTGGTAGCTACTTAGGAATGCCTATCTCCAACCTGATAAGTTGCTTTTTAAAATCATGTTTTGTTCATTGCCCACCAATAATGATTTGTGTTTTGATAACTAGATTTTTTTCTTTGGAATTTTATGTTTCTAATTAGTTATACGTGACAGTTGAATGTGCTTCGTTGGATACATCATACATAAATGGAGTATAATTTCTCATTCTTCTGGTTGTACATGATGTAGAAAAACTCTGACCATGAAATCATATATGTACATAGGGTTATAGTATCTGATTCGTTTTACTATCCTTCCTATTCCTATAACCCCCACTCCTCCTTTCACTCACCTCAGTCTAATCCAAAGTACATCTATTCTTCCCTAGTCCTGCTGGCCCACTTATTGTGAATTACCATCCACATATCAGAGAAAAATTCCTTCTTTGCTTCTTTGGGATCGGCTTATTTCACTTAGCATAATATTCTCCAGCTCTGTCCATTTACCTGAAAATGCCATAATTTAATTTTTATTTAAGGTTGAGTAATATTCCATTGCTTTTATACACACACACACACACACACACACACACACACCACATTTTCTTTATCCGTTCATCTGTTGAAGGGTATCTATTGGTACAATAGTTTAGATATTGTGAATTGAGCTGCTATAAACATTGATGTGGCTGTGTCAATGGAGTAGGCTGATTTTAAGTCCTTTGGGTATAAACTGAGAAGTGAGATTAACTGGGTCAAATGTTGGTTCCACTCCAAGTTTCCTGAGGAATCTCCACTCTGCTTTCCATAATGGTTGCACCAATTTGCAGTCCTATCAGCAATGTATGAGTGTATGTTTTCCCCCACATCCGTGCCAACATTTATTGTTGCTTATATTCTTGATTATTTTCTTTTGCTGTTAAGTTTTTTTTTAGTTATTTACAATCCTGGAGATTAATGCTCTCTGAGGTGAGGTGGTAAAAATTTTCTCCCATTATGTAGACTCTCTCTTCACATTTTTGATTGTTTCCTTTGCTGAGAAGCAGTTTTTTAGTTTGAATCCATCTCATTTATTGATTCTTGACTTTACTTCTTGTGCTTTACGAGTTTTGTTAAGGAAGTCAGATCCCAGACCGACATGGTGAAGATTTGGGTCCTTGAAATTTTATCATTTAATTTTTGAGCTCTTTAAGGGCCTGAAATGCAGTTAGAATTTCTCAAAGATGCTTTATGTATTTCTACTAGTTATGTGGAGGTCAGAATGTATGTCGTCTGTCTGGTCTGAAAGGCCGAAACATTCTCTGTTTATTTAAAGTGGTCCTGGGTTGGCAGTATTTCCACATAACTAGTAGAAATAAGGTAGTGGGTCAATTTCTTCTTCACTTTGACATCAAGGGAAAGCCCTTTAGAATGTTAACTAAATGTGGAAGTTTTCTTTTAGGCTATCTCCTCTCCTTTTTGGTCCATGAAGCCATCCAGGTAGAACCTGAAGTCCTTAGGACTCAGCCAGACTCCCACAGGTTAAGGCTTGCTTTGGAGTTCATTGCATCACCAGATTCTAGCATTCCATCATTTTTCCCCTCTGTGTTACTTGTTTTTATTTATTTATTTATTTATTTTGGTCGTTGACGTTGGTCAGTTTAACAAAGCTTTCAAGATAATTTTTAACATTTATGTTTATTATTTTTTGGCACCAGGAATTGAACTCAGGGGCACTCAAACACTGAGCCACATCCCCAGCCCTTTTTTGTATTAATTTAGAGACAAGGTCTCACTGACTTGCTTAGTGCCTCACTATTGCTGAGGCTGGCTTTGAACCCACAATCCTCCTGTCTCAGTCTCCCGAGACGTTGGGATTTTAGGCATGTGCCACCATGCCTGGCTTATGTTTATTCTTTTTTATTTTAATATTTATTTTTTTAGTTGTAGTTGCCAATACCTTTATTTTTTTATTTATATTTGGTGCTGAGGATCCAATCCAGGGCCTTGCACATTCTAGGCGAGCGCTCTACTGCTGAGCCACAACCCCAGCCCCTTATATTGATTCTTAAAAATTAAATTTAAATTCAAAATATCTAGTCTGTAGTTCTCAAACCCATAAATCACAGAATCTCAGTTAGGTCTTTGGTTCAATTGTAATTTCTTTTAGTGTGTGTACATAAAGTAAACACATTTTCACCTCTTAAATAAGTAGCCAAAAGTACCAGCGCCATTTATTACTTAATCTATTATTTTCCTACCAATTTGCAATGTAACATGGAAAACTCATGAATAAAGATGAGATAGATATGTTCCTAAGCTTACTTTTTCATACACTTGATTCTTATTGGTCTCCTATTATAGTATAGTACAAATACTACATTTATTTGTAATTGTAATATTATTAAAATATGAATCCTCTCTTTTCATATTCTTTTGGTAGAGACTTTCTCAGAACAAAGTAAAATAACATGGCACCATTAGTATCAATATGCATATTCCACAACTCTGTTATAACACTGTTGCAGCTCTATACTGTACAAATAGAATGCCCAATCAAAAGATACATTACCTTATGGGGAAACAAAGAGCTAGCAAGTAAAGAAGAACTGACAATATGTATATAAGGCAACACTTCCTATATTCTGAGCTCAGTCTTTGAATACGAATCTGCTGGGCCAGTGCTGGCCAATAGTGTAATGCTGCTTCCTGCTGAATGCCCTGGTGTACGGTCTCTGTGTAAGAATCCCACAACATTCTTACACAAAATTGTTTTATCTATCTTTTTTTTTATTGGTTGTTCACAACATTGTTTTATCTATATTTTGACTTTTAATTCTTTTGTATGAATTATAGGATGAATTTTATAATTCCAAGAAAGGAGTATCATTGGGATTTTGCTTGGTCTTGTATCTAATATATATATTAGATATGTATATATATCTAATATATATCTAATATATATATTAATTTGGAAAAAATATTTTAACATCATTATTTTATTAAAATGTTCCACTTCTCTCTCTTTATTGTTTTATGTCTTACAATAAAATTTAACAACATGTCATAAGGATTCAAAATGTCTTTGCACCTATAATAGTAAAAAACAGCAGAACATAAAATAAGTATAGATAAAACCAAAAAGTTGAACATATATATTAACAAACATTTTTCAGTAACAAAAGATGCAACAAAAAATAAATAAACTTATAGAAAACTTGACTAACATTATTGCTCATCTTGCTTTAATTGACATTTATAGAACATCATCCCCAACAACTGCAGAATACTCATTCTTTTCAGACAAATATGAAACATTTGCCAAAAAGACCATATGTTTGGATTCATAGTAAATATTAATAAATTTTAAAAGATTGAAATCATACTGGTTTACTTCTCTAATCACAATGAAATTCAACAAGAAATCAATAACAACAACAAAAGTCATAGAGAATTCCTGAATGTTTGGAAATTAAGCAACATATTCTAAATGACTCATAATTCAGAAAACTAATGTAGCAATTGAAAATATTTTGAACAAAATGGAAATAAAAACATGATATGTCAAAGTTGATCAGATGCAGCCAAACCAATTCCTGAGAAATTTTCCACTTTCAAGATGCTGTAGAAAAAGAGAAAATTAAATCCTATAGTAGAAAGAAAAAAAATCAAAGATAAAAGAAAAGTTTGGCTCCAGAGTTTACTCAACAATAAAAGAGAATAAAATCATTGCGTTTGCAGGTAAATGGAGAAGATAATGCTAAGTGAAGTTAGCCAATCCCCCAAACACAAATGCTGAATATTTTCTCTGATACAAGGAGGCTGACTCATAGTGGGGTAGGGAGGGGGAGCATGGGAAGAATAGATGAATTCTAGATAGGGAAGAGGGGTGGGAAGGAAAGGGAGGTGGCAGGGGATTAGCAAGGATGGTGGGATGTGATAGACATCATTATCCAAAGTACATGTATGAAAACACAAATTGGTGTCAACATACTTTATATACAACCAGAGATATGAAAAATTGTGCTGTATATGTGTAATAAGAATTGTAATGCATTCTGCTGTCATTTATTTTTTAAAATCAATTAAAAAAAGATAAAAGAAAATAATCAACAAAATAAAAATGTAGTGTTCAGTAGAGAATACCAAGAAAGAAGTTGCATTTTTGAAAGAATTAACAAAATTTATAAACTCCTAATAGTATTGATCAAGATAAAAGAGAGAAAAATACTTCATGATAAGGAACAAAAAGGAAAATAGCATTAATGATCCTTTAGCTATTAAGAAGATAAAAAGAATTTTATGAGAAGATTTGATTACTCAGTTAAAAAGAACATATTTCTTGGAAATCATTTATCAAGCTACCAAAAAGAAAGAAAGAAAGAAAGAAATAGGACCTATAAACTATTAGAATTAATAAAATTAATTTATCAAGGTTAATGAATATAATATAAATAAACAGTAATTTTATTTTTTGTATTCTAGCAACTAACTATAGAAAAATGAAATAGGAAACTGTACCTTTTACAGCAGCATCAAAAACATGAAATATCTTAGACTAAACCTAATGAAATTTGTGAAAAAGACTGTGATGAGAGCTAGGAAACATTTTTAGATGAATTTTGCATGCCCTAAATAGGTAGAGAGCTAAATTGTATTCATTAATATATCTTTTTGTTTATCATGAAAAATAGCATCATAAAATATCCATTCATTCCAAATTGATTTACAGGTTTACATTAATCCAATAAAACTTTCAGCATATTTTTAATGAAAATTTATCAATTGATTCTAAAACTTTGGTGAAAATTCAGGGACTAGAAGAACCAAGACAATGCTTGAAGACAGAGTTTTAAGATTTATACTGCTAGATATTAAAACTTATTCTAATAATACAGTAATTAAGACAGTGTGGTACTGGCACAAGAATAGACAAACAGACCAATGACATAGAATACAGGCCAAAAACATATCCATTTATATGAAATCACCTTATTTACAGTGACACTCTGTCACAGTTCAGTGGGTAAACAGATGGTGTATCAGTCAGGGTTCAATCAGGAGATAGAAACCACACCAGTACAACAAACCAAGAGAATTTAATATAAATCATTGTTCACAGAGTAAAAATGTTATTAGCTACCAAACAGGCAACTGTAGGGTGTGACAACTTCAGAAAGCAGTTACCACCCATCTGGCTGAAGGATCAAAAGGAAAAGCTTTGAAAGTGAGAGAAAGTGCTTGCAAGCTGATGCTCAGCTGGTGGTATGCTTATAATTTTGAAGGAAGAGGCTTGCGGGACTGGGTCCTAGGCCTTACGGGGTTGAAACATCACCTGGGGTGCCACTCACAGAAACCATCAGTCATGGAAGCCCTCAGGGCAATGAACCAAACAAACAGCAAGAAATAGGCCCCCTTCTTCCCCTGCAGCATTGATGCCTTCTTCCAGCAACCTTTGTTGGTCGAAACTAGAAGACAAACCCTAGCAAAACAAAAATGTAGTTTGCACTAGCAACAGATAGACTGGAGGCTTTGGAGCTGAAAGAAAATAATCTAATAACTGGCACATGTAGCCTTTGCAATAAATGTTGTCAGAGCAACTGTATTGCCATGTTGCAAAAAAGTGAATTTTAACCACTGTTTCAAATCATATATAAAAATTAATTCAAGATGTACGGGGAAAATTCAAGATGTAACGGGGAAAGAAGTTAAACTACTAGAAGACAACATGATATTTTCATAACCTTGGGGTAGGTAAAGATTTCTTATATAGGTTAAGAAGCTTTTAACTTTAAAACAATTGACTAATAAAATATACTCTGAAAAAATTACAAACTTATGTTTATAAAATGTCACTATTAAAAGATGAGCCAAAGACTCGGGAAAATAGTTAAAATACATTTAAATGATGGAACAGCATAAAAACCATTTAATTATAATGAAAGGAGAGAATTAGAGCTATAAAAGCAGTCACTAGTCTGGAGACATTTTACTAGACAGACATTATCAAAGTGTGAGCCAAATTTTAAAGGATGAACAGTCTAATAGCATTTAGCTTAATTCATAATGGCTGTACTTCTTTAGAAAATAATTATAAAGAAATAAAAATTTATACAATGGGTAAAAGTTGCCATTTTATTTGAAAAGTTTTGACATTTATTTCTTCACCTTTATTTTTTTGTTCCTTTCTGTCTCTTTTCTTTCCTTCTTAGACAACCAATATGCATATGTTTGTATAGATGTTGTCCTATAGGTCATTAGAACTCTGTTCTGGTTTATAAACCTCTCTCTTTTTTTTTTCCTCTGCTCTTCAGATTGAACAATTTCTATTGGTCTATCCTCAAATTCATTGAGTATTTCTTCTGCTGCCTCTTATTTGAGACTTTCTAGTGACTTTTTAAAAAAAAATTTGGTTATTGCATTCTTTACAGAATTTTAATTTATTTTGAAACATTTCATGACATTATTTAGAGTCCTTATTTGTTAATTCATTGTTGCCATACTTCCCTTTAGTTCTTTAAACATTGCTTTGCTCAGTTCTTTGAACATAATCTTAATAGTTGCTTTGAAGTCAGCTAAATCCATTATCTGGGAATACTCAGGGACAAATTCTGTTGTCTATATGTTTTCCTGAATGTGGATTATGCTCAGTTTCATATTTTTTGTTGAAAAATTAACATTTGTGATAACACATTATATCAGTACTGTATTCTGATGTATTTATTCCCTGAATATTTTCACTGCTACTGCTGCTGCTGTGTGTGTGTGTGTGTGTGTGTGTGTGTGTGTGTGTGTGTGAATAAAAATTATGAAACTAATTTACTGAAGCTAAATTATTGAAATCTTTCTACTGTTGTGTGTGACTATTGGTATCTCTGGCTAGATTTCCCCCCTCTTATAGTCTGTTTGTATTTTGAAATCTGGCTTTTTAGAGGTTGTCTTTATGTGTTTATATCTTAGTTATCAGCCAACCACTGGGTAGAACTTATGCTAAAACACCTCAAGAAGTAAGACTTCCAATCTCTGCTTATAAATCCATGCATCAATGTTCTGTATTTTGAACAAAATGGTTACCCATGTATATACATGTATAAAATGTACTGAGCTCTGTTCTTAAAGTGTGTGCACTTTGCTGCAGGTAAATTATGCCTGAAAATATTGAAATAAAAATATTTTATTGTTTAGGTCAAGGATAGGCTAATTACAGCCCAAGGGATGAATCTGTCCCACATCCTGTTTTTGTAGAGAAGGTGTTATTACAACATACTTATTTGCATGAATATTGCCCATTTGCTTGCATATGGTCTCCAGTTACTTTGCATATACACTAGCAGAGTTAAGTACTTACTTCAAAGACAGTATATCATGTAAAGATGAAATAACTCTTTGGCACCTTAAAGTTTGCGGACTACTCATCTAAACTGCTAAAATTTGGAGAAACATAATCTAGCCTATCCTGAACAACTCAGTTATTGGATCTAGGAATGGAATGGTACAACAGTGAAGAATAAAATAAAAATAAATTATGTCATAGGCTTGGGGGTAGGTGATAAGTGACTGGGAAACTTACTAGAGAATTTGTATGTGATGATCTATTTTATTCAGTGACTGAATATTCCATTTACCTAATAATTTTTCACATAGATAAATATTCTAATTGTAAAGCAGAAAAGGGCACACGGGATCAGGAACCACAGAATAAGAATGAGGCACCAAAAGCAGGTTTATTAAGGAGCACTCTGGGGCAAGGTTCACTGGTCTGTGAAAGGGTGAGGAAGTCGCTGGTGGGAAAGGCAAGAATAATGCTAATAAGGGAAACTGGAGGTAGGAGGGCCTAGGCCATTTAAAGTGCAGCTACTGACAGCAGGTTAGAAGAACTGAGTTGAAGGGGATCTTGTCTGTCTGGGTTGATCAGTGCTGATTGAGTTGACAGGGCGATTGCTTCCCAGACAAAACCATGGTGGTTGGGGTCCATTGCCATATCAGCTTCTGATTGGCCATTTCAGGTCTCCTCAGCCAGGTGGAAAGTCCCTGCCCAACGCCACCATGAAAGGGGAAGGGAAAGGAAGCCTGCCACCTAACACTAATAAACTTGTAACTCCCAGGGGAAAAGGTTGAAAGCATAATAATGTATATTGGTTGCTATTGTCTGCATTTGGTATGCTCTTAAAATAAAGAAATGATATCAGGAAGGAATTAGTAAGTTTATATGCAAGAATAAAACAAAATAAAATAATCCAGAAATTTGAAGACTGGTAGGATTATAAAAGGCAACTAGTTTATTGACAAATTATTAATAGTGGGGCAAAAAATATTTTGAAGGACAAAAGGCTGATTAAAACTCATCCTTAATGACAAGGGCCAAGCAAGAGGCTAAAATGGACTTTAAAAAAATTTACTTATCTCACACATTTATCACAGCAATGGAAGTCTAATACATTGCTGAGAGCCACAAACAAGTCAAGATGGCACCTGGCAGTATGCTAGGAGGAGTGGTTTGAGAAGTAACACCAGGGAGCCATTAAGATGATGTTAATTAAGTTAAGCTATTATTAAGATGAGGTAACACTAGGGAGCCATTAAGATGATAGAGATTCCTTATTGGCTAATTGCTGTATCTAGATGATGTTAATTGAGTTAAGCTGTGTATAATTGTTAAGATGCTGAGGATTGCTGTATCTGGATGATGTTAATTGAAACAAGCTGTGTATAATCAGTTAAGGGTATATATATACCTCTACTGTCCCGTAATAAAGCGGCTCCTGCTGTATTAACCTTCACAAGTTGCTTGTCACTCCCCCCGGCTATTTTGCCCAGTCAGCCAGACTGCGGCAATATATAAAATCAATACCAAGAAGTGGGGTTGTTGCTATGACTAGACATGATTAGATAGTTCAGGAGCCTTTGGAATTGGTCTGGAGGAGGAATTTGGAATTTGGAAACATTTTGAGGAGTGGGATAGGAAAGTCTGGAATGCTGTGAGCAGAGCTTGATAACCAACTCTGGAGAAGACACAAAAGACTAGGTAGAATACTGATAGAAATGTGGAGAATAAATGACAAGCGCATGAGTTTTCAGATGGAAATAAGGTAGCTATTGGGAATGATGTTAGAGGCCATTTATGTTAACATTCTGGCAAAGAACTTGTCTACATTTTGTTTATGCCCTCAGACTTTGCGGGAGGCTGAGATTAAAAGTCAAAAAGTCATGAACTAATCTGATAAGAGACAATTTCCAGTTCTCACAGCCTTCAGGCAGTGGTATGTGCATTGCTGAATGCTGTTAATCAGATTTACAGCAAGAATTAGGAGCAAAAATCAGAGTGGAAAGATTTTAAAAACTTACAATTCCACCAGAAAGAAAGTGCATTTAAAGTTGTGACAAAGGAACGTGTGATGGCTAAAGAGATCAGCACCATTAAAAAGAAGCCAAGTGCCTTTTACCAGGACAATAGGAAAGATGTCTCCCAGGGATTTTAGAAATCAACAATATTCCACCCACTCACTGCAAGGCTCAAAGACATTTGTTTGAGCAAAGAACTCTAAGGAACTTCCCCATTCCCTGGGGATTCCTTTTCCCATATTCTGCTGTTCAGGCCCTCAGAGGCCACTGTAATCTTGGTCCAAGGAGGCCCAGTTATTGCTCAATCTCATAACAGACCTTGGCATTGTCCACATGCTGGTTTCATAGGCATGCAGAGTTCAAGAGCTGTGAGGTCATGTTAAGCTTCCACCAAAGATTTCAGAAGAAAGCATGAAAGGCTAGGCATCCTGGCAGGTTCAGAATCCATGAAAGCAGCACATAAAAAGGCAATGCATGAGTCTGTGAGATTAAAACTGAAGCTGACATAGAGGCCCCAGGAAGCTATGGATACTGGGAATGTGAGACACTTACCCCAGGGAGTTGAAAGCAGTGAGTAGAGCCAGCCCCAAACATTGCCAAGTAAGTAGCAGCAAACAAGACCGTAGTGGTTGTGATGCCCAGGATCTTGAGAGTCACATTCCAACAACATATGTCCCAGATGCTGGACATGGCACTAACAGGTTTTAGTGTTTGCCCTGTCTTTAGTCTTGCTTTAGCCTGCTTTCTCCTTGTTGTTTTTCTGTTTCTTCTTTTTGGAATGGGAATGTTTACTCTGTGCCATTATATCCTGGAAGTAGATAACTTTCCTTTTTGATTTTTACAGGGCTTCTCAGCTTGGTTTGCTTTGAGTTTCAGAGGATAATGGATTTGGACCTTTGAGAATTGCTGGAAACTTTAACAATTTGGTGACTTGGAGATAAACTAAATGCATTTTGTACTATCAGGTGGGCCTTTAGGAATATTGTGGTTTGTATCTTAAATATCCCCCAAAGGCCATGTGTTGGAGGCTTAGTTTCCTGTGGTAAAACCTGCAGAAGGTGAAACCTAGTTGAAGGAAGTTAGGTCATTGAGGTGTGCCTTTCAAGGGAATATTAGGATTCTGATCCACCCTCCCTTTCTTTCTCTCCACCCCCTCCTCCAGCTTCCTATCTGGCACCTGGTAAAGAGACCTCCCTTGCCACGTGGTCTCCAGGATGATATGCTGCGTCACCACAGGTCCAAAGGCAACAGGGTCAAAGCCTTTGAAACTGGAATCCAGAAGAAACTTTTCTCCTTTTAAGTTGATTTATTACAGGTATTTGTCACAATGAGGGAAATCTAAGACAAGAACCTTATAGCTTTCATGCCCATTATTAAAACCTACAAGTCAGTTAATATTTTTTAGAGCAAAGATCCAGTTAAGGGAGTGGTACTCACATAATAAAATACACCTCAGGATAAAAGGGTGATTTTTCTCATTGAAGTTTGATAAGCACATAGTACTTGCAATTACAATTAAATGAAGAGAAATATAGGTCAGAGGGTAAGAAAGTAAAAGAATACTGCAATCTAGGAACTTTCTATTGAAAAAACTGTGAGTGTAGATTTTTGGTATAAAAATATGACTAGAATTAATAGAAAACAGACCACTAATGCTTGAGACTGACATAATTAGAACTGAAAAGGGAACTGCTTAAGACTTGAGTTCCAGCATCTAGGGAGAAGAAGTGGGACAGAAGAGTTGTTCAACCCCAAAGTAGACCATATTTCTCAATTCCCGTTTCAAATGTGACTGAGGAGAATGTAAAAGGGAATATCTCTGAGGGAGAAGAGTCAGGGACTATGATCAACAAGGAACTGGCATCCCCATACAGAGATTGTTTATTTTGAACTTTATGCTATAATTGGATAAGACTTTTGAGTCATTTCCCTTGGGTTAGGATGTATTCTGGACATGGGAAGGAGAGGAAAGTCAATATTTGATAGGTAGATGCTGGTAAATGTTAAACTATTTTTGGTTTTCTTTCTTTCGAGTACAACTAGTTTGTACAAAACAACTAAATTTAAAAGTGAAGAACATGTTTAATAAAAAAATAGGTACTGAATTTCTTTTTCAAAAAGAAGTAAATGAGATGTAATATGAATATTCTTTACATTTATCATCTACTAGAGTGATCACAGTAATTTGTATGACCACATGAAAACTAAAAGACACACATCTGCTGAATAAATAGTAAAACTTATGTTTGCATATCACTCTATAAAGCATGATTTTAAAATTTGTATCAAGAGAGTATTCTTTTAAATTAAATTTTTCCTCTTTTGATTCCAAGTTTTCTAGGGTAAGACATAAAGTGATGGCTGTTAATGGATTGTTTTCATTAACAAACATTTTTGAGTAATAAATTAAGCTTGTTTGATATCAGTTTGATTGGATTCCTCAAATAAATAGAAATGTTAATTTTAATAATGATATTTTCCTTCCAGTTCATGAGTAACTTTTTTCAATAAAAGCTTCACAGTGCATTCATGTGAAGGTAAAAAAAATAACTAAGATTAAAGTTAATGTTTAAAAATTTTCAGTAGTGAAGATAAAATAATTTACTTTGGTAGTGATGACATGAATATAAGTTAATATTGGTGAAGCATAACATCATGATAAAACAAAGTTCCTACTTAATTAAAAATCTTATGTGGGCTGAGGATGTGGCTCAAGTGGTGGCGTGCTTGCCTGGCATGTGTGCAGCCAGGGTTCGATCCTCAGCACCACATACAAACAAAGATGTTGTGTCCGCTGAAAACTAAAAGATAAATATTAAAAAATTCTCTCTCTCTCCCTCTCTCTCTCTCTCTCTCTTTCTCTCTTTAAAAAATTAAAAAAATAAAAATCTTATGTATTAAAAATGTACTGAAAATTTGTTGCAACTCACTGATAATTCATAATGACATGAAAATACTGATCTTGCCTCCTTCCCATTCCTTCTCCCCTTATCACCTTATAAAGAGTAAAATTAAAAAATCCTGTTAAAATCCTGTTATACTACAATGTTTCCTTTAAGATAAAATAAATACTTTCTAAGATGAATTTTATAATTATCTCAGTATATGAAACATTCCCATATAAAATGATGCATTCAAATTATAGCTAGAAGCCACAATTTTAAAAGAAAGCCCTTTGTGGCATTATATTCCTGATAAATTTCATAGAGAGTTTACTTGCTACTTCTATGAGCAATTATCTTTCAAGCATAGTCATTTTATGACTGTTTAGAATTATTTATAAAGCTAAGTTACAGGTCAAGTAAAACTTTCCACAAACTGTGCTGTCATGGTTCATTTATTACCATTGTCTGGAAAACTTGACTCTTTGAAAGGGGATAAAAGGCTCAGGAAATAAAAATAATTCCATTTTTCCCCTTAATAATCTTATCAATGAGAGAAAAGGAAAGCTAATATTTTTAAGAATTGAAACATTATGCTCTAACTCATAAAAGGAAATCCAAGACTATGAAGATCATCTTGGACATAATTGAGAAGATAGAAAATCTTTTTTCCTACATCTTACAGAATGCTTTCAGAACTTTTTCCTAATGCCCTCCTTTGCATGGCTTCCTTCCACTCTCTTCCTATGCTGTAGCCACACAATTGGAGACTGTTTAGAATTTCAAGCCTAGTGTATTTATTATTTTCTATTGACTGCTTTTATCTTTCAAAGTGTTGAAAAATAAAGCTGGGATCCTTAAATAAGAAATTAATACTTGCTTAACTGAGATCTAAATAAATGGGTTTTTACCATTTCTGGTACCATGCTAGGGTAAAGCAAGGTATATGGGGGCAAGAGGACTTTCCCACACTCCTGAAATCACATGTTGGCTTCCTACCTACTTATTTATAGTTGGAATCACAAGTTTGTGACTAATAACTAGCAAACAAGTGTGAGCACATATATACTCACTGGAAAGCCAGCTGTAATTAGATTTATGAACATCTTGTTATCAACTTTAGTCAAATATAACTAGATTACAATAGAATGAGGATAAGCTGAAGTCTTGCTTTCTTATGACATAATAGAAGTGGTTTTATTTATTTAGTTTTAATGTGAAGTTTAAAGCATTTTAAAGGCTATAATGGAGAAAATATTTAACTCCATTTTGCAAAAAATAGAAAGATAATGGTATTGTGATATCATTTAAGGGACAAAGAAAGGACATTAGGTTACAAGCACATAATAGGAGCACAGCATGCTTGTGGATGATGTTGATGTGAGCGAAACTATTTTCTCCAGATTTACTCTAGAACAGGAATAGGCAAACAATAGCTTGTGGGACAAATCTGTTACACTGTTACCCATTTTTGTATGATCTGTGAAGTAAAAATGTTTTTTATATTTTAAATAGTTGGTAAAAGAACAAAGAACAATATTTTAAGCAACTGGTAAAAGAATGAAGAATAATATTCATATAATATGAAATTATAGGAGATTCAAATTTCAATGATCATGAATAAAGTTTTATTGGAACACAAACACATCCCCTCAGATATGAGTCGTTGCAACAGAGATCATCTGTCCCATAAGCCAAAACTAATGACTCCTAGATTCATTTTTCTTAATATTTTTACTTTATTTATTTCATTTTAATATTTTTAGTTTATTATAGTTATTTATTTAGTTTTTTTAATATGGTGCTGGGGATCGAACCCAGTGCATCACACATGCTAGGCAAATGTTCTACTACTGAATCACAACCCTGGCCCTGCCTGATTCTTTATAGAAAAAGTTTGCAAATGTTTCCCTGTTGTACGGCATGATTTGAAGAAAATAAACTGAGGAACAGCTTCCAAATGTACAACACTCTACAGTAAAAATAGAATTCTTAACCCAGAAAAACTGATTTGTGTAAAGGTTTTGGTTTAGTACATTTTGATGTTTTGAAACAAATTCAAGATGAATATTTTTATGATTTTTTTCAGAAGCATAGAATTTATAGTAATATCTTTTTCCTTCAGATCTGATTTACATTAAAAAAACTTCTGGTCATTACATTAAAATGTAGTTTTCCTTTTATTTTATTGAATTTCTTTAAGGAACTAAGTGAAGGATTTGTAAAAATATTGTTTCTGCTATTGAGGAGCTAAGAGTCAAGTTGGAAAGTAGGCATAAGAGCAACAGCTTAAAATTTAATAATAAAAGTGTTATAACATAGTTCAAAACTTTATATAGACTCTCCTCCTTTCAATCTATCTTTCACTTGGCTTCCAAAATTATGTAACCAATGATGCAAATATGCTCATACTACTCCCACTCCTGAGCATGACATCCTTTATCCTTCTAGTCCTTGTCTAATTCTACTGTCTTATCCATTGAACATTTTCATTTTTTCCCAGTGTTATGTTTTCTTAATATTATGCTTTCCATACATTGTATGTTCTTTCGATTTTTAAGCCTTTGAATTTCATTTCTATTATTTTTTTCTTCCTGGGGCTGATTTTCCACCTGATGTCTGGGAGAGGAATCCCTAACCAATTAGAGCATTATATGCCCTAGCCCCTAGTGATAGGCAGAGACTTACTTCACATTCAAGCCAGTCATGTGAAACAAAAGCTAGGATTCCTGATGGAATTACTAGGAAAAAGTGTACTTTTTCTGCTGTAGCTGCTAAACTTATAGGATGTAAGCCAAAATTCTAACTTCTTAGTTCTATGACTCATTTTTTCCCTCAATTCAATATGAGTTTTTTCACTTGAAATAAAAAGGATTCAAATATAGTAGAATTCACCAAAAGTTGACTTTAAACTAGATAAGGAAGAACAAATCTGAGTTCATAGTAGAACATGTGGGAATGCAGTTTTCACATAGATCGGCACATACATGTTTCCTTTTTAGCATGAAAAAATTTTAAAAAAATTATAAGCCTTGCAAATCCCTGTTCAGAAAGAGGGTCTGCAATATACTTAACTTAAAATTCCTCCAGGTGTCTATCTCTGCAGAAAAATAAAGTCTTGACTAATCAATCTGATAATACTTGATTTCAAATTATACTAAAGAGCTATAGTAACAAAAAATGCATGGTACCGGCATAAAAACAGACACATAGTAGAATAGAAGACACAGATACCAAGTAACACATTTACAGGCATTTGATCCTTGACAAAGTTGCCAAATATCCATTGGAGAGAAGACAGCTTTTTAAACAAATGGTGCTGAGAAAACCATTTACCCATGTGTAGAAGAAAGAAACTATACCTTTATCTCTCACTTTGCACAAAAATCAATTCAAAGTGGATCAAAGATTGTAAGAATTAAACCAGAAACTACGCAACTCCCAGAAGAAAATGTATATAGACACAGGCGATAACTTTCTCAATAGGATCCCTAACGCTCAGGAAATAATGCCATGAGTTAATAAATGGGGTGGCATAAAATTAAAAAGCTGCACAGCAAATAAAACAATTGGGGATGTGAAAAGAGGTAGGAGATGGAAAGGGAGAATGGGGATTGAAATGGAGTAAATCAATTCTATGCATGAATGATTTTTTTTTTGTCAAAGACAACTTCTATGTGTAACTATAATGCTCTAATAAAAAAAACTTAAATAGAGACTGATATGACTCTAATGATACCTGACTCCACGTTTGGTGTGCTATAGTCTCTGGAGGAAACTGAGAAATAGTACTGTCACTACAAAAAATAAAGGGTGCCCACCATGATTGCTATATCCAACAAAATTATCTCTCAGAATTGAAGTAGAAATAAAAAATTTCCATGATAAGCAGAAACCAAAACAATTTATTATCATTAAGCCAGCACTACAGAACATACTTAATGAAATATTATATGCACATGCAATGACAATGAATTTCCATTCATTATATGCACCTGCAGAGACAAATATGAGTCAAAATATGAATAAATCTTGCTAAAACAATAGTCAATTGAGGATAATTGAAAATTAGAAATAAATCAAAATTCCAGGGAATACAAATCATCTCTCCAAAGTAACAATGAATGTAAATGCTGAAAACTCTCCAATCAAAAGAAATGGATTGGCAAAATAGATTTAAAAACAAAGATTCAACCCTATGTTGTTTACAAGAGTCTTGCCTTACAGGCAAAGACATCCACAGACTGAAAGTGAAAGGATTTTAAAAATGTGCCATGCAAATAGATAATTAAGGCAAGCAGGGATAGCTATATCTTATAAAGTACAGTTCAAGACAAAATTAATCAGAAGAGAAAAAGAAGGTCACTTCATGCTGTTTAAGGGAACTATTCAACAAGAAGATATAGTGATGCTAAATATTTTTATTGGTGCACCTATATACACAAAACAAACCCTATTCAATACAAAGACTCAAGTAGACTTTAACAAATAATAGTAGGTGATTTCAACAGACCTCTCTCATAAGTAGATAGGTCATTGGACATGAACTAAGTTAAAAGACTCTTCAGAACTAAAAAAAGTACATAAGTAAAATAACAGATAACTATAGTATATTTTATCCATCAACAACTGAATTAACTTTCTTCTCAGTGGCGCATGAAAAATTCTCTAAAATAGATCATATTATAGAGCACAAAGTAAGTCTTAGTAGCACCCCCCCACACACACTGAAAAAGAAAATAGAAATATTTCCTTGCATCCTCACATGTCATAATGAAATGAAATTAGAAATCAACAACATATAAAAAGCAGGTAATATTTTAACACCTGGGTATTAAATAATATAATTTTAAATGAAGAATGGATCATAGAAGAAATCAGGGAGAATTAAAAACAAAACTTTTAGAAACAAATGAGGCTAGAGGTGCAATATATGAAAACCTGTGGGACAGTATGAAGGCAGTATACAGAAGGTAGTTTTTATAGCACTAATTTACTACATTAAAAAAATAGAGAGATAGCAAATAAATAATCTAATGTTACATCTCAACAAGACCCCTAAAGCACAAGAAATAAAACTGAGAACCAATAAATGGTTGAAAAAGAAGAATGAACTGATTTCAAAATCAGTAGAAGACAGAAATAATTAATATCAGAGCCCAAGTTAATGAAACTGAAAAAAAATGCAAGGGGTCAATAAAACAAAGAGTTTGTTCTTGAAAAGGTAAACAAAACTGATAAAAACTTAGTCAAATTAACCAAAAGTAAGAGAGAGAAGTCCCAAATCAAAATTGTAAATGGAAAAGTAGATATCATCACAGATGTTTCTGAAACCCAAATGATCATTAAATCTACTTTGAAAACTTATACTCCAATAAATTAGAAAATCTTGAAGATATTGAAAAATTTCTAGTCATGCATGACCTACCCAAATTGTACCATGAGGATATAGAAAACTTAACAGACAACTTTCCAACATATCTTTAAAGAATTAATGCCAGTCCTCCTCAAATTATTCCATGAAATAGAAAAGGAAGAAACATTCTAAATATATCCATGAATTCAGTTACACCATAATACCAAAACCAGACAAAGACAAATCAGGAACAAAAACAAACTTTACACAAATATCCCCAAAGAACATAAATGCAAAACTCCTTAGTAAAATATTAGCAAATTGCATTCAAAAACACATTAAGAACATGGTACATAGTAATCATGTGTGTTTCATCCCAGGGATGCAAGTTTACTTCAACATATATAAATCAATAAATGTAATTCACTATATAAATAGAGTTAAGAACCATAATCTTATGAGTATTTCAATAAACGCAGAAAAAGCATTTCACAAAATCCAGCATCTACTCGTGTTATAAATGCTGGAGAGGCTCAGGATAGAAGAAACTTACTTCCACACTATAAAGAATATATATGACAATGCTAAGGTCAATATCATTCTGAAGGGAGAGAACCTGAAATCATTTCCTCAAAATCAGAAACAAGCAAGGATGTTCACTCTTGCAACTCCTTTTCAGTATAATCCTTGAAATTTTAGACAGAGCCATCTGGCAAGAGAAGAAAGTGAAAGGGATATAAATAGGAAAATAAGAAGTCAATTATGCTTCTTTGATAATAACATTATTCCTTATTTATAATACCTAGAAAACTCCACCAGAAGCCTTCTAGAGCTGATTAAAAAAAGTCAGCGAAAATAAAAGACTACACTATCAACACACAAAAATTAATCACTTTTCTACATTCCAATAATGAATCTTCTGAAAAAAGAAATCATGAAATAATTCCATTCACAAGAACCTCAAAATAAAAGAATAAATAGAAAGGTGGGAATAAATCTAATCAAGGAGGTGAAAGATCTATATAATGAAAACTAAGAACACTGAAGAAAGAACTTGAAGAGGATCTTAGAATATGGAAAGACATCCTATATTCTTAGAGAGGCAGAATTAATATTGTCAAAATAGTGATACTGCCCAAAGTAAAATGCAGATTCAATGCAGCACACATTAAAATATCAATGACATTCTTTTTTTTTTTTTAAGAGAGTGAGAGAGTGGGGGAGGGAGGGAGGGAGGGAGGGAGAGAGAGAGAGAGAGAGAGAGAGAGAGAGAGAGAGAGAGAGAGAGAGAGAATTTTTTTAATATTTATTTTTTAGTTCTCGGCGGACACAACATCTTTGTCTGTATGTGGTGCTGAGGATCGAACCCGGGCCGCTCCCATGCCAGGCCAGCACGCTACCGCTTGAGCCACATCCCCAGCCCCCCAATGACATTCTTGATAGAACTAGAAAAAAAAAGTCCTGAAATTTATTTGACAGAATAAGGGACCCAGAATAACCAAAGAAATTCAGCAAGAATATTGATACAGGAGAAATCATAATACCAGACCTCTAATTATACTTCAGAGATATAGTGAAAACAAACAATGAATAAAAAGAAAAGCATACTATTAGCACCAAAACAGATATGAAGATCAAGGGAGTAGAATCAAAGAGACAATTCCACATAAACACAGTCATCTGATTCTTGACAAAGGTGCCAGAAAAGATAGCCCTTTTAACAATTTGTACTAGGAGTACTGGATATCCATATGCAGAAAAATGAAGCTAGATTTCTTTCATACTTCATGAAATAATTCCATTCACAAAAGTCAATTCACAGTTATAAGAAACCTAGGAATTAGATGAGAAATTTTGCAATGGCTAGAATAAACATAGGTTCACCAATGCAACATATTGATCCAGGCACCACCTTCCTCAACAAGACCCCTAAAGCACAAGAAATAAAACTGAGAACCAATAAATGGGAGAGCATCAAAGTAAAAGCTCTGCGCAACAAAGGAAACTTTAATTAAGAGCATGAAGACAGAGCCTAGAGAATGGGGGAAAATCTTTGCTAGCTACACTTCTGATAGAGGATTAATATCTAGAATATAAAAAGAACTTTAAAAACTTTACACAAGATATCAAATAATCCAATTAATAAATGGGCAAATGAATAAAACAGATATTTCTCAAAGGAAGAGATACAAATGGCCAACAAATATATGAAAAAATGTTTAACATCATTAGCAATTAGTACATGAAAATCAAATCAAAAGGACAATGAGATTTTATCTCACATCAGTCAGAATGGCAGTCATCAAGAACACAAACGATAATAAATGCTGGAGAAGATGTGGAGAAAAAAGAACACCTTTACATGGTGGGACTGTAAATTAGTACAACCAGTATGGAAATCAGTATAGAGATTCCTCAAAAGGTTGAGTAGGGAACCACCATATGACCCAGGTAAACAGTCCTTGGTATTTATCCTGAATAATTTAAGTCATCATGCTACAATGACATGTGTATACCCATGTTTTAGGAGCACAATTCACAATAGTCAAACTATGGAACGAGCCTAGGTATCCATAAACCGATGAATGGATACACAATGGAGTTTTATTTAGCCATAAAGAAAAATTAAATTATGTCATTTTTCAGAAAAATGGATGAAATTAGAGACCATTATGTTAAGTGAAATAAGTCAAACTCAGAAGGTTGAGTATTGTATGTTTTATCTCATTTGCAGAAGCTAGAGAGGAGAAAAGGAAAAGAAAGGTAAGATGGATCCCACGGAAATCAGAGCAAGATTAGTAGAGAAAAAGGACCAAGGAGTGGGAGGCAGGGAGGGAGGAGGGAAGTGCTGGGGAGTGATATTGGCCAAATTATATTGTTATATTGTGTACAGGTATGATAATTTAACAACATACCCCATCAATATATACAACTATAATGCAAAAATAAAAAATGTGGAAGAAAAAATAAAATATTTTTCCATGAAAATTTTTGTGCACATATTTTAGTGACACCACCTTATAAAAATCAAGTTAAAGAATTGGTTGATCAAAATGGAGTAATTTACCAAAGTAATTTACCAAAGTAATGCCTTTCTGTCTATTTATTCAGGCGCTTCTTAAGAGTCTTCTATCATGCTTGACTTTGATTTCTCTATTTGACTTGAAGCACATTTCAGAAGAGTCCTAACTGAAGAAAAAAATAGTGTAATGGTAAATACAAGATGCTAACAGAATTTTTTGTGTGTTGTTAGGTTTTTCGTGTTCCCTGGCTGCTGCTATTGACTCTTAGTTGAGTTCTGGTTACCAACATAACACAAATTGAGTTTCTTAGTTGATTAATCATGGCTTATTCTATTTGTGTTATTACTCACATGAAAATTTACACTGCAGGAAAAATGCTTTCTTTCTTTATAATTTATGATGAAGACATAGGATCTTATTTTAGCTATTTCCCCAACAGGACCTTACCTACAAACCATTTTCTTTCTGGTTGTGGACATTAGCACCACTTGAGAGCCTATAGCAGTTAGTATTTCTATAAAATGCATATGTGTCTCAGCTATGAAGAGTCATTGCTTAGATTATTTTTATCCTCTTATTTCTAAGAAGATGCCAGGGCTGGGAAGCAGTTAATTCATGCTTGATTAAGTGGAGGAATGTGTACCTTGCTCTAAAACTGACTTCTCTCCACTAGTAGCACTCTATACAGTTTCCTACAAACATTGGGAGGTCAGTTAGTGGAGCTGCCAGAGTAACTCACCACCAAATGGGCCAGGGGAATAATGACTATAAAATACCAGTCGTACCACTCTTTGTCTACAATAACAGTAATAAAAGCAAGTTCCCAGTAGTTTCTGTTGTCTTGCTGCAAACTTGTGGTTTGCTATATCATTGGAATTGATTTAATTCTCCAAAGAAGAGCCAAAATGTTCTTTTAAAAAGGAGATCATGTCACTTCTTTGGTTGACTCCTTCTCCCTGCCCCTTCCCTGACTTTCCATGCCATGGGGGTCCATTTCACTTGGAATAAAATTCAAAGTTCTTCAAATTTATGAGTGACCTTGCCCCTATACTTTAGGCAACATTACCTATGACCATTGGTGATTATCCTCCAGCCTCTCTGGACATTTATTCTGAATCCCTGGTACTGACAAAAGTCCCTGAAGAGAGCTGGTACTCCATATATATTTGTCAAATAATTGAATGAATGGATGGATGAATGAATGAATGAATGAATGAATCGCTCAGAACAGCTGTTATTAAACCTGGTTGCGCCTTTGAATCACCAGGAGAGCTCTTAAAATAAAGATATCTGAAACACTCCTGGAGTTTCTGTTTTAATTTCTGCTATGCAATGGGACATTTTTAAAATTTCAAATATTTTTTAAAAATGTGTAGGCAGAGTTAAAAAAAAAAACAGTGACCTAGAGAAGGGATGTTAATAATCTAACAAAGTGATCTGACAATACCCAAGCTTGCCATTGTGGCTGTCACTATCATGTGTTTTCAAAAAGTAAACCTTCCCCTGTGTAGTGCTACAAAAACTTGTTGTATTTCAAATTACTGGTAGGCACTGGCTGTTTCGACAGAATCAAGTCTGATTTAATTTGGTTCACTCTGTGCTAGTATTGCTAAGTTAGGTTCCTCAAAATTTCTGACATGATGGAGAAGAAAGGCCATCTGAATCTTTTCCATACACTACATCTTTTCTTCTTAAAACTACTGGGGTCTCAGCCAAAGGTGTCATCATACTGGCTACGTGGCTATTGCAAACAAACCCCAGCACCCAGGCCGACCTGAAGTTCAAAGCTTATTTAGACTGGGAACTCTTATTAAGGAAAATGTCATTTGTGTTCAGAATAATGTCTTGTAATTCTTCCAGCATTATCGTTCACCTAATCGGGTTTGTCCTTTTCAGAGGAAACTCCAAAGAGGAAATCTGGAAATATTGGCCTGGTAAATACAGAGACCAGATGGCCACCAGGTACTGAGCTGGGTTTTGTAGTAGGGTACACTGACTGAAAAAGACAAGTCTCTTTAAGACAACAATAAATTTCCCAAATAGGCCTGGGTGAAATGTTTCAAGCCTGAAGATAAAGGGTTTGGGTTACATTGTCCTTAATATGAAAGGGGGATAAATGGAGCCAGGTGGGCTGTTATTTCACACATGAGCAGGACTGTCATCTGAACATTAGAAAAGAAATGAGATGGAATTTAGAGGCAATAAATGACTGTGGAGTCTACATTGGAAGCAATACATGTACTGATCTATTTATAAGGATCCTTTTGAAGGTGGAGGCTGAAGTTTCAATTAGAGGAGATCAACCCTCAGAAGATTCTTTGAACTATTGCAAGTGGAGAAGTGGTTTCTTCTCTGGATGAGAGGGCATTCGAATAAAACAAACTTTCTTTCCTTTTTTCACTTCTCACACTCAAATACACAATCCATTAACCTCAACTGCAAAATCCAAAAAGTTCTTGCAAGTGTTTTTTTTTTCTCCCCACAATTTAATTGAAGGGAAATTTTGTCCTGAACAGATAGAGAACTATTAACAATCTTTATTTGTTGAGTGGAAAAAAAGATCAGTAGAATAGAGAAAGGAGAATGGGGAAGGGAGAAAGGAAGGGAAGGTGGGGGAGAATGGGGACAAAAATGAAGTAAATCAAATTCCATGCATGTATAATTTTGTCAAAATGAACCAGCTTCTATGTTTAACCATAATGCTCTAATTTAAAAAAATAATGATAATCTTCATTTGTGCCTCCGAGTGTGAATATTCATGTGTTTCTCTAGAGTCATAATCATATCCCTGATTGAGTGCTTTGTCAGACTTCTCTGGGGAACTATCCAGAACTCAAAACATGAGACTTATTACTTTTTTAAATCTGAAAAATTTGAATCCCCAAGTACATCTGGCTTAAATTAGAAATATACTTGCTCATATTTGTTCATTTACATGAATTAAAACACTCCTTTGGGTTGGCGGACTGGCGATGCCATCCCAAATATTATTAATTATATCACGCCAAATGGGGCAGTAGCTATGCCTTTCTTCAGAGAAGTCACCCCTGAAATAGAAGAGACAATGGGAAGCCTCCTCACAGTAAATGATTCTTAATTCACAGGCAGAAGGAAACATCTGGCTAATATTGAAGGTTCTTCTTAGCGCACTAGGATTATTTAAAATGAAGTTTAATATTAGCTTGTTCTTTTAAAAATTAATTCTTTGGGTAGTCCTGAAGTCAAATCCTGAGTGACGATTATGATAAGATTTATGTAAAAATCACAGAGATAAGATAAAAGAATTGGCCCCAATTGAACTGGGTTTGAGCTGGGCTTGGGTAATCATTCTGAAATGATATGTAACAAATTTACTTGGACTAGGTTTATAAGTTCCTTTCTTATGAAGTGGTCAATGTTAGAGAAAAATGAGTTGGTCACTTTGATTTTGCCTATTTGGAATCGTTTAAGTAAATTTATATGTCTGAAAACAATGAGGTATGTTTTCACCTTGATTTAGAGGCCTGGCTGGAAAGAAAAAATAAAAATACACACACAAAATTACATGAATGGAAGTTTTGAATGCACTGAGTTCAGTTGTAATGTCTGAGACAGGAACGGTGCAGTGTTAAGCTTGATTATGGTTTCATAGCTTGGTTGTATAATTGGTGGTTGGTGATTGAACACTGTGGATGGTAGATCCCACAGAATCTAAGAAAGAGACTGAAATTTACCAGTAGAGAGATCACTGGGCTCTGGGTCTACTCATGGTGTTCACAGTTAAGATGCATTAGACTCTGGGACGTGTTGAAAATTATAGTAAGCAGACAAGTGATAAGGACTTCTTTCCTTACACTCCAGCTGTAATCCTGAAAAACACTGCGGTGAATTACCACCTCTTGAAATAACAGAGATGTCACACAAACTTTTGAGCTGGAAAGATCTGGGGATCATCTGTCAATCCCTTCATTTCGCAGAGGAGGAAGTGAAGAGAGTTTTCCTTTTATTGCCAGTAGATCCTACTATGCCAGGAAACAAAATGAGTTCACTTGTAACTCTTCATTTTTCCATCTACTTGAAATCCCCTGTAGAAGCATTTTTGTGTTCAGACATCACAGAGGAAGAAGGTTTTGTGATTCATTAAATATTATGATTATAGGAAAACTTTCCAAAATCCTATAATATGCCAGTCACTAGAATACATTAATTTTTTAAAGTACACAATTTATAATTTCATCTTTTTAGAAAGTCTTGTATTTTTTCAAGTCCTTTGATTTGTGTGTTCTCTTTTTTTTTTTGTGTGTGTGTGTGTGTGTGTGTGTATGTGTGTGTGTTCTCTTTCAAGCTTTTCCAAATCCTTAGAAGAGAATCTGAGGTTTTCAACCTTAGTTTTGAGTTAATGACGAATCTGTTTGCCTTATTTTTCTTCTATATGAATGATTTCAGTGTTTATCTTGGCATTTATTTTAAATCTTTTTCTTACCTAAAATAAAACATTTATGTTAGTATTTCAAAATGTATTAAATATGCATGTATATAAATATGTATACATATACAGATTTAGTAATAGTCAACCTTCAATATCCATGGGGATTCATCCCAAGATCCTCCATGGATACCAAAAACTGTGATGCCCAAGTCCCTTATATGTAATGTTGCAGGGTTTCCATACAAAAGATGCATATTTCCCCAATTTATATTACCTCTAGATTACTTACAATATCTAGTACAATGTAAATGTTAAGTAAACAGGTATTATACTTGAGTTGACCAGCAACCCACCTCCACCTTCCCAGTTACCACCCAGCACAGTGTTCCTTCCAAATTACTAATTCATAAATGAATTAATCTACGTATCAGGTTATAACTCTTATAATCTCATCATTAGCTTTTGGGGTCACCTCATGTCCAAACCATAACATATACTGTATTGTTTGTGGAATAATGAAAAGAAAAAGTCTATGTATGTTCATTACAGATATAATTTTTTTCCCAAATATTTTCAATCTGTTGAACACATGGATGAAGAATCTATGATATGAAGGGACTACTGTAATATAATGTATATTTATACATAATTTTAGATTTATTAAGATACAGGGAGCAAAGCAGACTTACAGAACTCTTCACCTGCCTTCCCCTATTATTAGCATCTATAATCATAATACAGTCATCAAAATTAGTCAACTAATATTTGTGAAAGATTATGAGCTAAGATACAGACTTTATTTGGATTTCACCAGTTTTTCCATTAATGTCTTTTCTCTGGTTTGTTATCTAATCCAATATTCCACTTTGCATTGAGTACTCACATCCTCTTAGTCTCCTCTCAGCTCAGTCCCTGCCTCATTTTTGATGACTTTGAAATTATTGAAGAGTACTCTGAGAAGTGTTCCCAAATTTGGATTTGTCTGACTTTTTTTTCATGATTAGAGAAGTAGGATAGTACTATAGTTTAAATGTGTACCCTCAAAGTTCATGTGTTGGAAAGTTAATCCCCCAATTCACATTAGCAGTATGGAGGAGATGGACCTTTAGGAGGTAATTAGAATTAAGTGAGGTCATGAGGGTAGGGCCACCATGATGGAATTAGTAGGTTTATAGTAAAGGAAGAGAAACCTGGGACTATTGTGGTTGTTTTTTTCTTGCCTTTTGATGCCCTCTGCCATATTATGAAGCAAGAAGGTCCTCAGCAGATAGTAACACAATGAATTCTTAGCCTCCAAAACTGCTAGCTAAATAAACCCTCTTCAGAAGGATTATTTTACCCAGTCTGTGGTATTCAGTTACAGCAACAGAAAATGGACTAAGACAGGTCATGTATTTGGGGGAAGAATATAGAGATGCCTCAGGGGCACATGATAGCCATATGGCTTATCACTGGTGACATGAATCTTGATCATCTTGTTAAATTGTTCTTCTCTGTTTTCTTCACTGTCATTCCCTATTTTTCTTTACATACTTTATGGTTTGGAAGCAAGTTCAGCCTACACCCAAGAAGAGAGAAATTAAATTCCACCTCTGGAAGGAGGAGTATTGAAAATTTTGTGGGTGTGTATTAAAACCACTACAGTAATTAACATACATTTTGAAGGAGAAGTGCTGAGAGTTTCCAAACATCCTGCTTCTCTTAAAAGCTTCACCCACTAATTTGAGCATTTGTTTATGGATCTTGCATGCAGCAATTATTACTGTGGTGTTATTATGGTGATTTTCTATGTCTTTCATTCCTTCTGTATTTATCGTTTGACTTTGTCCTGTAAGAAAAAAATAATTGTTTTCTTTTGTTTACTTAAGCAATCATTATGTCAGGATAGATTTAAGGATATTGTTTTGTTCTTTGACTTATTCAATTATACTATTGTGTTTTGTTTTCCTCAAATTGTTCCAGCCTTGGCCAGCAGGAACTACTACAATGGTATGTTGATATGCAGTTCTTTTTGTGCTATACAGTTTCTCTCCAATATTTTGAAGTTGAGTTTTCTCCTTGTCTTATCTTCCCTGGGTCCTGGCTGATCATTAAATGGGCCTTCGTTCCTGGAAACTTTTTCTGGTTTCCCTGATCTTAATATGCTTAATCAGGGGGTGCACTTCCTGTGCTATTGCTCAGCTCTGATGCCAGGCTCATTTTAACTTAAACGAAGAGGCATAATTTCTATTGTGACTGGGGAACAGGACTGAGCCTGTGGTACTACATCACCACTGCTCCCTTGTCCAAGTACTTTACAGAAGATGGTCACCCATATAAAGTAAATCTAACTTCAATATCTTAATATGTTACATCGCTATGATGGAAATTATTTTAAATGACATCATGGGTTTCCCAAAGCCAATTGAACATAATAGATCTTAAAGTAGCATCAGGAAAGTGTTCTTTAAAATTCTATTTTTAGGAGGTAATGGCCTCTGACAAACTTGATATGCATAGTGTGACATGCATCTGTGACCTGAAGATCCCCTGGATCCTACAAATTAGTTGATTTCAAGTAAAGTAATTCTGTTTGTCTTCAAGTCTGATGAATCAATAACCTCCACTTGTTAAGTGATAGAATCTCAGCTCTTTCTTCAAGGGAGGCTTGTCTGAGGTATCATCCCATCCTTCTCAGCTCTGTCATCCTTTGCCCCAGCTGTTCTCATTGTCTGTCATGTATATGGTCTACTGTGGATCTACTCATTGCTTGGTAAATTGATTCGTATCAAAATCATTAGTTTTTTTTTTTAATTTTTTGTACTTGGAGTCGAACTCAGAGACACTCAACCACCGAGCCACATCCCCAGCCTTATTTTGTACTTTTTTTAGAGACAGGGTCTCACTGAGTTGCTTAGCACCTCACCATTGCTGAGGCTATCTTTGAACTTGAGATCCTCCTATCTCAGCTTCCTGAGTCGCTGGGTCATTAGTATTTTTTGAACTTCTACATTTTTCTAAGGCCTTAGGCTGAATCATTAAAATATATTAAAGTCCCTGTTCTCCATCAGTGTTCTAGTGGGGAGAGAGGCAGAAAATGATATAGCTGTAGTAACTAATAAAAATATACTACCTAAATATATTGCTTATTAGGAAGTATTTAGAGATATAGAAGAAATAGAGTATGGGAACAGGAATCAGGGTTATGGAGAGGAAGGTTGTGATTTGAAACATGATCGTTATAGTGCACTTTATTAACAAGATAACACCTGAAGACAGTGAGGGGTTATCCATGCGATCTGGGGGATGTGCATTTCATGCACAAAGAACTTAGAATGCCAAGAGCATCTTGTTTGTTTAAGGAACAACAAGGAAGCTAGGGAGGCTGGAGCAGGGGCATTAGTAAGAGATAAGATCAAAGAGTTAACAGGAGAGTGCATTCCTCTATGATCTTGGATTCTCCTTAGAAACTCCCCTCTGGTAAATCTCACCTGTCAGTCCATTTTGTGCTCTATAATAGAACACTTGAGACTGGGTAATTTATAAAGAACAGAGATTATTTCTTATGATTCTGGACTCTGGAAAGTCCAAGGTTGAGGAGCTGCATTTCTAAGGGATTTCCTACTGTGTCATTCTATGGCAGAAAGTGGAATGCCCAGGGAGCACACTTATGAAAGAGAAAGACAAAGAAAGGACCAGGAAAGAGAACTTGCTTTGATAGCCCACGTTTACAATAAAGAACCCACTCCAGAAGTAACAACAGTAACCCATTCATGATGGAAGATTCCTCATGATCTAATCACCTCTTAAAGGTTCGCCTCTCAACACTGATGCATTAGGCATGAAATTCCAACACATAAACTTTGTGAGGCATATTCAAACCACAGCATCTTCATTCCCTGACTTCCAACTCTCCTTGGAAGGTATTTTCCACTATTGCTCTGTAAGTTCCATGCAGGTACATGAACTTCTTGATCTGAGAGTCTTTCTTCCTTTTACTAGCTTTCTTCTCTTGTTTGGATGAAGTAGGTGTTTCTAGAGCAGAGTTACTAGGACTTCTGAATTTATGGCATTTTAGGGTTGAAATAGAAGGAGTTTAAGCCCAGCCCCATACTCTACCTCAGAACAACTACTTCTTTATCAAACTTTTTATTTCTGAATCTTCTCTTAAAATGATGGTGATTTTTTTTCATTCCAAATCCCCATATGTAACTTAAATTCTGTAGTCACTCCTCTCTGATTCTAGCTACCAAGAAAGCACATGTACAATCTCAAATTATGTAGAGTCCTGTTCCTTCCACGACATATTTTTACACCATGGAAATGGTGGGATTCTGTTAAATACCAGTGATAGCATCACCTAAATTCAAACAAGTTATATTTGAACCTCAGATTGGCCCCAGCCATCAATAATACACATTCAACAATAAATGTTTTCTATAAGTTGTCTGTATTTAGTAGTCCCTTTCTCTTTTTCTAATTCATTATGATTTGGTCAACTATATTATTATGTTGTTAGATTTATTTATAAAGTACAGGTACATAATCTTGGGAAGAGCTTAAGAGGTTCTCCTTTGAGAAACAAATGCATGAAATTAGAGTCATTATTTTAGATTATTTAGAGATTGTCTTTTCCTTTCTCTTTCTTCCTTATACTTCTGATTCTGTTCCTGAAGGCAGGGTTTTTAGCAGGTGAAGCATTATTAAGTAAAGACCTCATAAGGGCACATTTCAGAACCTTGACACTGGAAACTGGGTGAGAACAAAGGATCAGCTCTCTAGGATCTTGGGGCTTTTGTCTAGATATTTTAGTGGCTATAATATTGGAACAAATATTTTTGAGTTTTTCTGTCTTTCCTTTTTTTCCTTTCTCTTCAGACTTGGAATAACAATATTTTTCAGAACCTTCAGATACAACTTTGTTTATTTTTAAATTTTAATTTTAGGGCATCAGTGACTGGTATTAAAATTTACTGAAGGGATCCTTTACAGATTAAGTGGCCAATCTGTGATCTCAGGGAGGCCTACTGAATCCCAATTTTCTGCCCTTTGCAAAACAAAACAAAACAAAATATGTGGTATTTTATTTCTTCACTGCTCACAAAATAGCTTTGAAGACAATGGGGGACATTCTGGCATGGTTCCCCATGTGCAACATGAGGTTTAATATGACCGTGTAGGAAAAGTGACAGAGCAAAACTGGAATCCAACGTTAATCTAACAGAACCACATTTATAAACATTATGACGTTTGGTTTTGTACTTGAGTAGTTCTTGACGTTTACATTCCAGATTTTTTTTTTTTTACAGAGAAGTAAAGGGAAGGGAGAGAGAGAGAAAGAGAGAGAGAAAAAGAGAGATGGAGCAAGCAAGCTGTGAAGAAAAAAGATTTAGCTCAATTATGTGGGCTCACAAGGTTTATATCATTTTGACATGCTCTGAATAAGTATCTAAATTGAAACAGAGCTGGAAACCTTTTGATGTTCATCCATCACTAAATTTAACCTGTTTTTTGCATTATGCATGTTGTCATGTTGTTTTAGCAGTACTTTGCGTCCTTGGGGACAGTTTTTCATCGTCTTTAGGATTTCTTCCCCTGTGGTTAAGAAAACAAATATCACTCTATTGTATGAAGAGTTCTGAGGACTTCAAGGACTGTGAACACTATGGATCAGGGCATGAGTGCCACTGAGAGAACATCTCCTTGTTCTCATCTTCACTATAAAAACACATCATTTCATTCCTTGACTCCAGAGGAGACTATTTTCAAAATCTCAACGCATGACAAATTAGATTGCATTTAGCATAGTGGGTGATAAAGGATCAACACAGAAATGCATATGTTGGGGAAAAAATAGAATAATTGCAAACTGGCTGCTATTATTTCCATTATTCAGCAGAGGCTGCCTGGCTCCAGCCATCTTCAAAACCCTACTTTATTGGGAAGCATTTGAATATGGATTTGAAGACAAGATCCAGAGGAACGTGTTTCCTATAATCTCCCCAAATCTGACATCAGGTAGATGTTCCATCTTGTTCTCTGGAATTCATTACCTTCTCTGGTTTTTCTATAACTTAACTTGGTGAGATCTTTTCCATCCAACCTGTTCTCCCTGAGCAGGTGTAATGGTGACAGAGGTAGGGAATTTTAAAAATAAATCAGTGGTTTGAATTATTTTATCCCAGAATGTTCTTTCTTCTAATGCATTTTCACTGATATTTTATGGTAGCTTGAGGTTAGTTAAAATCCAGGAGACACTTTTATAAACCTGCACCGCTTCACTTGCAGTTCTTCATCTGTGCTCACTAACTGGTTCACGGTGAGTCACTTTCAGAACTGCAAATGATAACGATTGTAAGAACAGCTGGCTTTATTTTTTAGCAGAAAAAGTGCTAAACTTTGATCAATGAAACATCTATAAAAGAAAAGAAACCACAGTTTCTTTAGTTTATTACTTTGTTCAGCAAGGAAACAGGAGTAAAATCACACTGAAATTAATTCTCTCTCTTTCTCTGTTTTTGTTTGTTTGTTTTTATCATAGGAAGGTACAAGGCTTATGACCTTCAACTATGAAAATTAGAAAACCATTTCCCTCCATTTTTCTATATTCCCCATGGTACCTGGATTCATACCAGCATGCAAATTGATAGCTTTTGAAATGTCAGAAGCTTCAAATAAAGCAGATGAATTAGGTAGCAAAGATATTAGAAGATCCTCATATTTAAGGCTCAAGAACCCTGCAGTATGTTGACTTGGCCTCATGTTGTACCCCTTTCCAAGCCCTTACCCCCACTGTTTTTACCTCTGTTTCATTCCCACTTTTCCAGCTGACTTTGGAATTGGGACATAATTTGATGCTTACCCTGTGTGTTCTGGCAGGTGAACACCTGAACTTGTTAGTCCCCCAAAATTCATTTGTCAAGGGGATTTGGCTCGAAGGTTCCAATCTGGTTTTATACCTCTACTTTCCCTTAATGATAAAGTCCAAAGTTTGCAAACTAGTAACATCTCCCAGGCTTTAATTCCTCAATACATGTTGCATTTGATAATTAGCTTTGATCTTTTTTAGAGCAGTCCCTAATGATCAATCTGGGTAGAGTGGTTCATAAAGGCTATAATGCATTTTTAAAGAATGTAAAGTTATTCTCTTTTCTTTGCTATATGCAGCCCAGGCAGTAGGGTTTATGAGCTGTGTTATGTGCCCCACACATGCCCAGAAGTTTCTCAAAACATTCCCACAGCACATGCCGCTCCTCCTTGTTTATGGGAACAGCTGGACTCTCCAAAATGATTTAATTAAGATGGATGAATTATTTTATTATTTCAGAAATGGTAGGAGCTGATGATCCCAATGATCTCTTTACATTTCATCCTTCCCATTGAGTGTGAAGCTCTCAATATTAAATATCTAGCATCAATAGAAACCTTCACTGTGATCTGTCAGTCAACTCTACATTTACTGAGTGTTGATAAATATTTATTTTTAAAATACAAAGCACTGGAGCTGGGGTTGTGGCTCAGAGTTAGAGCACTCGCCTAGCATGCGTGAGACACTGGGTTCCATCCTCAGCACCACATAAATATAAAATAAAGATATTGAGTCCACTTACAACTAAAAATAAATATTAAAAAAATAAAATAAAAATCACTGAATACAAGAAGGGGATTAATCAGAAGTATAGAGGTATCTTTGTCTTTTTCACTCTCATACTTCCTTATTGGGAAGAGGGCTTAGGCAGAATTTGCTAAGAACTGAACAAGTTGTACAGATGAAAAGTAAGACTGAAGGAAGAGCAGCTCATTTGGCTGAGAGGGTTTAGAAGTTCCTTTTTTAGGGAGTTTGAAACTAAAACAAAGCATTGAAGAATGGAGAGAAAATTCAACAGGAGGAAAGAAATTTGTTAGAACATATTTGTTGGGAGTGGTTCCTAGGTCCAATGTCATTTTCCTGTGTTTTCACTTTTTATCTGTACATCGATTGCATTATTGTAGACTTTTCTTGTAAACTGATTATAGATTCCAGGAAGTAAACAATAAATTTTCACTCATGCTTTTTGACAAGTACCAAACTCAGTTCAATGAAGGAAATTGATAATGAAATTATAGTTTATAGCTTTCTATATAACAATTGAAGTAAGTATTCTGGGATTTGTACTATTTTAAATTTTTTTAACTTTTTTTCTTGAAAAGCACAGAAAACTTATAAAAAGAAAAATAACAATGCCTATAATCCTATTAGTTAGAAATAAACAATAAAATTCTTTTTTAGTAAATTCCTAGAAGGAGGGTGTTCATGTGTTATAAGGCAGGTAGTATATTTCCTAGCTTCAGGGTTTGCTTTTCACAAGAAATAAAAACATGAATAGTGTTTGTGAAGGAAGAAAGGCAGAAATCCTTGCTTCTATAATTGGTACATATCAAATGCATACCCTTTCGCAACCTAACTTTTTAAATTTGTCAGTATCTCTAAATATTTTTATGTGGAATAAATATTTATTTCATATATATTCTAAAATAACTAAACTGTTTTATCTTTGAATCATCATATCTTTAATTAAAATCCCTATTATTTAATCTTTTTTCAATTTTTAAAATTAAAATAATGTCATGACAAACATCCTTATAGGTATAATTTTTAACTTTATCATATTTTTTCAAGTTAAATTCCTAAAACACTTGATGGGAAAAATAGTCTGAGAACTTAAAATTGTTATTGGTGTCACATACAAAAGTGTACAAATCACAAGTGTACAGCTTACTGAAGCAGTACTGGGACCCTCAACCTCTTTAGTACCCCTCTAGTGGTGATTCTTCAAGGAGAACTACTACATTGACTTCTAGTATCACAGACTATTTTGCCAAACTTTATACTTTATGTAAATAGATTCATACGGTTTGGTGTTCATTGGTTGTGAGTTTAACCCATATTGCAGCATGTGTCTAAAGAGTGTTTGAGTATTGATAAAATCCCACTGAAGTGTGAATTTGGTGTCAACATACCTTATATACCAAAAAAAAAAAAAAAAATCCCACCGAAGGACTATAACACAACTGTCTATTCCACAACTGAAAAACACTGGATAGTTTCCAGTTGTTTAGTACTATGAATAAGATTTTTTAAGAATATTCTAGTTCCTGTTCTTTGGTGAACATGTACAAATTTGGTTAGACTTATGCCTATGTAAAATATGGTTAGGTTATAGAAAATGTCCATATTCAGCTTTAGAAAAATACCAAACTGGGGCTGGGGATGTGGCTCAAGCGGTAGCACTCGCCTGGCATGCGTGCGGCCCGGGTTGATCCTCAGCACCACATACCAACAAAGATGTTGTGTCCGCCGAGAACTAAAAAATAAATATTAAAAAATTCTCTCTCTCTCTCTCTCTTAAAAAAAAAGAAAGAAAAATACCAAACTGCTTGATGAAGGGACTCTGCCTTTTTATTTTTCCACCAGTACTATGAAAATTCAAGTTGCTCTTCATCATTGCAGACAGACTTTCATTGTCTGTCTTTTCCATTTTAGCTATACTGGTGAGTGTGTACTGGTATTTAATTATAGTTTTAATTCAAATTTTTTTCCTAATAGCTTAAGAAACCACTTTTTCATGTTTATTGTTATTGACTCTTTGTAAACCCTCTTTTGTGAAATGTGTGTGAAGTCTGTTGTTCATTTTTCTAATGAGTTGTCTATCAATTTCCTATTGATTTGTAGGAGGGGATCTAAACATTGTTAAAAGACCTTCACAACTTCAGAGGCATGCACAAATATTTAATCTGTTGAGCCCTGGGAAGAAGAGATAGTCCTTGAAATTCACTTAGCATAAAGAAAATCAGTTGTGTGAAGAGAATCAAAATGATTGGCTTTAGAGGATGTTTTCTTTCTGACATGGCATTTTAAAAATAATTCTTTTTATAAAATTCCTAATGTCTCTTAGAACACGAAACAAAGTGCAAAAAATATAAATTTTTATCCTGACATTTTATTTGTATAAGTATTACAGAAAAATCAAAATGTAAGAATGCTCCATTCCAGCAATCTGGAAATAAAATAACAAGGAAACAATTTTAAATTCTCTAAAGAAGAAATGAAGAAAAAAAGTATTTTAAAATGTCCAAGTTTCAAAATGTATCTCTATTTAGATGGTGATGATATATACAGGGATATATAGCAGATGTGTTGGCCTGTTTCCAACCCCTGCTTGGAGGTTTTGAATTAAGGAAAGACTGTTACATTATGTGCAAAATGCCACTTCAGTTCAGAGTCTGCCAGTAAATGGCAATACCAACTTCATAGTTTTTTCAGGCTGATTAGTGAGAAAAGCATTCCCAGGTGCAAGTTTAAATTGTTTTTAAGAATGAGGAGGAGAAAGAGGAAGAGAAGGAAGAGGAAGGATAGAGAGAAGGACATATCACATGACCCCTCTCTGGATCCTTCTAAACACTCGTAGGCTGAATGATTTTGTATTTCTAAAATTAGTTAGGTTTAAGGGTAATAATATTCCTTTTTCTCAAATAAGAATTCTTTTCCTTCTTTAAAAAATTTAAGTGATGCTATATTAAAGTCTGTGCATATAAAGAATTCAAGTTAAGAGTTAAGTGGAATGAGAACTCACCAGTCCCGTTGGGCATTCTTTCAAAATATCCACAAATTTTACAACTTTTGTCAATTTGGGATCTGACAAAATAGTGTTGACAGTTCTTTCCATGACTCTTCCAGCTGCCAAAAGAACATCGTCCTCAGATACTGAGCACCAATGTCTGTGTGAAACTGAATTATGCACACTTCAAAACATTCAGAGAAGTATATTCTGTAGAGATAAGACCAAGACTGCTTCACATGTGTATGCTCAATCTTTGTGCATCTGGCTTTACTCTCAGTCCCTTGACTTTCTTGTGTAGCAGAGCAGTATTTACTGGTTTGTGGAAAGGCCAAAAAAAGAAAGATATTTTAAGTTGATAATAAGAGGCAAAGAAGAGGACATGAAAACAAGTAATGAAGGAACAAAGGTTTTCTTTTCAGTCAAGAATTTCCCAATGAAACCATACAGGTTTTACCCGCATAATCAATACTGTACTGCAATGGTTTCTCCAGAATCTTACTTAGGTTCACACAGGGAACTCTATAAATACATATTAAAGCATAAAACTTAGGTCACCATCAATACCATAAGGTAAAAATAGAAGGTGGGGGAAGGTTGAGTCTTAAGGAAATTTTGGTTGACTTGACTAGAACAACTGCTCTTTATGGATTTCATCAAATTGTGTGACTTCATCAGCAAACATTGCTTTTCTTTTTTCTATGGACTTTTGACCTACAATGAACATCAATTTAAGATCAAGGCACATGACCCAAAATCATTGTTCTGGGACTTATTATAGAAAGAAATGAATTAAGAAATGAGGAGTGAAGTCCAAATTAACAAAAAGCACCATATAGAGGATCAGTGGGGACTTTATGTGACTTAACTAGGGCTAAAGTGATTTAAAAGCTATACAGTTGTCATATATTTTAGGCTCTGTCAGATTGGAAAGAACATCACCTTTAAGAAGTAAAATACCATAGTATTATAAAATTTTTTTTCTCAATAAACACAAGATATATTTTTTCATAACTTTTTATATGATAATCCTTTAAGTCATGAGATTGGTGTTCATGAATGGCTTGGGGAAACAATATAATTACTTCTAATCATGCCTCATGCTTATTTTAGGATTGAATTTCAATCTCTGAACATAACAATGGCTGTATCCACAAGGTGGATCAAAAGGCTGTAACTACCCATGCATGATAAAGACTTCCCTTTTTGAATTAGGAAAATAAAAGTGGAAAGAAGAAATATAAAATTAGGAGGGATTAGTTTACTTAGAACTTATGTTTTGAATCATGCCTTCTATCTACAGTGTTCACTGTATGGAAGTCTATTAAGATAATTTTAAATTAGGTTTTAGGCACATCAGAAACAAAAACTTTAAAGGAACCACACAAATAGAGAAGCTGGATTTGTCCACAATAATTCCGAGCAAACCCTAACTTCAGATTTTTTTGTATTCATAAAGTTTCTGAGAATATTTTCTCTGAAGCACGGAGCTACCATCACAGAGTTATCATGTTTAAAATTGAATACATGACTCATGTCACTATTCACTCAAAAACATTTAATCAATATCACATTGTGTTTGGGATTAATTCCAAACTCCTTAGCCTGACAGTCAAGAGCCTCCTAAATCCACATTTCCAGTCTTATTTCCTGTTATCTTTGGTTATTCTTTCTTAGATCACAAGCACCAGAATATAACTGGATGCTTATTGAAAAATGAAGCTAAGCACTCTGAATAAATTTTACACAAATTAATTCAGAGATATCCTTTATGGATGAACTCTCTGTGTCAAGAAGAGTAGCCTACTGTCTCCAAAACTCTTTCTTGGGTTTTATTTTTGGGCTTTGACTCATAATGTACACTTCTGGCAAGACGTTTTTATTCTATTTGGCAGTCAAGGTTCAACTCAATTTTAACTCTCTCCATGAAATCTCTGGGTGGTTTCTTTTGAGACTTATTTTTTCCATATGTAAAAGGGAATAATAATAAATTGAAAATGAAGAGACTATTGCAAAATAGCGCTTTCATTACAACTAAAATCCGAGTCTCAGAGCTCAGGGATGGTAGTTACTAGTGTAACATGGGCTTGGGATTTGGTCTTGTGTGATTTTAAGGAAATCCATGCACTTATACACCATTTCCCCTGTAATCAAAAGTGTTGAGTGAATGAGATGGTTAATGATATTTCTTCTGTCCACTGTACTCCAATTAGAGAAGCTCCAGACATTTAGACTTAAAGATGATCAATGAATTTCTCATTTTTACAACATAGGAGCCAAATGGTGACTTTGTACATGAAAATTTCCCAGAAAACTAATATATTACAAATTGTTGCTGAAAATATTGGTCTTCAATTGCTTTCAAAAGCATGGTCCCTCTGATTACATATTTTAGCTTTGGGATATCTCCGAACTTCCTAGTTTAGATCTTCATGAGTTTATGTAGACCTTGACCAGTATCTGTCTCAGAGGAGAGGGGAATAGATTGAATTTAGATTCAATCAGTTGTTTCCAGGTATGTTTAGACCACCTAAATTGGAGAAGTGTGGGGAAATTTTGAGTTAAAACTTGCTCTAAAAGGGGTATACAATAAATCTGGGCCCCTTTCCAGAAAGAAACTAGCATCAATAAGTAAGTACAGATACACCTTTTGGGGAGTTACTGAGGACACAGACAATTGACAGTGGGCTTGTTTCTGCTAGGACAGCCTATTAAGTCCAAGTTTCTGAACCATTTTATTTCCTCCCCCATTAGCTTTCTTAAATGACTAGTCTTTCTGTTATCTCTGCATCAACCCACAACTTACTGTCTTCTCAGATGAGAAGACATTTCTGAAGAGCTTTTGAATTTCTTTCAACTGGTTCTTTTGGTATACACAGTAGCCTCACTTTCTTGTTGCTTTAATTTGAAAATGCAAATATGAAACAAATATGCTTTGGATTAAGAAATTTACAAGTAAAATTACTAGAGTAAAAATTCACAGAAAATAAGGAAGAGAGGAATCAAATGTTCACTTATTAACAAATTCAGTTTAAAAAATGAGGAAAGACTGGGTACTTGAAGTCGTCGTCACACGTGGGAAGCACCTGCATTCAACCTGTGTGTTCTGTGACTAAGCTTTATCTATAGTCACTGAATGTTGGAAAATATTCTAGCCAGGGAAAACTTTGCTCTTACTTTGTGGGAGGCAACTGAACTTCCCTGACAAACAGGTTAAAGTTCTCTAAGGTCACTGCAGGCTCAAAGCCATTGCCATTTTCAAGGGTTTGTCTGAGGTGAGAAAGGAGATGGTCAAGGAAATGAGGCAAGTTTGAATTAAATATGGATGGGGGAATCATCTCAACAGATGAACACAATGCCCATAGTCAGTGGATCCAACACAACCATCTTCTTGAGTTTCTAGAATCATGATATGTGAATTCACTAAAGGTATTATGGGTTTGTCTGGACCTTGGATTTTCCTATTATGAAACAGAGAGACACTCAGGTTGGAAGAACCTTTAACTATTTCACACCTCTTCCCTATTCCATCTTAAAATCTCTCATCTAAATTGTATTTTTTTTTTAATTCTAGAATTTCCACTTTTTTTTCCCCAAGCCATCTCCTCCTTCTCCTTCTCTTTCTCCATATCAACCATCTTCTGTTCCCCTCTCTGTTTTTATGGATTCCATTTTTTTTGTAAATTCATTATTTCAAGGCCCCTATAATAAGATTATAGAGCACTCTATAATCTTAGTTCCTTGGCTATTAATTCTTCTGCTTCTTTTACACAATGACAATCTCTTGCAATTCTGTGTTCCCTGTGTGCTTTGTAATTTTGTCTGTAGCTCTTCTTTAGTGGAGGAGTTACATGTGGAGGTGACTGTGGAACAATTTTTAGATTGCTAAATTCTCTAAAATGTTCTTCATTGACAGATTACATTCTTGTGCCAGTACCTTAGTTCAGTGTTTCTAACATTGCATGGATGACTCTGTACTCTTGCAAAACACAGGGTTGAAATTTCATTTTTTTTGTGTATGGGTTTATCCATTTCCAATCATGGAAACCATGGAATAGCTGGTAGAGATTTCCCCAGACTCCTTGCTGTGCTTTTAACCTGGGTTCTGATTCCTGGACAAGTTTAGCACTCTGGACCCCAGGGTCCCTATTCAGTTCTGAAACCTGCTTAGGTTGTCCAGCTTCAGTTCCTACTTTTATCTTGGGCTTTGGGTTTCTTCTTTGTTCTTGCATTTGGAGATTTATTTTTATTGATTTGAGTTTTGCTATGCATATGAATAAACTTCTAAATAATTTTAAATGGATCTGGAAAAGATAGTGGATTTCTGTACCTGTTCGGTCATGTAGTTTGGCTGGAGATCTCTGGATCTCATCTGACTTAGCAGTCATCAGCCTAAAAGGTAAGAAACTATGTCATGAAACACAAATATGGGTTTTGGAATCTTGTAGATTTGGGTTTAACGTTCCTTGTGGTCTGACTGTTTGTGTCCTCTCCCACAAATTCATATGTTGAAATTCCAACATTCAATGTTGCAAGTGTTTGGAGACGGTGCCTCTAAGGAAATTAAGGTTAAATTAATCCATAAGGGTGGGGTCTGATCCAATAGCATTAGTGTAATCAGAAGTCCCCAGAGAGCTGCCTCCTTCTTTCCCTCTAGCTACTATCCAGGGACATGATCACTGGGTATCAATGAAGAAATAGTAAGAAGGTCGCCATCTGAGAGCCAAAAAGAAAGTCCCTCACCAGAGAACAAACTGGCTGATTTGTTGATTTAGGACTTCAGACCTTCAAATTGTGAAAAAAAAAATCTGTTGTTTAAACCTCCCTGTCCATGTTAATTTTTTATGGCAGTCTGAACAGATAACACAACCCTACATTCTTATCACATTTAGTATCTAAAGTCAGTTCCTCAGACTCTCCAACGGTTATCACTTTTGTCAATCATGAAAACAGTTTAAGAACACCTGACTGGAAGGGCAGTTGTAAAGATTCAGTGGGGAAAATGCCAATAAAAGTTGCAGGTATGTAACAAAATTTTACATCCCTCACCCTTCCTTTCCTGTGACTGGACATTTCCAGAAATGGGGGCCCATTACACACTCAGGCAGCCAAATTCATCTTTAAATATCTGTGATATTTTGGTTTAGAATCTTACCTTTGATTACCTTACTTGTTTGTGGTATCTCTTGGCAGTATAGAGGGGATGTTTGGAGATCAAACCAAAGAAATAAACAAATCCTTTTTTTAAATGTGATCTATTTCTGAACCAATGAAAAAACAAATCTCAGGTGTCACACAGGCTTTAAAACACCCACTACTTGGGCGAAGGTGCATTGTTGAAAACGGTTTAAGAGGATTTTCTAAACAAAGTTGAACATACCTACAACCTGGTCACAGTGGCAAGAGGAGCCTTTCTCCTCACAGGGGACAGAGACTGCCCCAGGAAGCCCCTTCCTAAGGATAGCCAGAAAGACAGAAGGGCAGAGCTGATTTGCCATCAGGATAGTTCTCCCTCTGCGAGGAGAGAGGAACAGAGGGAGTAAGAAAAAGGAGAAGAGAAGGACTTGACAGAGTACTTCAATACCACTCCCACTTGGGAGAAGAGGTTTCCCCAAGGAAGTATCAGGGGAAGGGCAAAAGCGTTCCTCTGACCATAACTTCAGTTGCCAAAAGTAAAATGTGACTTAAGCATGAAGAACAACGTGAAGACCCAGCATGTGCCAACAAATCTGACTAATCTTGAAGGGCACCCAAAACTGGAAGGAGGTACACTGTAGAATGGCGGTCAGACAGGGTCAACAGGTGTGAGGCCTCAGAAAACAGGTAGCAAAGAAGGAAACAGCAGAGCAGGCATGAATTAAAAGCAGGCTGAGGTGACAGACAAGTAAAATTTGTATGCAAATCTGCAAAGGGAAGATACATACACCCAATAGGACTGAAGAGAGGAAGTCTGGAGTGGAGATTCATTTGTCAACTAAAAGATAAAAGGCAACTTATTAAAAGGGAACTTATTAAAGACAAAAAGCAAGACATAAGGAAAGACAAAAAGCAAGACATAAGGAAAAATAATCTTCTGGCTAAAGCAGTTCTGTATTATGAGTGTGTATGTGTGTGTGGGGGGTGTGTAAGAGACAATGTGGAAATTTCAAGGAAAAATTAATGGAGATTTAGTATGAGTTGGAAAGAAGCACATTAACAACTGAAAAGAAGTTAGACTAAAAGAAAGTAAAAATTTTCATGAAAATTTAAAATAAGTTTACCTGTCATCCTATCATTTATAAGCTTTTTCACAGTCTATGTCATTTGATATAATTTAGCTATTTAGTTCTGGAAATAGTCAAGTTATTAATTTGTCACATGATCACGATGTCAACAGTGGATCTGCAAAAAGGCAGCAGCTAGTGACTCCCACATTTTCTATCATCTCCATTGAATAGAAACTGTCATCAGTTTTAAGATGCTACATTATTTTATGTACCAAAGAGGGGAAAATGGCTGCTGATTAACTCAAATAAAAGTTGCTATCAGGGCTGAGTGTGCATCAGAAGTAGAGCATTTGTCTAACACATACAATCTACAAAAAAGTAGATTGGAAAATGCTTCCAGATCTCAGAAGTGGTGACATGTGAAAAAAAAGTATTTTAAATCTGATGATGTACAATATTTTATTTTCTTAGTAACATGTATCAGAAGTCGAAATGATAGCATTTGTTTATTGCATCTATTTTCTGTCCCTCTGCGGTAGAACTTAAGCTCCTTGAAAGCAAGGAGCCTTATTCATAGTTGTAGGCTTTGTCTAGGATAGTATATGTATGTAATAGGGATTATTTGATGGTTGGTTATTCTTATACAAGAGACTGACTAAAGAAGGAACTAAGAAAAATCTGAAATTCATTTGATGCAAATAAGTCACCCACTCAAGAAGAGTATTCTTCCTAAATTACTCCTCCTACTCAAATATATTTTTTAGGTATCCCCCTCTTGACATTTCAGAATATCTCCCTTCACAACATACTCTACCATTGCTTGGTTCAGCTTTCTATGTTATCAGGGATCATAGTCTATCATGAATGATAATGTGGCCATTGCACATAGTTCAAATATCTTGAAGGTTGCCTAGGAAGGTGCCATATTGAAGACCAATAACACCTGTCAGTAATTCAAGCAATAGCCAAGTTTCCCACCAGGATAGGGGTCGATCATGCTTCTTTTGATGGGCATAAGGTATAATAAATGGCTTATATTTAGAAACCATTCATACAAAAATATGGAACTCTAAATCCTAAAATCATTTTAACATGGCAAGATGCTTCCACTATGGGTAGGTGGAAAACAGCCATGGAAGCTCACTGAGAAGCCACCATCTTTAGAACCTATGCACTCATCGAGTGCAAGGATGGTAGAATCACAGGCAATATTTAGATTGTGTTTTCCCTCTTTTTTCTCTTACTTTCTTTTAACAGGTAACACAAATAGAGTATGTCCTAAGTACATAGTATGACATTCCATGAAACATTTTTATCTTAATTTAAAGGCAACCCAATGAGATCATTTCTATGAAGGAAAGAAGGCTTGAGACAGACCAATCCAGAGAAAACTTCTGAAAGAACTATGGCATCTGACAGTGTAAAAATAAAAATTTCTGAATTACTGTTGTGAATATGATCCTATTTCCTGTGTTGAGTATTTAAAATAACAGCTGCTATGTATAGAATGGATTTTGGAAAGTGTTCTGATATGTAATTGTTTAGTCTCCAGAGCAGACTAGCGAGAATGAGTCTTCTGAAGACATAGACCTTATTTGTCACCAACTCTGTTCTACTCAGACATAGTAACATGTATATAGTAGGTATTAAAAAACAAAGTGATAAAAGAATTTGCTTAAATTTGCACTATTATAAATTATTATTTACTTATGATACCATTTGTTATTTCTGATGGTGATACTTCATATTTCAAGAGTACTTTAAAGTGGTGTTTAACATTTCTATTTGGTTTCACTTTTTCATGCTACTGAATTACTTTGCAGAGTGGCCTCTGGGCTCAAAATGCTTGTCTTCTATTATTGGCCTACCATTGACTCACTGTGAAAACCTAGAAAAACTACTTGTTTCCTCTATGCTTCAGTTTTCTTCATTTTTTAAGTGTTTAAAAAAATAACAGTTTCTAGGGTTGTTGTAAGGATTGAATTAGATAATTTGCCAATAGTTCCTGGTTTATGGTGACCATGCAGTCAAGCATGAGCTCCTTGTTGCTAGAGCTTTTACACACCTACCATCTTATTTGATTCTCATTCAACCCTATTAATGAGGAAGAAAATGCTATAATTATTTCACATGAAGGAAACAGATCTCAACAATCAGAAGTACTCCCCACATTCACAGGTCTTGCCTGCGGAATGTCAGAACCCATATCTTCTGTAGAGGTGTTCAGAAGATCTTGGCATTAAGTGTGGCACAAAATAGTCTCTCTGGATCTCAAAGACTTCACTAGGGAAAGATATTTCTAGGGTTCCTTAGAGCTATTTTGTTATTGTATTCATGCTTTAGTTCCTGGAGCCCCAAACATCTGTGTGCCACTTCTGACAGATACCTTTACATCAAAGTCCATGATGGCCAGGCAAATTCAGTCCCTGGACCAAGGGCCCGACAGCCATCCACTTTCTGTGAAATATTTCTGGAGTACTTGTTCATGATACTGTTGCCATCAAAACTTTATAATTTATTGAGTGGCATCCTTTTGTGAGGGGCCATGCAGATCTCATACCAGGAAGGGCCTGGAAATGCAAATGGAATTCAGATGGTCATGATTCATGAGATAACAAGAAAGGGACTCAGGTTGTGCAAACATGGTTGCAATGAGATCAGCCTTGGATGGCTCCGCTATAGGAAGGTTTTGATAGGAGAGAGGCGGACAAAGCTGCTTGGCACTAAAGGAACAAGATATTTCCAGGTATAAGGGCTTCATGAAGGCCAGAAGCAAGAGGAATGAAAGGAAGAGCAAGTGCCAGGAGCACTTCAGTCATCAGAAAGGAGCACAATGGGGAGGAGCAGAGTGAGAGCAAGTGATCTGGTCCAGAGTCGGCTATTCGTGGCTGAATCCTGGTGCCATGTGCTGTTTGTCCTGGGACGGGCTGAAAGAACATGCCCTGCCTTGTGAAGGGAAGTGATTCCATACAGCTGCCTGGTCCAGGCGAGGAGTGGAAAGTTATATCACATCTGTGCTGGTTTTTAATCTCTGTTTGGTTTTGTTTGTTCAAGTTAATGAAAATGATGTGCTATTGTTATGTAGTGATGCCAGAAAAAGTTCCACCAGAGATTTCAAAAATGTTTTTGGGACTGTGCCCATTTCATGTGGTTTCACTTTCCTCCTCCTTCTCTGCTCCCTGCCCTTTCACTCTCCCTTCCCCTGAAGCCCTTTTCTTGTACCGATAGATTAATATCATGTGATGGAAGGATATTTGGAGATAATTCGGCCAAGCCAGCAATCCAATCCCCAAAAGATAAAGTGATGGGTGAGTGGAGTTAGTATCTTTTCAGAAGACCTGTTTGTGGAACCATCCAATAGCAGCCCATAATTAATGGCTCCTCAAATTCAGCTGGAGCTGATGATTTAGGCTGAATACACCTCCATCTGGGAGTAATTAATAGTAATTTATAAACTCCTTAAGGAAAGAAACTGTGTCTTCACCTTCCTCTGCCAGCCCCCTGGGTGCCATAGACTGTTTTGTCCGTCTAATCTTTCCAAATTTATTAAGTACTGGGCACTGTGCTAAGACACCAAAAGAGACACTAAGACATAAAGCACTTTTACCCTCATGGAACTTAAAATTTCAGGAAGAGGGTAAAACAAGACAGACTGTGATATTTGTGCTCAGCAAGATAAAACTGAGGAGACATGAGGGCTTTTAAGTGTGTGCCACTCAGAATTTCCAGTGACAGAAATTTTGGCTGGATTAAAATGCAAATTGCCTTAGTTGATGCAAAGTAAAAGGTGTCACTAGATTTGGGCTGATGATCAGGTACTCAAATGATCTACAAGGAATCTGTCTATCTCCTTTATTTTGGTTCTGTCTTTGTTTTGGGTTAATCTAAAGACAGGTCTAAGACAAAATTAACCATTGGCAGCTCTATATTTATACTATGCCACCTGAGTAATAATGGCAGCAAAAGAATACTTCTTCCCAAGATTTTTTTTCCCCTGGAAATTCTGGCTTCCTTTTGTTGGGGAAACTTTGGTAAAATGCACATCCATGAACTAGTTGCTGTTGCTAGACAGATGGAATAGACCAACTAGTGGAAGTTAGATCACAGTCCACTTCCCAGAAGCCTAGTGGATAGAGTCAGGTCCATTCGAATCACTGGACTCAGAGTAAGAGAGAGGCATTTTTCCAAGTGAAAATCAGGAATCAGGGTTATCAGAAGTAGAAGACACACAGAAAAGCAACAAAGCTGTGGTGATATCACTAACAGTTGGTAGGAATGTATGAAAAAAAAACTGTAGATCCTAAAGGACAGACAGGTTTGAAGACCGGGAGACATCCGTTTGAACTTGACAGAGCCTAAGCATATAGGCACACCTAACGTCAACAGGGAGATGGGCAATGTGGTGCCTAACTATGCCATCACAACAACACAGTAGAAGGATAACAGATTTTGATGAACAGTTATCAGTTTCTGTCACAAGGGGGAATTTACTTGATCAGGGAATTCCTTTTTTTAACATTTAGTTTTTAGTTGTAGGTTGACACAATACCTTTATTTTATTTTTATGTGGTGCTGAGGATCAAACCCAGTGCCTCACGCATGCTAGGCAAGTGCTCTTCCTCTGAGCCACAACCCCAGCCTAGAATTCCTTTTTCTATTTGTTATTTTTAGATACACTTGACAGTAGAGTGTATTTTGACATATTATATATACATGGAATATAACTTATTCTAATTAGGATCCCATTCTTGTAGTTGTATATGATGTGGAGTTACACTAGTCGTGGATTCATTTACGAACATGTATTTCTTGTTCTGTGAAGTGCCTGTTCAGTTCCTTTGTCCATTTATTGGAAAATTATATCCAATTCATTCTACTGTCTTTCCTATTCTTGTCCCCTCTCCCTTCTCTTCATTCCCCTTTGTCTAATCCAATAAACTTCTATTTTCCACCCCGCTTATTGTGTGTTAGCATCTGCATATCAGAGAGAACATTTGACTTTTGTTTTTTTGGGATTGGCTTATTTCACTTAGCATAATAGTCTCCAGATCCAACCATTTTCTGGCAAATTCCATAATTTCATTCTTCTTTATGGCTAAGTAATATCCATTATGTATAAATTCCACATTTTCTTTATCCATTCATCTGTTGAAGGGTACCTAGGTTGGTTCCATAGTTTAGCTATTTGAACCAAGCTGCTATAAACATTGATGTGGCTGTGTCACTGTAGTATGCTGATTTTAAGTCCTTTGGCTATATACTAAGGAGTGGGATAATTGGCTTTAATAGTGGTTCCATTCCAAGTTTTCTGAGGACTCTCTATACTGCTTTCCAGAGTGGTTACATCAATTTGCAGTCCCATCAGCGATGTATGAGTGTACCTTTTCTCCCCACATCCTCACCAACATTTATTGTTACTTGTATTCTTGATAATTGACATTCTGATTGTAGTGAGTTAAAATCTCAGTGCAGTTTTAATTTGCATTTCTCTAATTGCTATAGATATTAAACATTTTCTCATACATTTTTGACCTTTGTATTTCTTCTGTGAAATGCCTGTTCAGTTTCTTTGCCCATTTATTGATTGAGTTATTTGTTTTATTTGTGCTAAGTTTTTTTTTAATTTTTATTGTTGGTTGTTCAAAACATTACATAGTTCTTGACATATCATATTTCACACTTTGATTCAAGTGGGTTATGAACTACCATTTTCACCCCGTATACAGATTGCAGCTTCACATCGGTTACACATCCACTGTTTTACATATTGCTGTACTAGTGTCTGTTGTATTCTGCTGCCTTTCCTATCCTCTACTATCCCCCCTCCCCTCCCCTCCCATCTTCTCTCTCTACCCTATCTACTGTAATTCATTTCTCCCCCTTGTTTTTTCCCCCTTTCCCCTCACTTCCTCTTGTATGTAATTTTGTATAACCATGAGGGTCTCCTTCCATTTCTATGCAATTTCCCTTCTCTTTCCTTTTCCCTCCCACCTCTCACCCCTGTTTAATGTTAATCTTCTTCTCATGCTCTTCCTCCCAACTCTGTTCTTAGTTACTCTCCGTATATCAAAGAAGACATTTGGCATTTGTTTTTTAGGGATTGGCTAGCTTCACTTAACATAATCTGCTCTAGTGCCATCCATTTCCCTGCAAATTCTATGATTTTGTCATTTTTTAATGCAGAGTAATACTCCATTGTGTATAAATGCCACATTTTTTTATCCATTTGTCTATTGAAGGGCATCTAGGTTGCTTCCACAGTCTTGCTATTGTGAATTGTGCTGCTATGAACATCAATGTAGCAGTGTCCCTGTAGCATGCTCTTTTTAGGTCTTTAGGGAATAGACCGAGAAGGGGAATAGCTGGGTCAAATGGTGGTTCCATTCCCAGCTTTCCAAGAAATCTCCATACTGCTTTCCAAATTGGCTGCACCAATTTGCAGTCCCACCAGCAATGAACAAGTGTACCCTTTTCCCCACATCCTCGCCAGCACTTGTTGTTGTTTGACTTCAGAATGGCTGCCAATCTTACTGGAGTGAGATTGTATCTTAGGGTGGTTTTGATTTGCATTTCTCTGACTGCTAGAGATGGTGAGCATTTTTTCATGTACTTGTTGATTGATTGTATGTCCTCCTCTGAGAACCGTCTGTTCAGGTCCTTGGCCCATTTGTTGATTGGGTTATTCATTTTCTTATTGTTTAATTTTTTGAGTTCTTTGTATACTCTGGATATTAGGGCTCTATCTGAAGTGTGAGGAGTAAAAATTTGTTCCCAGGATGTAGGCTCCCTATTTATGTCTCTTATTGTTTCTTTTGCTGAGAAAAAACTTTTTAGTTTGAGTAAGTCCCATTTGTTGATTCTAGTTATTAACTCTTGTGCTATGGGTGTCCTATTGAGGAATTTGGAGCCCGACCCCACAGTATGTAGATCGTAGCCAACTTTTTCTTCTATCAGACGCTGTGTCTCTGATTTGATATCAAGCTCCTTGATCAATTTTGAGTTAACTTTTGTGCATGGCGAGAGAAAGGGATTCAGTTTCATTTTGTTGCATATGGATTTCCAGTTTTCCCAGCACCATTTGTTGAAGATGCTATCCTTTCTCCATTTCATGTTTTTAGACCCTTTATCAAATATAAGATAGTTGTAGTTTTGTGGATTGGTTTCTGTGTCCTCTATTCTGTACCATTGGTCCACCCGCCTGTTTTGGTACCAGTACCATGCTGTTTTTGTTACTATTGCTCTGTAGTATAGTTTGAGATCTGGTATCGCTATACCGCCTGATTCACACTTCCTGCTTAGAGTTGTTTTTGCTATTCTGGGTCTTTTATCTTTCCATATGGATTTCATGATTGCTTTATCTATTTCTACAAGAAATGCCGTTGGGATTTTGATTGGCATTGCATTAAACCTATAGAGAACTTTTGGTAATATCGCCGTTTTGATGATGTTAGTTCTGCCTATCCATGAACAGGGTATATTTTTCCATCTTCTAAGATCTTCTTCTATTTCTCTCTTTAGGGTTCTGTAGTTTTCATTGTATAAGTCTTTCACCTCTTTTGTTAGGTTGATTCCCAAGTATTTTATTTTATTTTTTTGAGGATATTGTGAATGGAGTGGTTGTCCTCATTTCCATTTCAGAGGATTTGTTGCTGATATACAGGAATGCCTTTGATTTATGCGTGTTGATTTTATATCCTGCCACTTTGCTAAATTCATTTATTAGCTCTAATAGTTTCTTTGTAGACCCTTTTGGGTCTGCTAGGTATAGAATCATGTCATCTGCAAATAGTGACAATTTAAGTTCTTCTTTTCCTATTTTTATGCCTTTAATTTCTTTCATCTGTCTAATTGCTCTGGCCAGTGTTTCGAGAACTATGTTGAACAGAAGTGGTGAGAGAGGGCATCCCTGTCTTGTTCCAGATTTGAGAGGGAATGCCTTCAATTTTTCTCCATTCAGAATGATGCTAGCCTGAGGCTTAGCATAGATTGCTTTTACAATATTGAGGTATGTTCCTGTTATCCCTAGTTTTTCTAGAGTTTTGAACATAAAGGGATGCTGTACTTTGTTGAATGCTTTTTCTGCATCTATTGAGATGATCATATGGTTCTTATCTTTAAGTCTATTGATGTGGTGAATAACATTTATTGATTTCCGTATATTGAACCAGCCTTGCATCCCAGGGATGAATCCTACTTGATCATGGTGCACAATTTTTTTGATATGTTTTTGAATCCAATTCGCCAGAATTTTATTGAGGATTTTTGCATCTAGGTTCATTAGAGATATTGGTCTGTAGTTTTCTTTCTTTGAAGTGTCTTTGTCTGGTTTAGGAATCAGGGTGATGTTGGCCTCGTAGAATGAATTTGGAAGTTCTCCCTCTTTTTCTATTTCCTTAAATAGCTTGAAAAGTATTGGTATTAGTTCCTCTTTAAAGGTTTTGTATAACTCTGCTGTATACCCATCCCGTCCTGGGCTTTTCTTAGTTGGTAGTATTTTGATGGTTTCTTCTATTTCCTCAATTGATATTGGTCTGTTTAGGTTGTCTATATCCTTCTGACTCAATCTGGGCAGATCATATGACTTAAGAAATTTATCGATGCCTTCACTATCTTCTATTTTATTGGAGTATAAGGATTCAAAATAATTTCTGATTATCTTCTGTATTTCTGAAGTGTCTGTTGTGATATTACCTTTTTCATCCCGAATGCTAGTAATTTGAGTTCTCTCTCTTCTTCTCTTCGTTAGCATGGCTAAGGGTCTGTCGATTTTATTTATTTTTTCAAAGAACCAACTTTTAGTTTTGTCAATTTTTTCAATTATTTCTTTTGTTTCGATTTCATTAATTTCAGCTCTGATTTTAATTATTTCTTGCCTTCTACTTCTTTTGCTGTTGTTTTGCTCTTCTTTTTCTAGGATTTTGAGATGAAGTATGAGATCATTTATTTGTTGGTTTTTTCTTTTTTTAAGGAATGAACTACAAGCAATGAATTTTCCTCTTATAACTGCTTTCAGTGTGTCCCATAGATTCTGATATGTTGTGTCTGTGTTTTCATTTATCTCTAAGAATTTTTTTAATTTCCTCCTTTACGTCTTCTATAACCCATTGATCATTCAGTAACCTATTGTTCATTCTCCAAGTGATGCATGATTTTTCCTTCCTTCTTTTATCATTGATTTTCAGTTTCATTCCATTATGATCAGATAAGATGCATGGTATTATCTCTACTCCTTTATACTGGCTAAGAGTTGCCCTGTGACATAATATATGATCTATTTTTGAGAAGGATCCATGTGCTGCTGAGAAAAAAGTGTAACTGCTTGATGTTGGGTGGTATATTCTATATATGTCAATTAAGTCTAGGTTATTAATTGTGTTATTGAGTTCTATAGTTTCCTTATTCAACTTTTGTTTGGAAGATCTGTCCAGTGGTGAGAGAGGTGTGCTGAAGTCTCCCATGATTATTGTATGGTGATCCATTAGACTCTTGAACTTGAGAAGAGTTTGCTTGATGAACATAGCTGCACCATTGTTTGGGGCATATATATTTATGATTGTTTTGTCTTGTTGGTGTATGGTTCCCTTGAGCAGTATGTAGTGTCCCTCTTTATCCCTTTTGATTAACTTTGGCTTGAAATCTATTTTATTTGATATGAGTATGGACACTCCTGCTTGTTTCTGAAGTCCATATGTGTGATATGATTTTTCCCAACTTTTCACCTTCAGTCTATGTATATCTTTTCCTATCAAATGCGTCTCCTGTAGGCAGCATATTGTTGGGTCTTGTTTTGTGATCCATTCTACTAGCCTGTGTCTCTTAATTGGTGAGTTTAAGCCATTAACATTTAGGGTTATCATTAAGATATGGGTTGTTCTTCCAGCCATATTTGTTTATTTATGTTACTTAACATGGCTTGTTTTTCATCTTTGATTATTTTTCCCCCCTTTACTATATTACCTCCCACTGTTGGTTTTCATTGTTATTTTCCTTTTCCTCTTCCTGTAATATTTTGCTGAGTATGTTTTGAAGAGATGGTTTTCTAGCTGCAAATTCTTTTAACTTTTGTTTATCGTGGAGGGTTTTAATTTCATCTTCCATCCTGAAGCTTAATTTCGCTGGATTCACAATTCTTGGTTGGAACCCATTTTCTTTCAGTGTTTGAAATATGTTATTCCAGGATCTTCTAGCTTTCAGAGTCTGTGTTGAAAGATCAGCTGTTATCCTGATTGGTTTACCACTAAATGTAATCTGCTTCCTTCTTCTTGTAGCTTTTAAAATTCTCTCCTTATTCTGTATGTTGGGCATCTTCATTATAATGTGTCTAGGTGTGGATCTCTTATGATTGCGCACATTCGGCATCCTGTAGGCTTCTAGGATTTGGGATTCTGTCTCATTCTTCAAGTCTGGGAAGTTTTCTCGTATTATTTCATTGAATAGATTGCTCATTCCTTTGGTTTGGACCTCTACACCTTCCTGTATCCCAATGACTCTTAGGTTTGGTCTCTTTATGTTATCCCATATTTCTTGGATGTTCTGCTCATGGTTTCTTAACAGTCTTGCTGAGCTGTCTATGTTCTTTTCAAGTTGAAATACTTTGTCTTCATTGTCTGATGTTCTATCTTCTAAGTGTTCTACTCTGCTGGTAGTGTTCTCAATTGAGTTTTTAAGTTGGTTTATTGCTTCCTGCATTTCTAGCATTTCTGTTTGTTTTTTATAACCTCTATCTCCCTGTATAGTTGATCTTTTGCTTCTTGGATTTGTTTATGTAATTCATTGTCGAAGTGATCTTTCATTGTCTGATTTTGCTGTCTAATGTCTTCCTTGAGACTCCAGATCATCTGAAGTATGTATATCCTGAATTCTTTATCTGACATTCCATCTGCTGCAGATATTACCTCTTCTAACGTTGAGTTGACCTGCATTGCTTGTGGTCCTTTCTTTCCTTGTCTTTTCATACTGCTCGCGTTTCTTTCTGCTTGGTGAAACTGTTGTGTTATTGACTTCCCCTTGTATATTTATATTGCTCTTGTATAGTTGCAAAGTCTCCCTCGAAGGCACGGGTGGCAGCTCTGCCCCTCCTCCAATTGGGACAATGTGCCTACCCCGCCAGCAGGCCGCTGGGCCTGTTCTGCCGGTCGGTAGCAGGTCTGCCTACCTTGCAGGTGCAGGTGGCAGTTCTGCCCCTCCGCGGGCCGCTGGGCCTGATCTGCCTGTTGGTTGCAGGTCTGTCTACCTTGCAGGCGCGGGGGGCAGCTCTGTCCCTCCGCGGGTTGCTGGGCCTGTTCTGCTGGTGGGTCGCAGGTCTGCCTACCTTGCAGGTGCTGAGGTGGCTCTTCCCCTCTGCAGGCCGCTGGGCCTGTTCTGTTGGTGGTCGCAGGTCCACCTACCTAGCAGGCAAGGGTGGCGGCTCTGTCCCTCCCCCAACCGGGGCGATGTATCTACCATGCTGTCGGGCTGCTGGGCCTGTTCTGCTGGTGGGTCGCAGGTCTGCCTACCTTGCAGGCGCTGGGGCGGCTCTGCCCCTCCACAGGCCACTGGGCCTGTTCTGTCGGTGGTCACAGGTCCGCCTACCTAGCAGGCACTGAGGCGGCTTTTCCCCTGCGCCATTTGCTGGGCCTGAGTGCTAAGTGTTTTGAGTTCTCTGTATATCCTGGAGATTAATGCTCTATCTGAGGTGTAGGTGGCAATGATTTTCTCCCATTCTGCAGGTGCTCTCTTCACATTCTTGAATGTTTCCTTTGATGTGAGGAAGCTTTTTAGTTGGATACCATTCTGTTGACTCTTTAATCAGTGAATTCTTAAAGGGATGCACAGAGGAGGTAATGACTATGGTGATTAGAAGAGTAGGAATTAAGCAGGGTGAGATGGGTAGTGAGGTATATGTGTGGTGCAAGTTTGTGCTGGAGAGGAATGATCAGGGAGAAACACATATGCAAATATAGGTGGATGTGGAAGGATTCACACCAATATATTAACACTGACAACTCAGATGTAGCACAGGAAGGATAGAAAAGAGAGATATTCATCTTTTTTTCCATGTGGCAAAATCATTTAACACAGAAAACATGTATTATTTTTCAGATAAGTTACTATAAAATATGGTAAGAGATTTGTAGAAAGTGGTATGTAATACAATAGATTTTTAGATCTGAAGGAGAACTTGAGTATCATTTCTAGAAACTGGGAGAGATAAAGTAACTTTCTAAAATCTCATGCAAAGCAAACAAATATTGGGATTGGAATCTATGTAACTTAATTAAAAAAGAAAAACAAAATCAGGTTTTACACTTGTCCCCAACCATCATCTATATTTTCTCCAAATTTCCTTTGTATGAATAATTGCTATTTACTGAGACACACTAGCAGCCAGACACTACACTAGGTTTTGTAGACACAGAAATGAACCTGGATGTGTAGACTCTGGGCTCCTAGAGCTTAGCCTATTTATAGTTCATCCATATATGCCTGTCAACTAATGAAGGCAATATAAACAATATGTAATCAGCATGTAAACTACCTGTGCTTTTACATACATGATTATTAAAAAAAAACCATTAAATTTGGAACCATACAATTAAAGTTTCCCAGTTCTTCAATATCCAGGTTGTAACTTTGCTATTGTTTTTTTTTATTTAATTTGATACAATATAATATGTAAATAAAATTTCTACTTGAGTTTTGTACCATCTCATTTGGCAGCAATGACCTCATTAAATCATTGTTCAGACACTTTAGTTGTATGGCCTATTGAATCTGAGAACAGTATTAATTACAAATTAGATTTTTAAAAAAAGTAACAAGAAAGTTGGTATTCTCATATTAAATTCTTACAGTGATGTCTTCCCTAAGAAAGTCTCTAGTGGTTTTCTTTTGGGATGTTTTAATTATTTTATTATGAAACAATTTCTGTAGGAGACACTTACAAACATTTTTAGGACCCATGATTTTGTAAGATACTTTCAGATTTATACAGAGCTTTATTTGACATTTCAAGGAAAGGAAAGGTTTATTCAAGTAAAAGAAGGGGCAATGAAGTGGAATGACAAGGAAATTTATTCAAACACTCTCACCTGAAACAGGCTTATATTTGAGTTGGATGGATAAATCAGGCTTTTTCTGAATCCTTAATTCAGAAAAAGCTAGGAAAAAAAAAGACAACAACAGATGTGAGAACAGATTTTTAGAGTCAATTTAACTTTAAACCACCTTAGTTCTCCACCATTGAACACTTTTCCCCCAGCATGAGCTAAGGCAAGGTAGTAAATTGTACATTACTTGATAGGCGTAAGAACTTTGTAGCTGTAATTCATTGTGATAAAGCAGAAAAAGACAGATATATACTTCTTTGGTCAGAAGGCTTTTGAATAGTTATTGGACCAATTTTATAATTTACTTTTATGGTAATATCATGATGACCTGTCTTTCTGATTATTTCTTGGCATCAATGGAAACTTTTGTTTTCTCGAAAACAATCCAGTCATTTAGAATAAAATTGGGCCTCAAATGCAATTCTGGACCTAAGAGCATCTATGAACATCTGGATTCTCTTCAATACTCCCAATAAGTTACATCTTCTTTAGGGTTAAAAAAAATTGAGAGTAATTTTCAGGTGTCTTATGTCTTCCTATATTTGTAAAACAAGAGGGTAGAGGGGCAATGAAGTGGTAAGAAGAAACAGGTCTACCTGGAACACATTTATTCATTTATTATTTTACAAACATTCTATTGAGTGATTGTTGAACTTTTAAGGTAAATAAGATAGGTCTTGCTACTAGACAAATATTAATCTGATCTGACAAATATTTATTTGCCAAGAATTGTGATCCTATGATGAAGAGTTATTAGGTGTTAGGAAGTTACATAGCAAAGAGATCTGGTCTGGTCTGGGGAATCCAAGAAGATTTCTTTTGGAAAGTATCATTTAAGCAAAAATCCTGAAAGATTAATGGAGGCAAATAAAGGAGGGGTACAGAAGAAGTTAGGCAGAGGCAACAGCATGTGCAAACGACTAGAGGCTGAGGTTGAGACATTTGACAGACCAAAAGGTAGAAAGAAGCGATCCTCAGCACCACATACAAACAAAGATGTTGTGTCTGTCGAAAAACTAAAAAATAAATATTAAAAAATTCTCTCTCTCTCTCTCTCTCTCTCTCTCTCTCTCTCTTAAAAAAAAAGAAGCTCCCTGTCTCCATATGAAACTGACTCAAAGAAGCTCCCTGCCTCCATATGAAACTGACTCTCAGGCACTAGTTGTCAACCTGACATCTCCTGGATGTCTAACAAATGGCTAAACTCAACAAGTGCAAAATAGAGCTCTTGATTTTTCTCTTAAAACCTGTGCCTTGCCCAACATTTGCTCTTTCAGAAGCTTCATTTACTTAGTTGCTCAACCCAAAAACCTTAAGGACTTAATCTGATTTATAATTTATTTCAGCAAAATTGTGATCTTGAATGTTTTATTGACATTAGGAATAATTTCAATGAGACTTCAATTCATGAATGTATTTTAATTGTTTTATGTAACTAAACAAAATTCACTTGTATAATATTAAAAATAAGTCTTCTGATAAAGAAGAGTAACCTGATAATGTATAACTCTTAGTCCAGAGGAGAAGTAACTGCTACATAATTTTTAGGATAAAGTGTTATTTTAATACAACAAATATAATTTTATTACTGACATATGTTTTCTTATGCTTTTATTTATAAAGTCTTGGTAGACTCAATTGACTTATATCTTCATGAAGATACTAATTCAAATGTCTATTCTGAATTAGAGATTTAAAAAGCACTTCAAAATATTTGAATAAAGTCTGGGCTACAACTTGACCCAGTATTTTTCAAATATTATTATATGGACTATTAAGGTTTCTCAAGATATTCAGAGGTGTTTTAAATAAATAGGTGTTTTAAATCCTGCCTCAGAAAGGATAGACTAAATGAAACTAAGTGTCTTCAATACAAGACATCCCAGAGCCTATAATTTGCTAATGATCATTCTGAACCTCCGGAGGGGGACACAGAATATAGCCCTCCCAATTCCTCTTTATCATAGGGCACCTGCTTTGCATAACATGGTTTAGGAATTGCTGATGGACTATAGGGTGCAAGCAGTGGTTGTATCATGTATAGGATGCTAGCAAGGCCGACTTGAGGATGTACACTTGTGCAGTCACCTGAAGTTCAAGGATCCTGTGTCTGGTTTAAAGTTCTGCTACGACCATCTTGAAATTTTTCATGATGTTTTTCTGTCTTTGACTTGTGCTTTGTAGGTGAAGTGGGAAGGGATCCTGGAGTGTGCACATAAACAGTGGGATTTATGCTGAGCAGCAGCATGTGCACCAGAGGGGTAAGGCTAGTGTGCACACCCAGCAATTGATCAGGCTCTCTGGCATGCAGGCAAACTGGGCAGTCAGAGTGCAATGGGGCACAAGGTGGCAGCTGAGCCTAGTACCCGGGTCCATACTGGTGATGTCTACAAATATATCAGCAGCTGATGCAGCAGCAGTGGCAGCACTCTGACCCCTGGAGAGAGGAGGGCACTGCTTAGAGCTCAGTCAATAAATTTGATCAATAAATTGTTACAAATTAAAAATATGCACAGAATATCTAATAAATAATATCAGAGTCTTACTAGAATTCTTCAAAGATTTTAGAATCTCTGGTTATGAAAATTGCTGCAAAATTGCAAAGCAAATATTGTTATCTATAGGCTTAGAAATGGAAGATGAATTTAAAGATTGTCAGTGACTGGAAATAATACTGTTTGCATATAATACTTTGGATGAACCAATTATTAAGAGAAAGAAATTTTTGAAATTTCTTATAATTGAAGATACAGTAATGGAATATATAAAGAGATACTTTAAATAGTATACAAATCATGAAGCCACTTTTAGTTTATTGTATAAACTCAAGTTACAAGAAAAGAAATATCAGATAAAACATTAAAATGCTATTGTATACATTTACATTTACAACATAATTGAGATGTATATGAAGCTGATCTATTTGAAGAATTAAATCTTTATAGAAAATTGTTTTGGTAAGTATCTTTAGCACTAGATTTGTTAAAATTTATACTTGAAATAACTTAATTTTATGTCAATATCCAGTCTTTAAAAATTCTAAGCAGCTTTAGTATCATCTGCATCAGCAAAAAAAAAAAAATTCCTCAAAATTAAAAATTATCAAATTATTTGTGATATTGCATTTGTCAACAGTGACAGTCATGACTTTCAATTATATTAATTGAAAAATGTTACTAAAAATATAATTTGAATGATCAAATAAATGGCTTTTCAGCAAACCAAGTTAAAAATTCTTAGTTAATCAGATATCATACTTAAAACATTGATTTTGTTATATAAAATTATGACACAATATGATTTTTTTGAATTTTCAAGTTTATGTTTTTACTCACATTTCACTTATATTGTCTTACAAGTATTAGCGTATTATAAAGGTTAAACTTTAATTTTTTGTGCTTTTAACTGTTATTTTTTCCTGCTTTTTGAATAAGGGGTTTCTGAGAGATTTTCATTTTTTAACTGAGCCACGCAAATATTGTAGCCAGGTCCCAACACTAGGCATGAACTGGTGAAACTAAGTGATCTAAACTACTATTACTTGAGTGGGGTTTAAAATGTTTCACAGAATACATCAGGGTGCTGGAAAAATGGCTTAATGTGTTTTAGGTTTGCAATCTATATCAAAAGATATGCCTTGCTCCAATTAAGCTTTAAAATCCTTCTCACTTTCATAGCCAGCTAGAAACCTAGGAGGTAATATAGACCTTGCAGGAAAACTGAAGACATGAAGAAGAGTTAAGAGTTACATCCAGTGTCACCAGCAGAATTGGCAACAGGTGATTCCTTTTAAGAATTAAAATAATGAAAGTTAATAACTGACATTGGCAAAGTCTCAAAAAAATTTCCATAAAATGAAGGAGGTCTCTTTAGGTAACTTTAGGTACATCTGAAATGTTAAAATGATAACTTAAAGTAAGGGTACAGGAGAGATGATTGGGGGGCTATGTTTGTGAAAGCCCGGTGTGTTGGGCTGGGAATGTTTTACATGTGGTCTTGTCCGTGGCCCAATGATCTTGCTGATGTGAGCAGCAGTAATTGAGGAGACAACCTGCCTATGGTGGATGAGGGAACCCCACAGCAGGAAGGACCTAACAGACCATGGTGTGGATCTGGAGCTTTATTCAAGGGAATTAAATAGTCCTGTAATTCTGAAAGGTAAAATATATGATTTTTTTTCAATGATATTTCTGATAATGTGACTGATATTTGTTGATACGGGAGTTTCTCAGAGCAGATTTCAACTGCAGCATAGGAGAACTGTTGATCAATAATGTCATCTTTGTGAATTGGGAGATCTGAGGACAATTATAGCTTTCTTGTTTTGTAAGGAATTTTTACAGGTCATATCCCATTGGAAAATTGGGCCATGTCTTTGTTCTGAGAAAGCTCTATGGCTACCCAGGATGCTTAACGGCTTATCCTATGTCCTATGATGAACTGATAACATGGTTTGAGCTGGCAATCAGTGGAGGAACACAGTGTAACAATGGGTCGGTGGACATGTGATAAATTATTTTGTATCATGGTTATATGCTGATAAATACTTTCCCAGACATGGTATGGTTTAACAGACCATACAATCACAGTAACTTTTGGTAAACTTTGTTACTATTGTGACAAAACATTGAATGTAAAAGTACAGAAACAAGGACCTAAAGATATTAAAACAAATTTAGGTCCTTGCCCTGACAACTTAAAGACCCTCAAATTTTCAAAATTGACTGGCTTATTTTATTTTTCTCCTATAATACAATAAATTTAAACAAAACTATAATGTGACATCCTCAGAACTCATCGAGGGACTCCATTCTAAATTCTTACACCATTTTTGGCCAGAAACCATCGTTTTCTTTTTCTTTTTTTTTTTTTTTTTTTGCTTATTTCAATAATCAGTGCTACCAATTGGCTTTCTTTTCAGGACTACATTCCACCAAGAAACAAAACCCTTATTACTTCTCAATAATTGCCATATAAATAATAATTGGTAAAATAAGACAAATTTAAATGCTTATAAAACTCAGTTGACATATATGGAAAACGAGAGTTATTTTCAAAAAAAGGGGAGTTATTTTCAAAAAATGTTGTGGCTTTAGATGGCTGTTCTCTCACCATAAGAAATCTGAGGTTCCAGTGTGATAACAAAAGGCAATTAACACTGTTCTTTTGGGAAACTGTAGAGAGTGGTAAGGAGTGTGGCAAACTGAAGAGAACAAGTTCAGCTAATTCTTTCTACATGGGAATTTGTTTTAAAAAAATACATTTTTTTCATCTTGTCTCTTTCTAAAACTATATATATATATATATATATATGTGTGTGTGTGTGTGTGTGTGTGTGTGTGTGTGTGTATACACATACATATATATGTATATATATGTGTGCATGTGTGTATATATAATATCTTATATATATATACATATGTGTGTGTGTATGTGTGTGTATATATATATATATATATATATATATATATATATATATATATAACTTCTGTCATTGTTTATAATGACAAGATTGCTAAAAACTAGGGAAATGTAGTAGACAAAACATAACAGGCTGATTAACCCCAGAGGCAGACAATTTGTGAACCCTTGAGTACAAAATACTCAAGTTCCATTGACCCTTTGCTAGACAGTTTGCCAGATCAGTGTTCTCCAAAGAAGGGCCACCTGGTGGGAGAAGTGGCAGAGAGTGGCTGAGCTCAAGACGCCTTATTAATAGTGGAGAGCAATTGAAGAGTTTAGAGATGGGCTGTGGTAAACTCATCAGCTACAGCACCCCAGCCTTCTGGACTTTCAGCTCAGAAATTCACATTAGTTTCTCAGCAAAATTGAAAATCAATGCAGACCTTCAGGATAGCTTAAGACCAAATGAAACTATCTATAAAAAGCATGTATCTATTATATCTAATTTAACTGATCAATTACCTTACAAAAGCAAGGACGAACTCAAAGACTATTGTTTATTTTAAGGATGAGGAGATAACTGTTTTAACATTTAGAGAAATGATTGGGACTATAGCATAGAGATTGTGAATTGTTCTAGTGAACTTTGGAAATGTGGAGAACAATGCATAATAAATTTTAATGAGAGCAGTTTCTTTAATGACCTATAGTCCTAGAGAAATATTATACAGTGCCTACTGTATGATGCCCTTATATTACAGATCTAAAGGGCAGCTTACAATGAACAGAAGTACCCGAGTTTTTCCATATTCCTTCCCTTTCTTTTCATGGAGGTAGTAAATCTCTGTGTGATCTCTATAATGAATGGACAGTTTTCAGTCTGGTAGTCTTAGGTAAGCATCCATCTATGCTGGGGATTTTGTGGTCTCATGGCCTTCCCTGCCCAAATAAGTTTCCTCCCTTCTTCTTCCTCAATAAATCTTTGGCATTCCTAATTGTCTCCAAATTTGCTTCCCAGAGAGCTTATCCTGTAGGCATTCTACATATGCGGGTACTTTCTGGGCAAAGGATTTCAGCAGAGAGGAAAGGAATAAAGAAAAAAGTGTATAAGCTTATGTTCTGGTCAAGAGAGATAGGCTATAACCAAATGTGTAACAAGGAAATATCACAGAGAAAGAACCTGTATTAAGGAAATTAAAAGCCATGAGATGGGAAATGAGTAAGAGATTAATTTAGATTAGTAGATCAGGTGGTTAGTATAGCATCCTCTGTGTAATTACATGACCTGAGATCTGAGTGACAAGAAAGCCGCAGCCCTTCAGAGATCTGGAACAAAAGCACTGAAGGAGGAGTGAAGAGCTACTGCAAAGGCCAGAAGAGAGAAATGAGCTTAACATGCTTTAGAAGCAGGGGGAACGCCAGATTTGCTTGAGTGCTTTCCATATGCCAGGTCCCAGGCTAAGGTCAATGCATTCATTATTTCATTATTACTCACAGCCATCACTCGAAGCTGGTACGGGTGTCAGGGTTCTAACAGAAAAGAGATTCTGTACTGTAGGAAGGCATGAGGAACGTTAAGGCAACCAAGAAGTGTCTGGGGCAAAGTGTCATGGGACTAATAACATGAGAAGCCAATCCACTGCCCACTGCCCTGTACCTCCTCTCCCAGGTGTGAAGGGGAAGAGCTGTTAATGCAGCCTGGGGGAAGCCCAAGCCATAGGAGAGGAACACCAGACTGAAGTTCTACCTTGGGAAGAAGACAATAGTTATGGTTCCAACCCACCCCTAAAGTGATGGAGGGAAAGAAACACCTCCAAAATCTCTTACCCTCTTATCATTGATTTCTTATTATTGCTGGTGATCTAAACCGCACCAGAAACCCACCTCAAGCATTGCATTCAAGGTGGGTCTAGCTGAGCACCGAACCCGGTAGAAAATCTGGAGAGATAAAGAAAATAATTTTGTCTAGAACTGTTGTCATCTCTATTTTACAGAGAGGGAAAGGGAAACTAAGGCTTTTACTATTCTGTGATGCATATTTTTCCCTACATGGTAGCATCCCTGAAATAAGGCATATAAAATCAATGTATGTAGCATCATGGTTTGATGGGAAGCATTCTTTTTAATTTTTCATAATGTCATAAAAAACAGTATATTTTACAATTAATGGAGTCTTTTATTTTTAAGAGGTATGTTGATCAGCCCAGGGTCAGGTGGAACTGATCTGTGGAATTATCTAAGCTTACGGAAGAAACTGAAAACAAGATTGGGAAGAAGAACCCCTCTAGTTCCTTATTTATTATCTTTCTCTCTCTCTTCTCTCCTCTACCCCCTCCTCCTCCATGTTCACTTCCTCCCCCTCCTCTACTTCCTCCCCCTCCTCCACTTCCTCTCCCTCCTCTTCTTCTTCCTCCCCCCCCACTCTTTTATAAAAGAGAATCTTGTTTCTCTAAAATCTGGCTGACCCAAACCCCATGATTGACCAACAACCCCCCACACACCCTTTTTGGTACTGGGGATTTAATCCAGAGGTGCTTTACCACAGAGCCACATACCCAGCCATTTTTATTTTTTATTTTGAGACAGGGTCTTGCTAAGTTGCTGAGGATATTGCTAAGTTGCTCAGGTTGGCCTTGAACTTGTGAGCCTCCTACCTCAGCCTCCTTAGTAGCTGGGATCACAGGTGTGCACCATGGCACCAGGCAACTCTGGCATCTTAACACTGTGGTACAGCTCTCTGTCTATGTTGATGGTTGTGTTCTGCAGAACTGATGCTATGAGAATCAAAGGCTGAGGTGGCTTATTAAACAGGGGCTGCTTCTCACCTGGGCTTCACATAGACTGCTTTTCACTTGATAGGTGATTCAAGTGGATTAGTTACTCCTTCCTGTAATATAGGTGACTTGGAATTTTACTGTGTTTGAAATTGGAAATCTTCCTTGGAGAAACGTGGCTATGTTCTCAATTTTATCTTATCAAATTCTCATCCATTTTCTTTCATCTCCTTTGGCCTCTCTGGCCTAGATACACAAGTTCTTAGCTTATCTGCAAAACAAAATTTGAAGGGTGAGCAAGATGGATGTAGGGTGTTGGACCCTTAACACAGATTCCATTTTAACACTTCTAGAATTATCAAAAAGATGTTATCTATGGCAGTTGAGGTTGATTTGGCAAAGATAATTTATATATTGCTTTGAAACTTCTAATAACTCTAAATTGCACATTGAATGAGAATGTAACTATTCAGACTTCATATAAAATCAGCCTCCCTGGCCTCTCTCTGCCTCTCTGGCTTCGTTGCATATGGTTGTGTATCCTAGGGGCCACCCTGCTGCTCCCTAGTACAGAGGCTGACATGCACAGACATCACTGTCCTTCTTCTCCATTCCTTTGAATCACACTTCATGCTGTTATATCTTTGCTTTTACTTAAACCAATAATAAATATTTCCAATATTTTCCCTTACTTTTATTTAGCTGCTTGTGACTAAAAGGTAGATAGATAGCCCTAGAAAGACGAGGCATAATGTTCCTTTTCTAATTACACAAAAGAGTCAATTGTCATGTGATTCCTTCCTTTGAACAGCCAGAAAATTGGATTACAATCCAAGAAGTTCCCGTTAACCTCATTATTTATGAATTTGTGATTCTAGAATTTTCATCTCCCTGTGCTTCTCAGCCATTATGACCTCATTTGCAGACACCCTGGAGAATTCCCAGCCTGTGCCTTCCATGTGTCCACCAAAATTCTTTACTCTTTGTTGAACACTTGCCCAGTAATTTCTCCCACTTCCCAACAATAGAATGTGCCTTTTAGACAAGATTCCAAATGCTAGAATTTTAACCATATTCTGCATCCCCTTAGCTTTCTAGTCACATTTTCCTGGCCTCAGTTCAGAAGTCTGTACCTACTGCTTAAGGGTGCACACAAAAGAAGTCACTCACATATTCTTATCTGTCAGTGGACTAAAGGTTGAAGAACTGGGCTGAGAGAACTGACTGCTGGGATGTCACATGCCAGGCACATGCCTTTGCAGTGTTACTCAACCCAGGATCATCTGTAGGAATTAGATGCCTTGAAAAGTTGTTCCATTTTCAGACAAAATCAAATTCTTAGAGAGTCTTAAAACCTATCTAGGCTTCTGTGCTTTCTCTGGATCAATCAGAATTATGGCATTATCTAGAGTCTATCAGTCCCAAAACCTGGTGCTCAGGATAAAAGTAAGAATAAAGTACTGTTTGGTTCCAGGTAAACTGTTTTTCCTTTATATCTAGGTAGAAGGGATCAAAGAGCAAAAGGGCCCAATGTTAAATTCCCCGCTTAAGAAGATCATCTACATTAGGGCCATGCTCTGGCCCTCCTCTGGCTGTGTCCCTCCTCTCAAAGCAGTCAAGGGACTAAACCACTCAGATTCAGGGGTTCTCAGTCCTTTTAGACTGTGTTCTGGATAAGACAGACCCCAGCATTCTTGTTCACATGGTCGTGAGTCAGCAACTAGGTTTGTGTGGGAGACTGGACAGGTCTGTTCTCTGAAGGATGACCCTACTACCAGAGTGTGGCCCCAAGGTGGCTATTTCTGGGGATCAGATAGAGCTGGCAGGTGTAGCACCTTATGGTATAAAGACATGTAAGTTGAGGTACCTCAGGCTGGAGGACCACTCATATTCTAGGGTAGAACTTAGAGAAATTTGAGAATTCTAAATGTGAATATTACCCTCTAGATCCCTTTGAAGGTTTATTTGCCTAATGAACGGCAACTATAACCACAAAAAATATATATATTTTACCGAATAGCTCCTGAGCTTGGTTTCTAACTGTTCTATTAAACATTCAGCATATAACACCTGAATCCCCATTTGTATTCATGTTCCAGACTCCACAGATTCTATGGTGGGCCTAAGTAACCAATTTTACATGATAGCACAAGAGAAAGTTGAATGGGACCCTTGCCCCAAATCATTTACCTTGACCTCTTCGCCTGCACCAAAGCACCTTCACGTTCCTTGGGAAAACTCAAATTGGTACAAAAGATGTGAGTGTGTCTCACACTAATACAGATCTTGTGGGTGCTCTACACTTTGTACAGTCAAATGCTTGGCTAACGTTGTTCACTTAATACAACAGTGGTCACATGAAGACAGTTGATGCCTGCAGAGTCACTTTCCTTGTGGTTACTCATACAGTGTCTCTAAATGTAGTTTTTCTGTCTAGTGATCTAGAGCTTCACTTGGTTTAGGAAATGTTGCCATCATATTCTTACTTCTCAAACACATGGCTGTCAATCCAGTCTTACTCTTGTCAATTCTGTAGCAGCTGTTTAAGCAAATATCATTGCGAAGATCCATTCAGGAGATTATTTTTACACAGCTGCTTGCATTCTAGGTAGGTATTAACAGAGAGGAAAGTATCTGGATTATCTCACAGGTATAAACTTGTTACTATTGTTTTCAGTGACTTTGGGTCTCTGGTGTAGGTTCTTTAGTTATGGCTTCGTTTAATATTGGTACTCTCTAAATCAGTGCTATGCAGCATGTCTGAGTTCTTCAGGGAGTTTTGGGGTGGGCTAAAACTGACTGGAGGTTACAGTCCAAAAGGACTTATTAATTTTCCTTTTGACAATAAATTCAGAAGTATTTTTTTCTTTAAGTGTAGAATTGAATGAATGAAAATAGCAGATGATGTTATCCTTTGTGGCTCATCTAAGCAACTGGATCTTTCCCCAAAACTCTAGAAAAAAAGAGGAATTTCAGTTAGTTGGAGAATATTTGAACAGGCATCTCACCTCTCTTCAGTTGTGTTCATGTTTTTTAAAGTGCTGTGTTGCAAGCTGTACTGCCTGGGCCAGCTTATACCCCTGCTTTGACAGTAACCGTCACGGTATGATCTGTCATTTCAAGCACACTGAGTTTTTTTGTCTTAAGTTGCTTACTTGTACGACTGGATCAGTACTTGAAATGACACTATTTCTAAGGCATTTTTTTTTATCTTAACCAAATTCTCTTTTAAAATCTTCAGAAAGGAATAAAAGAATATGCCAATACAAGCACAGCACACTTCTACTAAGAATTTTTTTTTCTCCATGAGAGTTTTGGGTGCTGGTGTGGAAGGTGACAGAGTATAGTTGCTAATAAAGAAGGAGAAGGAGATTGGGCAGCAGAAATGTGCTCCTGAAAACAACTCCATATTTATTCAGCTATGAATCCTCAGGCATTCTTTAAGAGAGTGCCTCATTTGTTTCTCAAACAATGTTGTTTAAGTCTTCTGGTCATCCCTACAAAGAAACAGCCTAGGAACTATTAAGAGGCTTGTCCAGGATCAGAGAGTCGTGACATGCAAACTAGGGCAGAGTCCATGTTCCTTTCATGACACCCAGCATTTCCTTGTCTGAATCATGCTATTAGTAAATTCTTTATTTTCTCTGCTGTGGACAATTATGGCTACATTTACTCAAGCACTTGACCTGACATGTATTTAAGTAAAATGGACTCGGGGGATAGAGGGTCTGAGTTCAAGCCTCAAGTTGCAGCAATTACTGGTTATATAATTTTGAACAAATTGCTTGCTCCATTGGACTTTATGTATAAGTGGGCATAAAAATTGTACCTCCAAATAAGGATTGTAATGCATTCCGCTGTTATATATAAATTTAAAAAATTGTACCTCCAAGGATCTCTAGCAATTATAGAAATGCAAATTAAAACCACACTGAGATTTCATCTCACTACAGTCAGAATACCAATTATCAAGAATACAAGTAACAATAAATGTTGGTGAGGATGTGGGGAAAAAAGGTACATTCATTCATACATTGCTGGTAGGACTGCAAATTGGTACAACCACTCTGGAAAGCAGTATAGAGAGTCCTCAAAAAACTTGGAATGGAACCACCATTAAAGCCAATTATCCCACTCCTTAGTAAATACCCAAAGGACTTAAAATCAGCATACTACAGTGATGCTGCCACATCAATGTTTATAGCAGCTCAATTCACAATAGCTAAGCTATGGAAACAATGTAGGTGTCCTTAAACAGATGAATGGATAAAGAAATTGTGGTATATATACACAATGGAATATTATTCAGCCATAAAAAGGATGACTATATGACATTTGATGGTAAATGGATGACTCGGAGACAATTTTGCTAATTGAAATAAGCCAATCTCCAAAAATTAAACATTCTCTCTTTCATATGTGGATGTTAACATACAAGAATAGGGGGAGGGGTGAGAATAGAATTTCTAGTAAATTCAAATTAAAAAAAAAAGAAAAAAAAATCTTACCTCCAAAGGTTATTGTGGGGATGAATTGAGTGACTACAAAGTGCTTAGAACAATTTCCAGTAGGCAATGACTGCTCAATAATTCTTAGCTATTATATTTGTTTTCTTCTCAAAACATTCTTTGTGAAAATTATGCTTATTTATGGGAAGTAAACTGAATTCAGGAAAGTTAGGTAACTTGCTCAAGATCCTCCAAATAGTAAAATCAAAGCAAGCAAGCTAATTTATTTCATTCCGTGGTTTGCAATACACTTTTCTGCAAGGTTGAAATGGCACCTGTAGCCTGGCTGAAACAAACCTTCAACATCCAGGCCTGGTTTGCAAGTGGGTGGAGAGCTGGAATAAGTCTCCGTGCATGCAAGATGACTTCAAGATTTCAAGAGCCACTGTGAACAGTGGCCATGGCTATGAGCATCTAACCAGGAAGTCTGTCTCCAAAAGATAGCAAAGTCTTCAAGTAGAACAGGGGCGAGTGAATGACATAAGGGGACAGATGAGTCCAGATGGGCTATTAGAACCTGTTTCAGCAGCTGAGCTGCTGTAGCACTGGCATTAGGAGATGGTTGGTGAAGGAAGCAGGCCTCAGATGAGGAACAGACTTCACCTACTTTATAGTGTTTGTCTTAGGCTCGGCACTGAGTCAGTAGAAACAGCAGCCCAGATTTATAACAGATTCCTGTGCATTCACACAGATCTTTACAATTAATCTTCAGTGCCTTATGCAGAAAAGATTATGGTCTTTTTCACAGTCTCATTCCCATTTTCTAAGTTATGAGACTGAAATTTAGAAAGATTAACAACACAGGCCCACAGTTGATAAGTTGCTACTATAGTGCTTGAACCTGGAGCTTTTTGATAGCAAAGCACTTGCCTCTAATATTATACCTAGCTGCCCCTCAAAGGCCATTTCTGAGCATGATGCATTGGGAAATAGAAATGTGGCACTGCATATTTACATTAGTAGGAATTCCATACTATCCCTTGATTTTTGCTAGTTTATAAATCCGTTATGGAAGTGGCCCTCTGCTATACCCTACAATTTAGCTTGGATTGTGAGTAAATTCTAAACCTCAAGAACATGCTGTTAATAACCGGTTTATACTAATCTAATACAATGTTAAATTACTCGTAGAAGCTAAATATATTTTGAGAACCTGAAATGAAATTTGACCACAGTTTCTCAGGGTTTTAAAAAATTATATATTTATAAAATTTTAAGCCCTACAATTTGTGGCTTCTGACAAAGTCTCTCTGCAAAGGATAATGTATTAATTAAAGACAACAAAAAGTCTATTGTTCATGGATCTTTGTAATTCCATGTTGTCATTCAAAGAAATTGCAATCCTAGGCAAATCCAAAATTCAAATGAGCCAAATACAAGCTGGATATCCAACTCTAGATCTTCCCAAGGCAAAAGCAAATCCTGAGCAAGGATGAAGTATTTCAGTCTGTATGGAAACAATCAGATACCTTTCTTCCCTGGAGAGTAGATGCATAATTAAAAATAGAAAAAATTACTGTTCTGTATTTGAAAACAAATTCAGCCAGCAAATGGCAGCTGGAAAAATTAAACTGCAGGTGAAGGCAACTTGGGCGGTAATTGCCACATGATTTATATACTGCATTATGAATTAGGCAATTAGGTTCCAGATGAGTAACATATTGATACATACAATATGCAGCAGCTTATTCATGTGAGTAGCAGGAGGACATTTTAATCTCTCAAATTATCATTATGTTAATGAAAGGATGATTTTAGCAAAAGCATTAACTGAATTATGAGCCCCAAACTTAAATGAAGGTTACTAAGTTGTTCACCCAATGGAAAGCAATTCTAATTTAACTGTATGTGTATATTCTTTATAACTACAACCTCCCTACTTCCAAAAATGGTTTGATGCCACCAAACTCTACTCCAAAGAGAAAGCAAACCGAATATAAGACAAACTAAAGTTTTTTTCTATGTGTGTATATACTATCTAATAAGTCCACCCAGAAGCATTTTTAATCTATTTTCTTAAATGAAAGAACAAGGGAAGTAAATAACAGTATCAAACAATTTTCTGCATCTAACTCTACAAAACCATTTTTTTTCAATCTGTTCATGGTTCAGTGATCATATTATCACTCATGAAGCTCATAGAAGGAAGCCTCATGTTTCATTTGAAGGTTTTAGTTCATTTATGCTCTGTGGCATTAACCATTAAAACTCACAAAGATAGTGTTTTCCTTCCTTCTCTGACACATTGCTAGCCTGCATTTCTTGGAGTTCTACTATCTAGGTGGGCTGGCTGCCTCTATTTCTGTTCTACTGTAAAGTGAGGAGGGAGCGTGAAGCTTGTCACATCTGAGCTGTGGGGGTAAGAGCAGGTGTGCCTTCTCAAGGTGGTCTTCTTCCCCACCCCATCCGAATGATGAAAAGGCAATCCCTAGAGATTTTACAGGAATGGTTCTTCAGAGGTGGTCAGTAGGAACCCATTGAAAATTCAGATTTTTGGGACCCATCCTAGGTCCTACAGCAAACACTCTGTAGGTGGATTTGCAATCTATGCATTAACAAGCTATCTGGGTAGTTCTGACACAGTCTGGAGTTGGAGAAACACTGTTCTAGGTAATGGCAGGAGGCAGGTCAGAATGATCCTGGGTCCTGGGTAACTATGTAGAGGAACATGTGCTGTCCACCTAGCAAACTGTTCCTCATCCTTCAATCATCTCCATTATCTATAAAATCTCTAGATCACATTGTTAGGAAAGTACCTTTCTACGGCCTCTAAGATAATTTTTTGACCTTTGGGAGCCTGAAGTTACCTAACAGGAGCCACTGAGAGGACCAAGTCTGCTGCATTCCAAACAACTCAAATTTGGTACAAAATTTCATGACACTCTTTATTATATATAATTGATATTTTTTCCTATTACCCCAATTCTTCTGGTGCCTTTTCTGACTTTGGGGGAAATGCTTCTACAAACATGCATTTTCTATTGAATATGTGACATAGTTCTGTCCAGATTCAACATTATAATATTGTAACCCTGCACTATCATGTGGAAAAATATTTTATCTGTTTGGAAAAAAGAATGAGAACAACACTTGGAAATAACAAAGAGTTAGTTCTGAAGAGTTCTGGTGCCTTGATCTTGAAATTGGGTTCAGTCCTGAAATTTTGTTCATCTCTCTGTGGTTTGGGTGTTTAAGTCAGTTAATTTTCATATTTTTCTTCAGATATTTTGAGTTGCATTTCCATCACTGGCTTTCTTTCTTTTTTTAAATTGGTTTTATTTTTGAAATACATGACAACGAAATGCATCACAATTCTTATTACACATATAGAACAATTTTTCATACTTCTGTTTGTATATAAAGTATGTTCACACCAATTCATGTCTTCATACATGTACTTTGGATAATGATGTCTATCACATTCCACCATCCTTGCTAATCCCCTGTCACCTCCCTTTCCCTCCTACCCCTCTTCCTTATCTAGAATTCATCTATTCCTCCCATGCTCCCCCTCCCTAACCCACTATGAGTCAGCCTCCTTATATCAGAGAAAACATTTGGCATTTGTTCTTTGGGTATTGGCTAACTTCACTTAACATTATCTTATCCAACATCATCCATTTACCTGCAAATGCCATGATTTTATTCTCTTTTATTGCTGAGTAAAATTCTATTGTGTATATATGCCACATTTTTTTAAATCCATTAATCCACTGAAGGACATCTAGGTTGGCTCAACAGTTTAGCTACTGTGAATTGTGCTGCTATAAATATTGATGTGGCTGTGTCCCTGTAGTATGCTGCTTTTAAGTCCTTTAGGTATAGTCCGAGGAGAGGGATAGCCAACAATAAGTGTTGGCGAGGATGTGGGGAAAAAGGTACACTCATACATTGCTGGTGGGACTGCAGCCAATATGGAAAGCAGTATGGAAATTCCTTGGAAATCTGGGAATGGAACCAGCACTGGTTTTCAAAAGCTGTTTGCTATTATGCACATGGCACTAAATTAGTTCATCCCTAAAAAGAAGAATTACAATAGGTCTTTACTTGAAGAAAGGAGAAAACAAACTTGGAAGAGTAGGTTAAAGTTAAAAAAAATAGAGCAGTTAAGTGAGGCAAGGAGAAATAATACAGAAAAATGTAATATATATACATTCATATATATAAGAGGGGATTTATTAGATTGGCTCACATGATCAGAAGCTGGCTAGTTCCACAATGGCCATCTGCAGGCTGGTGAGTAGGAAACCAGTAGCTGCTCAGTCCCAGAAACTGGGTGCCTCAGAATGAGAGGGATCAATAATACAGTCCCAGTCCCAGGCTGAAGGCCTGGAAACCCTTAGAAAGCCACTGGTTCAAGTCTACATTCAAAGGTTGAAGGATGCAGAGGTTGATGTTTGAGGGCAATGGTAGCAGCAAAAACATGCCCACTCAAAAAGAGTAGAGCATGCAATTTTTGATCAATCTGTGCCCTAGCCCATTGGATGGTGTAACTCATGATCAGGTGGATGTTCCCCATTCAGTTTGCTGACCCATATGCCAATCATCTCTAGAAGCACCCTCAAAGACACTCCAGAACTGTACTTTAGCAATTTCCTAGGTTTCCCTCAATCTATAAATTGGTAACCAAAATTAATCATAACATGTACATATCTATTAACATTTTTTATGCTCATTTGTGGATCTCCTTATCATTGTGTGTGCTACAAATGATATGAATGTAATACTTAGGGAAATACTGAGAGGACCAAGTCTGCTGCAAGCTAGAGAAGAAGGGCAGAGTAGGCAGTGGAGGAAGAAATCAACTACCTAGTACCCTATCTTGAATTTGGGAGCTGCTTTGTTCCCTTCAGACTAAGTGGAGGTTGATACATGTGACAGACAAGGAACCCCATGATGTGTGCAAACTGAATACAGCTGCTGCCAGGTCATTTCAGTTGTCAAAATGTTGAAATACTTCCGTGCAAACTAGAAAGCAGTCAATGCTCTGAGCTGCCCAAGTGTTTCAATGCCAGGGCTACTGTGGCTGTACCTCAGGATCCTTTGAACAACCCATGATCCAGCAATGAAAGGGGCAGTGTCAGAGCAGCAGGGACCTCCAGGACTTACATCAGCCTGATGGTCAGCTTCCACCCTAATTGGTTCCTGCCCCTTCTAATTGATTATGAAAGAATTTGAAATTTCAAGATCTATGCATCTATTTCTATAGGAATCAGAGTCCACTCCATTTATTGGTTTAATTATCTATTATCCTTTCCTGATTAAGAACAAGAACTACATTATTATTTGTATTTTCTCCATTGTCTAATATGAGTGTAGTCTTCAAGTGGCAAACAGGTGAGGATTTGGCCACGACCTGGGATGTACATTTCTGATTGTTTGACCTCTATTAACTGTTCGATAGGAAGACATTCATTACCAGATAGGAGGCAAAGGATGCTGTCCTTAAAGCCTAAGTTCTGGAGTTACTTTGCTTGAAGTTAAATTCTTGTTCTGTCCCCTACAAACTAGATGATCATGATTGATACAGAAAGATTAAGTAATCAGTTTTATTATCTGTTAAATAAGAACAATAACAGGACCTACCACATAGTGATGTTATGAACATTAAATGACTTAATGCATATAAATCATTGAGAAGGCATGTGCTTGGCCTAGAGTAAAGGATCAGTGTGCTTTCACTAGTACTTTAAGCAGATGTGTAGACACTCCAAGACAAAATCCCTCTATTATTCTAAGACTGTGTTATATAAACAACTGTTCTATATTTCACATAAAGAGATTCTATGATCAATTTTGGTTTGGAAATGCTGAGTTATACAAGATGAAATACAATTTGCTGCAGGATACATTAATATGTTAATATGCTCTGTAAAACTCCAGCAGTTTTTTTCTTCCTCTAATTGTTACCTTTAGTTTTTTTAGTCTACCTATATAGAAATGCCACACCCAAGGTTAAAAACCTCAATACTTATGTAAAACATTCCAGGCTTTCTTAACTGGGCTATATCACAAGGAAGGGTAATGTGTGTGTGTGTGTGTGTGTGTGTGTGTGTGTGTGTGTTTAAAGAATCTTGACTTAATTGTCTTAGAGGCAAAATAAGCAAGCAGTTTCCTCTGCCTTTTACTCCAAATCATATTATTCTGATGACAAGAGGAGTTCCTGGATGTTGCAGCAGAAAAGTCAGAGAATTTCCTGATTTGGGCTTCTTTTAATGTAATCTTACTTTATGCTTTCATAGCTTATAAAATTCCTTTTTCTCTCTCTATTTCTCTCTCTCTCTCTCTTTCCTTTTAATCTAAAAATTTAGCAGGTCTTGGTTACATTACTGTTATTGATTTTGGTTAGTTCATAGTAAGTAATCCTTTGCAATATTCAATTTCAGTTTTCACTTTTAATTCTGGAAAATTTTCTTTATTCTGCCCTTGGTCATTTTTCCTGACACGTTTGTTTTATATTTTCCTTCAGAAGCAGATATTAATTTCAGCTAGGTGTCATGTTCTCCTTTCCGTATCTGTCAACTTCATCTTGTCTTCTGTCTTATATCCTGCATGTTACTGGAATATGTCTGTGGTTTCACTAATACGATTTTCCACAGGAATGCCCATGCTTTTTAACTGCCCTGCTATTGACCTGAATAGTTCTCAAATGCAGCCTACTTTATACTTGCCATTCCTCTCTTCGTCTTATTGACGACGGTGACATTTCTTACTCCAGCATTTTCTTTTAGAATTTCTTTTCTACACTCTCGTTTTCCTTCTGTTATGTTATTTCCTCGGTGCGGCTGCATTACTCACAATTTCATCTCTTCAGGATGTGGGACCTGAGGTGAGGTTTCAGGAACACCACAGAGGTGGGTCAAGATTGACCAAATTGATCTGTGAGTAAGAGTAGAGATTAAAGCAAGATCTGAGAGACATCACTGAGTGATGAAACAGAATCAAGGTTCAAAAAGCTGCACACCCATAGCAACAGTGTGACAGAGAGGCAGAGACCTGGTAGGAAACGCTGGGATGGAAGGCAGAGTAAATGGTTTTGGATGGACGGAAAGGGTTGAGTCTTGAAGCTACTAATGTCCCAGAAAATTTAGACAAAAGGGGAAATTGAGTCAAACAAAAATGCCTGTTGCTGGAGCTTATGTTGGCGAGGCGGGATGGGGCCACCTGGTTCCTGGCAGAAGCCCTTACTAGACAATGCCTGTAGCTCAGGCTGGACATCAGTAATGCCTCAATTCATTCATCACAAATAGAGTATGTATGCACTTCCATTTTTTTTGATAATTACTGAGGTGGTTTTTCTCTTTGAATGATTTTACAGATATTTCAATGAAAAGATAGAAAAAATTATGAAGTTTTGATTCACTCCATCTTTCTTTATCAATTTTCAGATTTTACTTGAAAGTATATATCTTTGTAAGTCACAAGAAAAAAAATATGAATATAAAACATAAATTCCAATGCTGTTTATAATACTCTACAAACATACACACCCACTCCCAGAACAGACTAGAATCAATTTTAGACATCTAACATTCATGGACCAAGACTATTTGCACAAGATGTCTAAAAGAAGTGTCAGTTGCCCAACCTTATGTGAAACTCAAACATACCTAAGAGGAAGTAGAATGAAATTATTAGATCACTTTGGAATTTCCAAAACCTTAGGATGATAATCTTATTGAGAAATGACTGGAAAATTTTGATATTAAATTTCCAGCCTTGATACCATTTGAAGACTGACCATTTAGATGAAACATTTTCATGGAACTTTAGAAAAGCTAATGTGTCAGAGAAGATGGGTTAGGATAGAAATCAAGGAAGTTTTCAACGGAATATATTTTATGGGGCCAAAAAATATTACTGCCCTGGCTTCACCCCAAATCAGTGAAGGAGCCAGCCTCGGGGACTTGTAAGAAATGTAATCAGAACACTGAACCACAGCATCTCCTGACTTCAGAAACAAGCCTCCAGAATCAGTGTGCAGTTTCCTTCTGGAGTGCTCCAGTTATTTTCTACTTTGCACTGAGTTTCAAAAACACATCTGCAGACTCGATATGCAGCATATGATGGATAGCCACTGAATACATACACGAAAAGTCAGAGGCCAATGAGAAATTAGGTGAGGAATTTTGTAATCAGTATACATCAGTGATTTTTCCAAGCATGGAGGAATGCTTCCTTCATTTCATTCATAAACCTTGCCTGCAGACCTTGCTCCCACTTAGAGACTATTCTCCCCAGCACTCATGTATTGGTCCAGTCTTCCATCTAACTGCACATCCTCTCTATGTGAATACTTAGTCTGTGTTGGTTCTTTGTGGGTGGATGGAGATAGATACAATGAAGAATGAACCGATTTTTTTTTTCCTCGACCTTGTGAAATTCAGTTGTCTTCACCTCCTCAGTCTCTCTGCTCCTTTCTCTCCACTCAGGGAATTCACTGAGTTTGCCTGGGCCCTGCTCCCTGAGCTGCCTCCTAACAACTCTCTCTAGGCAGTAAGGTAGTAATCACAGGGTCACTGGTTTATTTCCTTTCTCTCAAGGATCACTGTCCTTTTTATGTGGTGTCCCATCTCTCAAAACCATTGTTTCATGTATTTGATATGTTCTTTTTTGATTATTTCAGTCAGGAAGGTAAATCCAAGACCCTGTCATCTTGGGTGAAAGCAAATGTCTATGGTTGAGTTTTGAGAGATCTTTATATGTTTTGACTTAAGTACTTTGCATATATGTGACATGCAAACATTTTCTACTAAACTATACTTTATCTTTTCATTCTCTTAATATTGGATTTTGGAGAGAAAAAGTTTCTAATTGTGATAACCATCTTGGTACCAAATCCAGGAACTCTCTTTCTAACACTGGGTCAAGAAACTTTTCTCCTATGCATTTACTATTTATTAAGCTATTTTTCATTTCAATCTGTTTACATTGTGAGCATTGGGAAAGTTTACTTTTTGTTACTGAACTGTGTGACATCTATCTTAAGCCAGGCATCCATACTGGGTCATATTCCATAGGGATTTTGACACACCTGTAATTATTCTGAGTCTCCACTGGATGTCAATACTGCTCAAGGAAAAACAGTTCAGCCATTATATTGGGTGCACAAGAACAATCCATACTAGGGAGTAATCGTTAAGATGGGAGGCTAGCTTAAGTAAAATGCTCAAACAGGAATGTCTCTCCTTCAGTATAAATGTCAGGCAGAGTGGTGGCATATTGTGCTAGAATTCGCAGCAGTAGTGAACCCCAAATTGAAAGGCTGAATTCTGTTTTCCACTTTGGATCTCTACTTACTGACTTGTGAAAAAAAAATGAAAACATGTTACTGCTTGAATTATTCAGCTAATTCTTACAATAAAATACAAAACATTTTATTGAACTGGAATTAGAAGTTTGATCATTACTTCATTTCTTCTATTCACTTTCCAAACATGTACACATTCAGCAGTGATCAGGTGGAAAAGAATGCATTTGGTACGAAAATTATGTGGACCATTTTGGTCAGCACCCAAGGACATCACTAAGTTCTGCAATAAAAAACAGGTCCCAAGAAATAAAGTGACTTTTGATCATACTTCTGTGCAGACTTCACTTCCAAGAAGTACTAATCTGTTCCAGGATTGTGATAAGATAAAGACAGTTAGATTTATATTGTTTTTTGCCTCCTAATAATCTACCACAAAATTGGAAAAATTTCTAAGAATTCAATTCTAGATATATATTTTAGTTTCCTTATTCTGAGGTAGGTAATTATATATCCAATCATTGTTATTTTTATAAAATCTTTTCTTTCCATATGATGAATAATTTTGAAAATTTGAGAGTAGAATGTACAATATTTTGATGATGTTATTCTGTAGGTGGTACATAGGGATATGGAATTGATGAGGAAGTATCACTGTGCATATTTTATAAAATATCTAAAATGTGTCATATGAATATTTCAACAAGGCTGTCAGTAGCAGAACATAAAAATGTGTTGTTTATGTGTATCATTGACTATCCTTGTATGACTAATGATAATAATAAAAATTGAATAAACAGAATATTTGAGGGAAAAACTAAAAAATGTTTCCACATTAGGAAAATGATATTAAAATACAGTTCAAGATATGGGCATAATCTGATTAACAAAACTATCTCTTAAAGTAAGGTTCTGGTTAGTAGATACTTTGTATTTAGGTGTTGGTGACACAGCAAACTTATGCTGTTTAGCTCTTCCTAAGGACTGTGAGTTTTCCATTATTACCTGTTTCCTGTGGGAGTTTAACTTCCTTGTATAGCTAAATATCCCTAAAACTTAACATTTGAATTGTGGTTAGTGAGCTGCTTTACAGATGTGCCAGTAACATCCCATGACCCTTGTGTTCTGCCACATATGGGTGTTAGAGCTTTTTTGCATTTAGTTTTAATATTTCATATAGTGACATGATTTCATCTGAACATGCATAGTTTGGGTCCAAGTTTTTCCAAATTCTATATGTCAGATTGTTTTGATCACATCCATACTTTTGCAACTGATTCAAAGCTTTGTACTGTTATTCATTCCCTGGGCCAATAATGTTTGTAAGAAATGTAAAAATTAATAAAAAATTATTTGTCAGATTTTCTCATGTTAAATGAAAGACCTAGGTTCTCTGCCTTTAACTGATAGGTTGGATTTTCCCATAGGCTGCCGTCAAAAGAGACAGAAATTTATGAAGGTATAAATCATATTTCTTCATGGCTAAGAACTTTGTTCCAGACAAGGTATTGGCAAAGAAAGTAAAAATATTGGATTGATTTTCCATAAGTTCACAGCAATGGTTTTCATAGCCTTTATTTTAATGCCAAATTATATCACTAGCATTATTATTTTTTTTTGTTTTGACATGATATTGTGTTATGGTCCCATCTTTCAAAATTTTCTATTAAGTTATTCTCTGGCTTGTCTTCATCAAACCAGAAGAATTTCAAATCTGGAAGACTACTTAAAATACTCTGGATGACAACTTTGATACTTAAGGATGAAATACAACCACTCTACAAAAATAGAATATTGGATACATTGCACTGGAATAAAAACAAAACAGATTCCTAAATAGGAATCATTGGTTCCAGTGTGTCAGCTTAAATCTGTGCTTAAGTCATAAGATGGTAATTTTTCCATTTTTAAATTAATTACACTGTTTTAGCTTGTATAACATAATAAACCTCTTATTTTTCTATATTTTTCACTTGTGCAAATGGTGAATAACCTTTGGATTCTTTTGGTAACACCTGGGTGTTTTTTAATAAAAATTGTTCCCAGAGAGGAAATGAGCCACAGGGTAGAAAACTCTCTCTCTAAAAAAAAAAATTAAATAAATAAAATTTAAAAATACGTAATTCAAGAACAGACATTTTCTTAAGTACTATTTGCTGCTCAAAATTATTTGTACATTAATTTGTTCAGTAGAGGCATTTTCTTAGATGACTCAAAAATATTAATTTAAGAACAGATTGGACCATCAAAGTCCTTTGAATAGAAGGTGTAAAAAATCATTCTTTTTTTTTTTTTTTGATACTGGGAATTGAACTCAGGGCACTCGACCACTGAGCCACATCCCCAGCCCAATTTTGTATTTTGTTTAGAGACAGAATCTCACTGAGTTGCTTAGTGCCTCGATAAATTGCTAAGGCTGGCTTTCAACTCACAATCCTCCTGCCTCTGCCTTCCAAGCAGCTAGGATTACAGGTATGTACCACCATGCCCAGCCTAAAGGCAAATCTTTCTACTTTGAGTTTCAGTAGTCTTGATAAACTATGGAGTCTAGAATTTAGAATATGTGGCCTTGAGCTCTAGGGGTGACTTAATAGAATGGCTGAGTTACTCTACTGTTCCAGCTTGATGTGGGCCCATGATAAGAGTTCAGTAAGTCAGTCATGTTTACCAGATGAGTAAATTCATGAGTAAAGTGTAATAATATGTAGCACAACTGGAGGCTCTTTCAGGGTGGCAGAATAGGTTTGGAAGCAAGTTGTGGAAATGAAGCAGCAAAGAAAGTGCCAAGGTAGAGTCTACAACATCTTTTACCCCCAAACTAGTACTTGGTGTCAAAGGAAAGAATATGGGTCCATGATCTTTTGTGTTCATTTCCAAAATCCAAAAACTCCCCCAAACTGAAAGTCTTTTTCCTATCTCATTGAAAGGTAAAACTAGACCTAACCTGACAGAGTTTATTTATATTGTTAAATTACCCCATTTGTTGTAAATATTCACATATGTTGCTGTAGAAATAACAATGTTGCTTGATCAGAGTCTTGCTTCAGATCCTGGGAGAAGGTTATAAAGTATTCAATATAAGTACCTTCATTCCCTTCTAAAATATGTACAATTGTGAGTTCTAAAATATGTTTTGACCTAAAGATTTGGCTAGGGCTGTGGTCCAGTGAATTATTTGGCTTGTGAATTTTGGGTATATTTTGCTTATTTGCCTGTCCAGCAATCAATGTCTCTGATGCTCACCATACAACAGCTTCAGTACCCAAGAGCAAGAGGGAGCAAGAGGCTCATTCCCTAGAGGCTGAATGCTACCCTGTTTGTGCCCTGAATCCTCTGCCATAGATTCTCACTGTGACTTGGCTCTCGGGAGTGGTGCTGTCTACACTCAGTTCATACTGGAAAGCCCTACTGTAACACCTGGCCTAGGGCACCGCTTACCCCGTGAGTAGATTTTCTGTGATCCCTCTGGGGCTGCTGGTGATAGTTCACTGCATGTATGATCACACATGCTGAGTGATCTGTATGAGGATTGAGCACCGTTTCCTCCACAGAGGTGTATAAGGACAGAATCTATCATTTGTGCTTTATTATTTGCAAACTTTAACCATCTGGAGATCCAAGAAAAACGATAAAATGACTCATTCTTTGACCAAATAATGGTTGTCCTATGTCACTGAGGAAGATTATAGGGATAAATTGAAATTTTCCATGAAAGCCAGGTTTGCTCTATCTACTCCATGAAGAACAAATCTTAAGCTAGAATGCTTTCACATCTGGCTTTAAATCACTGACCTAATTGGCCCAGATAGCAACTTAATCAGGACAGGGTAGGAATGAAACTAAGGCTTTTTAGTTCTGTTCCTCATTAATAGTTCTGGCTATGGAATGTGGGAGGAGGATTAAGGGTATTTAATGCTCTAAATTTATCTATGGAATCACTCTGCCTTATTAGTAGAGTGCAATTGAGATTTGGCAACCTAGAAAAGCAGTATTCAAAGGCTTCTGTCTTAACCAGCACATAGGAAGAAAGGAGTTTGTTGGCTTGTACGTCTTGTTTCTTTGGATTTTGGAAGATCTAAAGAAAACATAAATCCTGTCTAGTTCCTCTGATGATCGCCACCCCTCTTCTCTTGCTCCTTCACCCCATTCTGTTGTTTATATTTCTGTTCATATTCCTCTAGATCCACCCTCTGTCTGTCTATCTGAACATATGTGGTTCACTGTCACTTTTCTTCTCTGCCCACCTGCATATTTGCCAGTTTTTCTCTCTGCTTCATTTCTCTTATGAGAAAAGTATGAAAAAAATATGGGATCAGTGAGTATTAGGCATCTGCGATGCTGTAGCTAAAATATCTATTCGTTGAAAATATTAATTAAAACATTATTTACAAATTTTAACCTCATAAAATTAATGCTTCCATATGGCAGTGCTGACAATTATTTTATATTAACTTACACATATTAATTGAGTGATGACAATTATTAAATTTTACTTTGAGAACCACTGAAACTGTAGGTCATTTTGTTTGGATGTTAGAGGATTAGATGTAATTTGCAGCAGAGTTTGAATTCCTTGAGAGATTTCATTTGATTTGAAGGGTGGTAATCCCTTATAATAAAATGAAATCTTCTTTATTTTGACCCTAAAATACATTTCTAAATGTACCTAGTATTGTATTTATTGGGATACTTTGTCAGAGAAGGCCCGGAACCTTCGATTTTAAGGTGTTCTCAGGAAAAATTTCTCAACAAAATTCTTATTTTGATATAAAAATAGTTTCCCTATTCAGTTGCAAATAATTAAAGCTCCAAGGTCTGCAGGAAGTTGTCCATGTTCCTAAACGTTTATCCTCTGAATTGTGCAGTACGATGTATTAAGGAAATCTTTTTCCCTCGATGAACACACTGTCAGTAAGAAGCAGCTGAGTTTAAATAGTTGCCCTGTGATAGCTGCACAGGGCTTGTCTTCTTAAGTGGCAACTCCAGAGTGAGGTGGATCCCAGGTTGTCAACTTGAAATACCACAGGTAATAAGAAGCTGGCTGCTCTTTGGGAAGTTGAGAAAAACTGATGCTCTGTGTTCTGACTCAGACTACTCACAGTGGCAGTGTCTTCCCTGTCTTTCACCCATCACCCTGGGGTGCCCTAGACTACTCACCAGCTTCAGGAGCTTCTGATGATTGCAGTGACCCTAGCTAAGAAGTTACAAACACAAAAAGCACTCCAGCCCCTAGCAAGAGATGAAAATGAGTGAAGTGGGCCTGCAAAGGCTTCACTGAATGCGCAGCAGAATTTGTACAAAAGGGGAGATTTCTATGCAGCTCCCAACTGGGATGAACGCAGGCCAGGTATTGTCAGAGATTCCATATTTCATTTTTAAAAGACTCACTGTTTTAGTCAACTTTTTTTTTTTCTATTGCTACCAAAAGACTTGGGGTCTCATCATTTCAGAGGTCTTAGTCCATAGATAGCCAGCTCCTTTCCTCTGGAACAGAGGTGAGTCAGAGAACATAATGAGAAAGGATGTGGTGGAAGAAAGCTTCTGGGGACATGGTTCCACAAAGCAGAGAGCCTAAGCTCCACTCACAAAATATATACCCCAAAGTCATGCCCCAGGTGCCTACCTATTCCAGCCATACCCCACCTACCTATACCCACCACTCAGTTAATTTCTAAAAGGGGATTAACATGCTGATTAAGTTAAGGTCCTCATAATCCAATCATTTCACCTCTGAACTTTCTTGCATTGTCTCACACATGAGCTTTTGGGGGACACATCATATCTAAACCTTAGCAAACAGAAAACCCAGAATTTGTAAAGCAATTTTAAAGTATTTTGTAATCATTATTCAAGTTTTTTTTTTTGGGGGGGGAGTAGGGCAGAGAATACAGCAGCTTACCAGGTCTGGAGTATGAGCTGCTTGCTGCGACTTCTGCCCTACAAGAAATAAATCCAGGAAGGGAAATCTAAATAGTCTGCCTCTGTACTCAGTGATTCATTATCCCATGTTCTAAAGCTTTGCATATCTTTTTGGTTTATCTAGTAATCAAAGCCAAAATCTAGACACTATTCTAATGCCACAAGCAGAATGCATTCCAGGACTATAGCTCATGGTCATCCATCACTCTTGGCATTGGAAATCATCTACACTGTAAGAGGAAAGCAGTGTGAATTGGTATAGTTTGGAGATTTCCAGCAAAGATTTCACTGCAGACTCTATTGATATCAACCCTATAACATTTTATTACACTTTAATGAGGAGATAGTGTAACAGTATGAAATAAGAGATTCCACTAGAAGGCATCACCCAAAGGGAATTAAAGTCCCCACAATACAAACCATCATTTACAGGAAATGAAAAGCACTTGAGTGATAATGAACATTCAGAATATAAGGCACACTTGACCTTCCTGTCTTCCTCAAAAACAAAGTTTCATTTCAAAACTTTGATTTTCTATTGCTCCTGGTTACAACAGTCATCCATTTTTGACCCAGGTATAGTTATGTCAGTATGTAACTATTTTCAACCCATGGTTAACTAGATCAGCTGAATTTTGTTAAGAAGAGAGAGAGTGAGAGAGAGAGAGAGAGAGAGAGAGAGAGAGAGAGAGAGAGAGAGAATCTTCTTTGTAGATGGACACAACACAATACCTTTTTTTTTTTTTTTAATGTGGTGCTGAGGATTGAACCCGGGTCCCGCCTATGCTAGGCAAGTGCTCCACTGCTGAGCCACAATCCCAGCCCCAGATCAGCTGAATTTTATGTTTGTGCATCTGACTTTCCTCTAATAAACTGTGTCAATATAAGACAAGACAACTCAATTTTATATGCATATATATGTCAACAAATGATTATTGAGCGTTATTCTAAGTATTAGAAAATAAAAACAATTCTTCAAATCCCTGCCTCCAAAACCATGCGGTCTAATGGGAATAGAAACATAACCAATAAACTAAATATAAGGCTATAAGGCTATAAGTGCTATGCTAATGGTATGTACTACTCCACGAGAACCTCCTGCTGTTTCTACTCCTATAAACATCTCAAATCTATCAACATCTCTCTATTCCCACTGCCATTGTTCTTATCCAAGACACTATGATCTCTCTGAATAATAAATACTGGTACAGCCTCCTATCTGCTCCTCCTGACATGGCCATCCCATCCAATTCACAGCAACCAGAGTAATTAAAAAAAAATAATGAAGCTCCAGCCATTGCTTAGCTTTCTCCTTCATTTCTTCATTTCTTAGCATTGCCCCTCCAAGAACTTCAGTCTGCTTTCTCAAAGAGCTCAATTATTTTTTGCTCAGAACCTAGGTGCTTGCTGTTTCCTCTGCAGGGAGACTCCTCTGGCTTAGAAGTTACCTCCTTAGACATTCCTTAGAAAAGATGCGGTTACCCAAGGCTCTCCACTTTAAACTTCATTCCTGCTTGGCTTATCACATTTATTACACTGTGCCCTTGTTTTTGTGTTTCCTTGGTTTTTGTTTTGTTTTTGTCTGTCCCCTAATTGGATTTGTGAAATCAGAGTCTACATTTTGGTCTTTTGTTTTTCTGTCAATATCTTGCAGTGTGGTTGGTATCTATAGTAGACACTCAACAAACTTTTGCTCCTAGATTGAAGGGATCACAAGGCTCTCTGGGGAACAATTAATTCTATCAAGATTAGAGAAGGAAGAAAAATATTGTTGCATTAGCTTCCTAGAGCTGATTTTTTTTTTAAGTATAATAGGCTGGGAGTTCAAACCCTGTTTTGAGGCTGGAAGTCTAAAACCAAAGCATCTATAAGATTGATTCCTTCTTGAGGGACTCAGAGAACCTGTTCCATGTCTTTCTCCTTGCTTCTGATGGCTGCTGATGGTTCTTAGTGTCCCTTCGTCTGTGGCAGCATAATGCCTACTTGTGTCTCCCTTATCACGTGGAAGTCTCCCTACAAGTCTGTCTCTGTGCCCAAATTTTCTTCTTCTTGTATGGGCACAAAACATTAAATAAGAGCCCATCCTAATCCACTATGACTTCATTTTTACTTGACTATATCTGCAGAGATTATATTTCCAAATAAGATCATGGTCACAGCTATCAGAGACAGCTTGAATGTGACTCTTGGAGGAATCCAATTTAACACATGGCAGTCATCTCCTTCTCAGAGAATATGACATCATTCTGATGTTGGGATTGGGGAAGAGTGGGCAGGTATATGGATAGAGGAATAGATATAACAGTATATTTAGCACAAGAAAGACATTAAGTTTAGGTAGTAGTTGGCTACTATATGAAGGGGTCCTGACTTTATCCTCTTGTCTTATTCTGTTCATGCAGATATGACAGATGCCATAGACTGGATAGCTTAAACGCACATATTTATTTTCTCTTAGTTCTGGAGATTAGAAGCCCCAAATCAAAGTGCCATCAGGGTCATAGTCTGTGGAGGTCTCTCTCCCCTTGTGCTGGAGACACCTTCTCTCTGTGCCCTCACATGGTACGAAGAGAGAGCTCAGCTTTCTCTTCTTCTTGTGACATTAATCCTATCAGATTAGGGCTCCACTCTTATGACCTCATTTAGCCTTTATCATCTTCTTCTAGGTTCTAACTCTATAGACAGTCACAGTGGACTTAGAGCTTCAACATGTGAATCTGGGGCAGATAAACATTCAGTCCTTATCACCTATGGGCGGGTGTCAGCAAACCATAGACCACAAGACAGAGTTGAGGGTGTAAAATCAAGCAAACATGCTTAAGGATGACCTTGAGATGTCATCTCTGTGCTCTGAGTCAATTAACCTTTGGTTAAGTGATATTCTAGAAGCTTCTTATTATCTTAGATAGGAGGCTCAGTTATAGTTATTATTATGTATGGAGTCCCTAGGCTCCCTGGTAAAATGTCCATACAGACTATGGGTTAAGGGTCTCTTAAAGAAGCCAAATTAGAGAATGAGAGACAGTTGGGTCCTGAGAGATAATAATCACAGGAGAGAAAAAAGTCTATCAGAGTAGGGGTTTCTAGGTACACTAAAACATACGATTCATTCTCCATGAACTCCTCCATATCTGGAGTTTCTGCATACTCTTAAGAAGGAGAGGATGTGGTAAAAATAATTACATAGTCCCTTGGAGCTTAGCTGCTCTGCTTGGTGAAAACCACTCTGAAAAAGTTAGTCCTGAAAAGAAATAAACTTTCTATTGTCAGGACAGGAGGAAGAACATCTGAGTGTTTTTGTCTGGAGGAGGTTATCAGTAGCTGACATGGTAAAGATGGCAGGGGCAGGAGACAGACCAGGTCAACAGAAGAGCTTTTCAGGGCTGTGGACAGGACCAGTGATTATATGTGAGACAACTCAGAAAGCCCATGCCCCAGGATTCTCAGAGGAGATTCACAAATGGGTTGAATGTGGAATCTGTGAGAGTTTGGTGTAATACACAACAAGGGAGATCCTAGAGACACTGGACTTCCTGTTAAACAAGCAAGAGGGGCTTCCAAACATGAAGACATGGTATTTATGGAGAATGCAATTTAATTTTACTCCTTTAAAATATACTAATATTATTAGGGAAGGGAATGCATGAGGAAAAAAAATCATCACTAAGATTTGATAACAAAGTTCAAAATTTCAAATTTGTATTAGATATAGTTATTTTCCCTTATAAAGTGGTAGATGTCACAGCCACATTGTCATCCATTCATAACTACCAGTCTCATTTGACCTTTAATATTTTCTAGCATCCTTCTTTATTTAATGATATAGCTCTGAGTTTACATCTACTGTTTTAATACATATTTTATATTCTCATTTTTTATATCAATCTCTTCACTGTTTGCTTTCTTTACAATTAAATATTTTTCTCATTTAATTTTTTTCCTTAATTTGTTTTGAATTTATGATTTTTTTATTATTTAGTGATTACTTTTGAAACTAATAAAAATTAAAGTCTGAATTTAATCAATAATGTTACCCTTCTCTGGCATAATAATTACTTTAAAGGACCTATCCCTCTCCCCTACATACTTACATTCTTATAGAAAATGATCTCATTGTTTCGTCTATAAATATTTTGATTTCACCTCAGTCTCTGAGTGAATTCTGGTTTGGCAATTGTATTCTTTCAACAAACTGATATATTACTGCTGTGGAAAATTGAGCTTCCATCCATACTCATTTTTTGAAGTTAATATGAAGGCTTTTAAGATCTTTGTATCTTTCAGATTTCAATTGTTCATTATTTTGTTTCTAGATATGGATTTCATTTTATTTATTCTGCACAAGGCTTTTAAATCTGTGGACCATTGTTAGTTTTGGAAAATAATTGAGCACTATCTCTTTGATTTTTTTTGTTATCTCTATCCTTCCATTATAGAACTGTCAGCATAGCTATGAAAAAATTCTCAGTATTTTTCATTTTTTAACCCATATTTTCTGATCCCTTTGTCTTTGCTGCATTCTGAACTGTTTTCCAGTTTACCAAATCATGTTTTCAGCCATATCTGATACATTGTTAATCCTTCCATGTCATATAATAAATACATCTCAAATATTGTGTTTTTCATTCTTACAAATTGTATTTTGGTTCTTTTGAATTCACAAAGTAACCTTTTTTTTTTTCCTTTCTCTCTCTTTCCCTTGATATTGCTTTTAATCTGGATGATCAAAAAGACCAAAGCAAACTCTCAAATAATACTTTTACTTTAAAATTTTAGTGCCCTAAGCTTTAGTCAGAAAAAAAGAAAAAAAGAAAAACTTTTCTGGAGAATTGCATCTTTGTGAAAGGCTTTAAAGAATCCCCATAAATAATTTTGTGTAACCAATTATATAATATTTTATAAAACCAAGGATATGATGCCCTTTTTTCAGGGCCAGTTTATATTTATAATTTTTCATAGATGATCTTTTAAAATTTTTGACCTCTCTTCTTCTCAGCCCCTAGGAATTTTCCTTATAGTCTCTTGTGAGTAGAAGGTTAGTTGTATTTACTTTCCTCTTCATCTTTAACTATGAAACTATGAAGTACAGTTTTGAGTAACCGTACTTATATTGAGGGGAGAGAGAAGCAAATCACTGCAGTCCCCCTGCCATTTAAACACCCATTGCTTTGGCTGAGTGTCCTACTCACTTCTTTTGGAAGCACTGATTTTCCATGGCTTCTATGACATCATATCTCTTGGCTCTTCAGTTTTGCAATCCTATGTGATCTTTTTTACTTCATGTTTTAGTGTTAGAGTTCCTTAGGGCTCATTTATGGTTCTTCATCTCCCTTTGTGTTCATTTCCTTTATATTTTTTTTTCCAGTACTGGGGATTGAACCCTGGACCTTGTGCATGCCAAGCTAGCACTTTACAACTGAACGACATCCCCAGGCCCTGTGTTCATTTCCTAGGTGAATTAATCTAAGATGACTTTAAAGTCCATCTAGATTCTTATGAAATTTAGGTATCTAACACTAAACTAAATTTTCAACCTCTTCTGATGTCTGATTTCTCCACTTGGATAATTCAGCGCCTTCTGAAACTGAACATGCTCTAAACCAAACTTGTACTGATGTCTTCCTGTCTTCCAAAGAGCTTCTAAATTGAATCTTTCTCTTATTTCATCATAAGACTCTGTAATTTACTAACTCAGTTGCTCAATCTGGAAGCCTTTCACTCTCTTTAGATTGTACTTTAAGCTATTCCCCCTCCTACTCATTAGGCTGCAACCATGCTTATCTAAATTCCAAGATTTTGGGGCACTTTTACCCAAATTCTTCAGCTGCCAGGACCAACTCCAAAACATCCTTCAAATATCAATTAAAATATCACTTCATCAAGTGACCCTATAAAAGACAGGAAAAGAGAGAAAGGCGGGAGGAGAAAGGAATTAGAGTGATTAGGTTCCTTTTATACAATGGCATAAAATGCCATGCTTTGCTTCTCTTCCATAGTACTTTTATCAGCTATGTTGCAAATAATCATATCAAAAATAATTAAACAATTATTTGTTCAATATATCAATATGAGTTTGACCTACTAGACTATAAGCTCCTTAAGTATGGGAAGGGACTGCCTAGTTTACCACTGCAATCATGTAATAGACACTCATAAGTATTCCTTGAATTGAATGAGTATATGAGTGGGCTATTTGTAGTCCTGATTAATACTTAAGTACTTATATAATGCATTTTTAAATATTCAACTGTCCCCAAACCTAACAACAAACAACAAAAAACCCACCCAGTACGCAACAAAATTTGCTTCACTACCAAATTTATTTTTTTTAATTTTCAAAATCAGAGTATCTTCACCGAATTTTGTGTCATATGTTTGAACTTTATCTACCATGTCAGTTCACTTGCAGATAATGTTGAAAAATATCCATGGGAGATTATTGAAGATTTTTGATCAGGGGAATGGAGTATGGTCAGCTATGTGGTTTAGAAAAGGAAACTTAGGAGTATGGAAAACTGGATTGCCTGGGGAAAGGTCTGTGGCTAAAGAAAAATTATGAGAGACAAGTAGAAGGGCAATTGTGAAACATGGGAAACAGGAGATGTTTTTGAAAAACATTTCAGAGATAGACTTTATAAAAATTGGCAATGTATGGAGAGTATGATAGAGAGGGAGGAATTCAGAATAGATGAGAGAATCTTGTGAGATTTAGTATTAATCTTGTCTTCATCACCTGGTATTGCCTATGGTATGATTAGTGAAGGCATGCATGTTTATGCACATAAGAATTCTTCCACTTTTTTATTTTATAAAACTAGGACTATCCCCCAATTTCCCTGGCTCCTTTTTTAAAAAAAAATTCCTGACTCAAATTTTCTCTATTATTAGAGTTCTTTCCAAAACCTTGATCTGCTTGACTATTTTCTGACACTGTGACCAGTCCCTCTCAGTTGCATCTCCTGGAAGGTTACATTCTGTCCCTGAAACCATCAATGACCTGTTGTGATTTGATTATCCTCTTCCCGTTTTCTTTTAGAGAAGTTGCTGTTTGGACACCACTGCTGTATGTTACCCATTACATTAGTATTTCTTGGTCCTAGAATTTGCCTGTATCAATTTTGACCTTGCTAAGCCACTTGGCCTTTGTACATTCAATTAGTTGGCTGCTCCTGCAAGAGCAAGCTCACTGCCAACTTGGTTTCCTCCAGTGTACTTCTTGCCCATTCTCAGCTTTCTCCCAACTGGCCAATGTTTCCAAAATTTTGGCTGGACTTTTCTCCCCAATTTTTCTTGGTGTTAGAACTTTCGAACTTAGGCAGTTGGATAAATGAAGAATTAATTTAGATAACCAACTCTTCCTTTTTTTCTTTTTGCCCTGTGCAGTTTATTACCTCAAAATTCTTTTCTCAATGCTTCTTCATCATAGTAACTATTTGTTCTTTCAAAAGCATTGTAATTTTTACAGCTCTCAACTTCATATTGCCGTGGTGATATAAAAGTTTCTTCTAAATGTGAAAAGCCTAAGTTCAACGTCTGGGCCTTTAAGGTCCTCTGTCTGACTGGTCCTTACTGGTCAGTCAATTTCAAAGTTGAACCTCATTTAGCATGGCCAGCAGCTTCCCACAGCATGGCAAGCATTTCTTGTAAGTAAGAATGCGGGGTAGGGGCTCTTGTCCCTCCTTAGCACTCATTACCAACCCTCTCCTCCCAGCACTGTGTGCTCAGGTCTTTTCTGAAGGTACTTTTGTTTCCAAGTATCATTTCAAGGATTTAGAGAAGAATTTTCTATACTGATAACTTATGGAGGCTTCCTTTAGAGCTTTGATTGGTTATGTTCCCATAAGATAGCCTGAAGAGAACATGAAAAATTGTAATTTATAAGACGATGACTTCACATATGAAAATATGTAAACATAGTTAGCTTCTTATACTTCATCCAAATAGTTTTGGTTTTGGAAGTTCCATCAAGATTTATGGTTAATTTTGGAGTGTGTGCATGTGTGTTTGTGGGTTCTGTAGATTATATCCTGTAAACAATTCAATGTGTACTTATTGTGAAAAATATGAATTTTGATATAAATACTAAATGATTTGATTTGGATATGAATAGTTTGTATCATTTAAGAGTAGAAAGTAAAAATTCATAAATTTATTCTGGAAGGATAAGACTCTAGAGAAGGAAAAATAATATTTTATAGAAGGATAGATTGAATTACATGCCAACAGTACTCTGAGAGAACAAATTTAGTTGTTTTAAATATATCAAATATCAAAATGTAATTTTTAAATTTAAAAAATACTATTAACATTAGCTTCTCAATTTTTATGTGGCTTATTAATATTACTGAGTGGTGCCAAATAGCTCCTACAATCAACTTGTTCTTTTCCATTTGTGCTTTCCAAAATCTGTAAGGTTATTCCATTCCAACATTCTTAGATATGTTTATATGTAAAGTATAAAGTCAACAGCTCTGAATGTGATATTAAATATCAGATTGAATGTGCTATTTCATTATGAGAATTTTTTATACTCTAAAATCCATAGACCTTAGAGTATAAAATAATTTATAAGTGTCATTAGGAAAAAATACATAATTAATGGAAAAATCATAATCTTAGCCTGGAAATCTTGACAGGATACTCTTGCTTAAGCTAAGTCTGCCTCAGGTAAGTTGGCAGTTTCCAAGATGGTTGCTTCATGTTTGCTATTTGTAAAGTACACTGGGACCCAGTAAGACGCTGCTGCTGGGGTTTTCCTCTTTGACTCTGCTAGATCCACTTTGGTACCATCTGTCATTATTAGAGTTTAGAAGCTTAATCCGATATATAGCCCTTGAAATATGAAAATAGACTTTCTATTACACAATGATTTGACAAATAGTCCCTTTTTAAGGGACACCATTTCTCTGAAGCTCCATCTCCAGCTGGGCCAGGATCTAGTTTGCTTTTGAGAGAACTATATTTGTGAGTGCTCTCTTGTCATTCATCTCTCAGAGGTTACTCTCACATATCCTAACAGAGAAGCCCCAATCTTCCTCTGATGTCTCCTCCATTCACAGGGCAGCTTTGTTCAAAGAAGTAGTAGTCCCCTTAGACTTTGCCTTCACCCAGCAGGCTGACCCACAAAGAGCCGGGGAATGTGGAACTAAGATGGGTCTTTCCTATTCACAGAAAATGTGCTGGAAACTCAGTCCCTTTCTCAACTCAAAATCCTAAGAGTTCCTTGAATCTGGCATCCAACTATTAAAAAAGTCCTCTTAGTTTTGTCTCTGTATCTCAGAATCCATCCACTTTTCCCCATCCCTACTGTACTGCCCTAGGTCAGGTCACTATCATCTCTTGCTTCTATCAGTGCCCAAGTTTCCTGTATCACCTTGGACTTCAGTCTCCTCTCTCAGATGTCTATTATCTTTGTTTCAGAATTGCTAAAAAGCACACACTTTGGATGCTTCCTTTTGCCACCAAAATATGTACAAACTCCTTAGCACGATACGATTTTTCATGTTTGTATTTCTTCATATTCTTTTTCTTTTCTTTTTATTTATTTATTTATTTATTGTGGTGCTGGGGATTGAACCCAGGGCCTTGTGCATGCAAGACAAGCGCTCTACCAACTGAGCTATATCCCCAGTCCTTCATGTTCTTTCTTGAACTTGAGCCTTTGCATATGCTGCCCTTGGCCTGGAATGCTGCTCTCCTCAGCTCTCCTTCTGCCTCCTCCATTGCCTTGCCTCCTTCCTCCCTGACAAACCATCTTGCCTGCAGAATCAGAATCATCCTTCAGATGTTTTACACTCTGGAAATCTCTGCCTTCCCAAATTGAGTTAGGTACCCTGCTAATGTGCTCCTGTTAAGACAGACATACCACTCTGTGTGCAATGGTCTGTTTATGCATTGCCTTCCCAGCTAGACCATATGTGTTATCAAGACAAGCATTGTGTATGGCTCATCCCTGCACCTTCAGCACCTGTGACTTTGCCTGGAACATCACAGATGTTCACTTTTTATTTTATAAAAGAATATTGCTTTGTGCCCACTTGCTCTTTGCTCCTAATTTTGTTTCTGTATTTCATTGACTCTTGGGCTAGATTCTAGTTGGTGATTGTCTGCGTCCAATCTGACATCCAGCTTGGCTGTTATTATTTTGATCTTGGCAGTCTTTTCTCATGGTGGTGGTCTCTATCAGCCCTCTGGCTCTCTCTGCTTTGCCTGCTTTGGAAAGCAGCCTTCACCCTGGTACCTCCTGCCCAGCTGATGCTGCTTCTGAGCCTTATGGTCATGTTTTCCTCACTGGATGACCTTGAGTAGGATCTCTGCTAAAAGCATTCTTTTCTCAGCCCCTCTGCTATAGGCTTCAATATAATTAGCTGCTTGCTTTAGCTAATCCTTCATTTATTCTGCAATCTTAGTAAGACAGGTAGAAAAACCTTTATATTTGCTTCCTCAATATCATCTATCTTCTTTCGTTCCTTTTTTTCAGTTCTAACACAAAGGATAGAGACCAAAATATTTCCCCAAATCCACTTCAAACCTCCAAGTTTTTCTCCCAAGTGAACTAAATTACTCTCTCGGTTTTATTTTTCTCCTCTGCTCTGTTTCCTATTCTGTTGGAGTGTTTTGCCCTTCTCAGAAGTGACATTGTTATTTTTGATTTGGGCTTCCTGTTGAGACAGGTACTCCCAACAGTTTAAAGCATGTCGTAACCTGCTACACACTCTCACTTAAGAAACTACAAATGATTTTTCATTTTGAAAACTGAATGGATCAAATAGCAACCAATCTTATAACAACATTGCTTTGTACACCCCTCGGGCCATTTACTCCATTTTAAAAAATTCATTGGAAATCTTTATTCATTTATGACACAAATTGATGTTTTCCTAGTGGTTGGGAACAAAGCATGGATTTTTTAGTTCTAAATGTTCAATGAATCAGTTTGCGAGTCTGTCAGAGTTCCAAAAAAGAAAACTTCCTAGGTGATCTTCAGATGCAAATGTTGGTTTCAATTTTTAGAGAAAATGCAACATATTTATCTCCACCTAGAGGATTTTGTACTTAAGGATTAGCAAAACCATGCAATTCAACCAGAGTAAGCTCAGTCAACATTTTCATGACAGTATTTCCATTAGTTTGCAAAATAATGTGGGTGACATCAATGGGGATGACTTGCTTGGCCAGAACATCCTGTGGTTGAGAGAAGTGGAATGGCCAGAGACCAGAGACCTAGAACAGTGATGTACAGGGGAAATATTAAAAGCTGCATATGTAATCCTAATGTTTCTAATATTAAAATGTAAAAATAAATTAATTAAATTAGCTTTAAGAAAATATTTTCTTCAATCAAACATACCTCAAAGATTATCATTTCAACATGCAATCAATTAAATAAATATTATAATTAGTGTTTCTCCAGAACTATTTTTGAAATACAGTGTGTTTTATACATACAACCCATTTCAATTCCTTATAGCCTTATTTCAAGTATTATGCAGCCACACATGATTATCTGCTACTATATTGGAAAACAGCCTGAAGAGTGGCTGTCTCAGGTAATAGAGTGGCTATCAGATGAAAACTGAAGAGTAAATGTTCTTACTATGTTCCCTATCTTGGTATTCAAAAAGTCCTCCAGTATTTAGATGCCAATTCTGGGAAAAATTAAGGTTGGCATGCATAATACCAGTGAGATTAGGTTGCCCTCACTTCACAGAATGGGGGCCTAATGTACAAATTAAATTTAGTCATAAATAAATCAGAAATTTATATTGCTAATACTCCAAAGTTTGTGGTCTGTGTTCCCTCTGTATTGAACTTACCTCACAGAGTGGTTTAAATTATTAAACAGGCTGATTCATACAGCATAATATATGCTCTATTGAAAGAGCTCAATATCCCATCCTTTCCTAAATTGGTTAAAATCCAGAAAGGACAAGGCCACAGGCTTTATCTCTTTAGGACCAATAAACTTTCACAAAAGCGTGTCTCAGAATTTCAGAATGTGGTTACCGTGGTCACTAGATGAGAAAGTACAAATGAATAAATGCAATTTATTTTCCCTAAAGGATGACTAAGTTAAGGCACATGACATTATGAGAGACTAAAATATCTATATCATCTAAGAAGACCAGTGCTTGAAATTGGAAACATATGGATAGTGAGGAGTATGTTAAGCATACATGTATACACGAGTCTATTCATTCATAAATAGACTAAACAAAATTGCTAAGAATATATATTTAGAGCAAAGTGTTTAAATTGTTTTAAAAGTGAGAAAATCATTCTAACCACAGGAAATATCCAGGATTATGTTTTTTTTTTTCCTATGTTTTGAGCATAGGCAAAATGTTGACTTTGTTGTTGTTGTTTAGATCCAGCTTGCATGGAATCCTGCCATTTTGACAGCAATGCTCAGGTCTCACTAGAAGAAAAAAGCAGAGGCTGAGAAGAAAATCCTTGTGGTATTTGTCATACATGTAAAAAGCTAGATGGAACAATGAAATTATCCTTGATTGTGGCAGAAACACACTATGGAGATATCTTACAAAAAAAGAGGATTAATGTTGTAGAAAAAAAACTTTAGATTCTTCTTTTTTGGGGGGAGGGTATACTGGGGATTCAACTTAGGGGCACTTGACCATTGAGCAACATCCCCAGCCCTATTTTGCATTTTATTTAGAGACAGGGTCTCACTGAGTTGCTTTGCTCCTCACTTTTGCTGAGGCTAGCTTTGAACTCGCAATCCTTTTATCTCAGCCTCTCAAGCTGCTGGGATTACAAGTATGTGCCACCACACTTGGCTAGATTCGTCTTTATATAATATTGTACTATAATGAAATTTAGGTAGCTGTTAACTAAAGGCAGCATTATAGTGAGGATATAGATTTAATTATTATAACAAAAACCTAAAATAGCAGTGGTATAAGAAATGGTAAAAATCTATCTATGACTCATGGAATAATTTAAGATTAGGCCTCTGGGGGGCTGACATGGTGGCTTCTCAGTGTCAGAGATGCAGATCTTTTCATCTTATGGCCAGCATCAGCTTTAGCCTAGGGCAAGAATGGCCTCTTTGAAGGTCCTACTTTGTCCTCCAGATGTGCATATTCCCCCCAGAACAAGAAACCTTCAGGATGTATGCCGACTTGGAACCTCTGTCCCTTCCCATAGTGTAGACCTTGTGCTAAGAAATCAAAATTTAGAACATACAATTTGAATGGCCCCAAGCTTAATTCCCAGGCCTGAACTTATCTCTTCCCCAGCATGGACTGTGTTTCTAGTCAGTGTTCCTCTCAGCTCAAAGCAAAGGCTGACAAAGCAACAGCTGTTTGTGGAAGCTTAGACTTTGAGCTAAGGTAGATATGCATGCTATGAGGTTCTTTGAAGTGTGCGTGGAGCCACAGTTGGGTGAGAACAGCCAGAGTTTGTGGTTATATATTCCTGATTCCACCCTGTTCTGGCACATTTCCCAAATGAATCCAAGGATCTTACACTTAAACTTGGCATAGAAGGATATTTGATGATATATTTGTCAATTTGGGAGGTTAGAATATGTACTAATATTTATAAGTTTGTAATTTTTAAATATTTGTGCCTATGGTACTTATTCCTCCATTTGGACTATAATTCCAGACCCTGTAACTATTAATGGCAACCTGCATTGTGGTTCTGTATTTCTCAGAATAGGGCTGATTCCTCAGGGACCAAAAAGTTCCCTCAATTCCGTCCATCACATCTGCATTTCAATCAGCAGGAGTATAAATGCCACATTTTTTTTTATCCATTCATCTATTGAAGGGCATCTGGGTTGGTTCCACAGTCTAGCAATTGTGAATTGTGCTGCTATGAACATCGATGTGGCAGTATCCCTGTAGTACGCTCTTTTAAGGTCTTCAGGGAATAGTCCGAGAAGGGCAATAGCAGGGTCAAATGGTGGTTCCATTCCCAGCTTTCCCAGGAATCTCCAAACTGTTTTCCAAATTGGCTGCACCAGTTTGCAGTCCCACCAGCAATGTACAAGAGTACCCTTTTCCCCACATCCTCACCAGCACTTGTTGTTGTTTGACTTCATAATGGCTGCCAACCTTACTGGAGTGAGATGGTATCTTAGGGTGGTTTTGATTTGCATTTCTCTGACTGCTAGAGATGGTGAGCATTTTTTCATGTATTTGTTGATTGATTGTATGTCCTCCTCTGAGAAGTGTATGTTCAGGTCTTTGGCCCATTTGTTGATTGGGTTATTTGTTTTCTTATTGTTTAACTTTTTGAGTTCTGGACTCACTGACTAGTAAAGAGCACTTATGAAAAGATGTGTGAGAGAATTCTAGGGGTGCAATTTTGCCCTGTTAAGTCTTTAGAGCAACTCTAAAGATTTGCAAGAAGTTAATTAACTTTTTTCATTGTTACACTTTTCAAAGAACTAGTCCCTTTATCGATATTTTTCAGATTATTATTTTTTATTTTTTGGTACTAGAAATTGAACTTAGGGGTAGTTTACCACTGATCTATATCCCCAGTTCTTTTTATTTTATTTTATTTTTATTTTGATATAGGTGCTTGCTAATATGCTGATACTGACTTTGAACTTGCAATCTTCCTGCCTCAGCTTCCCAAGCCACTGGTGTTACAGGTGTGTGCTACCATGTCTAGCTTCTTTATTCATTTAGATTGCCGGTTACATAGAGAGAAAAACTTTCTCAAACATTGAATTCCCTTCGATCTAGGCTCACAAATATTCTAGTTCTAGCATGAGTCTCTTTTTTCTGGGATTTTGCTAAAAAAAAAATCTCAAAGTGCAGTCTTTAGCATAGTTTTTTTTTTAAAAAAAAAAAAACAAGTTCTTGGAGTCACAGACCATATTCATACCTTCTAAGGCATCAAAGGTAACAATTTTTATAAAGATGTTTTCAAAGAAGTGATAGAGCCACAACTTCTTCAACTTTTTCAGTTTGTAATATCTGTATCTCTTTCCACATGCTGCCCAACTATTAAGAGCTAAAAAAGAACTGGAGAACATTTGTTTTTTGAAGCTTGACTAACATATGCAGAGAAGTGATCTGTCATCAGAATTATCAAATGCACTGGAGAGATCAGCAGACCAATGCCATTATAAAAGAGATGTTCAGTAGTCATTTTTAGCTCTGGTTAGAAAGGGTATCATAAAAATAGTATTAGAAGCTTGAGGAAACTTCTCATTAGAATGTAATGGGACAGTTAAAAATATTTAGAAATTATAGCCTATAGAAAATCACTGTTTTGGTAGTGTGTTATTTTTCTACTGCTGCATAACAAATTACTCAAAACTTACTGTTCTAACAAAACACACATTTAATATCTCAATACTCTACAGCTCAGATATCTGAGTACAGTATAGCTAGGTCTTCTGTTCCATGGCTCACCAGCTGTAATAGAGGTGTTGGGCAGATCCACAATCTCATCTGGGGCTCAGGGTCCTCTTCCAAGCTCCTATAACTATTGGCAGGATTCAGTAACTTTCAGTTGTAAGACTAGGGTCCTCAGCATCAAAGATGCTTTTATGTGCATAAAAGCCTAAAAAGTGTGAACTATTTTATACTGTCAGAAATCAGATCAGTGTTCACCCAGAAGAAGGAGGAAGGGCAGAAAGAGATTGACTACTCAGGAAGCAAAAGAGCACTTCAGGGAGAATGGATCATGAATTATCTTGACTATGATGACAGTTTCACAGATGCATACAAATGATAAAATTCAGCAAATTTCTTAGTTTAAATATGTGTAGTTTATTGTCTGTGGATCACACCTCAATAGCCCTTGAGTGACTAATGTGCAACATATACTCAAGTATATGAAAAAGAACAAGACCCAATTAGCTTGTCATAGTGGAAGCAGATTTATTATGAGGCAGAACTTTTCCTTGCCAACTTGGCTAAATTTTATTATTCAGCGTCTCTCTTTTGAGCACTTGTTAGATTTCTTGCACTGCGTTAGGCACTTTGTGCATGTTTTATGATATTGTCACAATGACTCTGTGGTGTTGCAACTTTGGGTGGCTTACTTCATTCTTGCCATAAAGTAAGTGCTTTGAGACACTACACACAAAACATTAATGACCTTTTGCTACAAGTAGAAAAATTAACAGTGTTATGAGAAATGCCACATATAGCAGGGGTTTTTGGTTTACAGAATCCATTAAATATAACTCACTGGCTTAGGAAGTCAAATCTTCCTTCATAGAATAGATCCAGGAGTTTCTCTGGTTTTGAAGGTAAAATACGTAGGGGGAAAAAGGGGAGATTTCTCTTTCCCCCTGATATTTAAGCCCTTGAATAACAAGATGTCTAGCCAGTAGAAGGCATTTCGCAAAATGTGTGAGTGAGCCTGACATGGTGTTACTACCATTTAGCCCAGTGGGAGGAAAGGTCAGCATTCTCAGCTGGAGAGAAAAATTGTCCTGAGACTGAGGTGTGGAAAGATGTCAAGATCTGAAATAACATTAACTAGGATCAGTGAGTTCCAAATGAGTAAACAAGATACTTGAGCAGGGAGCAACATCAGAATCAGAGCAGCATTTCAAAGCGTGGTTGTAATGCTAGAATGAAATGGTTGGGAGGAGAAAGCAGTGTAGTAATTATGTCTTAATCAGGCCTGGAAGCTTGCTGGAATAAAATTGGACTAGTAAGATGAACAATGAAAGTGAAAAACATGGTTATGCAGCTATCTGGCATCTCTGAACTCTGTGCTACAATTGCTAATTTTGGATCCATATGTAAATATATGTAAAGTAGTTATGTCCTGCAGAATTTCTCTGATAGAACCTGCCAGTGAACAACAAGCACAAAAAAGGATGATTTAGGAAACTGACAGTTCAGGGGCTTGAGGAAGGTCAATTCTTTAAGAATGGTTTTAGGCTTCAACTTTTATATTTATTACCTTCGCTATAAAGCTCTTATCACTATTAAATGAAAAAAAAAATCCCTGCAAAGGTTAATATGCACAGGTTCAGAAAAAGTTAGTAATTAGAAGAGAAATGATTTGGTTTTATAAATTTGTGAAGATGAATTTTACAGTAATTTTAGGAAAGATAATTTTATGAAATATATCTATAGTTACATAATTATTATTCTATTATTTGATTTTTAAGTATTATACTTTTACAATTTCATTATTATGCAGTTTTAATATTTTTAAAATGATAGATACTTCAGATAAAGTATCACACTGCTTTGGGGTCTTTGCTTCCAATGAAATACAACATTTTTATGCAATAGGAAAATTGTTAATATAAAAATATATGTAATGTGAGATTATTTTCCTGGCTAAAGGAAAGAAAGGAATAGATCCACTATATGTAAAGAAGGGAGCTTGAAAGTAAGAAGAGAACTTCGAAACACTTCAATTGCTGTAGCATAAGACAAAGTCATGCTATTGCAAATTACTTGAATCTAGGAAGTGCAATTGAAATCTAATGCAAAGCTGTCATTGAGAATATCACTGCTATAGAAACAGAATAGCAAAATAAGCATTTATTTGGAGTGAATCATGGAAATATGCCTTCAAATTCATAGAACACTTTTGTCTTTAGAGATTTAACACAGTTTCGTACTCTGTAAGCATGTTGCAAAACACTTTAAACACATTTGAATAGACTCCAAATCCCTCTTGGGATCAGATTCCTTTTGGCTCATATTCCTTTATTTTCCATGGTGTAAATTTATATCAAATCATCAAATAAAAAGAAATATAAGACAGTAAAGAATTGCTACATAAATTGAGTGCAAGCCCACATTCCAGAATTTAATGAAATTAATAAAGGATGATGGATAAAAAGTAACTACAAGTAGTTAGCGCTTGATTCTATGGGACAAAATTTGTATTATAAGAGCTGTTTTTCTTTTTTGATTATTATTTTTATGAAAGTGAGTGGTCTTTATATTTGTACTGTATTGTTTATCCTAAATTTAGAACACCTTGTTTCTTTGCTTGGTTTCCATCTCATAGATTTTATTATTTTCATGTATGTGTGATCATCTCAAAAACCAGTAATATTAAAGAGAAGCCAGAATATTCTACACCTATCCTATGAAACGACCATATTAGTGTACTTACTGACAATATAAATTGCAACTTCATCTAGAGTCTCAACTAAGGAAAGATTTATTTCCAAGGTTCCTTGGGAAATTTGCCAAATTCATTTTCTTATGTTTATAGCATGAAGTCTTTGTTATATCTGAAGAGCAGACAGAATGGACCTGGCCTGGTTGAGACATTGGTTGCCTCCCCTGCTATAAATGGTGACCCAGTAACCCCCTATAAAATCTCTGTCTCTTCCCAATTTCTCTTCCCAACTTCCCGAATTGGAGCAACTAAGCTTTGAAATAGGGGAGGGACAGAAGTCAATCAGATCTTTCCTTCTCCTCACTCCAAATCTTTTAAGACTCAAGTCTGGGCCTTGGAAAGACGAGTCCCATAGGAAGGTACGTAGGGCAAGCGAGATGAGAATTAAGTAATTACAAGATGAGGGTCTTCAACAGGCCTGGAGTTTTAGTGAGAGCTGTGGCACATTTCCAAGATGTTCTGAAGGAATAGGGAAGTGACATTTGACAGACATGGTTTAAAACAGTTTCTAATTCATGTGATCTAGTCAATAAACCAAATATACCTATATTTAAAATTTCCCTCAGCTTCCAGGGGTTTTTTTTGTTTGTTGTTATTTAATGTTAAAACAGAGTAACCGAGCCCCCCACTCCCCACCCTGTCACCCAACCTGGCCTCCAAATTTCCAGAAAACAAATGCTATCGTTATGCCAGATTCATGGGACCCCAATAGACCTCCAGGAGCCGAATCCGATGCAATCACACAAGAGTCTTTATTGCAAGCTCGTGCCTGGACTCACAACCATTCCAGACACAGCTTCCCCAGGGAGTGAGTCCCAGTTCTTTGTTCAGTGAGGTTTTATAGGTTTGGGGGGGATACTCTATGCGTCACAACATCACACAGCAAATCATTCCATACCGTGGGAAAATCAAACAACAACTCTAACATTGATTAGTACATTTAATGGCGGGAACAAGTTGGGTAGGGGTGATTGGCTAGTACAAGAAGGGGGTTTGTTTGAACTGATTGGTTTAGGCCACGAGGGGTGTACGTGCTAAACTGCATGGTTTCCCAACATGTTATCAACCACCATAAACTACTTGGGGGTCATCTGGCATCCCAGGTATTTTCCCTGTCTCATGCTGATTGGAGGTTGCTAGGGGGTTGCTATGGGTCTTCACCTAGCCTAACTGAGTCAGCGACCCTGACGCCACATACCTCTCCTGTTATTTATAGACAAACAACTCAGCAGGGAGGGTATGTGCTTAGGAGTGCTCTGTGGGTTTTTCCAAGGACAAGGGTTATGCCCCCTTCCTTAGGACAGGCCTTGAGGTAGAAGCTGCTGTTTACTTATTTATTTTTTAAAATGGAGTCACATTAGTTTCTCAATATCACTAAGTCATATATGTGAGTGAATGAGATCCCATGAGCAAGTGTGGGTAAGGAAGAGTAGGGTGAAAATCAAGGAATGGCTATACTAGTGGGATGGTGAAGAGGAGATACCAGCAGAGGACTAATTAAGAAAATGAGCTAAAAAGCATTTCTGGATGGAAAATAATACATAGTTTAATATGTCTGCTTGATGTAGGCAAGATATTAAAATAAGATCCTGATATTTGTTTCTGAGGGCAACTATTATCTCCTATTATGCTCGGCATTTTAAAATAATGCTGAGATATATCAAGTGAAAATACAAAGGCAAGAACTCCTAGAGGCCAAGAAACCATGACAACATAGCTGATTTTGTACGTCCCTTTCTAAAATAAGCTGACCCGTTGTGGAGTGAAAAAAGGAGTCTTGTGATAATTCTCTGAATTAAATTATATCAAATAAAAAGTGCCTATAAAACCTAATGATAAGAGATAAATTACTAGTTATTATTCTTGGATTACTGGTTCAACTGAACTCATTTCATTTTGAATTTGAAAATATAAAACATCTTGTTTGTCCATGTATATCTATAAATATGAACATACTTATAAATAATCATAGCATAATTAACTACCACATAGAATTTAGAAAGATTGTGCTCAACTTGAGGCAAAAGCAGTAAGATCAAATTATCACCACAGGAAACCAATCTTTTAAACTTTATTAAGAAGTATTAACAGTAATAGTAAATATGACACCCACATGTTGGAGAAAACCTGATGTCCAACAAAAAGAATGATAGGCTACAAAAAACTCACTTAATTTTGCTAGTCGGGCACATGCTAGTCAGTACAACAAATAGAACTTTTGAATGCTGAACTCACTTTTAAGACATAGCACCAATAAAATAAAATTTTGTTACAGTTCTTGGTTTTAAGACCAAGATGAAAAAATTTAAATCCTTTACAATAAATACTTTAAATATTTGAAATTATTACTTCAGGTAGAGCAGCTAGGTTGCTAGGAAGTCCTAAGTGCTGTGTGTTTCATGTATATGCAACAAAACAATGAATGTTCTTAAGTAAGATAAGGCAAATAGATGGCAAGCCACAAATGAAGGGTGAGCCCTAGAGCAGTCCTTGACAGCACAAAAGAAGACTCAATGGCATGCATTATGCATGATTTTTAAATGAGATCAATAAGATCCATCCTCCTTCAAGTGCAGTAATATTTATAAAAGAGACTTAGCTATCTTAGACTGTTGTATAGGATATGGATTTTTTTCACCCTCTCTTTTGTGTCACTGAGAAAGATATTTATGAATATGTGTAAATGCTCATCTATGCAAAGGACTTTCTGAAAAACAAGAAATTAGTAGAAGTGGTCACCTCTGGAATTAGAGTAATGTGACTAGGGACAGTGGTTTTTCCCCAAAAGTGGATCCCAAGTTAAGAATGTGAGTGTGGGCAATAGGAGGTGATGGCATGAAGTTTGGGGTGAGGAAAGTGAGCCAGGAAAGGGCAAAAGCCAAAGAATATGTTAATAAGCATGTTAACACTGTGGGCAAATAGAATTCAGTCCACTGGGATCCCTTTCAAAAGCCACATGACACATACTTCAAGTTTTTCAGAGCTGAGAAAAAGAAGGTTGGGGCGTTTGTCTACCTATTTCCTCCCCACCGCCTCCAATACTGTCCCTGATTGACAGATGCCCCAGGATATGAACTTTTCCACACCTGCTGTGCAGAGAAAACAAACTGGGATGCTGGAGTGGGGAGCTGTGATTGTGGTCCCAGAAACTCTCTGGGATAGGAAAAGGCTGGGAGAATGTATTTACATTTCTTCAAGTTTCCCTGGCTCCACTGCTCTGTGAGGCTTCATCCCGTGTTGGGCTCTGCTTCCCATCCCTGCTCCTTCATCCCCCAGACACTTCCTGCATAAAGAGAGGTACTTAGCAGTCCGCTGCAGGACAAGTTCAGAACAGAGCCTGGACAACCTTAAACAACTTAAGAATGGCTTTCGGCATCTCTGTTCTTAAAAGGCCTTTGGCAATTCCCCCTTTCTCTGCAGGGATTCTCACTGTACTCTCCTCCATGGTTTCCTACCTCCTCTGTCTCCCACTTCTTCTGTCTCCTCTATCAAATTCTTTCCTCTATCAACTCACTAGTCCAAGGATGGCAAATTCCTAAGATATGTTGGGCAGAGTAGTTTGATTCCCTGATCTGCTGCTGCCTCCTTTCAGCTGCTTCCAAGGTCTCACCATGGTCTTGTTATCATTATTTTTTTTAATGATAGCAGTTCTCTACCTCTAAGATTAACTTTAGTTCCTATTGTTAACATAACAATACTTTTACCTTGCTGCATGTGTAAAATTGTACACAATAAACTATCTTAACAATCCTGTGTATTTTGATAGCATTTTTTCAGTTAGTATTGGTTTAGTCTGGGTCTTCTTTGGAAGACCTGTTTTGCTCTTGTCTCCTTACACAGCTTGTGTTGGAATACTTAACTCTTATTTCACCACCTGATCACTGATAATTCTTAAGACTACACTACACAATATTTGGTGCTACAGGTTCACTGCCTATCATGCAAGTGATTGTTAACTTGTCTCCTCTTTCATGCCTCTTTGAAGGTCTGAAGTTCTTATAGCAGAAAGAGATTTTTTTCCTGAAATTGTAGCTCAAACTGGAAACAGCTCTCCCTCCCCTACTCAGGAATTTAATCTTCCTTCTCCCATTTGGGTAATCCTAGAGCACTTGCTGTATAATGCCATTAAAAACCCTCCAAGCCACATAAGTACTGAACATTACTGTTTAATCATCTCTCGACTGACGTCATGTGCATCCCAGTGGCACCAGTTAACTTCCTTTTATGATTATCAGAGGGTACGTGAGAAATACTCAAATGCAGTTGGAGAAAGACTTGTACTTCAAGTTGCAAGTCTTCTTTTTACCCCAAGCTGAGATGAGCAGTTAATTTTTAGGAAGTCTTCAGGGAAATCAATCCGCTATTTATTTGCTCTGGAGGTTTTTAACATTGACCTGATCCTTCCTTTACCATGAGGGAGTTGGACTGGTGGTTTAGCCAAAGCTAGAAATTAGAGAAGGACAAAAGTAAAGGCAAAATTCTCTCCAGTCCTCAATTCTCAGGCCAACAAGTACTGTTTACCCAGTTATCTTTCTCTTGAGGGAGATAAGATCTGATGAAAACATAACTTTAAGAAAGAGTCAGACCAAGCTTTCCTTCTTAGTAATCTAATTCATAATTGGTTGTAATGATTTCCCAAAAGATTGGTGCAAATTAGCATTCCATTTAAACAAACAACTTCTAATAAGCCCTAAATCTCTTCATGTGATATAAAGACAACACAAGTTCATTTGCTCAGGATTTCTAGGTGCCTGTGCAGAGAAGTTCATAATTCTCAGGCATCTTCCACATTACAATTCTATGGTTACTCTTTTCTAGAGACTTGGCATCCTACGGACAGCCTGGGAGGTCTAGCTCTTGTTCTACCTTTGTATCGATGCTTTCTTTCACAGTCAAATGCATATAATACTCCTAGGCTGTCTAACATCATTGCAGTCATACATAACTGACCATTCTCATTTTAAGGACTTACCAACTAAGAGAACTTTCTACAAATTATAGCTTTTTTTAAAGAAAGAAATAAGCTAGCATGTGGAAAATATTTGACACAATGGTAAAATATATACCGTACCACCAGCTTTGACTAAAAATGTCTCAAATCAAGAAAAAAGAATTTAAAGTGACTGTCTTCTTAGCCAAAACACACAGAAATACCCAACTGTTTATCTATTAGGAAGTAACAGATAATAAGGCTTTTAATGCTTGAAGCAAACAAACAGGCTCAGTGAACTTGGGAAAAACTAGAAAACAGGAGAATCAAATTTGCTTTCTCTTTCTATCCCTTCCTCTCTACTATGCCCACCTAGGGTGATTAGGCACAGCTAATGTATGGGTTATTTATGCCAAGTCTATGGGCTCAGAAAATATGATGATGATGTTAATAATACTTTACATTTGTGTTGCATCTCATGGCTTCCAAAATGCTTTCACATAAATTGTTTCATTTAGAGAGAAGCATTGCACAGATGTTTTATGGATTTGCAACCATTAAAACTGCTAATTATGATTAAATCAGTCTAATATTTTTTTTCAGGTTCTGTTTCACTCACTTATTTCATTCTACCTTTTGGTTCACAAAGAGATTTTATCATGCTGATGTAAAATGTTGATATTTTTCCAATTATTAAAATTATTCCTCAAATGAAATCATAGCATGTTTAATTTGGAAGGAACTTGGAAGGAACTTGCAATCTAACTCCCTTATTTTGTAGATGAAAATACTATAGTCTCTTGCTGGAGAGACTTCAAGAAAGGGAGGGTTCAGTTTTCTGCTCTGAATCTGGAAAGTTTGCTGTTATCCCCTCTAGGTTGGTCGCCCTCACCCTATGATGTGGAAGAAAATACAAATATCAGGGAAGGAAAGTTGAATGCAAACCAAACTCTAAGCAACATGGTAGGTTTTGAAACACACATTTATTTATTTATTTAAATTTATTTATTTAAATTCATTTATTTAAATTTATTTATTTATTTATTTAAATTTATTTATTTATTTATATCCTTTTTGTGTTTTAGAAAAGATTTCTATGAAGGATGTTCATTCAATATTTAATGTGGGTTTCCCCCTTTTTCTCTTGGGTAATACTACCCAATGACTTTTTTTTTTAACTGTTCATTAAATTGAAGATTTTGAGATTCTTAATCAAGTGCTGTTGTCACTCTTTTCACATTAGATACATATAAGAATCTTACAACAGAAGCAAGGCAGATATCCTTAGCCCCATTTTGGAGTTAAGGAATTTCATTTTCAGAGATTTTTTTTTTTACTTTTTTCTAAATGGCTTGAGAAAGGACAGGTGATTGATATAAGTCATTAAATTTTATTCAGGTTGAACTCAGCCATATGCACCTGTATGTGTAAAAAAATACCTGACTGCAACATATTAAGATATTATTTCTTATTTCTAATCATTTCCAAGATGAGGTTGGGCATAATATTGTTACAAAACAGCAGTATGTTGCATTTTAAATAGAAGCATTGACATTTCAAGTAGATATGGAGTCATAGCATTGGAAAAGACGTTAACTGGAAAGTGTGCAACTAGCCTTTATTCTATGTCCACCACAGGCCATTCATTACTCTTTCAATATAAATAACCATAAGCAAACCCGAGAGATACCTAATATATCTCCCTTTTAGCAGACAAGGAAACTGAGGCTCAAAACATGAATAAGATTTCCCAGAATCACGTTCTACATGATCCCAAGGTTCATGCTCTTTCTTTATTCCCATCTTTCTCATAAAACACAATTGAACTAAACAAAAATCCCAATACATGTAAATAGCTAACCATTTCAGTCAATTCTGAGGGGAATTAAAAAAAAAAAACCTTGCTTTTGGCTGAATAGACCTATAAAGAAGTCTCCATTTACTTACATTCCAACTCACTTTATGTAATAAATACAAAATATTACAGAATGCATGGCTAATATTACATGGTATTCTCTCAAACATTAAAAGGTTTAATTCATCACATTTTTCTAATTGTAATATTTTTAAAAAATCCCTTCTCTAATGGTTAATGTGTCTTTATTAACTTATACTTATCAAATACTATTGATGAATATCCCTAAAATCAGCAGACTATAGTAACACAGTCACATCAATGTTTACAGCAGAACAATTCACAATTGCTAAGCTATGGAGCCAACTAGGTGCCCTACAACAGATGAATGAATAAAGAAAAGAAAAGGTGGTATATATACAGAATGGAGTATTACTCAGCCTTAAAGAAGAATGACTTTATGACATTTGACGGTAAATGGATGGCTCTGGAGATTATCAAGCTAAGTGAAATAAGCCAGTCCCTATAAAAAAACAAAGATCAAATGTTTTCTCTGATATGTAGAAGCTAATCCACAATAGGGCAGGGGGACTTAAAAAAAGAATAGAAGTTCAGCAGAGTAGACAAAGGGGAAGGATGGGAAGAAAGGAGAGATAGGATAAGGAAATACAGTGGAATGAATCTGATATAACATTACCATGTACATATGTGAATATACCACAGTGAATCTCACCATGGTGTATACCCACAATAAATCAATTTTAAAAAATAACTGGATAAATGGCAGAAGAGTAGAGGGAAGGAATCAGGGGAGGGGAGGAGAGGGGAAAGGGAAGTACTAGGGACTGAATTAGAACAAGCTGTATTCCAAGCTCTTATATCAAAATGGATTCTACTGTCCTGTATAACTAAAAAGAACCAATAAAAAGGATTTTTTAAAATGAGCTAAATCAATTGCAATTGAGACTTAAAAAAGATATTACAAACTATTATCCTTACATTTGGAGTTTCAACACATCTATCGGCTCTTTCAATGTGTGAGTCTTTCAAAGAAATATAACAGTATTGTTCATTTACTTATTTTTCACTTAAAACATGACAAACAGTTCACTGATGAAAATATCATTGAAGATTATTCATTACAAACAGCTGAACAATGAGGTTATCAGACACAGTTTTATTTGTTATAAAATCCTGACACTTCATCTATTATGGCATATTGAAGTTTAATATTGATATCTTCAGTATATGCGTTCATAAATATAAATAATTTGAATTATTTTCTTTTAAAATGTTTCCAAACTCTTTAAAATTTGTAAAATACAGCATATGTACAGAAACATACATTTAAATGTTCAATAGAATAGGTAATCACAAAGCAAACATTCACACACATGATCAAATGGGTTTGGAAATAAGCATGGACAACACCCTTAAAGCACCACCCCAGAGTTAGTTGCCTATTCTTTTGAGAATTTCATATTTCAGTTAATATCATGTTGGTTAATTCTATGCGTTTTATTGTGTATAGGTTTAATTTGTTCATTTCCATTGCTTTGTAATATTTATTTGTTTGAAACTTTACCACAAGTTTATTTATACATTCTACTATTGATGGATATTTGGGTTATTTCCAGTTTGTTGCTATTACAAGTCAGTGTTGATATAAATATTTTTGTACATTCTTTTTGGCTCACATATAATCTCGTTTCTCTAGGGGATATAGCCAGGAGTAGAATTTCTGAACTGTGGCGTATGTGTACATCCAAATTTAATAGATGATATTGCCAGCTTTTTTTTTTCAAAATAATCAGGACCATTTATATGCCCACCAACAATGAATGACAATTCCTGTTACTCTGTTATCTTTGGAAATAATGTTATTTTGGGAAATTAATTTTTTTCAGTCCTAGATATATGTGCAGTAGTAGTTGAGATCACATTTTAGAGTCAACTGTTTTCCAGAAAGTTAATAAGGTTTGACATTTTTTCATGTCTTTATTGGTTATTTAGATTTTCCGTTTTGTATTTTGCCTGTTCACTATTTTCCTTCCGTTATCTCATTTAAGTTTGTTTTTCTTACTGATTTGCAGAAGTTTTCTACTCAGTATGTACATCTTTTATCAGTTATCTATGTTGAAATGTGTTTTTTTCCCATTCTGTGGCTTCTCTTTTCTTTTCCCTTTTTATGTTTTTTGAAAACTGCAAGTTCTTATTTTTAATGTAGCTGAACTCTTCTAATGAGACCAGAATAGCTTAAATACTAAAAGTTGACAGAAACATTGTACATAATTATGGAGTAATTTCTCTTAAGAACACAGATACAAAAATTCTAAACAAAATATTAGCAAATAAAAACCTATTTATTACACGTGTATATGTTTGTATGTATTTTATACAAGACATACATGGGGCCAAGGAAGCAGACAGTGATACAGTGCTTGCCTACTATGTGGGAAGCCCTGGGTTTGATCCCCAACATCAAAAGAAAAAAAGAACAAAACACATGACTCTATGTTTGTGTTTGTGTGTGTGTGTTTTAACATATATTAGGACAAGTGGAAAAATTTCCCCCCAAAGCTACATGTGATTTAACATTTTTAAACACCAATTAATATAATTCACTACAAAAACAGAAAAAGAATAAATCACATGGTTGTCTTGATATAGAAAAATAATGCTCATTCAGAATAAACTCTTAGCAAACACAAAATAGTAGGTGACTTCATTAATTTAATGGGAATTTATAAAGTAACATGAATAAACACCATAATTAATAGTAAAATATTTAACAATTTCTCTTGAAATTAGAAACAAAATGCCTATGATTTCTTCCTTCCTTTCCTTTTTTCATTTTGTAAGTGTGTGTGTGTGTGTGTGTGTGTGTGTGTGTGCGTTTGTGTTTGTGTATGTGTGTACACTGAGGATTGAACCAGGGCCTCACATATGCTAGGCAAGTACTCTACACTGAGCTACAAACCAGCCTCATTTATTTATTTATTTTTTAATTATCTCCATTTCACTTGTTTATTTTTATGTGTTGCTGAGAATTGAACCCAGGGCCTCATGCATGCTAGGCTAGTGCTCTACTGCTGAGCCACAACCCTAGCACCCCCAGCCTTTGTTTTTAATTTTTAATTTTAATTTGGGTATAAGTTGGCCAGCCTGGCCTTGAACTTAGAATCCTCCTGCCTCAGTCCCAGCTATTCTGGGATTCAGATATGTGCCACCACACCCTGCTGATGATTTCTACTTCACACTGTAATGGAAGGCTTGTTGGTGTAATAAAGACCAGAAGAATGAATAAAATATATAAATATTACAGAGAAAAAAAATAGTTGTTAATTTTTATGAGTGAAATGTTGATGTGGATAGAAAATCCAAAATTATCTAAAAACAAACTCAGAATTAATGTATGAAAACAAGGTCAATATACAAAACCAACAAACAAATTGAAAACAAAATTTTAAAAAGTTAAATCATTATAATAGTATAAAATATAAAATTACAAGGAGTAAAGTTCTCTAGATTCCAAACTGGAAGCTATCAAACATTAAGATAAACTAAAGAAGGATCAAGGTAATGAATGATGTAGTGGATTGCATAGAGTTCTCCCCAAAGTCATGTTCACTAGGAAGCCAAGAATATGACCTTGTTTGGAAATTAGGTCTTTGAATATGTAATAGTTAAGGATCTCAAGATGAAACCACCTGGATTTATTTGGCCCTATATCCAATGACTTACATCTTCATAAGAGGGAGATTTGAACACTCAGCTTCCACAAGCCAAGGATTACCAGGAGCCACTGGAAGATAGAAGAGGTAAAGAAGATAATCCCCTACAGTCACTGGAGGGAGTGTGACCTCACTGACATTTTAATTTCCAACTCTTGGTCTCCAAACTATGACAGAGTAAATTTCTTTAGTTTTAAGTCTCCAAGTTTGTGGTATTTTTTTTTTCTTATCACAGTCCTGGAAAACTAACACAGGTGTTATAACTTGTTTTTGTTCTGGAAGATTTAAAACTGTCAGAATGTAAATTCTTCCCAAACTGACCTATAGAGTCAACATAGCACTCATCAAAGTTCCAACAGGTTGCATTTGTGGATAAGAGTAAGGTACAAAAACTAGCTTCAAAATTCATATGTCAATGCAAATAACTAAGAATTTCCAATGTAAACTTGTAGAAGAAAAACAAGACTGGAAGACTACATTATCAGGTATTGAAACTAATTACAAGGCAGGGTACTATTGTTGCATGATGATCCAGAGTAGACCTGCCTGTAAACAGTCACCTGCTGGTAACAAAGGTAATACTGGATCAATTGACTGTGTCTATAGGGGAAACATTCTTGATATCTATCTCATACATGCAATTGGAGGTCCTAATGATGTTGGTAAAGCGAATAAATAAGTAAATTAAATGCACACAGATTAGAATAAAAATGCCAAACTGAACCTTTTTTTGAGGTTGAATAGTTGTCTGTTAAAAGTACAGCCTAAGAAATTTGCAAAAAATAAATAAATAAATAAATAAAAAGATAATATAACCAATTAAGAAATTCAGCAAAATCACATATCATGAGTTGAATATCCAAAATCCAATTGAGCCTTAAAAATTATAAAAATGAGTCTTTTAGAATAATACTACTTAGAATAGCAGAAAAATATTTTAGGATGTGTTTAACAAAAAATGTGCAATATCTGCCCACTAGCAATCACAAAATATTGCTGAGAGAAACTGAAGACATAAATAAATGGAAAGTTACCATCTTCATGCACCAGAAAGTACAATCTTGTTAGAATGCAATTTGCCCTATATATTCAACACATTCCCAAAGAAAACCTCAGTAGTTTTTAACTATCAATTTGAAAGCTAATTTAAAAATATATACAGGAATTCCAGGTAGAATAGTGAAAAAAATCTAAACAACCACCAAAATGGGGGAATTTATAAATGCTACAAGATTGACTAAGTGATGGTTAACAGAAGAACATATTCTGATAGCATATAAGAATAGACATACAGATCAATGGACCAGAATAGAAATAGACTCACAAATATACGATCACTTGATTTCCTACCAAGTGCATAAATAATTCAATGTAGGCAGTGATGGTCTTTCAAAATAAATCTGAATTATAATCTCAGGACAATTATGCTAAATGAAAGTGGGAACCAGGTATGTTGAGACAACATACTGATTGATTCACATGAAATTCCAGAGAAGGTGGAAAGTTCAGTGACCAAAAGTAGGCTGCTAAAGGCTTGTACTGCAGTGCAGAAGGGCATGGGAGAACTTTTGGGGTTTTGGAAAACTGTATCTTGACTGTGATGATTGTTAAACAGCTATAAACAACTGTCAAAACACTTGGATTTGTACATTTAAAAAATAGTAATTTGGTAATTTTTCCTCAATAAAGCAGATTTAAAATGATTTTTGAAAGCTTTGTGAAAGTACAGATCTGTGGAGTAGTAAAATGGCACAAGCAACATATTCAGCCTGCATAGGGGGTCCCTTGTAGGGTAGTATCAGAAATGGCAAGTTTCTGGATCTCCAATCAAGTCCTATTTTCACTCTGTCATGTTTATCTTACTTGTTTAAAAAAGAAAACCTTGAAAACTTGTTTACAAAAGAAAACCTTGAAAATATACTTGGTTATTTTAGATGAACAAGACACACATAAAACTAATTGGAGAATAAGACAATTCTGCATTTTGTTACTTAATTAGAGTTGACCAGGAAGAGGATTATATAGCCCATACTCCCTTTCATGGTAACATAGATGAGAATCATCTTCGTATTTCATGCTATTTGAATTTTGGGGCCAAAAAGAGGGGTACAATTACTGGGTCTGGCAGACCAGAAGCAAGCCTCAGTCTGTGTTTCATATCAGTACAAATCCAATAGATTTGTAGTGAGTCAGCCTTTATTGCAATACCCCAATCTTTTTCTCTTGTTTACTAGAATTCACATTCACTCTCCGAAATGACTTTTGTACTAAAAAAATAAATAAAAGACAAACAAAACCCTGATATGCTAAGCATTACATCATTGAAATTTGAAGGTGGCAGGAATTGTGTGTCTGTGGTTTTAATAAATTATCACCAAATGGCATTTTGGCACATCTGGTAATGTAAGGTGTGCCATAAATTAAGACTCAAGTGTTCTTAAATTTGTTTTTTTCTTGTCAAGATATAAATTATAAAACAAGTTCAACTTGTTCCTCTGTGCCATGGTTTTAACGTGTTCCCCAAACCTCATGTGTTAGAAATTTAGTCCCCAAGGCAACAGTGTTGAGAGATGGGACCTTAAGAGGTCGTTGGGTCATGAGGGCAATGGCATAATGTTGTTATTTTGAAGGCATAGGACCCTCCAATGGCTCCCACTCCTGTCACCTCTTTTTGTCTCTTGTGTGTGCAAGCACTCTTCTGCCTTTCTACCTTCCACTATGGGACAGTGTAGCAGAAAGCCCTCTCCAAAGCTGGAATTCCCCAGCCTCCGGAGCCATGAGAATACATCACTGACTGTTTATGAGCTTCGATTTTCACATTTTTAGAATGGGGATGTAATACCATTGTGGCAGCTTGTATTTGTCAAAGATGCTCCTGATGACATCTCCTAACCCACGTGTTCTTACACTGTGATTTTGTCACTCCCTTTGCAAGAGTTAAAATCTGTGTCCCTTCTCCTTAATCTGAGGAAGAACTCTGTGACTGTCCAAACAAGTGAAGTATATGAGAATAAAACTATGTGACTTTCAAGACTAGATCATATAAAGCTATACATATTTGGTGGGGGGCTGATGCAGGGGGTGGTAATGCTCACTGTTGGAGCCCAGCCACCACACACAAACCTAGGTGTTCCAGCAGACAACGTAGATGAGGTCCTAGCCAATAGCCCTCTTTGGTACCAGTCATGTAAGCAAGAAAGATTTTGATATGACTTCAACCCAGGAAGTATCTACTTCAACCGCATGAGAGATTCAGAATAACAACTATCTAGTTGAGACATATAAACTCCTAAAAGCATGAGAGATAATAATGAAATAATCATCGTTACTATAAACCTCTAAATTGGGGGATAATTTATTTACAAAGCAATAGATGATTAAATTAAAACCCAATATTAGCTGGCGATTTAGACTAGAACAGAAGTGGCCTCTTCATGCTGTGTGGGCTTCCTTATGGCATGGTGACTGGATTTCAAAAACACCTAATTTGACTGTGCTAGGTAAAAGTTGCATCACTTTTTATGATGTAGGCTTAAAAACTGCATTCTGTCACTTTCATTATAATCACAGGCACATTCAGAATCAAGAGAAGAGAACAAAGGTTCCAAAAGATGGCAATGAATGTAAACCATTATAAGAAGAACATGTGGAATGAGAAACCTTATAACTATGGAGAAAAATTCAATCTCCACATGTGTTATGGTTCAGATATGAGCTCACATGTGAGATAATACAAGAAAGTTTGAAGGAGAAATGATTGGGTTTTAGCCTTAGCCTAAACAGAGAGTCAATTATTGATGGGATTAACTGAAGTTGGGAAAGTGTAGCTGGAGGAGGTGGAAATTGGGTCATGGCTTTGGGTATATATTTGTATCTGGAGAGTGAAGTTTCTCTCTCTACTTCTTGATCACCATGATGTGAGCTGCTTCTCTCTGCCACATACTCTGCCATGAAGTTCAGCCTCACCTCGATCCCTGAGGACTGGAGCTGGCTTTCTATGGACTAAGAGCTCTGAAACCATGAGCCCTCAAATAAAATTTTCCTCCTGTACTGTTGTTCTGGTCAGATCCTTTAGTCACAGCTGACTAAGACAACATGGAACATACATAAACTGATCCAGAGTAATTTGTTAGGATGAATTCCTGGCACAATTTAATGAGGATTAGTTGTTGTTGCTTCAAATGTATAACTTAAGTTTTTTTTTTTAAGAGTGAAAAAGGTTTATTACTTACAGCAAGTAAGTAATAAAGGAGAGCACTAGAGATAATTCTCAAGGAAGTGTTCTCTGCAGACAAAGAAAGTAAAGGGTTTTTATTGGGGAAACTTATACACATTCGTATAGGAAAGATCTTTTAGAGGTGGGCATATACCTGAGCCTGTTCGGCTCAAGTTCATTCTTTCCATGTTTAACAATGGCAGACAGGAACTTTTTCTGGTCAGAGAATTCAGTATCATAAAGAGCAAAGTCTAAGGTCACCTGAAAGGAATGAGTCACAGTGAGTTGGTGATTTCGCTGGTTCCTTGTAAGTTTTCCTGGTGGGCCTTTTTGATCTATGATTCTAGCAGCTTCTGCTCCAGATACGTAGTTGTCCGCTATGAGTTTTTAGATTCACCTCTTTCTCCCCAGATTTTGGGTGGTTGTCTGCCTTCTAACCCCGGTTCTCATTTCATGGTTTTTTAATCCATTGCTCTGGGCCTGAGGTGATGGTGGAGCACCATGGTGGAATAAAGCTCTACTCAAGGCAGTCAGGAAACAGAGCTTACTTTAACAGTGTAAAAGGAAAAGTATTTGAGTATAAAGTAAGTGAATCAGAGATTAAAACAAGAATAAATATGGACTGTCTCAGACATCCCAAAATATAAGGTTCCTATATTTGGCTGAACGGGGGTGGGGGGTGGGGGGGTGGGGGGGGTTCATTTCTCCCTCTCATTTCTTCCTCCATAGGAGTAACACTGTCATGAAGTTCATGTAATTCCATCTAGAATGTTTTCTCTGTATTTAAAAAGTTATAGTTTTGGTTTTTTTTATTGTATTTCTCCCCAAATATCATATTGTACTAATTGCTATTGTTATAGTTAAAGCTTTGTCCCAGGGTTTCATAAACTGACTTCTAGACCACTCACATATAATCGAATCAAGCCTTTATTGAAGCATACCAGTGGCGGCTGACCAGAACATAAAGCTGTTCCCCTGATCAGCCCCGAACATTGCAAGGGCACTCCTTATAAGCCTGAAACCCCCAAAAGGGATGTTCGGGGGGTCTAGCCAATGCAAGCAAGCCAGGTTACAGAAGCGGGACAGTGCAGTCAAGCGGAGGAAAGACTAACCAATCAGATATCCCAGTCACCCCAGTTATAGAAACAGAGCCCCGTTACCCTAGTTACAGAAACAATCCCCCATTAGATAGTTTTGTCTTTTTAAAGGTTTCTATAGCAAAAGGAAAAGAACATCTTGCCCCACTCATGACCCTTCTACTTGGCATGGTTGTTTTACAGGATGAAGTCATAAAACAAAATGGAGTCACATTTGCTCCTACTATCACACTGTCTTTTTTGTTTTGTTTTGTGTTTTGTCCTTTTTGTTTTTACTTAACCATGACTTAATAGATTTATTATACTTGTAGATAAATGGCTTTAGCTTTTCAGTCTATGTTATTTTAGTCAGATTTTGCATAGTTGTGACCATAAGACCCGACAAAAATAACTTAAAAGAAGAAAAGTTTATTTTGGCTCAGAGTTTTCAGAGGTTCAGTCCATGGTTGGCCCGTGGGCCTGAGGTGAGACAGAACATCATGGTGGAAGGGCATAGTGGAGGAAGACAGCTCAGGATGTGGCAACCAGGAAGCAGAGAAAGAGATCTTCACTCACGAGGGACCAAATATGAACTCCAAATTTGGGCCCCTAGTGACCTACTTCCTCCAGCCATACCCTACCTGCCAACTAGGTGGTAAATACCTAGTTGATCCATTCAAGTGGATCAATCCCATGATCAGATTAAAGTTCTCAGGATCCGATCACTTTACTCTGAACATTCTCGAATTATCTCATACATGAGCTTTATGGGGACACTTCATATCTAAATCATAATATATGTACTTATTTTTATTTCAAACTATATATAAATTATTCTTGCCTTAGATATTTCCACCTACAGAGTACTTCATTGAGTTTTTATTTCTTCCTAGTCATTCAAATTGTCTGCAACATACAATGATTGTCTTTACAGTCAGAAAGAAAAAAATCAATAAGTATCATTTTTAAAGTAATACCTTTTAATGGCTTTTCATTCTTCTTAAGTATCCCCAACTTTTAAAAAATAATCTAATATTTAATTTAAAAAATCAATTCACTGTGCTCTGCTACTTTGCCAAATAATCATCGTCATATATTATTCATTTTATCAATTAATTATTTTATAAAAATATAAAGCCTTACTATTTGTTCTAAAGTTCTACTTAAAACTACATTATGAAGTTTAATGTTCCCCACACTTTTTTTGAACACTATTGGCTTACAGTTCCATCTGGATTCTGAAGCTGGTCATAATATTACTTCTTCCTGAGATTTAACTAGTCAAGCTAAGTTATCTTGAAATTTATCAGCAGCATTGAAGAATAATTATAGTTTCTGGAAATTTGGTCTTATTTATTTGCTTTTGCATTACTCTACCTAATTGTTCCCTTGTGTGTTTCATTTCAACCATTAAGTTCAGTGATTGACTTTAGCAAATTGTTTATGGAGCGTTATCAATTTCTTCCCACAAATTTCCAAATTTACTCTGGGTTTATTTTCTTGTTGTGTATGAGTATGTATGTGTGTGTATGTCTGTCTGTCTGCATGGATTTTTATAGAGTTAATTTACACATAAACATAAATTACTGTCTATTAGTATTTCTGGGCTTTTATGACTTCTCAAAGAACATCTGGAATCATTTTCCTGTAATATTGTTATCAAATATATTGTGATATACATTTTTAAGTGGAGAACCAATATTCCAATATTTAATTTTTAATTAAAAAGAATATTCTCAAAATATTACACATCTCCAACAATGCCTGTGGATATTTCAGGAGGCATAAACTATTGCTGACAATTCATTTTTCCTTCCTTATTGGCAACATACTATTCTATAATATTCAAGTCAGTTGATAGTTACTTCTATGAGAATGGGGTCCATAAATAGATTTTGCTAGTAGTGAGCATTGTATATGTTGTATGATTTTTTTGCCCTTGATTAGGGAAAAGAAGTAAAATGTTCAGATCATTAAACTGTAAGAATTCTCTATGCTTTTTGTATCTTGCCTGCATCATCCTTAGTTTGTGAATCCATGCAGTGGTGGGATTTTTGCTCTCCCTAAAGTAGTTGGGTTTATAAAGTACAGTGCCAAGAGAATAATTATTTCCTGTAGGTAATTATTGCTGTGATTTTAAACTACCTTCAGATAGAAGTGATACTTTGGCTTATGAAGTCTAGAATGCATGAAATAATCTCTCTCCAAATACTAATATAGAAAATCAAAATCTGTATCAAATCCCTAATAAACCAAGACTGTTAATAAATATTTGTAGCAATTAAGAGTCATTGTTGTTTTCCCTGGTATTTAACTTTAATATATTTTCATATTAAATTTTTTATTAATTCAACTAATCATCATAGAGCAATGATAGCCTAACTAGATTATTAGTATTGGGTAAAAAATACTTCAAATATTTGAGGATCATTTCAAATTACTTTCTCCCATTTCATACATTATTAACTTCTTCCATAATCCTAACAATTATCCAGAGGAGTACATTTCTATAGTGTTTTAAAAAATAATTAATCTGCTAAAGTGGGAAAAAATTATTGATAAAAAAACATCCAGGCTTGAATTGTTTTTCTCTCAGTCTCTCTTAGCAAAGAGAAATTAATAATGGAACTGAGGAAAACTCTAAATAATCCTTCTAGATTCACTTGCTTTTAGTTACTTGCTATAGTTAACTTTGAAAGTCTCTCATTTTGGAGGTCCCACAGCTGAATAATATATCAGTAGTCTCCCAGTAGCTTTGTTGTAGATAACACCTCTGATGTGTGGACCACAGTGATAACTGTTGTTGAGGTTACATTTCAGGAACTTGAAGAATGCTTTTGACAAAAGTACTGCCTCTTCATTTTGGCCTGTGCAGGGGCCCATTGGGGGACTAAAACAGAGTGAAAAGGCTTGACATCTCATCTCTGCCTTCATATTATATATGTTTTATTTGCTACCTGAAACGTTGGGTCAGACACTTTCTACCCCACTGTGCACAAAGACATATTGGTTGTTTAGGGAATGTTTGCCTGAAAATAGCTGCACAAGATTGATGTATCTGGTATTTCCCTAGTTTCTTTTCTCCCCATTCTAGACTGATGACGATAACTAAGATGTTTTTAAGACTTCCAGAAGCATTTTGATATGATTACATATGTGCCCACCACCAGTTTCACATTGCCCATTCTAGATCACTGAACTGTGCCTAACATCCTCACCCATCCTTTCTTAATTTAAGCCCCTTCTTTGCCCCTCGTCTAAGAAGAAAAGTAGCTTGAAACTTCTGCTGAGTTAAGATGGCTTGTAGGATGCTAGTGTGCCATCTTGGTCTTGCTGGCTCCTCTTACAAATCTTTTTCTTCCCCAATAACTCATTCTCTGTTCATTGAATACCTTTTCGAGCAGCTAATAAACACACTTGGATTTGGTAACAGTAACGTTGACTCCACAGAGTGGATTGGATGTTTGATTATTGATATAAACTATCAAGAAATAAGCAGCATAGACTGTCCTAGGCTGTATAAAAGTTTTTAAGTATCATTTTCAGCAAAGTTCACATGCTGCTTTTATACAAAATAGTTGCAGGCATTAATTTATTTTTATTTTTTTAATTGTAGATGGATACAATAGATATATTTTATTTATTTATTTTTATATGGTGCCGAGGATTGAACCCAGTGCCTCACACGTGCTAGGCAGGCATTGATTTTATTCACATAATTAACGTACAGATGAAGGACTGAAAGCAATTTTTGAATGACTTTCTTTTCAAATGATAAAAGAATAATAACTTTCTTTGAAATCTTGTAGTCTAGATTCCTATTGGCCAGATGCATACAGAGATTCATCCATAAGTGAGCCATCCTTAGGACCTGATGAGTTCTTAAAGGAGTAAAAGGGGCTTGGAAAAATGCTTTTAACCCTTCCTCTGGTTTTCTTCCTTCTCTTTCACACATGCTTGTGCTCCGTATTCGCCTCTCAGACTCTCTCCAGCATCTGTATTTCATCCTATTCTGTCACTTGTCCTTTAGTACTGTGGGCATGGCTGAGAGAAGGAGTTGAAGTTAGAAAGTTGTTTCTGGTATCTTGTCTGCTATCGTTTGGCTTTGGGAAGTCCCCCAAAACTAATGTATTGACAGTATGACCCCCAATGCATCAAGGTTCAGATTCAGGGCTGTAAGGTAATGATTAGGGCTCTGGAATTTACAGTGGATTAATCCATTTGCTGGATTAACCCGTCAATATATGAGTGAACTAGTAGTTCATAATGGATAGTAATTACAGACAGGTGGGGCATGGCTGGAGGAATTAGGTCACTGGGAATATGCCCTTAGGAATAGAATCTTGTCCCTGGCTCCTTGCTCTCCCTCTCTGCTTTCTGGCTTCGGTGAGCTGTTTCTGGCTTCCGTAAGCTGAACAGAGTTCCTCTTCCAGACTTTTCTGTCACTATGTTTTGCCTTACCTCAGGCCCAGAGCAATGGAATTGGCTGACCATTTAATGAACCTCTGAAATCATGAGGCGAAATAAACTTTTCCTCCTCTAAGTTGTCCTTATTTTGGTCTCAGCAACAAAAAGACTCATAAATCTCATAAGATACCTCTTATTTAAGTTACCTGTTGTTTAAATTTACCAAGATATTGAAATGGATAGTGGAGTAAAATACTGATAATGTATAAGACAGATTTAATGTTTTTTCTTTGTGTTTCTTCCATTTTTTAAAAAAGAAATGCTTCCCTTTCTTAAAGTTCAGGAGAATATTCTCTTATGTTAAATTCTATGTTTTTCTTCTACTTTCATGTTGTCTTGAATGTAGAAGGGACACTATCTATATATAATAGGGGATGAGAGGGGAGAGAGAGAGATTAAGGATGGGTAATGGAGAGCAAAAATAATCAAAATATGTTATATATATATATATATATATACATACACACACACACACACACACACACACGTATACAAAAATTCTACAATGAAACCCACTATTGTGTATAATTAATACACACTAATGAACATTCTATACTTTCCCTTTCCCATTTAGATTTTTAATCAAACTGGAATTTTTTTATATAGTATAAAGTAGGAACTCAATTTTGTCACCCCACCCCACCTATATGACTAACCATTTGACCCAGTACTATTTACTCATCATATTTTCGCTGATCTTTACTGCCATCTATGATCCTAGCATGGCCATATGAAAATAATATATCTTCTGTTATACTGCTTCATCTGTCTATGTAACCTATTATGCTGTCTTAATTTTTATAGTTTTATAATAAATCTTGATGCCTAAAGAATAAATAGTCATACCCTCTAAAGCCTATTTTAGTAAGTATAAATTGTTTTCATACAACTTTTGGAATCATCATTTCTACAAAAAAATATGAAATGAGATTTTAATTAAAACCACATAAAACTTGTATATTAATTTTGAGATAATTGAAAATTTTATTTTATTGAGTTTACAAACTCATTAACATGGTTAGCTTTCCATTATTTAGGTCTTCTTTAAGATCTTAAAATAAGATTTAAATTTTTTGTTCAGGAAGATTTTTGTATATCTATGTTAAATTTATTTAGAGAAGTTTTATTTTTCTGTGGCTATATAATACATCTTTAAAATTTCAATGTCTACTTTTTTATGGATAATATATGGAAGTAAAATTGATTTTGTTTCTATTCCAGAAACTAAGCAAATTATTCTATTAATTCTTAAAATACTTTATTTAAATTTGTTTTCATATGAACAATCTCATTGAAAAATAACATTTTTCTTTTTTTCCAAACTTTATTTATTTTGTTATTTTATTGATTTATTATTGATGTATTGTATTATTTTAGTGATTACTAGTATTTTTATCTTTTAAATTTTTCTTTATGATGTGAAGAACCTCCATTATAATATTGAATAAAAATAATATTAATGGTAAATCTTTTTCCATGATATTAAAAATGAGTAGGTTTTTTTTTTATTAGTGGGATTTGAATGCAGGGACTCTCTACCAATAAGCTACATTCCTAGTCCCATTTATTTATTTATTTATTTATGACATACTGTCTTGCTAAGTTGCCCAGGTTGCTCAGGCTGGCCTTAAACTTGAAGTTATCTTACCTCAAACTCCCAAATGGCTGGGATTACATTACAGGTATGCAACTACAATACCTGGCAATAAGACAGGTGTTTTTTTTTTATTTTTTGGAGCACTGGGGATTGAACCCAGGCCCTATGCATGCTAAGTGTTTTAGTCAGCTTTTTCATTGCTGTGACAAAAGACCTGGCAAAAAGGAATTAAAGAAGGAAAAGTTAATTTGGGGGTCATAGTTTCAGCATTCTCAGTCCATAGACAGCAGTTTCCATTGCTCTGGGCTAGAGGAGAGGCAGAACATCAGGGTGGAAGGATATGGTGGAAGAAAGCAACTGGGAACATGACATTTGGAAGGAAAGAGAGAGAGAGAGAGAGAGAGAGAGAGAGAGAGAGAGAGAGGCACTTCCTTCACCACAGACAAAATATATTCCCCCAAGGCATACTCCTAATGACCCAACTCCTCCAACTATATCCTATTTTCCTATAGTTACCACCCCGTTAATCCCTATAAGGAGATTAATTCAGTGGTTAGATTAAGACCTTTACAACCCAATCAATTCATCTCTAAACTTTCTTGCATTGTTTCATGCATGAGCTTTGCAAGGATAACTCATACCTAAACCATAACACTGAACAAGCACTCTAATACTGAGCCATATCCCTAGCCCTGTTGTAGTTTTGTTTTTTAATGCTTTTATTAGTGCATTATAGTTACACCTAAGAGTGGATTCGTTTTGACATGATCATACATGCATGAAATATGATTTTCTCCATTTAGTTCCCAGTACTTCCTTTTTCTCTCCTCTGCTTTCTCTCCCTGTTCCTCTTTCTTTACTCTACTGATGTTCTTTCTATTTATTTATAATTATTTTTCATTGGTGTTCATATACATGGGGTGAAATTCACCATGGTTTTTTCCTATGTGTACATAACATAATTTGGTCAACTTCATTCCACAGTTTCTCCCTTTTCCCATCCCTCCTCCTTCACCCTCAACACCTTTCCTTTACTGTGCTAATCTCCCTTCTACTTTCATGGATTCTCTCCCCCCCCCCCGCCGCCAAACACACACACACACACACACACACACACACACACGCACACAGAACCTTTTCCCCTTATTTTGCTTTAACTTCTGCATATGGTAGAAAACATTCTTTGTGGGAGTGATTTCCTTCAGGTTAAGGAAGTCTCTTATTCTTAGCTGCAAAGACATTTTATTGTAAACAGATATTAAATTTCATTAGACTTTTCTATTATTTAGGTAGATGTTCATGTATGATTTTCTTCCTAATCAGTGTGTTAATTACTTTATTTTCTTTTTAAGAAAACTGATCTGTAATTTTTCTTTTTTTGTTCTGTCCTTTTCAGGTTTTAGAATCAATACTAGGCGGGTTTCATTGAATTAGTTGGGGCTATTCCCTACTTAACTTACTCTGAGAGAATTTGTGAAAGATAAAATTAAATCATGGTTAGTAATTTCCTGTATATTTGTGATGAGATGTTTTCAGAATCTTTAGGGACCAAAGAATAGGTTGTGGTGTGCAGAATTCAAAACCCCTTCCAAGAAATCCCCCCCACCAATAAATTCCTGCCACCAAGTTCCACCCTCCCCCCAATCTCAGGACTTTGAATATGAAGAGATATCCCACAATAGCAAAAGGTATTTTGCTGACGTAATTAAGGCCAACAATCAGTTGATTTTTCTTTAATCAAAGGAAGTTTGTGGAGATGGGCCCGATCTAATTACTTGAGAATTCTAAAGCTGGTATAAGAAAGGAAGCCAGAGACATCTGAAGTATGCAAAAACACTTGGTCATCTTAGTTTCTTGGAGATTGGGGAAGGCGTGTGAGGAAAACATGTGGGTAGCTTCTAGGAATGGAGGATCCCCAGTTGACAGCTGGCAAGAACATGGGAATCTCAGACCTAGAGTCACAGGGAGCTAGATTCTGCCAACAACCTGAATGAGACTGGAAATAAGCTCATCCCTAGAGCCTCCAGATGAGGGCCCAACCCAATCCACTTCTTAATTACAGCCTTTGAAAGCTCAAGCAGAGAACAAGTTCACCTCGACAGGTGACACACAGAACTGTGCCATAACACATGCATGTGGCATTAAGCTGCTAAGTTTGAGGCAACTTGCTACACAGCAATAGAAAACAAATACACTTACTTATTGCTTTTTTCTGATATCTATTTAAATCACATCTTGGACAGATATTATAGCCATTATAAACTTTTTGATGTTTATTGAGATGTGTTTTATGTATGTTCTACTTTTGCAAATGCATAGTGTATTCTTTATATAACTATGTGCTCTGTAGCTGTTACATGCAGTTACATACAAACCATACTCATTAGATAAAACTTGTTATTTGATTCACATCCTCTGTAATTTTAAAGTTTGATTTTTTTAATTCTTTACCTGCTTGAACTGTCTACTCTTTAAATCTCCCATTATTCTAGTATTTTTTACATTATTAAAACAATTACTTTTAAATTGTGCTCCAAGGAAGACTTCAGAATATGTGAATCCATTGAAATTATATGTACTGCATTTTTACATGAGTAGGGGAAGGTTATAGCTTTACTCAGACCATGCCAGAGAAAAGCCTCTCTTTTAGAACTAAAAAAACAACCCTCCAGTATTGAAATAAACAAATGCATCAACAAATAAATGTGTCAGGAACATTTTATTCAATTTGGAAATCTGAATAAATTATCTACAAATCATGCCTAATAATAACACAGTTAGAAAATGTCTAGAAAAATAACATTATAAAATGGAAAAGGAAAACATTGAGGAAAACTAACCAACATTATAAAATGGAAAAGGAAAACAATGAGGATTTGAATTTACTATTACTTACCCTGAAAGTGGGATGTGACTTGGTCAATTATTCTCAAACTTTAATACATGTGTATCTAACCCTTCCTTAATATTCTGAAGTCAGAAGTCTGAGGTAAAGTTAAAGAATATGAATTTTTAACAAGCATCTCAGATGTTTTTGAGATCATGAAAACATTGAAATCACTGCCTCAAAACCTCTCGCTGTGTGTGAAGATGATGGCAGCCACCATAGCCCTTCCATAGTGGAGGGATACACTTACTTCTCCATTTTATCTGCTAGGTTTGAGTGTTTTCTCTAAAGGGGGCCTATTGGCCCAGGTGACCCTTCATCATTTGTTCAGCTTCTACTAGAATACCCACCACGTAGAGGTGGTCCTTCATGAGCTAGTGGCATAGACTCTCTCACAGGATGACACCTACAGGGAAGGACAGGTGGGAATAAAGCAGTTTTGTTTATTTAGAAAGAGATCTTGGCATACAAATGATTCTACAGCTTCTTTTGCAAAGTGCTTTAGATTCAATCTGGAATGTTCCCCAAAGTCCCACGTGTTAGAGGTTTGTTCCTCAGCTTGGAGCCCCTGGGAATGGCTGGAATCTTAAGATGTGGGGCCTAGGGGGAGATTTTTAGCTCACTGGGGATGTGCCACCAAGGGGATAGTGGGACCCCAGCCCTTTCGTCTTGCTCTTTTGCTCTATAGCCATGAGATGAGCAGCCTTTCTCTGTCATAAAGGGCTCCACGGTACAAAAGCTATGAAGACAACTGATTATGGACTGAAACTTCCAAAACTATGAGCCAAAATGAATTTTTCTCTTCATAGATCAATTATCTCAAGAATTTTTTATAGTGATGGAAAGCTGATTAACACAGAAGGCTAGTCAAATGTCAATAACCTCACTTTCTGATGATTTCCAAGTCTGAGTAAATGAAAGCATGCACACACTCTGCCAACTTCACTAATTCTAACATCAACTATCTCTTTTTTTAATTTTTATTTTTTATTTAGTTGTAGCTAGACATGATACCTTTCTTTTATTTATTTGTTTTTATGTGATACTGAGGATCCAACCCAGTGCTTCACATGTGCTAGGCAAGTGCTCTACCACTGAGCTACAACCCCAACCTCTAACATCAACTATCTCTTTAAATCAAAGTTTCAGTTGATGAAGCTCCAAATTTTCAAATAAAATATTAACTATATTTCAAAATTAGTTTGTTTTGTGAATTATCTTACTTTGTGTTCATCATAAACTTAAAGAATAGCTAATGGAGTATCTATTTTTATATTGATAAACATCTATATTTATAGATAACTGAGGATTTATGTCCGGAATATTGATAAGCATCTCAGAGAAAGTCATTAAGACTAACTGAAATGCTACACTGTGGCATTTGACTTTGAAGGTAGAAGGGTTTAAGCCCTTGTTCTATTTATTTTCCTGTAAATGTTCCTGGATTGGTTTTTAGCCCTTGTTGCATCTCAGTGTCTCCTGCAGAGCATAGATAATGATACCTGTCTCACCAGGTAATTGTAAAGATTAATGATTCAATTTGTCTAATACATAGTAGATGTTTCAAATAATTGTTTATTGAATATTTATAACTTTATGTCATATTATAGTAAAGATAATTTATATTTATAATGCTTTATAACATAACAATTTTTTGCATGTAATGATTATTATTTAATTCTCATCCACCATTTAAAACAGATTGTGTTTGTTCATTTTCCATATTCAGAAACTGATATTCAAGAGCTGAGGATACAGCTCAGTGGTGGAACACTTACCTGGCATGAGCAAGGGCCCAGGTTCATTCTGCATCACCACAGGAAAAAAAAAAAGGATAAAGAGTTTTCTCTCTCCTCTTCATTAGCATGGCTAATGTTTTATCAATTTTATTTATTTATTTTAAAGAACCAACTTTTTGTTTTGTCAATTTTTTCAATTGTTTCTTTTGTTTCAATTTCATTGATTTCAGCTCTGATTTTAATTCTTCCCTGTCTTCTACTGCTTTGGGGGTTGATTTGTTCTTCTTTTTCTAGGGCTTTGTGATGCAATGTCAGGTCATTTATTTGTTGGCTTTTTCTTCTTTGAAGGAATAAACTCCATGCAATGAACTTTCCTCTTAGAATTACCTTCATAGTGTACCAGATTTCAATATTTTGTATCTGTGTTCTCATTTACCTCTAAGAATTTTGTAATCTCCTCCTTGATATCTTTTGCAACTCTTTGTTCATTCAATAGCATATTATTTAGTCTCTAGGTGTTGGAGTAGCTTTTATTTTTATAGAAAATATCAAAGGCATTGACAAATTTCTAATGCATATGATATGGCCAAACTAAATCAGGATGATATACACAATTTAAACAGATCAATTTCAAACAAGGTAATAGAGGATGCCATTAGACGCCTACTAACCAAGAAAAGCCTAGGACCAGATGGATACACATCTGAGTTCTACAAGAACTTTAAAGAAGAACTAATACCAATACTTCTCAAACTATTCATAAAGTAGAAAAAGAGGGAAAACTTCCAAACACACTCTATGTGGCCAATATCACCCTGAGTCCAAAACCAGACAAAGACACATCAGAGAAAGAAAACTTCAGACAAATATCTCTAATGAATATAGATGCAAAAAATTTCAATAAAATTCTGGCAAATCAAATACAAAAACATATCAAAAAGATCATGCACCATGATCAAATAGGGTTCATCCCAGGGATGTAAGACTGGTTCAACATACGGTAATCAATAAATGTAATTCATCACATCAATAGAATCAAAGATAAAAATCATATGATCATCTCAATAGATGCTGAGAAAGAATTTGATAAAATACAGCATCCCTTCATGTTCAAAACACTAGAAAAACTAGGGATATCAGGAACATACCCCAACATTGTAAAGGCTACCTATGCTAAGCCCCAGGCCAACATGATTCTAAATGGAGAAAAAAATGAAATCATTCCCTCTAAAAACTGGAACAAGACTGAGGTGCCCTCTGTCACCACTTCTATTTAACATAGTTCTTGAAACTCTAGCCGGAACAATCAGACAAAAGAAATTAAAGGGATACAGATGGAAAAAGAAGAACTCAAATTATCACTATTTGCAGATGATATGATTCTATACCTAGACGACCCAAAATATTCCACCAGAAATCTCCTAGAACTAATAAATGAATTCAGCGAAGTAGCTGGATATAAAATCAACACCCATAAATCAAAGGCATTTCTATACATCATTGGCAAATCCTCAGAAAGAGAAACTAGGAAAACCACCCCACTTACATAGCCTTAAGAAAATAAAATACTTCGGAATAAATTTAATGAAAGAAGTGAAAGACCTGAAAACTACAGCATGCTAAAGAAAGAAATTAAAGAAGACCTTAGAAGATGGAAAGATCTACCTTGTTCTTGGATAGGAAAAATTAATATTGTCAAAATGACCATACTACCAAAAGCATTATACAGTTTCAATGCAATCCCAATCAAAATCTCAATGTCATGCCTCATAGAAATAGAAAAAGCAATCATAAAATTCATCTGGAAAAATAAGAGACCCAGAATAGCCAAAACAATCCTTAAGCAAGAAGAGTGAAGCTGGTGGCATTACTATTCCAGACCTTAAACTATACTACAGAGCAATAGTAGCAAAAACAGCATGGTACTGGCACCAAAATAGACCTGTAGACCAATGGTACAGAATAGAGGACAAGAGACTTACCCACATAACTACAGTTATCTTATATTAGACAAAGGCACCAAAAACATACATTAGAGAAAAGATAGTCTCTTCAACAAATGGTGCTGGGAAAAGTGGAAAACCACATGTAGAAAATGAAATTAAATATCTCTCACCATGCACAAAATTCAACTCAAAGTGGATCAAGGACTTAAGAATTCAACCAGAGAACTTGCACCTAATGGAAGAAAAAGTGGAACCAAGTCTCCATCATGTCAGATTAGGCCCCAACTTTCTTAATAAAACTCCTGTAGCACAAGAAGTAAAATTTAAAAAATCAATAAATGGGATGGATTCAAACTAAAAAGCATCTTCTCAGCAAAAGAAACAATCAGTGAGGTGAATAGAGAGCCTACATAATGGGAGAAAATCTTTTCCACAAACACATTAGATAGAGCACTAAATCTTTATAATGTATAGTACTCAAAAACCTTAACACCAAAAACAAACAAACAAACAAACAAACCAAGTAACCCAATCAATAATGGGTCAAGGAACTGAACATACACTTCTCAGAGATGATATACAATCAATCAAAACACATGAAAAAAAATGTTCAACATCTCTAGCAATTAGAGAAATGCAAATCAAAACCACTCTAAGATTTTATCTCACTCTAGTCAGAATGGCAGCTATCAAGAATACAAACAAAAATAAGTGTTGGTGAGGATGTAGGAAAAAGGTACACTCAGACATTGCTGATGGGACTGCAAATTGGTGCAGCCAATCTAGAAAGCAGTATGGAGATTACTTGGAAAACTTGGAATGAAACCACCATTTGACCCAGCTATCCCTGTCCTTAGTTTATACCCAAAGGACTCAAAAACAGCATATTACAGGGATACAGCCTTATCAATGTTTATAGCAGCACAATTCACAATAGCTAAATTGTGGAACCAACACAGATACCCTTCAGTAGATGAATGGATAGGGAAAGTTTGGTATATATACATAATGGAACATTGCTCAGCATTAAAAGAGAATAAAATTGTGGCATTTGCAGGTAAATGGATGGAGTTGGAGAGTATAATGCTAAGTGAAGCAAGCCAATCCCAAAAAACCAAAGGCCAAATGTTTTCTTTGATATGAGAATGCTGATTCATAATGGCAATAGGGGGGAGCATGGGAGGAATGTAGGAACTTTAGATAGGGCAAAGGGGAGGAAGGGAAAGGGAAAGGGATGGGGGGAAGGGGGTAGAAATGATGGTGGAATGAGTTAGACATGTATGAAGACACAAATGCTGTGAAAATACTTTGTGTACAATCAGTGATTTGAAAAATTGTGCCCTATATGTGTAATATGAAATCAATTGCATTCTTCATCATGTATAACAAATTAGAATAAATAAATAATTTAATAAACATAACACCCACACACACAAAAAAAAAAGAAAGAAAGAAACTTTGTCTTTGACCTGGTCAAAATCAAGCAGCCATGAGGCAAAAAGCCTGGTAGAGACCCCAAAGATTTTAACTCTAATCAAAAGTTCCTTTTGTTAGATACTACTAATTTTATTTTAAAAATTTACTTGTTAATTCATTATTTTTAACCAAACAAGGCTAATAGAGTTTTTCATTTGTATAAATTGCACATCAAAGCAATATTGCAGATAAAATATTATTTCTACTTAATAATTATTTATTAAATAATTACATATTACTTCTGCTCATTGTATTTGTCAACACAATGCATAGTTTATTATCCAAAGTATAATTTTATAATTACAACATTATATGAGTGATATACTCACCACGTTTCCTTATGTACATCTGTACGTTCATCTTTCTGTAACCATGGGGTAAGATTTGTTATTTCTGCCCTGGCAATATTTAAATTAATCTGGATCTCATTTGTCTGGATTCCATATTTATCACCATCTTTACATTGGTTTCATCTGCACTATTTCTCAGTGACAGCTCAAAGCAAAAATGTATTTCAGAAATTAACATGCACTTACATAGACTAAAGTCTTTGTATTATATATTTTTGGAATCTCCAGGATTGATTTGGGCAGAAAGTTGTTAGTAGTGATTAAATGTCACATGGATGTTATTGAAGGAATGTGCCCATGTTAAGGCTGTGACCAATTAAATAGACTAAAATAGCAAACTGAAAGTAAAAAATTGAGTCAATCAAAGGATTTGGGTACACTCCCCTCTTAATTGACTGTTTGTTGTGGTGTCATATAAACACAGCCTTCGTTTATTCCTTTGTGCTGATGGGGTTGACATGAGTAAAACTTAATTTAAAATGGAAGAAAGTCTAAAAGTTTCTTTGACAGGTATTGGAAGTTTTTCAGCTCCCTTCTCTTTCTGGGTTGTTGCATAGGGGCCTCTGTGGTTTTGACTTGCTGACAATTGGAAGAAATTTGAGAAGAAATTCTGCAGGCTGTCATTTCTTCACCATTAGAGCTAATCTGCCGGCAATTTCATTTGACTTAAGACTAGGTGAGGCTAAAAGTGAGAATCATTTATTCCCAAGATGGCTGACACTATTGCTTTGCTATGGTTGTTGGGAAAATATGCAGGTTCTAGTGGAATTAGAGGTATGCCTTCTGAGCAAAAATGTTTCCTTTTTGAATGATTATTTTTTGAATGATAGGAAAACATTAGAGATATCACGGAGTTTTGAATTTGAATGAAAGAATAACTCAAAGTCTTCTGCTATTGTTAAGAAAATATTCCTTTCCATTAAATGAAAATTTTTGCAGTCTGTTTTATTGTCAAAATCTAAGTTTGGTTCCTTAAGGATGTAGGAACATGAATGCATTCCCCACACTGGTCCAAATGATGCCTTAAATGCAGTAGCTTTTCTTTCTTGGTAAGATAGAAGAGTAAATTTATAAAAGGAAGCAATTACTTGGCCATTGTTATTAAGAGATCCTGGGTTGGCTAAGGGGTTCCTAAGGAAAACACACTGTGGTAAGTTTCTGGAAGGTCCCTTTGAGTACTAGAACTGGTCACTGGGTTTTTAGAGGCCAACCACCTATACCTTCAACTCTTAATCCTAGCTAATAACCTCAGTCAGGCTGAGTCTTCTGCTGAACACCATTACAATGCAAGCCCATTTTATGACTGCCTTGCAATTCCAGTAGGAAAAATTAAATGACTTCATTACTTCCTAATTGATGGAATCTTTGTTTTGCACATAGTTATAGACTCTTTAAAGTGAAGACAATCAATTTTCGTAAGTAATGCTGAATAAACACACATAAAAATTACGACTTCCTAAAGGTCACACCACCAGAAGCAAAGCCAAGATTAAACTCCAAATTCTTGAATTTTTTTTTCCTAAGCAACATGCCAATGTCAAGGACTTTTCATCATTGAGAGTGAAGCAGAAACGTGAGGCCTCAGCCAAGTGTGATGACACACTTTTGTAATCCCAGCAGCTCTGGAGGCTGAAACAGAAGGATTGTGAATTCAAAACCAGCCTCAGATAAAATGAGGTGCTAAGCAACTCAGTGAGACCCTGTCTCTAAATAAAATACAAAATAGGGCTGGAGATGTGGCTCAGTAGTTGAGTGCCCCTGAGTTCCATGTCTGGTACTCTCCCAATGCCCCCCCCCCCAAAAAAAAAGTGAGGCTTCTTTCCAAAGTGATCCTTTTCCCTTTTCTGACTATGATCTGAGATACAAGGAATACATCATATTTCATTATTTATCCTGAACCATTCATATGATTCATCATAAAAATAGTAGTTCTCGTTGTGTAAGGGATGGCAGGCCCATGAGATCACACTATAATTCATTGAGACTTAAAAACACATAAGGTCCAGATGGTCCATGACTTACAATGGTTCCCTTAAGATTTTTTTTCTTTCTTTCCTTTTTTTTTAAACTTTATGATGATCGGTAGGCCATATGCATTCATACTTCCAATTTTAAAGTTCAACCTTTTCCCAGGCTAGCTATATGCAGTGAGATATTCTCTCATGATTCTGGGAAGCAGCAGGGAGCCACAGTTCCCTGTCAGCCACAAGATCACAAGGGGAATCACCAACACTCCACAGTACACTGTGTTGCTAAGCTACAATGTTTAGTGTGTTAGTTGTATTAAAGGCATTTTTTGACTTAGGAGTTATTTAACTTCCAATAGGTTTATCAGGATGTCATCATAAGTTGAGGAGAATCTCTATTAACTGGAAAGTCATCTTCTGCTCAGCTCTTAAATCCATTTATCTGTTGTACTGAATTTCATATCTGCCCAAATCTTCTCTGTATGTTAGCTGAAACTAAAGCTAAATGAAATTTTAAAAAATTAATGTCGGCTAAACTGAAAGGACTGATGGTTGACAAATATCTGAATGGTACATCCAATGGCCAAAATCAAAAAGGGCATCCTTGAAAGGGAGTAGGACTTAAAAGAATTGCCAAGAGAGTGTTGAAACAATCAAGAAATGTTACCCTCTTCTCTGGAAAGCCAAAAGAGATGGGTGAGGATGGGTAACTTAAAAAAAAAAAAAAAAAAATCAGGCAATTGACTAGGGATCTGTGTTTTGTCCTGTGCTGGAGTTTAAGAATGGATGCCAAGAGACCTTGCCTAGCAGTAGGACTTGAGGGAGCCTTCATCATCCTGTTTAGGGGAGATTTCCCAGTCCTATGTGTGAATCCCTATAGGCAGTCCTGAGGCCAGCGCAAAGTTAGCTTCATTCCAAATGCAGCAAGAACAGCCAAAAGGAAACATTTGATACTGAAAACAATTTTAAGAAGGAGAGGAAAAAAGGGGGGAGAAGAGGGAGATAGATATCAATATAAATTGGTGGAATTTGTCAACATAAAACATTAAAGTTCCACATTAAATGACCTTAATTATTGGATCTCTACCTGTGATCTCTGTTTGAACATAGTTTATAAAAATAGAATATGTTTTTAAAACAGAGGAACGTGTATCTAGAAAACTCTCTGTCCAGGAATCTTCCCTGGGTAGGTATTGTGTACTGAAACAAACTACAAAGTTCTTGACTGAGAGTTTAATAACATATCCTCTTTTCAAAATAAAGCCAAGAACCATCACCCAAACTCTCAGCTTTTTGATGTTATGACAGGTTAGAAGAAAGTTTAAAACTAAAAAATACTGCTGCAATAAATTTGCTAAATTGTTAAGGCATGTAGTCAATAACAAAGTAAATGGAAAGAAGGGACATCCCTTACAAGAAACTATTAGTTTTTCCCTGATTTGAGGAAATGAGTTTGACTAACCAACTCCAGCTTTCCATGTTTTTTATTTAAGAAGCTACCATGTAACAGAAAACTGACTTGACAGTCTAATGGGGCCAGTGTTCTGGATTCAATCACTTTGGTGGGCTGGGGGGTTGTGGTGTCAGTTAGCCTTGTTGTACTTTAGATTCTGGCTAACCATTTCCACCATGTATACTCTGGTTGGAGACAGAAAATAGAATAAGACGTAAAAGCCTGCACCCATCTCTACTACTGGAAGAGCAAATCGATGCCCTCAAAATGTGTATCCCACATTGAGTGGCAGTTGATTGGTGACGCTGTCTGCTTTTAGAAAGATTAGCAAAACCAAAATAACCTGTCTAAAATATCTCAGTGATTGAAATGAAAAAAGTATCTAGACTGTTGTTATCTTAAATAAAATTCACATCCAGATTGTATGTATCATAACTTGTGGAAGAACTCACAGGCAGATATGTTAGACTCAGTTCAACATATTTTTGAATGTTGAAGTATGAGCAACAGGAGATATTTATAGTTTCTCTTTTGGTAGTGGGGCCTTATAAGTTGGCTTTAATCAAGCAATGCCTACCCAATTCTTTTTTTAACTCTAAGACTTCTTAAATATATTCATATACAGTTTTAATTTAAATTCAAAGTAGATTCTTGGATGAAAAATTATATACATTTTTTTATCACTCTTTAAGCAGCACTTACTAAAGATAAAGTGTAAAACTTCTTACAAGTAGAAACAAGCAGATATCCAGGTATAGTTTTACTCCTAGAGCAGCAGTTAAGTACTACATTTGCTTCCCTAGGGGGTTAGTAAGCTTATTAGGTTACCAGTCTATGAAGCATTTGCCTGAAATGGTCAAAGTATATGGAAACTCTTAGATCTGTGTTGAAATATGTATGAAATTACAGCACTTTGAAAATGTTGTGATTGATCCACAGCTCAGTGAGCCATGAGGGAGAGTCACATTCAGAATGATTAATGTAGGACAGGGCAAAACTCAGGAAGTGCCAGCAAGGAGAGAAACTGCTAGATTCTCCAGGGCAGCCATCTTTTTTTTTTTTTTTTTCCTATGAAAAGGAGTAAAGCAAATCAAATTCCCCTTAGTTTCCCAAGGTTCAGATCTAATGACTGACAAAGATTTCTATCCAGCTGTAGAGTTCTACACATCTCTCTCTCTCTCTTTTTCTCTTAAGTTAATGCAAATATCCAGAGCAATTATGGGTGGAAATGGGGAGGCATTTCAAACTTGAAACATTAAGCTCTGAAGAGTTTCAGTAGACACTGGCATAAGGTTTATCAGGGAGGGAAACCATATCAACAGAACACAGTGTTTGCAGGTCAATTGCTGAACTATGTACTGAATAAGTGAATGCCAAATCAGGTTCTGTTGCTATAACAACAAAACCAAGTGGCCCATACAAGGCTGATTCTTGTCAGTAATCCCATCAAAGTATGACTGTTTTGACTGTCTCAATAATAAATTCCACCAGAACTACTAAAGTGGTGTATCAGGCCTCAGAATATTGAGCAAGGGCAATTGCTTTGCTGAGCATGTGAGGGCACAGAAGAAAAAAAAATGGTAGATTTGTTTTATATTTCTGACCTCTAATTGGAGTATTTAGGGGACACTTCAAAAGTAGAATAAGTGATTTTGTTAGATTTTATACAAATTAAAAAGGCAATGACTGAAAAAGAATTTTATTTGCTTTACTCATAGTTTAGAAGTTTACATTTATTTACAAATATTTGTGCTCCAAAAGAAACATAAAAAGTAAACATATAAATAAGGTGCTCAAATCGGCTAATAATCAGAGCTTTGATTATATGCTAAAAATCAATTTTTATTGGTTTTTAGTCAATAAAAATTAAATTGTTATTAGGTATCATGTGAGATTGGACCAGAAGTTTAAGAAGTTTTCAGAGTTGCCAGAGGAGTTGGACTGAAATTTTGTAACATCATTTTGAAAAACAATTTGGAAATACGTTTTAGGAACCAGAAAATATTACCCTATCTCTGAAAAGCTTTTATCCTAAACAACTGTTTACAAAAAGAAAAATGTTGTATTTGCAGAAAAGTTTGTGAGTAGTGAGGTTAGTCCATGCTTGTAAAAATGTATCTGAAATGTTCAGTGTCAGGGAAATGGACAGTAAGATCACAATGCTTGGTAGGATATTACTAAGTAGCCATGAAAAATGTATGGACACTATGGAGCAATGAGGAAAATATTCAGTGAAAAATCGTGAAATCTCCATATATTCTATGATTACAATTGTGGTATCTGTTTATATATGAACATGGAGTGTTGAAGAAAAATAAAAGCAATTGTCTTTGATAGGAGAAAATTCAAGGTCATACAGCTAAGAGTTCTGTATGTATGTACCAGCAAATATATCCCTTAAAATTGCTAAGTATGGTATTATAATATTATAGTACTAAATGAACCAAAAGTATTCTATTCTAAAATTCTGAGCATTTTAAACTTGAGATTTAGAGAACACTGAAATGTATTAGTACTATAAAAAATGTTACTTAGAACTATGCTTTTGCTTTCTCAGTACAACCCTTCACTCAAATTGCTTTCCTTTCTGTTTTTCAATTACAAAAGCAACATCAATTAATTACAAAGGACATCATCAAAAACCAAAACAAAAAAGGAGCAATCATTAATTCACCCTTTACATGTCTCTCACTTTATTCCAACCTTCTTTTAAAGAAAAAAAAATTCTTTTACAAAACAAGAGAGCCTACTGTGAATACTATTTGGTAACTGTATTCAAAGTAATCTAAAATTTTAAAGCAAATTTCTGTTATTAGATATTATTTTCTCATGACCTAGTGTCGACTACTAGCAGCTACCATTTTTTTGATTAAGGCAATGTGCCAGTCACTCTATTATTAGTAGCTGATAAGACATATATTATTCTCACTTTTATAGAAATGAGAGAGCTGAGACACAGGGAGGCAATTTGCTCAAAATTACATAGCTGGTAAGTGCTGGGACTGAAAATCCAAAGTGGTTCTCTCCTTGACTGTAGAAAGTTTGCTCTTCAACACTAATGTGACTGCTATAAGCAGTTTCACACTTGAAGGAGGCAACCCAACCGTGAGGGCAGAAAGGGGTCAAACTTCAGACCCATCTTCCCAAGCCCCAGATCTCTGCTTTTTAAATCCCTCTCTAATGGCTGGGATTGGCCAACCAGGCAGCACCACCTCGGTGGCTGTACCATCCTAGACCTAGTCATATTTGCTTCAGTCCCTCCACCCCCTACACCTGTCTCATACCCTTTATTTAAGGAGGAGTTTCAACTAGATGCCCTGAGCTGCTCCTGTAATCATAATTTGAAGTTATGTCTTGGATGGGTCCTGGTTATAGTAGACAGATCAACTCCAGGATCATTTCTTACTGGCCAGAGTGGAACTTCTTTCACAAGAACTCAAATAGATGTTAACAGGGATTCTGGATAGTAGTTCATGTTCCTCCAGAAAGTCCTTCTGATGCTGAGATTTTTTTTCATGTAACATTAATTTTGGAGACCTCCATTATTATAAAATCTAAAATATAAAGTGAATATTTTTCAAAATAATAGTTGAGCTTCCCTTGGCCTTCATTGTATTATACTCCTTTTACATCCTGTGGTAGTATGCTATTACCATAATGGATTATCTGAGACTAAATGAGTTTATAAAGAAAAGAGGGTTTGGTTTGTTTTGGTTTGCACCAAGAATTAAACCCAGGGGCACTTAACCACTGAGCCACATGCTCAACCCTTTTTTTATAATTTTATTTAGAGACAGGATCTCACTGAGTTGCTTAAGGCCTCGATAAGTTGCCGAGACTGGCTTTGAACTCACTATCCTTCTGCCTCAAACTCCCGAGACACTGGAATTACATGCCTGCTCCACCATGCTCAGCTAAGAAAAGAGGTTTATTTAACTCACAGTTCTGGAGGTTCAAGGGCATGATGCTAGCTAGCATCAGCATGACTCTGGCAAAGGTTTCATAGCTAATAGTATCACATTGGCTTGAGGGAAAAATCACATGGCAAGAAAAGAAATCAGAAAGGGCCAACTTGCACTTTTTTTTAACAGCCCTTTCTTGAGAACACATTTAGGGTCCCATAAGAGGCACCTCAATCCATTCCAAGGATGATGCCTCCTGTGGCCTGATCAACACTAATTGACTCACTTCTTCAAGGCCTTATTGTTTTTAGTGTGGCCACACTGAGGACCAATCTAAGGCAAACCAGATGCAAACCATAACACATCCTAATAGCCAACTGGCAATCTTCCACCTAGGCTTCTCCAAAAGAGATCACTCTGGCCATTACTTTCACCTTGCCACCCAAAAGGAAGCAACCCTTCATTTTCTCCTATCTCAACCAGGCAGAACTGTGTTAGAATTCTAACCTTATCTCATATCTCATTCCAATTTCATTTTTTTGTTGTTTATAAAACAACTGCATCAACATCTAATTCATTGAGTATTACAAAGTTCAGTACATCACCTAACACTCATCAGGAAATGGTAAATATACATACACACTTTGTTTACCTTTCCACCTGAATAGAAGCTGATGATTAGCCATTTTCAATTCTGCTTTGTCTTCATGCTAGGATTCCAGGCCTTCTGTGGTCTCTGCCCTATTTGCCACGCATATTCCTAGCCTAGAGTGGCTGCCACCATCTCTTTTCCATGTTTTTACTCCAGTACTGCTAATCACAGTGCTGTTCTGGCAGTTACTACACAATCTGTGCTCTCTGACCCAAGCCTTTGAAAGGCTCACCTGTCTAACTCTCCACACGTGTTCTGACCTATAAGATCACCACCTTATAGAGAAATACTCATTTCCTCTTGAAAGCCATTTAGATTCTATCCTCAAATGCAAATCCAGATCATGATTTGGGTTCAGTCTTATTTCTCCTTTATGAACCCTACATTTCAATTAATCAATAAGAACCCAAAATGCCTACTCTACATTTGCATTTACACTATGACCATTTCAATTTTTAGAATGTCATTCCCTGTCTTTTCTATATCAAAATTCTGCCCATCCTTCAGCATCTTAATTAAAATTCCAATACACTCCAGAAAGCTTTCTATGATTATTCCAGCTGATTCCCCTCCCCCTTTTTAAACATATGGCCCTCTGTTCTACTTTTAGGATGCATTCCTCTTTTTATTAGGTCATTTGTCGACATTCTGCCCCTCCTTGGAGAGTATAAGCCCCTTAAGAGAGTGCAACCAGGAGTTGCACATGTTTATAGATTCTCAGGAAGTCACTGCTGAAGTCGTTCATAACCAAGGAAAAGGGCAGGTTTAGAGGACCCTGTCTGCTCTTCTCTCTCTGTGTCTGTCTTTTGAAGTCTCTTTGAAGTGAAAGAAACCTTTATCCAGAGAATAGCTCCCCAGAGAGACAGGTCAAATGAGGATCAGGTCCTGTGTGCTCCAGTGGGAATCTCTGGAACTGAGAAGACAAAGCAGAGCGGGAAGAGTGTTCACTTTAAATGTGGTCCAGAGGGCTTTGCTGTCTCCTGTTGCTAAACGGTGTCAAAGACCCTGTAACTTCCTCTGAGGTTGGAAAGTCATTTCAATCCTGATCTTTAGGTTTAGCAGATTTTAACTTTGGCAAGAAACTCTTCCTCTGCCTAGAATTTGATACATGGTGATCTCAGCTCAAGTGCCATTACAAAATTAGAAATATACATAGACTATCCAATATGTAGTTGGCTCTTGCCCTTTTTGTTACAGAGCTGTAGTTAAGCATGGAAAACATAGAAAGCCAGGAGGGAGGACAACACAAACATTGGCTCAAAAATTGTGTGTGCCTGTGTTCACCCTCCACACCAGCAGCAGCTTCTAGGCAACGGGAATTTTCACCTTTTCCCAAATCTGATCTTATGCATGGAAACCCTTTGAAACTGGTATAGTCTTCCATGATGATGTAGATCTAAACCTTTAAATAAAAATAAGGCTCATTCCATCTACAGCAAAATACTATAAAGTGTAGTGTCCCTTGCTGCAGGCATCTTAGATACAACATTAATCCTAAATGGATTTTAGAAACATCTCATCATATAAAATGGATGGAGATCTGAATATTGAAAGTGTCCTATTTGCAACCAGAAAGGTGCCCTTTCCTCCTCTTTCTATGAAACAGTGACATCTACTGCTCGGTGGGGCTAATCCCAGGGGCTGTTCTGTGACAGCAGGTTTCCCTCACTGCTAGACCAAAGTCATGGTCCTGTCCACCTCCCCATCCTGCTAAGGCCACTCCCCAGCACTGTGCTGTTTGAACTTCTCCAGGAATTGCACTCTCCTTTATGAGTCAGTTTATTTCTTCTACAACAATTCTATTAGACGACCCTTCCTCTCACTTGTTTCCAATTCCTTTTCCACCACAGCCCTAGAGACAGGAACACATTACTTCCTCCCCCAGGGTTTTTCTTCCTCCTCCCTTCCTTTGGCCTACCTGAGTGTCATTCCAAGCTCCATTCCACACCTTTCCTATTCCCTGAATGTGCCTCTATGGATTCATACCTGTCATGGAGAGAAAGGATGCATTCCACAAATGATCCAACAGTTACATAAGTCATTGGAGTCATCCTTTGTTAAATGGCAGTAACAATGTAGTAGGTAAGCAAGTCGAATCAGAAGAGAGTCCATCTGGGTCGGATCCTGGGCCCCTCGCAGAGCTGTGAGTCCTGAAAAAAAACCCATGCAACCACCCTATGCCTTTATTTTCTCAGCTGGAAAATGAACAATAAAATAGTAACTACTTGGTGAGTTTGTTGGGAGGCTTAATGGAATCCTACAAGGCACTGTGTGAAGATGTAGCCTAGCTCCTCACAGCTACTCAGTGAGTACTTGAGTAAATGGAAGCCTTCATGCTATTAACCGATGGCTACTAGACTAGAAAAACAAATACAAGAAAAGTTGAAGAGAAATGGGCAGTGAGAAGAAGTGGAAAGAGAGGAATACACATGTTTTAAATTAACTATAAAATGTGGTTTCTTAAAGTCTGGGCCAATTTTATGCATATCTCTGAATGCTGAACTCATATCCAGTGTCTGGCATATAAAAGGAGATTAGTAAGTGTTTACTGGGTGAATGAACTTCATAGAGATCAAAATATACTATACAGCCGTGGAGGGAAACACCATAAAGTTAGTATTACAGTGACATTTCCTGTATGAAACATAATATAATATAAAAGCCCAAATACAGCAGATGGTGAGCCCATGCCTAGGTTGCACAGTACATTTAATAACCTGAAAGAAACTATGCTTTCAGCAATTTTTATTGATTTTCAAACTGTTGGCTTTCTATTATATGCATCTACTAAATCTTTTTTTTTTACATAAACACCATCAAAAATATTTATTTTCAGTAACCACCCATCTTTAAGCATATTTACTTAAGAATTTAAGGCGTATGTTATCATTTCTTCTCTAGGAGAGTTTCTAATACAGTTGAGCAAATAATTAAGGCACAGAAGTGATCACTAAAAATACAAAAGATAACAAAATGGTACGGGCAGTAGTAGTAGTCAAATATTCTAGCAAACGCCTCATGTTATACTGAATAGTCAATGCAACCCTTTACTGTTAAACATGATTCAAGCCTGCAGAGTAAAATGCCTAAAAAGGGAAAGGAAAATAGGGAAATATGAATGTATTTGAATGGACTTAGAGAAAGTTTATAGCATAGTTGCTAAACACATGACACTCATAGAACTGAAGTTCATCTCTGGTCTTAAGGAAAACATGGTGATTCTAGAGTGAGCCTGGGTACACTTTTAAAGGAACTGCCTTTTCTCTTGTTGACTAGGTTTATAGGGCAACCTTCTTGGTTTGGTTTCATTATTTGCATAATGAAGAAGAAATAGATGTGCTGTCCAAATAACAGAAATGTCATGAGAGTAAAATGAAGTAATGAGAGAAAGATCTTTGAAAATCTTGCTATGCAAATGCCAGTTGATATGATCACCGTTGTTAGGAGCAGTACATTTTCCTGCCTGTCCAAAGAGGTCATGCTTGAGCAGACTTAGTTGTTCATCTTGTCTATGTGTCATCTTTACAAAACAAAAATAAAACCAACAAAAAACTACATAGTCTGTTTTTTTTTAAATGGCCCTATTTAAATACAAATCAGATGAATCTGTACATCAAAAATTAATGTCCACCATGGCAAATTGCTTGGTGAGAATTTAGCTATTTAGTTCTCATTGATGTGGACTGTCATACAATCAATTTTACTTTAATAATCAATATTGATTATGAAAGTTAATAAAATGAATAGTTTGGATAGGGATGTGGCAGTTTAACTGTGAAGTATTATAAATGATGAGGTTTAAATGGGTAGCATATTTATACATACAGAAAAATAACAAATACATAATCTGTTATGACCAAACAAATTCCCAGTATCCTACATCCAGCATCCTCTTATATCCAGTAAAAAATGGACCTTTGTAAAAGGTAATGGATTGGTTTTCTAGCACCACCAACCCAAGAGAACAACAAAAAAAAATCAATATAAAGATTTTGTTACTTCTACTTATTGACAAATGACCCAATCCTTTCTCCTCCATCTTAGAACACTTGCCATTCATGTCCTCCACTCTGTCAAGGCCTGTTACCTACTTGTTACCTATTCTTTTTTTATTTGTTTGCTTTCTTTTGCCAATACTATTTTTTAGTCTACTTGAATGTACTCATGAAAGCCTTTCTAAGTCTCCTTAGCATTAAATAATTTTTCTTTGAACAGTACTTGATATAAAATACTATTTGGCTTGGAATTCCCCAAGAATTTAAAGAATCAGCAAATGTGAAAACTATTCATGGCCATCTTGACCAAAGTAGCTTACAAATGTTTAAGAATATCCTTTCAACTGGCGTCCATAAGATCAACTTGCCCTTGGCAATTCAATTTTCAGAGATTAAAAAAGTTAATTGTTGCTATAACTAAGGAAATGGTGTCCTCAAAGTCAAGATTATATTTATCTAGAATTCCAGAGCTCCTGCTACTTGCCCAGTAAATTATCCAGATCATTTGATTAAAATAAAGTCTTTTGGATTGGAGAAAATGCACAACTTTAAAAGAGAACATGTTAGATGAGTGGAGATTAAACAAGCACTTTAATACCACAAAACAACTAAGAGAGTGCTTGTGGAAAATTGAAAATATACATAGCAATTCTGGACAAAATGGTTTTGAAGATTAACTATTATCTAGGGGAATAAAAATCAAGGGACAAATGACAAGCTAATGAATGTTTAACAGTTGCTGATATTTTAGAAGTCAAACAGAAAGTAGAGAGAAGAAGAAGATGCTTTCCAGAAAACAACTAAAGTCTCAAAATGGAAAATGTGTGCTAATGGGATGACTGTCAAACAAAACACTTCCATCCTTCTCTAACTCAAATCAACAAAAGCAGCTACAGCCAAAGGGTCTTCCCACTTTGGCTATGTAAGTCTTACATAAGAAAACTTGATTTTTGTTATTAATGCTGCCCACATATTAAAGCACCTAACAAATTATTGACAGTAGCACTGATCTTTTAATATATATAATGATAGGAGACTGAAAATTAGATACATCAAAGGACTATAGGAAAAAAGTGAAAAGGAATCATGTTTCCTAGGACAGGAAAAAAAGATTTAAGTTTTAAACCTTTGGAGACTTGGAAATAGCAAAGTGCGTGTCTCAGGAAAACCATTACAAACAATTACAAGTGCGTTTCTTTTAAAAATGGTTTTACCTGCTGGGCACAGTGGCACATACCTGTATTCCGAGTGGCTTAGGAGGCTTAGACCCCCCTGAGATTTTCAGTAATTTTATAACATTGGATTTTTGTTGTTGCTATTTGATATGCTAACTGATATTTTATTTTCTTCTTTCAAAATAGACTTACATTGATTGATGTCTTGATAGTCTGTCTAGCTTCTAGCTTTGACTAAAATTAATATTAATTATCCTAGTAGCTAATTGTGATCACCCTGCTTACTGGTATTTACTAAATTGTCAAAGAGAAAACTTTACAGCCAGGCATGGTAGCACATGCCTGTAATCCCAGAAGCTCAGGAGGAAGATTGTGAGTTCAAAGCCAGCCTCAGCAAAACTGAGGCACTAAGCAACTCAGTGAAAACCTGTTTCTAAATAAAATACAAAATAGGGTTGGGGATGTGGCTCAGTGATCCAGTGCCCCGGAGTTCAATCCCCGGTACCCCTCCTCCCATACACACACACACACACACACACACAAAGGCTTAAATATGGTACAAAGGGTGAAGATGAAACCTTCTCTACTATTGTTTACCCAAATTACCCAAAATTACCTGAGCTTCAGAATTATGCAGCTCAGGTTACATATGCTCCTTATTGTAGAAATCTTATAAATAGCCTCTATGAACCTCAATTTCTTCATGTAAATGGGGATAGTAAGATATTTACTCTTTTGTTTAGTCAGAGTCTAATACATATAGAGTAACTAGCTCATATCTAGTTAGCATTAAGCACTATAGGAAGATAAGACTTTATTATAAAGAATCTGATGTTATTTTAAAACAATTATACTGTCAATATGATAATGTACATTTTTGTGGTCTATATTTACCTTTATTAAAAATGGATAATGTTCAGAAGTAGTTGTTAAATTGCATCAGTATTGAATGAGAATTTCAACTGCTCCATAACTTGGCCAACATTTGCTATTAACTTAAAATTTTTTCATTCCAATGAGTATGACATAGTATCCCATTGTGATTTTGATTTACATTTTCTCATGATCAATGATGTTTACCAATTTTCCATGTATTATTAGCTGTGCATATATCTTTAAGTCCCAATTTTTTTAATTTAATTTCTGAATTATTAGGAGAATGCATATATGGGTTGTCCACATTTTCAGATAAGTGAGTTGTAAATATTTTGTCCCAGAATATGGCTTACATTTCATTTAATGGAGTCTTTTGTTAAGGAGAAATTTTTGTTTTGATGAAGTCCAACTTAGAAATATTGCATAGTTAATGCTTTTTGAGTCTTGTGTGTTTGCTTATGCCAAAGTTGTGATATGTTCTGTTCTATTCTAGAAATTTTTTTCACATTTAGATGTATTATCTATTTCATACCAATTTTTATATTTGGTATGAGGTAGGGGTTGAAATTCAGTTTGTTTACTATAGTGATCTAAGTATCACTCCTTAAAAATATTTTTCTTTTCCCAGTGATTAGCCTTGGCATTTTTGTTAAAAGTCAGTTGATCCAGTAGATCTATTTAAGAATGATCTTTTTTGTTTCATTGACCTTTTTATATGTCTTTATACCAATGCGTACATAGTATTGATTATTGCAGTTTAATGATAAATCTTGATATCAGGTCTTGTAATTTCTCCAACTGTGCCCTACTTTTTTGAGATTATTTTGGCTATTCTAGGCTTATTGTATTTGCATATAATTTTTTTAAAAAAATTGCAAACAAGTCTGATGGTCTTTCCGCACATCTTTTGTAATCACCAATTTTCTGTCATAAATACACACTCTTCATTCCTGAGATCATAAATATTTTTAATATTTAGAATTTGCAGTTAAATTTGAAAGCATAAAAAAGCAAATACTTTGGAGCCTTACATACTGAAATGAGATTATTTTAATAACAATAACAATGAGTGTCAGGTCACCTATTCGCTAAGATGTCATGAAGGGACACTTTATCCAATGGGAAAGTTAGGATCAATGTAGAATAGTTAAGGGAACTTACTAGAATACATCTATTTTGCCATACTTCCCAGTGAATTTAATTCTTCAATAAATTGGTCATAAATATTTGTTTATTTAATGTATGCTGTAAATATTAGTAACTTCTCAATCTAACTAATACCTCCAAGAAAAAGAGTCTTGAAATAGGAATCCAATTTCATAGGAGAATGAAACAGCGATCTTAGAGGAAATATGCTCCCTTCTTGCAAAGGGTACCTTCTTAATACATTTTAGGAGTTTCTGCTTTTAAACGAGACAAATGCTTAGTTTTTGCATTCAGAGCATTGTATTCATGGCAAGTAAACATTTTTCTGTAATCACTCTGATATAATATGAATTATAATCAGGTACAGAAGTTAGTTACGAAGAAGGAAAGGAATCCGAACTGTGAGCAGGATGGTACTATATGATCTTAACTGAATATGAGAACATGAATGAGAACATTGAAAACGCCACCATTGTGTCTTGAAGATGCAGAGAGAACTTTTGGAAAACTCTGACAGCACTGTCAAAGCATCACACAGTTACATATGGAATACAGAAGCAAGGGAACTGCAATGCAGTGCTGTGCCATGATTTAGCACTTGCACTCTTATTAACTGCTGCTTTTCTATTCCTTATAAGCAGAAATAGATTTCTAAAGAAGGGACCCAGCCAATGATCACAATCCCAATAAAACATAATCCGTGTGAAAAGGTAACCAAAAAGCCAGTATTGATTAGCCTTTTAGTATTAAGCCCAAATCTTCAGTTACCTCTTTACATAGAACACTGGCTGGTGGGCTACGGATATATCAAGCTTTTCCAAATGAGGGGATCAAATAGTGTCATTTCTTATGGCATAAGGGTTTACCTTGACCCCCTTCTGTTGGACCCAAATAAAAGAAAATGCAAATAAAGCTGTATTGTATGTTTGAAATTTGCCAAGAGAATTGTTCTTACCTGTCCTCCCCACACACACACAAAAATCATAACTGGGTGAGGTGATGGGTATGTTAATTAGCTTAATTGACATAATCATTTCATGATGCATATGTCTTTCAAAATACTACATTCTATATCTTAAATATAATTAACATTGATTTGTTGATTATGCCACAATATAACTGTAAAAATAAATAAATAAACAAATGGTTCTATCAGGCTAACAAAAGAAAGGAAAGAAAATGTTAAGTCATGTTATCATCTTGGTACATTTCATAACTACTGGAAATAGATTTTAATTAACTTAGCACTTAAAGTATGCTTCATCTGAGGGCAATTTCAAACCTAATTATTAATCTTTTCAAAAAAAATTCCAGAACATTACTAAAGAGACCAGGTATGGAAAAATTTAGCTTCTCTGAAGATGTGAAAGCTGGAATCAACCAGAGTCCTGAGTTGATTTGGAAAAGGCAAAATTCCCATGGATAGAAAATTGTGTTTGGTATCTAAGTATAGACAATTGGGAAAGCATTTGGTGCCACATGAACTCATAAGTGTTAAGAAATCTATATTTACTTATATGGATCAAAAATCAGGCATCTGGCATGTTAGTAGGTGAAGAGTTCTAGGATAAAGTCTACTATAGCCCTTCACAGGCAACAAAGAGAACAGATACATGTTAATGAAGGAGATATCAATCATTCCTGAAATAATATCTTTTCCCAACATGGTCATACTTCTATACATGAACTGCATTCATTCATCATCCAACAAATATTCATTGACTTCTAGTCATATGCTTAGTTCTACACTACATTATAGTGTAGACTATATATGTGCAAAGATATTACTCTTGCACAATACCTAAATACTTAAGAGTTAATGGAGATAGGCAACAAAAACTTAGATTAGCAGATTATAGGGTGTCATCCCAAGTATAGCAAAAGAATATGACAGGATGCTTATGTAAAAAGAACTTTGAATGAAGTCATTTTGTGGACATCAACTCATCCATGATAGGAAACAACAAGATCAGATAATCTCTATCTTTTCTTTCTTTTGGCTCTCAAAATTCCATGGTTTTGTTGTGCATCTACAAATGATCTTTCAAACTTCCTGGAAAACCATTTTAAACTGTAAAAATTATTTGTTCTGATTCTAATTACAAAAAATACCTTTCTCCTTTTCAGTGTTGAAAGATGACATTTGGTTGTAAAGTTGATACTTATAGTATGATTATTTTTAAAATTGACTTGTCAGTTTTAAAATTAAAGGTAAAAAGCGAGTAAATTATTGATCTGCCATGATTAATCTGGCTTTCAAGGGGTGCTGCATTAGAGGGCACTTTTATTTCATTTCAATTCAGATTGTTTCTACTCTGTGCACTTAAATAGGCTTTGTTGTACAGCCACAAACAAGATAGCTATTTCTTTAAGATAATGATTTTTACATACTTGGATGCATGATAAATAATCCTAGAAGATTATCTGCACTGGAGAGATTCCTGACTCTTGGGTGAATCAAAGCATATAAGCACATATATAAATAGACAGATCATATAGCACAACCACACACCCTGTGGAGAACCTACCATGTGCCAGGTAACTGTCTCTGCCACAAAGTGCCAAGAGTGCTGAAACATTCTGTCATGGGCTTTTCAGCTGCCTCCAGAACTCACCCAGATTGATACCAATTTGCCTGTTCTATCCCGCAGCTCTCTCAGCTCCTCTGTCTAGTTCTCAGACTCCAATTTGGCATTCTCTCTTGGCTTCTAATGCTTGGCTCAAGATCTCTAGTTGCTTGTAGACAAAATTTCCTGGCTCAAAATTTCCTGGTCATTTCCCCTCAGAGATGTTTCTGGTATTTGCTCTTGTGACCCAAGTATAGCAAATTATGGACAAAAGACACTACTGACATCTGCTGTTGCCCCAGAACCTCTAGAGCCAGTCATCCAAAAAAAAAAAAAAAAACAAAAAAACTAGACACCAGACATATTTGAACCACTTTTATTCCAACATATACAAGACTTCATGACTTGGATCATTTTCATCTGCCTACCTGGAACAATGTTATCTGAAATGAAGCACTATTTGTGCTCCCCCAACTCCAACCACATGAGTTCATGTGCATCATAGCTGCATATGTTGGAATTCTTACTATAATTTTCCTCTTATTCTAGGGATTTCCTACATGACCTTCAAATCCAGCTGAAGTGTCATTTCCTTCTGGAAGCGTTTGGACATCTCACGCCAAGTGAGATGACCCTTATCTGTGGCCCCACGTTAGTTAATTCACTCTTCGGTAATTGTTTCACTTGCTCATCTGTTTTCCAAATGTACAAAGAATCCCACAGAGTCTTAGACAGCATTTCACTCATCTCTGAATCCCCGATGCCAAGGACAGAGCCTGAAATGAAGTAGATTCTTCATTAAGTGTGGATTCACTGTGTGAATACATTTCTAAAGTTGGCTATTTGACAGTTAAATTCTGCATTCCTAGAACTCTTCACGGGTCAGGGTCTGGATCAGAAATAGTTTCATCCTTTCTGTTTATAATGACACCAAATTCTCCTGCTGCTGCCTGCTTTCCTCAGGTTTCATTGGGAATAAATATTTTTTTTGAAATTTTTTCCCCTGTGGAGTGTGTGGACATTCCTTTTGTTGTAAATACTTGTCTTGGAAACTCTCTTCTTCTGGGATACCAGCATTCATTCAGTGCATTTTTATGAGAAGTATTATACGAAGTACTCAGAGCACTATGTCTTAATTATCTAACTTCTCATTTATTATGAAAACCTCTTCTTTCTACCGCCTTACCTCCTTATATTTTCTACTGATGTCATTTCAGCTCAGCATAATCTTTCATTGTTGGAGAGTCCTAGCCTACTCCTGAAATCAGCCATCTTTATATTTACTTGAGGAATCTCCAGTTTGTTCAAGTAGCAAATCTCCTGGAAGAATGATGCATGCAGATGCACTGCAATTTTATTTAAAGGAGAAGCCATTTCACTGACAGAAAACACTCCTAAATTATATGTACACAACCTAAAAATCACAACATTAAATGCACAGATCCTTGGAAAGAAATAAGTTGGTGAAATAAATAGAATGACTAAAGTTATTTATGCTATACTTCTCTATGTTGTAGAAAAGTGGGCTAGAAATATTCCATCATAAAGTAAACCATGGTGAAGATTCAGTTTTGTTGGTGAGCCAGAATTTCTCCCCCAGAAGAAAGGTAGCTTATACATTGCAGAGTGTGTAATTATGTCTTGTAAGGTGGTTTCCTAAATATGTTTCTGTAGAACTTATGGCTTTGTCCACAAAATTTTATAGCTGCAATATTTTTCCTGATTTATAGGTTAAGTTAATGAATATCATTTAGTCCTTTTGTGTTTTTCTTTCATGATTTTTCCTCACTTTAATATTTTCTGTTACCTTCCAGTACACTGCAAAACTAATTTACGAGTGGTAAATGAGGGTTAAAGCAATCATCCTAAGAAAAATACTACTAATAATCACCCTTAAGCATCAGTTCCAATATATCAAGGGTCTGTTAAAAGTTTCATATACATGTTGTAATTTAGGCAGCATTTCACTAATAACATTAGAAGATATTATTTCCATTTTCTACATGAGAAGACTGAGGCTACTGAGGATAAACAACTAACCTAGTGTCTCTTCCAATTTCTGCTTCCCCTTCATTATTCTCTTGCCTACCTGTTTAATTATCCTCTGGCAAGAGTACTACAGTAGGCAGAGGATGGTGTTTCTATTTAAATGCTTTGTGATGTTTGTGTAATGGATAAAATTAACCCAGAACTTATTAGACTATGTTCCATAAAACTTTTCTTGTGTTTCTAGTTTTGATGGGGAGTGCGTCATTTTTTTTTTATTTGTTTAGTTTTTGCCATATTAAAAAAATGAAACTAGAATACTTCTAACAATGGTCTGTTGCAATGGGAGTTCTGTAGTGTTAGCAAGGTTTTCCCAGTTAGTTCTTAGGTTAGCTGCCTTCTTTCAAGTCCTGTATTCATCACTGGTAGGATGCTAACTTCAGTGGTTTTGATAGCAAAGCAGGTACAGCCAGAAGTATGTTAATTGTAACCCAATTTGTGGAATGTTATATTTTTCCCTTACAGAGAGAAATAGAATTCTCTGAATTTACAGTCACCAGGGAGCTTTATTGACACATGAAATTCTGAACATCATCTAGATAAATTATTGAATTTTGTCCAGATACATCACATGATTTGAGCTGCTTTCCAGCACACCTGGGTCCAGAAATCAATGAATAAATCGTGCTCATCAAAAGAGATCATTCTTCATCTGTGACAGAGTATGAGAAATAGATTTGTGTTAATTTTTAATAAGATTCAAAAATAACATCCCTTTGAGGCACAGAAAAGAATAAAGCTGTGCCGTGTTTTCTCTAAAATACATTAAAAACCCACATCAAGTATACACCAAGACATATATAAAAATACTAACAATTATAGCCCAAATGGTCATACACAAGAGCATCCATTTGTTTAAAATGTGTCTAAGGATTGGTGCACTCACCACACAGATCACCATCTGGCTTTCCACTAGCACTCAGCCAGCATGGTCCCTGTGATAAGTGTACCTCTGGAGGCCTGCTCTCTGCTTTCCCAGGGTAACTGGGAAAGTCACAGTGGTGAACAAATATTCCTACCCTTCTTTCATTCTCTCATGCATTATGGTATAATGCACACTTAGTAGCTTACAATCTGGCTAGTGTCTTTTCAAAAAGGTCTTTGTGAGCATTAGGTACAGTATGATAACAAGTATGACATAGGAACATTGCTAAATGCTAGTATTAAGGAACAAATCATGTGTGCATACTGGTATTGGACATTGTTGACCTCTCATGCCTTATGATACAGTGAAATCTTGAAATTTCCTATCTTATGACAGGTAGAATCTCCTTTATCTGCTCTTCCTGTTTAGTTTTGATGTTTTTCAGACCTCAATATATACTTCCTTTCTCTTCTCCTTTCACAACTACTAATTGGTTAATCAACTTATTTTACTGCCTCCTCTTTCACTTATATGATTTTGCTCTCTTTTCTAGACTTTGCCCAACAATTCAGATATATAAACCTAAATATGTGTACTTGACAGTATCTCAAAATCAGTATATCATCTGGGCATGATGGCACATTCCAGTAATCCCAGCTACTCGGGAAATGAACAAGAGGATTGCAAGTTCAAGGTCAGTCTGGGTAACTCAGCAATACCTTATTTCAAAATAAAATAAAAATAAAAAGGACTGTAGTTATAGGCCAGAGGGAACTATGAGTCATTCAATTCAAGCCCCAGTACTGAGGGGGAAAAAATCAGTGTATCAGAAAAAGGACCAATTATCTCCACATCCTCCACACTGATTGTTCTAGTTGGTGCTCCAAGCTTTTCCAGGAATATGGAAGTCATTCTTGACTTATATCTCTCTTACATATCCCTCATTTAATCCATTATCAAATCATGCCAACTAATAAGACATCTTCTAAATGTTTCTAGAATGTATTCCCTTCATGTTCTTCTCCATATCTACTTCTGCCAACCAGTTGAGGCCTTTGCCATTTGCCTATACAATTTCAGAATCTTCCTGTTTTCTCTTATTCTGGTATTTCTCTAACCTCTTAATGAATTTTCTACACAATAATAAAAGTGGTTTCTCTAAAATATACACCAGATCATATTACTCCAGTCCTTAAAATACTGAGAGGACCCTACCCCCATTAACTATGGCAGTTAAGTTCTTTAAGGTGGTATATACATACTTTTATGTCCTGACACATTTTACTTCTTATCTCACTCTCAACCTCATATTGTATACTCTAATAAATATGCATCTTATTCCTTGAGACTTTTGTGTCTCCATTCACTTAAATTGAACAGGAACTGCAGCAGTCCGGCTGCAGCAAAATAACTGGGGGGTGACGAGCAACTTGTGTAGATTGATACAGCAGGAGTGGGAGCCGTTTATTGTAGCACAGGAGGGGTATATATACATTCCACACAGCCTATCTTAATTAACATAAACTAGATACAGCAGTCAACCAATAAGGAATCTCCACACTTAATGGCTCGTCGGCGCCACCTCACAAACCACTCCCCCTGGCAAAATGCCAGGCACCATCCTGACTTGTTTACAGACCCTAACAAGGAAATCCATCTTTCTTTTATCTTTCAAGATGTCATTTTCTTCCAGCAGTCACAAATTAAACCAAAGTTGGACTAAGTGCTTCTCTGTGCTCATAAAATACAATACAATATATGTATGTTATTCTTATTATTTATATGATCATATCCCACCCTATCCACTAAGATAAGCTACTTTGAGACCTGCTTCCTGATTTTATTCTTTTGTCCATTCTTCTTTCTACTCCTAGTGCCTTGAAGAATACCTGACATGTAATACATGCTCTGAAAACATTTCCTGATCTTCACTGAGAGCTGCTTTGAACATCACTATGGATTCACAGGGCATGTCTTAAAAGTTGACATCCTTCATAATTGTACTTTTCTATTCAATTAAAAGGTGTTTAGTAAACTCCTTTCTGATACTAACAGAGTGAGGTCCAAGAGGAAGGTAAGGTGTGATTGATAATTGCAAGGAACTTGCTAGTACTATTAAGCATATAAGATTTTCACATTTATTACTCATTTCATAAAATATATATGCTTAGTAAGTATCTACGTTTTAGTACTCCATATGCCATATATACATAAAATACTATAGTCATCTCTAGTGTGCCAGGTGTTATGACAGGTGTTGAGGAAATGACAACTAATAAGACATAATCCTTGCTTCCAAGGAGTTTACAGTCTAGTTTGGGAGTAAATGGAGAAGGGTTGGGAATTTACAATGCCATATGATGAGTTCTTTAGGGGCTGGACATTGTGTTAGGTACTAGAAAGAGGTATGAGTGAGGGACTGCACCTTTCTTTGAGGAGCTCACACAGTTACTGTCGCCATGGAAGATGCATGCAGTTCAGGCCAAAGAAATCAGAGAAAGGAGAGAAGCATGAGAGTTGAGAAGTGGACAAGATTTCATGCCAGATATGAGAACTGAGTTTTGACATTGAGGACTAGGTTAATGAGCTATGATTTGACTCATCAGATAAATCAATAATTGCTCAGAGTAGAGAGGATATAATTATAATTAAATTGCAGTATGTTTTTCATTCTTCCTCTTTATCCTGGAGGAAAAACAAATAATTTCTTGTTATGCTCTAGCTATCACAGTGGCTCTGTCCTTTCATTCACAGTCAAGTTTCATAAAGGAAATGCATCTTTGAAAATTATGCATAATGATAGAGGATAGTTGAAATAATATTTTAAAATCGTTATTGGGAAACATCGTGACCTGTCTCTGGAATATTTTGTCCTAGTTTTCTTCTGGAATGCTGTAGGAAGAGACTACCTTAACATTCTAATCTGTGTGAAACCAAGCAAGCATTACGAATCTCCCAGTTTAAGAATTTCAAAAGGTGGGCCAGAAATTATTAATTCAAATATCAATTATCAAGTTATTTAACAAAATCTCAATAGAAATTGCAGCAGAAATCTTCATCAAATGATGTATGACATAATGGTTAGCAGATGCCTCCATATGAAGCAATACCAAATGGCCCACAGATTACCATATCATATACATCAGGTCACCAGTGGCTCCTGGTGCTCAGGCACCATCACCTCAAAGACAATGCTAACACTACTTTTGATGTAGGAGGATTATGCTGCTTTGAAAAGTCCTTGTCCGGGAGCAAGATGACATTTTGGTTGATCCATGTCTTCCTGTTTGTTTAGACTCAAAGTGACAAATGGCACACATATTTTATGAATTAGCTTATCAAGTAAAGACACTTGTAATGGCCAAGATAGACATTGAGTGGAAGGCATTAGTAAATCATGTTCTGATCCAACAAAAGAGAGAACAACAATTCTAGTATGTTTCCTAGGCATGGAATTTTACCTTTTTTCTTTTTTTTAAAGTAAAGTGAAAGTGGCAAAATTATGGAGGAAATACAGTTTATTGTTAACCTTCCCCATTCTCCAAATCAATCTTCAGAGGTATTTAATCTAGATTTTGGAAAGTTCTTTGGCCTTTTTCAGTCAAGCAAACATAAATATGGTTTCAATTATATCTAATTTTTAGGAGCCAGTTCAGGGTCTATTAAATAAGTAGAAATACTGTTTAATTAGATTCTCCTTCACAGAACTGTTCTCTGTATTTAAAGATCTCTTGAGGACAGTTCAAGAAAACCATGTTCCTGATTTACACGGAGTAAACTGTGCTTGATTCAATGCTGGGCCTATGAGCAATGCCCCACTGGTAACATGAGCCAGAGATAAACCAAGGTGATCTCCCTGACTTGCACTTTATATGTCACATTTTCATAGAGAAACTATATTAATATTACCAAAGTTGATTTCACAACAAGGAGAATTCAAGGGCTAAAATCATTGCATAATGATAAAAAGGTTAGTTCACCAAGATATAACAACTTTCCATGCACCTATGAAGAGACCATCAGCATAAATGAAGTTGTTTTAAACTAAGAGGAAAAGTAGTTAGCTCTACATATATACTTGTCCCTTAGTAACTGATAGAAGAAGTAGACCAAAAAAAAAAAAAAAATCCCTAAGGACAGAGAAGACAAGACTATGAACCAAATTGCTTTAACAGATATTTTTAAAACATTCCACACAACTCAGAATATATTTTGTTTTTCCTAAAAACACATGGAACATTATCCAAAATAGTTTATGAGTATAAAAGAATATTTACCATATTTAAAGTCACTGAAACTGAACAAAAGTATACACAGTATACTCCCACACCATAATGGAATTAAATTAGAAAATAATAAAAGAAAGACATTTGAAAAATCCTCAAGTATTTGAAATAAAATGACCTTTGAGTTTAAGAGAAAATTATGTAAGAAATGTGAAATTAATTTGAACTTAATGAAAATGAAAATAAAAATTATTTGGAAAGCAGCTAAAGCAGTATTACATGGAAATTTATAGCATTTTTGAAAGGTCATGAATCACAGATTTAGGGTTCTACTTTAATAAACTAGAAAAAAATGAGTAAATTAATATCAAAGCAAAAAAATAGTACTATAATGAGAAAATCAGAAATCTTTAAAATTAAAAACAAAAAGAAAGTCAATGAAACCAAAATCCTATTATATGAGAAAGATCAACAAAATTGAAACATATCTACCTAGACTGACTGCTTGATGAATAATATATTAAAATTAAGATTGTTGATTTAAAAAAACAAATATTAAAGGAAAAAATCATACTTCAAAAGAAGATTTTTACAACATGAGTATAAATCAAAGTTTCAGTATCTACATTCAAGAATGTATGGAGAACTTCTAAAAATTAATTAGAAAAATGAAACAATTCAACCCAGAAAGAAATAGGCAAAAGGTTTATAAAAAACAACTCATAAAATAGGAAACACCTAAGGCCGTTAAACATTTATTAACATGTTCTGATTGCTAGCCAGTAAAAGTCATATTTGAAGCATGAGATACCCTTTCATGTTCATAAACTTGATATGTATGTATAGGTGAAACTATATGCAAACTGATGCTCTGTACATTGCTGTTGAAAATGTTAATTGGTATCAACAATACATAAGCATTTAGAATTTGACATTAAGGTAAAGATGGTTAAGGTCTATGAGGAAACAATTTAACTTTGAAGTGTGTACCTTAAAGAAACTATGGAAAATGTGTTAAATATGCTTGGATAAGCATTGCAAAAGTGTATTTTAAAATATTATTTGTAATGGGGGAAACAGCAGTAGTTTAACTTTATGTGATATAATAACAGTAAATTTTGAAATAAAAAATTATTGCATATTATTTTGGGATACTTATAATAAAAATTAAAAAAGAATTGGGAGTGATAAACTACAATATCATAGTAGTTATTTAAGGAGGTAGGGAATGGGGATGGGAGTATTTCTCTATCATTAAGGGATTTTTTTGTAGATATCAGAAATGAAGAAAAAAACAATTTTTAGAAAAGGAAATAAATACTGCAGTTCCTTGTAACTTCTATTTATAAAATTTATACAATTCATTTTACAATCCTTTTTATTCAATGATATTTTAGTATTAGTCAACTGAGTTATCCAGGGAGAAAGATAAAGAAGAACAAGGACTCTTATCCATCTGCTCCTTTTAGCCACTATTCTTAAGTCAGGCAGGACCAGATTGGAATGTATATATTTAGATAATTCTTTTTTTTTTCAATTGTCCTTTTTAGATATACATGATGGTAGAGTGTATTTTGACATATTATTCATACATGGAGTAGAAATATTCTGATGAGGATCCTATTTTTGTGGTTGTACATGAAAATCCCTGAAGTCCCATGCTCTCTGACTCTGACAAATTTATTTATTTATATTTTTAATGGGGTGGTGGCTTTACTGGCACTAGAGCTGCCATGTTGGAAATAATTTAATTTCAATTCTTCTGCACATATTTTCAAATATTTTGGAGGTTAAGTGTTATTTGAATACCTTTGCTTGCCTTCCAAAAGCAACTTACATTAACTGAGGACAAATTTTTAAAAATAAGAAGTCAACAACAGAATGCTATATACAATTCTATATAGCAATTTAAAATATGACTGTGAAAAATCTTAACTTAATGTAAAAAACTTAATGTAAAAATACATTCCCACAGTACTAATGAGTAAAAAAATTTCAAATACATATTATGATCATAGTAATGTAAAAAAAGTGTTAACAATAATTAGAAGTACATGCATGCAAAGATACCTCTATTGCCAGGATTTGAGTCAAGGAAAACTAGGTGTGTGAAAAAATTAACTATGTTGATAGAATCCATGGGCATGTTTTACTTTTTCTCTATTGTATATTATGCAACATACATAGCAGTCATCTACAGTTATAATTTAGAATATCCAACTTCAGACCAAAGAGAAATAATTTAGATGAAGAAAACTTTAGAAATATAATGCCTTTTTTTCCTGCTTTCTAGAAATAGGGAGGTAAATTGGACTTCTTTATCTTTTGACTATGGCTGATTTAAAAAATATTTAATTTTAGTTTTATTTACATATTTGTGGTAGAATTTGGTCGTGAAAGGAGCACATCTTCCCATCTCTGTGATCATCACTTTTGTCACAGACCTAATATAAAATACGATTTTAATTTAAATTCTGAAGTCAAATAGTGACTAGATTTCTTACTTTCCTTTCTAAAGTAGAGTACTTCCAAGATTAGAGATTCCAGATGACTTCTTTGCAAAAGGGATGGTTTATATTTTCTCTCCACTTGTATCTACAACAAAGCAGTATTTGGAGTTGGTATCTACCACATAGAATTAAATATAAAAGAAATCTTAATAAAAAATAAAGTGAAGCTACCTTCCATTATATCTCCCAAATCAAAGTTGTATGCTTGAGCTCTTCTAAGAAACAAGTGAAATGGTAATTCTCTAGCATTGAACAATATCTAAATCAAGTATTCTGATGCCATTTGCCAAACAGAAGACTGAGAACATAAAAATGCTTGCTAGGTTTTTTTTTTATTCTCCTCCTGTTTAGATTTCTCATCCATAATATATTGGATTGACTTTCTTATGAGGGCAGCTCACAAGGTTTTTCTCCAAGTGTCTTAAGATGAATAAAGTAACAAAATGTAAACCCACATTTCTAAATTAATAAGGTGTTTATTTTACACCAACATGTGGGATAAAGAATAAAATTCTGTTTGTTATATCAGCTAATCTCGTGTAGTTACAATCTTGGTCCCTTTAATAGTTTTGTTATTCTCAAAATTGAAATTTGAAATCAGTGACACCTGAATTATTGAAAAGCTCTGGTGGAGAAATATTCATATAGTCTAATTTGACATTTTGAGACCTGGATTTCCTTATACATATTTTGTATTTTTACAGGATGCCAGATATTATTTCTCATACAGGATAGATCTTCAGATTGATAAAGATATCTATGGAATCACAATGATCTTTGCTACAGCTGTTCCATCTGCTGGAAAGTTTTTATCCAGGTAGCTGCTTTTAGCTCCTTCCTCAGTTTCAAATCTCTGTTCAATGTTCGGTTTCTCCACAAGGTTCCACCTTAAAACTCTGCAAATTCCTTGTACTCATACTCCTGCCCCCATGTTCCTGATTCCTTATACTTTGATCTATTTTTTCCCATAGCAATTACCAAGTTCTACTACATTATAGAATTTACTTATTTCTTATATGCATGATAAATGTATTTTTATTCCACCTAGAATTTAAGCTCCATGAGGGCAGTAATTTTTGTCTATTTTGTTCAGTAATATATCACAAGTATATAAAACATTTCCTGGCTCATGACAGACACTCAATATTTATTTATTTATTTGTTCAATTATTTAAAATCAAAAGACATCAATAAAATGTCAGTAGGTTACTCCGCTGTTTTTAGAATATGTGATATAGCATATCCTACTATAACATGACTTCAAATAATATTCCCTTGTATAATCACTGAACAAAGACATTACTGGTACCCCAGAATACATGAATTCTGATAAACAATTTAAAATTGTTGCCACTAAGCATATGACTGCTAAGTTCAGTGGTCAGGTTATAGTCAGGGGGAATTATTAGTAGGATGTTTTCTAATTCTTCTTTCCATGTTGTACAGGTATTTAACAGGAAATATTTTGTTCTGAAAATGGCTCTTCAAGCTGTAGACCAACAAAATACCTCCTTCTCTACTGTAGACATACAGCTGCAAGAATCAGGAAAAGGTGAAAATATAAGAAAGAGAGAAGCATAAGATTGTGACTTTTAGTTTCAAAGGTTGAGCAGTTAGTGAGAGAGGCATAGAGGCCTGTATTTAAGAGATGTTATTTTAAGTCCACCTTGTAGTTATATGAGAAACTAATGTAACAGAAATGGAGTAGGACTAAATAATTTATATACCCATAACTGTATTCCCTGGATATTCTTGGTGTCAGAGTGAACAAGTTGTTCCGAAGCGGCCTCATTCAAGGAAATCCAAAAGAATAGGCAAACCTTGTAGAAAATGTATTTGAATGGCCCTAAGTAGCTAGGCTAAGCCATAATCGAGGGCTCTTGCATCTGTGTGCTGCTCAGGATGATGGATGGTGTAAGTGCAGCCTGATTAATGTCTGGGGATGGACAGAGAGCTAATGCAGGAGAGTCAGCAGCTTGTAAATAAATCTATTACCCACATCTTGGATGAATCTGACCTTTGTAGTGCCAGAGTGGATGACAATACAATGCACTGGAATCAAGAGGCAGCTCCAAGAAAAATCTGTACTTCATTTTGAGATAAAATTTTAATGATGAGCCAATAGCAGAACCTATAGGCATTTGTAGACTTTCTGCCCTTAATATTGTGTATTTTACTACAATAACATATTTCATATAGAGAGAGAAAAAAAAATACATCTGCTTTATTTGGGGTACCTAAATTTTGTTTCTTAAAACGTATATTGATGCATTGTTTTTATCAAATGCTTCGAATACATCAGTCTTGACAAAACTCTGTTATAAAATATAATTGTTATTATCTATTGTAAAGTCGGTTTTTTGAGATGAAAACATCATGTTTCTATTTAATTCCTTTTATCAATTTGGAATTTATTAATATAATTTTTACTTAAAAGTTAACATGTTTCTGAACTTAGGATGTCTTCAATTTCTTTCTTTTTTATAATTCATTTTTGATTAACCTGTATTAATTGTACATACTAATGGGTTCAGCGTGTTAGTTTAACAGATCATATGTGAACTGATCAAATTCAGTCTCCTTTTATCCACCCTCCTCCTAGCACCATTCCCAACCTCTAGTTATCAGTTTGGCTTTTTAAATTTCCCCATGTGACAGCAAACATGAGGTACCTGTCTCCTGTGTCTGGCTTATTTCATGTAACATGATGTCTTCCAGTTCCATCCATTTACTGCAAATGAAAGGATTTCATTATTCTTTATGACTGAATAATAGAAGTCCTATCAGTAAGCAGGAAGGCATAACAACACAGCTGATAATGACACAGTGGTAGGGGTCACCAGACCTGAGTTTGAGTGCCAGCTCCACTGTTTATTATCTGAATGACTGGTCAAATCAATGGCCTCATTGAGCTTCAGTTATCTCCTCCATAACAAAAGGAAGAATGTACCTCACAGAGCTCTTGCAAGAGTTCAATATGATAACACATATTTTGTATATTTTAGTACTTTTATTCCCGTAACTAAATTCACTCTTTTCTTCATTGTATGCTTATACAAAAGGATAGATAGTTTCTCCTAGTTATAGTTTTGGGGGAAAAAAACTAAAAAAAAAATAATGGTGAATTCATATACTTGAACATAATATCTTTTCCTATGAATTTCTGGGTTACTCCTTTTCATTCTGAGTCATTCCACTCTAAATATAGCTTAATTCACAACAATTTTTTACCTTGTACAAATAAGTTACTCTCTTTTTTTCCTATTATAAAAGATATCCCTCAGACAAAAGAAATACACTTTAGGATTGTTAAAGTGACTCTGTAAAGGATCAGGAGAGTAAGAACATTACAAATCTCAATAAGGCGTTAGCCACTATTACCTACTGTTCTCAGACATGTTCAGAAGTATCTCCAATACATTTTGCTGCTTCTTGTCTCTTCCACTTGTTCACAAAAGTCCATGGCCTTTTTCTTCACACAGATGCAGTTGGAACCTACTCATCTAGCCAGACTCAGTTCATTTGCTATTCTCCCCTAACAGTTTCTTGGCTGCTACCTATCCTCACCTCTGCTTCCTCCTTTATAGAAGAACTCATTTCTTCCATTCTATTCCATTCTACCTTAAGCATCCTGCCAATATGTTTTCTTGGACATAAATCTACTTGCAGTCTGTCTTTGTTCATTAGATGCAAAGGCCAGGAATCTACAGCCACAAGCTGTATCTTATTCCACTGGGAACACTCTCCTATGGGTGTTACTCAAAACATAGTTTTACTGTTAGTCCAGGGTTAGCATCTCCCACTCCAGCCCTGACTTACTTCTCTAATTCTAGTGAGCTGCCTATAACTAAGTGTGTGTGTGTGCGTGTGTGTGTGTGTGTGTGTGTTATGAGAAATGATAGAGACTTCTTGTAGAAATACAGCAGTTTAAAAGGGATACCTGTTTGCCTAGAACTTCCTGGCATGCAGGAAGTACTTAATTTTAGCCATCCTTATATTTAAATAATAAACACATAAATAACAATAGGAAACTTAAAAAATAAATAGATTTGATTTCGTAATTTAAAGTATACTAAGGACGGAGGATTTACACAATGATTTTCATCCATTTCTAGACCAGTTGATATGGAGGCTCATAATGGCTACATTTATTTTGAGGGCAGTCTCTGAGAAGTTTTCCTCCTTTATAAATTCTGAAACTTACCTCCTAAGAAACAGATATTATCCGTCTGCTGGGAAGGAAACAGTCATATGATATTAATTTTCTACTTATATTTTAAAACATAGATTATTTTCTTTAGGGCATAGCTCTGTAGGGCAATACTAATTTGTATGGTTCTCTCATATTAATTGCCATACTTCTGTAAATTAGAAGTAGCTTTTTAAAATCCTGGTGCAGCATTTTAACCAAGCTTCTCTAAAACACCAAATCACCTCTAATGGCATTAGATCACAGGCAAAGGAAAGCAGTACTTAGGGACTCACAGAATATTTCTGAGAATTAAGGGGTTGACATTTTTGCCAATTGGCTAATTCATTTATAGTGGCTTGACTTCATATGAATGTGAACTATTCCATTGGAAGTATGATATTAGATTGACACATCTAAGATATTAGGTTGACACATCTATGAATTTTTTTGCTCCGTTGTCTTTTTTCTAGTAAATCAATAATGAATGTCCAGGCACCAAAATTATACCTCAATCAAGGTTATTTTTACCATGTTGAACTATTCTAGTATCATATCTAGTCTAACTGGAAATTGTGCTGTTAAAGATATTTTTCATGCATAGTTTAATAATTCAGCTACCTGTAGCCCTGGGCAAAGTACATACCTGGAAGTCTACTCTTTGGCAAAGTCATAGCCAATTATATTAATCAAAATTTAAATCCCCTCAAAATAACTGTCAGAATTATCTGTGGGAAAGCAAAGTGTTCAGGACATTGCTACCTCATTGTTTAATTACCACAGTGCATTTTCTTCTTGATAATATTCCAGGGAAGAAGAAACTAAGGTAAATATACCATTTAAAAGTGGACTTGTAGTTCTTGTTCCCCAATTCCCAGCCTTTCTAAAACTCTGGCACCAGATGTTATGTGAGAAAAGAGTTATTCCTCTAAACCGTAAGCACGGCTAAATACATTATCTCAAAGATCTATTTAATAAGATTCCAAATAGCTATGTTAACCACCAGTATTGAAATTTGTCCCCCAGTTGCTTTCCATCCATTCATTTTTGAACACATATGAGACATTGTTCTAGGCAGTTGGATTATATCAAAGAATAAAGTTGTCAAAAATCTCCGCCATTATAGAGGTCAGATTCCATTGCTAAAGGAGAGGTTAGGAAAACAGACAATAAACAACAGGCTTAATAAAAAATTATTTTAATAAGTTAGAAAGTGATATAATAACTGGGAACAGGGGAAAAGCGAATCTAGAATAAGGGAAGAGGTTGTGATTTAGGGTGGTTTGGAATGAAAGGGCAGTGCCACCAAAATGGAGACCACCACCACCAATGAAGTACAGGAGTAATGAAAGTGAGGCTGCATATGTCTCTATTTTCAGGTGAGAAGACCCTTCAAAGTGTTAAAAACAAATCTCATTCTCCCTTTCTCCCACCTGTTGGGAGTACAATTTCTGGACTTGTCTCTGAGTGCTAGAGATAAAATAAATTATAAATGAAATAAACAATACTGCCTGAGCTCTCAGGTCCTATGAGACCCTGCCTAATTTAAGCTCTGGTAGGTAGTCTGTTTCCCATTAGTTCTCCCAATTCTCGGAGGATGCAGGAAGAAAGCACTAAATGAGGTATGCTACCCAATTCCTTGAGCATTATTAGTAACCAAGTAAATTAGTAATTTGACTAGAACAATCTCATTCAATTTATATTAATGCAAAATGCAGACATTCTTCAAAAGCCTTCAGCTGTGTTGTAAGACACACCAAGGCATACTGCAGATAAATGAACTATCTGAAAGAAAAACACCTGACAATGCTAAATAAGTGCTGTGAAATAGAACGATCACGCTAATCTAGAGTTAAGCCAGGGCTTTCTGGAAAAGTGAGAGCAGGGTTAGGCCTTGATAAGCTCCAAGTGATGCAAAAGTGGAGGCAATTTGGGAAGAGGCTGCAGTATGGTGAAGACACAGAAGAAGAATCAGTGGTCCAGGGATGGTTTCAGCAAAGGAGTCTGGTTGAGAGACTTCCTGGCTAGACTAATTAATACTAGACTAACAATGATCTCCACACCCAAAAGACTTTTGGGGGGTGAGGAGGTAAAAACATTTATGTTATGCCTAAGACACAGAACTGAATCTGAGGAACTCACCTACGGGAAATAGCTCTGTTATCTTTCACCTCAAAAAGTAAAACGGAGACTAAAAATAAATATTTCCAAAAAATCAAAAGGTGCCTTCTTTTGCTTCGATTAAAACAATATATTACAGTAGCCTAAAAGTATGGCCTCACTTCTTTCTGTCATTATGGTTATAGACTTTGTACTTGAGTATAGAGCAAGATAAAAAAATATATATATAAGGATGGGACTGGAGAGAAGGGACAGATAAACTAACAGGATAGCTAGCTCTTCGGTAAGAAAAAGGCACCCCCAGCAAATACAGTTACTGCTCACATCAAGCCAACTGGCTGCGGGAACCCCTCCCTGAGCAGCCCAGAATACTAGGCTTGCCTATATTCCTGTAATTGAGTCCTGGGAAGCTGGTAAGTCTGCAAACACATATTCTCAGTGATAAGCTCAGTCCACATGTAAACCCAGATTTGGGAGAGGAATAGGGTAGGGCGGGTCGCACGCTTGACACTTCCTTTGGCTCCCTCCTCTGGTTCTCTCTCTGGCCATGCCCCCATCTAGTCCCTCTCCATCTCACTCCAACTCCAGGAGTTGATGGAATCTGGGTCCCTAATTATTGCCTCAAGAGGCCCTTCGCGGTGGGGACTGTCCCCCTCGCAGCCATCACTAAGACCCGGAGGCGTGGAGTTTCAATTTGAAACTCCCGTGGCGCGTGAGGGCCGGCGCTGGGCATGCTCAGTAGCCGCGGCGCGTCTGGGCTGCTGCTAGCTCTGCACTGGCTGCCGCGCTGCCTGCTCTGGGCTGGCGCGGGAGTCCACACGACTGTCACCGCCGCGGCTGCGGGGCTTCCAGCAGGCCAAACGTTCGGCGCCTCTGAGCGACTCGCCCCCGGCCCGCTCTGGTCCCCCTCAGCTGCCGCCTCCTACTCTTCTTCCTCTCCCCATCTCTTCGGGAGGTGAAGCTGGTGCTTGTTTCTGTCGGCGCCACAGACCGCTCTGCAAACCTCAGACGAGGACCCTGAGAAGAAATCCTGGAGACCATAGGACCCTTGGCGGTGGCTCTTTATAATAGCACTTTGCCCGTAGTGGGGTCGTGGCCGAGTTTCTCCTCCACCTCTCAATGCAAACACTATGCGGAGAGCAGTTGGCTTCCCTGCGCTGTGCCTGCTTCTTAATCTTCACGCTGCAGGTAAGGGGTTTCCGGGTGTAGAGCTGGAGCTGTGGATGAAATGGGAAACTGCACATGCTTAAGGACTCTAGGAAAAGCTTGCCTTGCAAAGACAGCCTTAGAAAGGCAAAGCAGGACAGTTTCTGACAGGCAAGGGGCGAGGAAATACACCTGTTGGCAGACTGAAGCTGAAAACTCAAGCCAAAATCGGCTCATAATGTCTCTTTACCTTATAGGAATAATAGTGAACATTTTAAAATATGAATACAGATTTGCTTCCCTTTCCCCTTCTCTCCATCTAGACTCCCTGCTTCTGCTTCTAGGCTATGGGGTTGACTGCCAATTTTTCCGGAGGGAGACCAGGCATCCTGCTGGATGTAACCTTTTCTACTGCAGAGGCTACATGCATAAGGTCTCTTGGTTTAGCAAGCGCTCACAGGGATGCACTGGCTCTAACCTGATGGACCACATCTCCGCCCCAAAGATCGAAATACATGGTTCACATTAATGATGCTGCTCCAGCCTCCTTTGGCCCCTGCACTTGTCACTCGAATTTTCTAAACCAATAAGAGGAAGGAAAGGTTTCAAATAGGAGCCTCTCTTCTCTTTCAGCACCATGGTCAGCGTCCGCTGGCAGGCAATAAAAACCCAACCACAGTTTCAAAGCTTACCACCCCAGGGGAAGGTACTGTCCCTGGGACAGGTTTGATGAGGTCTAGCCAATAGTGACAGCGAGACTGATCCCAAATATAAATAGATGACACATCATAACCAATATCAAGTATGGAAGCAAGCTTTAGGAAGTATGGAAATTTTATATTCAATGTCACTGCATGCCTTTTTTTCTGAATACATACCACCTCTGTGTAGTGCAGAGACTAGTTGGATTGAATCCTTTATGATTTTTTACACACACACATGAGCCAAAATAAAATATGGCAGAGAGATTTTAGGAACCCTACTGCGACAGCAGTTGTCCATGCCATAGTCCTGTAGCAACCAAAGACTAGTCATTTTCCCTGAGTATGTTTCACATCCAATCACACATATTCAGTCATTTCTCCAGCTAACATTTACTGAGTGTATACTGTGTTCCAAATATAATGGCTGTGAAACTATAATCTTTTTTATAGCTCTTAAAAATAGTGGATTTTTTCTATGTATACAGTAATGGGAGCAAAATATAGTACTTTTTTATTCTAGCTATTTTAATGTATTGTGAATCTTTTGAACAAGTAATGTATAGGAGCATTAAAGCTATAATTAAGTATGCATGTTAATTGTTATAATTGCAATGTTATATTGTGAAGTTTTTTATCTTTTGAAAATCAGAAAAAAACTATGACTTAATTATTAAATTATTTGCAAATAACTGTAATGAAGCCTATATTATCATATATAGTTCTTTAATGTTGAAATATGGGATGAAAACAATTACTTAACAATAACACTGATACAAGAGTCTCAATTTTTATCAAGTTTAGTAATGATTAGCTGATCAAAACTATCAGTGCAGTTATTTTTGAAGCTAACATAAACAAATTTTAAAAATTACATTTAATATATTTGAAGTTATTATAGCTTACAAGTTAAAAACAAGATTATGCATGTAGAAAACATTTCCAAATTATTGTACATGAATATTTGGAGTGAGGAAATAGAGAACTTTTGTTCATCAAAAGAGAAACCTAGAAATCTGTAGCCCTAGATTATACTTGGAGCCCTGCCAAAGGGTGTTTTACAAAAGCCAAGTCAACCAATCTCTATTTTGATTTCTTAATTTGGAAAAAGAAAGATTAAAAGAATAAGATTATTCGACCAATTTGAATTTAATAAGGCAATGTAATTAAGGGCTGTTTTTAAAAGATATCAGTTGCAATATGCTGTATAGAAATTAATTGTATTCATATTTATTATTGTGCTTTAGATAGGTGTTTTAGCACAGCAGATTGCAAGTTTAATATTGCAGTTACTTGCCAGTTTCATTTTGGATGCATTTTAATTTTAAACAGTGATTTGTGGGTCACAAGCTGTCATCAGATTAAAATTCATCACAGTTATCTAATATCATTGTTAGGACGTTTCATCAGAACTCAAAAAAAAACCCCACAGATTTGTTGATCTAACCCCCCGTAGATTTAGGTAATAAGAAAATTAGTGGGTAAGACTACAAAGATTAAAGAGTCACTGACTTTCTACTTGTTGAATGTCTATTTCCTGTTATCTCAGGATGGGGTGAACTTCATAAAGAATGGAAATGAATTCCATACATTCAGGCCTTTTGACTAAAAATCTAATTGATTCATTCTGGTTATGCCCAGGTTACTAGCAATTATTTTACTCTGGCAGAACTGATGACATTTTAGAATGTTTTAGGAATGGGGGGAAAATGGCTGGCAGGATGTAAGTGTTCTTTTTAAGCTCTATTAGGGACTATTTCCTCTGATAGAGCCATGCCCCAAATGATAAGGCAACAAATTCTTTTTAACTTGAGTTCTAATTATTTAGTTACAGTGTGTGTGACACTGTGAAGGGGGAAGTAAAAGAATTCTGATCTTGATTCTGACTCAGTAGGAAGAAGTACTGTGATCTGGTTGCAATATCTATGGGAATATAAAGGACTGGGTTACAATGTTGTATAATTGACATTGCTGTGAAGATAACCCTAAGGAATTGCTGAGAGTGGAGCTCCCTAGAGAATCTGGCCTCTGTATTTTCATAGATCTCTTTAACAAGCAAGTTATGGTTAATGTCCATTTACTTGTTTTACAGGTGAGAAAGCTAAGATCCAGAATAGTAAAGTACCAGTTGACTGCATAGTCAGAAAGAAAACCCAGGGTCTCAGACCTGTGAGTGTATACTGTATAAAATAATGCACTAATTCTAATAGGTGATGCCACCATTGAGTTGATAGGGGTCAAATCCTTTTTACTTGACTTTCCTTATCTTTTACTGCTTCTGAGAACCACTGTGATATATAAACTCCAGTTAAAAAGACCACATCAGGAATATGCAAGAAGGCAACTAAGTTACCTCAATAATAGGGATGGTAGAGAAATAATTTCAATGAAGATCCACAGATAGCTTATGTTCTTCAGTGTTTCTTCTCTCTCTCTCTCTCTCTCTCTTTTTTTTTTTTTTTTTTTTTTTTTTTTTTTTTTGAGGAGAGAGTATGACTGACAGGGTAGTGTCAAAGGAGTGAATTTCTTGGGATATCTTAAAATTTCTCTTGTGAAAACTTACTTTTTCTTAGTGAATGTTTTGGTAAGAAAATCAAGAAACTGATTTTAACCATTACTTTTTCCTTAAGCATGGGAAAGATTATTTCACATTTCCCAATTTCGTTACCATCGTCTTATCTGAATGGAACAAAGTCGACCTGAGTGTGTCTCTTGGAGCTGTCTCTTCATCTAAGAGAAATATTCAGTGACTTTCTGTAGCCACGGGAAGGAGAGATTCTATGGTGGGGCTAAGAGAATCCAGGAACTGAAGCACCACACTCAAAAGAAAGATTGGAATGTAACTAGTTGGATTCAGTTCAACTAGTCTCTGCAAAACACTCCTAGTCTACTTAGCCAATTCCAGAATGGACTTTAAAATAGAGTTCATTTTAAGATGTCTCTTAGAACTCCATAATCAGTTTTTCTGTACAAAAGTCACTTCCAACAGTACTTACAATGGCCAAAGATCTGCTAGATTCTATATGGCCATTGCCTTTTGGATAGTCATCTCACATGACTTTCCTGGTTTATTTCTCTCCAACCATATTGGCCTTTTGTTTTCTATTCCCAGAGGGTACTAGGCACTCACCCATCTCATATGTTTTTCTTTCTTTCTTTCTTTCTTTCTTTCTTTCTTTCTTTCTTTCTTTCTTTCTTTCTTTCTTTCTTTCTTTCTTTCTTTTGACTGAAACACAATCTTCAATTATCTTCTTGGCTTTTCCTTAACAATTTTAGGTCTTTATTCAAGTGTTCTCTTTTTAGTGGGGCCCTCAGTTGTTCTTCTATTTCATATTCCATCTCCCCTGCCACACACATGCACAAAAGGAACTGTGGTTCTCCTTCCCTGCTTAACTTTTTCCCAGAGGTCTTTTGCCACTTAACTTACAACATGTTTTACTTATCTGTTTTTATTATTGTGTTTTTCTCTTTCTGCATGAAAATATAAGTTTGAGGGCACAATTTTTTTGTCTATTTTATTTTTTGCTGTATCTATTAGAGATCTTGCCTTGCCTAGTACCTGGGGCAGTGCCCGGCATAAACCTATTGAAGACTAAATGAATATGTTGAAAAAAATAAACAATACAGTGCTATTTCTGGTCTCTCCATTTTGCATTTAATTTCTTCTTGGCATCCATGCAAAATGCTCTTAGTCAACTCAGCCAGAATGGACTTGAATAGAATTCATTTGTCCAAAATTCATGGTACTCCATAGGAGTCTCACTTGCTCAGAGGACATAACATCTCTGGTAGATTGCTACCATTGTTAACTGAAGGACAACAAGGATGGACTTTCATGAGATCAAAACTACTGATCAACTCATGGCATAGGATCTGTCATAGTAGCTATGGTGCTGTGAAAGGATTCGTACAGCTAATTTGCAAACAGAAAGTCTAAGTCACTGGGACAAACCTGTCTGCTTCTTTGGCACTTGAGAATCATAGGAAAATGTATATTAGAGATTACATCTTTCTAGTACCTTTGAGTCTATTTGTTATATTGGATAACACCCCCTGCCTAGCACCTGGTAAGAATTATGGGGTACATTATCCATATTTCTCCTCTCCTCTTTGTTTATTTTCTATTTCTCTACTAAGTCCAGTCCTCATTCTATCATCCTGTTGTTGAAAATGAGTATTTCAAGAGTAATGAATATTTACAGCATTTTTCTGATTTGATCTCTTTACAAATTTTGAAAATTCACTTGATTCCTTTGGATAGTTACTACTTACTTCTTTGCTTCCCTATTATCGCTCCCGCTATTTCTCAGTTTGTAATTTTAGGTGTTTCTCTGAATATTATTTAAAGGTTGGCACTTTCTAGAGATTCCTTTTGTTGTTGTTTCCTATATATATAATCTCCCTGGATAATAATAATCAGATCTGCATATCAAAGATTCCAAAACCCATACTTCCTTCTAAGATTTCTCTCCTGAACTTCAGTCACATATTTAGTTATCTAGGAATCACTGGATATTCCAGAAGAATCTTATATCCAACTGTTCATACTCAGCACATTTACACCACAGATGCTCTTAATTTTATCTTCCCTGTTGTTGTGAATAACCCCAGAATACCCCCATAATTTTAGTCTGAAACTAAAAACTCACTCTAAACCCTTCCTCTGCTACTTTCATCCCAAAGGTCACCAAGATCTTATTTCTCATCAAGCCTTCTCTACTCTCTACATCCATGTCGCTGCCTTAGGACAGGTATTTATTTCTCCTATAGTATCTTATAATAACCTCCTGTCAAACCCATCTTTCATAATAATTCCTGAGGTAAAACTCTAAAAATATAGCCAATCATATTCTCTCTTCATAATTTTTTTTAATACAGCTATGCCCTTTTTCTTTCCCTTAAAATAAATTCCAAAGACATTAGTGTGACAAAGTCTTTCCTAATCAGGCCTTTCTAATTCCATTCTTATTCCTCTCCTCATGTCCTCCATTATACACTACTATTGTTTAATACCAATTTTTTAAATTTTTTTTTAGTTACAGATGGATACAATACCTGTATTTCACTTATTTATTTATATGTGGTACTGAGGATTGAACCCAGTGTCTCACACATGCTAGGCAAGCACTTTACCATGAGCTACAATCCCAGTCCTAATACTAAATATTTTTTATTTGCCATGTCTTGTATCCTTTTTAGTACTGTTTCATTTATCTTAAATATCACACTCTGCTTCTTTTGCTATATAACTCTTACACCAGCTTCAAATCTTAATCAGGCCTTCCCTACTTTGAGAATCCTTCTAAGATACCCATCTCAATTAAGAAACTTTCCAGTAGTTTTCTTTTAAGCCAGATATAATCCACTATCAATGTACTTAACCTGTATATTTATGGTTTGGGGTTTTTTTAGAACAATATCAGAATTGTAACTTTATGTCTGCACTCCTATTCATTAGTACTGTCTCTGTTAGCTAGTATGCCATCAATAACATCAATTTATTCATGAATAAATAAATACATTCATGATATATTTGTAAAAATAAACTATGAATAAATTAAATTATGGATTACATCTCCATGAGTATAAAGAGCAACATTGACTTTACTACTTCACCCTCAATCCAATTTACATTTATTCATTATAAAGCAATGAAGATGGGACAGGAAAGCTTTCATTTGAACATACATTATAAGATTGTGTTCCATGAGCATGGGGCTATTTGTGGTGTAGTTATGTGTTTAACTCATCCTAGATGAATAGATGCTCTTCTATAACTTTCTAGAACGATTTTACAATGGGAATTTGGTTAATTTTTGTTTGTTTTAAAGAGATCAAGGCATTAATAAGCAACATAGCATAAAAGTTGCACATTAAGCAATAAACTAGGACTAATCCTGATTACTGATTGATTATCATCTATCTTGATATGTATGAGCCATTTCATCTTCAAAATCAGGAGGGAGTGAGCCACTGGCTTTAATAAATCAAGACCCAAAATAATCCAACTGTCTTTTGTTCCCTTAAACAAAACTCAAATGATCACAAAAAATGTCTGAGTATTTGGATGATTGTACACTTTTGCTTTCTCTCATTTTATCTGTAAACTGTATTTCTAGAACCATGAAGTTTTTGGATCCCCCATATTTTTCTTGTGGGGAATATAATTATACCTGAAGAGTAGAGATTGCTTTATGAATTATAAGATGCCATTTCTTCCAAGAAAATGAGATCACAGATCAAAAACTCATCCATTGCCATCATATTAACTATAACATTGCTGTTATATTTCATGGTAAGTTTATTATTAAATCTTTGAAAAGCTGATTTTTGAAGTCAAATTCAAAAGACAGAGAAAGCCAGTTTTCCCTTTAGAAGAAGATTTTGAAAGATCTTCAAAGCACTCAGAAACACTGACACACTTAGAGTGCCATTTATGTTTCCCAACATAAAGGATTTTAATAGTTGTAAAAAAGAAAGATTTAGTGGTAAATTATTATTTTAAGATCAAATTTCCTAATGCTTATATACTATATAATGTGACTATAAGTGTCTATAATTGCAATGATTTTTGCAAAAAAAGACAATTAGCAGATTTATATTGTAAACATTTTTACTCATAATAACTAGCTAGATTTTCTTCATAACAAATCTCATTTGATTTCAATGTATTAAGATGATGATATCCATTTAAAATGCAGCTGCATGAACCAACAACAAAGCAAAACTAATTGTTTGCATTAAGCAACAGCTTAGATCAATATGTTTAGTTGCACTGAAGCAAATGCCAAGTTCAGTGGGAACATGACTTTTCTCTCCTAGTTCAGATTTAAAGCAATGTCCATTTTCTGATTTAAATTAGAAGAATGGCCTAAGCAGCCCAAAACTACTGGTTCTTTGGGACAGAGTATTTAATGAGCACAAACTAAAAGCCACTCATAATGATTCACTGACCTAAACAACAAGACTTTATGGCTGTTTCACCATAGTAATGATCCAATTCTTGATGAAGACTATAGAGAAAATTAATTAATATGCATAAGTGCAGAATCAGCTCTCACCACCAGGTGACTTTTACCTACTTGGGAAAGATGCTCAGTATGGAGAATGCCAAATCTAATATTGTGTTGAGTCAGATTGAAAGACCACTGATCCATTAATATAAAGGCATGGTTTTCAATTTTTAGCAACTTATTTTGCCTTCTTGATTTAAAATAAGTCCTTCTTTCCTTTTTTTTTCCAGTTGTCCCTGGAAGAAAATGAAATAGTTTAAACAGAGAAGTAAGAAGAACATTGAAATAAGTGGCAAATACCATATTTTTAGATAACCTTTAGTTGAATACTTCAGTAGTTAAGAGGTAAATGGGATAATGAATGCAAACTTGCCCTGTCCTAATAAATACCACATAAGTGTTAGATAATGTGGGAGAGATGTTGGGTGATAAATGGTTAACTGGTATCTTGGAGTACTTTCTCATTCTTTTTGTGTTTGAGCTGCACATATGATAGATCCTGGATTCCAGCTGTTCTTAATTGGGCCTTATCTGCATAGTTTTCATCTGCTGTAGGCCTGCGCCTGGCTACATGTGCAGGTTTGTAGTGGCTTGTGAAGCTCTAAAACATCTACCTATCCCCCAGATATTTCTCTCAATGCCTTACCTAAAGTTCCATCTAACCATTGGTCCCAACATTATGTTTTCAGCAAGCCCCTATTTAAATGAATTCTGATTACACATTTCTCCTGGGTTTTCCTGATGATGAACTACAATATGTAGCATGTACATATTTGTGGTATATTAAAACCACAAATCAGAAATATCTAGTTCCTATTGAGTTTCCTTATTTATTATGTAAGCCCATATTTGTGCTAGACACCATTTCCCTAATTGGTACTTCTAGGGGGATCCACAAAGGGTGATAAGTTCAGGCAGGTGGCCATGACTTCTGCTAATAGCTGTACGGGCCTCCCCTCTGTTGTCTACTGCTCTGGCAATCTTTTTTTCTCTACTGACCAACAGACACTCTCCTGTTTATCATTCATAGCCCATGGAATTTCTAGACCACTGGGCTCCAGGTCCAAGTGGAAGGCTGCCAATGTTTCTATAGACACTGGAATGTCTGTTTGATTGTAAAGGAATAGTAGGAAAGATTAGAGATGGGAAGAACATATATATGGGATGGCCAAAGACAGACTCAAATGCTTACCTAGCACCTAGGCTACTTAGCCACACCCGATCTTCCAGATCTCTTCTCTCTGCTGATTTTATCTCATGGGTCTGGATTATCTACAGATCCAGTCTGGCTCACTTGGAGACCTGAAGTTCACCAGAAAACTCAGAATTCAATTGTGGAAACATTACCGTAGTCTTTTACTTCTCTATACAAGTCCAAGGACACAGGCAACGATTTCAGTGCCTCTGAACATTCCATGATAGTTAAAAAGCACCCTACCATGCTACTCATGGTTGGTCATGAGCCTGGTCTCCTTAGGCATGGCTCTTGAAATCCTTGGGTACCTCTTTATTTTCAAAGCATCAGGGTTTCTCATCAGATGTCCTCTAGTTACTTTTGAGAGTTTTCTTTCCTCTGATTAGAAATGCCTAAGATTAAGAGTGCTTTAATTATAAATTTTTATAATGCTGTTCACAACTTCTAAATTTGAGCATACATTAAATATATATGTATGTATGTATGTGTGTGTGTGTATATATATATACACACACACACACAGTATCTCCCCTCAAGGTAAACATTAGATTTCATAGGAAAGAGACAAATACATTTCTTTATAAGAAAGGAAGGGGAAAACAAAGGAATATTTCCTAAATCCCTATGATATCCCAGATTTTCTTATAAGTAATCATCTCACCCTTTAGGATAGGAAGTATGTTTTGAAATGACACGATCATTCTTCCAAAACTGCAAAAATAGACCTTAACACATGTAGCACAATAAAAAAACACTTAGGCTCTAAAATCTGTCTACCTGGGTTTGAATCCCATCATCTGCCATTTTCTATTTAAATTCTTTGTGCCTCCCTTTTTTTCTCTGTAAAATAGTTTTAACACTTTAGTAACTACCTCACCAGGTGGTATGAGGATTTAAAAAAGCTAATGCATAAGGCCCCACAGCATGAATCCTGGAACACTGAATATATTCAATAACTGGTAGCTGTAAGACTTCTCTTGCTAATGCATGTGAAAACTTCCATTGGTCCCATATTTCAGCTCTCAAATGTGAAAAAGAAAATAATGAGAAATAAAAGGAAAGAAAAAAAATGTGCAGGTGCAAAGAACCATATACACAAAAGTACACTTGGATATTGGGCTATTTTAAAAATCATTCTAAAGCCTTCTTTTGTGAAGATGCCTACCATGAAAATCAAATTGATGTGCTTCCATGTAAAAAATATTAATAGAAGTTTTGTCTTATAAATTTTAAAATGCTCATAATTAACAAGCTTGTGTTGAAGGGTCTAAATGTCCCTCTCAAAACTTAAGTGTACAAACTGCTTGATCTCATTTATATGTGTAATCAAAAGAAAAAAAGATCTCACAGAAGCAGATAGTAGACTGGTGGTTACTAGAGGCTGAGGGAATCACAGGGAAGCGGAAGGGAGGAGATGCTGGTGAAAGGATATATAATTACAGTATATAGAAGGGTTTTTTAAAAAGTCCAGAATGGAAAAGTATACAGAGACATAAAGTATATAAATTATTGCCTGGGACTGGGTTGTAGGGAGTGGGGGAGAGGAAATGGAGAATGACTGCTAGTGGTCGTGAAATTTCTTTTTTGAGAGATGAAAATGAAAATGCTCTAAAATTGATTATAGGAGTGGTTGCACAACTCTTGCACAAATTTTTAAAAAGTGCTATATGTATATACATACACACAATGGAATATAACTCAGCCATAAAGAAGAATGAAATTATGGCATTTGCTCATAAATGAATGGAACTGGAGAATATCATGCTAAGTGAAATAAGCCAGTCCCAAAAAAGGCCAAATGTTCTCTCTGATATGTTCATGCTAACCCACAACAAGTGAGGGTAGGGAAGTGTAGAATAGGAGTTCATTTGCATTAGACAAAGGGGAATGAAGGGAAGAGAGAAAGAATAGACTCCTAATTGGAATTAGTTGCACTCCATGTATGTATAATATGTCAAAATTCACCCTACTGTCATGTATATCTAAAAAAAAAAAAAAAGAAAACCATTGAATAAAAAAACCTGAAGTATGGCAAAGAAAACCATCCTTTCTCTACCAGAAGCACTGCAATGGGGGTGGCACTTCTGGCAAAGTATCTGTCAGTCTCAGTGCTATGACAGGATATGAGGACAAGCAGCAACATCACTCCTGCCACCCATTCCACAGACCATCTGAAGTTTCAACATCCAACAGAACAGGGTATACCCCACTTCTGATGCTGAGCTTCACTCTTAGAGAAATGCGTATTTCTGAAAATGGAAAACCTACCACAGATTTGTGTGGAGGGAGCCTGATTGAAAGAGACTTTGCTTACCTTCCCACTTTGCTTTGTCCCTTTGATTGGGGGCTTTGAGGGGTTCTTACTCCCTGACAGGAAGAGATGGTTCATATTGAGTGAGAGGTATTCCTTTATTTCATAAAGTGACACTTTTCTTAAGGAGAAGAACAAACATGATAGGTTCATCATTAAGCAGATTCATTCTAGAGAAAAATATATGAGAAAGCTGAGGATCTGGAAATTGATCCTCCATGCCTATGTATGCCTTGATAACTCTGTGCTATCCTGGTCAGCATATTCCAGTCTAAAGATATTGTCCATGTATCTTGGGTATATATGTGACAGGGAAGGATTTGCACTTCATGAAGTCAGAGAGTTCCCGTACATGAAACCTGGGAATGTGACATTCCTGAGTCTGCTGTGAATCGCTGGTGGGTATATAGCCAATGCTCAGGTCTACCCTGTGCCTGAAACAAAGGTACTCTGGTCCCCCATCCCTCACCCTACAGCATCAGCTCTCAATGCTGGCAGTATTCCTTCCTGCTCATAATGTCTTCAAGTTTTCCCTCCATAGCTGTGTTCTCAGATTCTGTCTCTGAATCTAACTCTTTCCTCTTCAATCCCTATTAAGCATATAACTTCTGCTTCCCATTGTGGGAGAGATCTCTTCTCAACTACACTGATCAACTCCACATAAAAATAGCTGTTAATTATTTGCCCATTCCCCATTAAACTTCCAGTTTTCAAAAGAATCATTAGATAGCAGTGCCTGAGCCTAGTGTCATTAATTTCAAATAGTAGATGAAGAGATCAGGGCAGGGTATAAAAGAAGTGTTGGCCTGAAAAGTCTACCAAGTGCCCCTCCAATCTCATAAAAAAAGAGAGCAGGAGTGGCACCTCAAGAGGTCACCATGAACTCCCTTCCTCATTCCGTCCTAATGTATAGGCATTGATTTCTCTGTAGAATCATTGTTATGACAATATTTTAATTTTGTATATATTCTAGTGTCTAGTTGTGTTTAACATAATTCTTATTTTGCTATGAGAATTACTTTTAAAACAGATACTTGGTCATGAAATTGGAGCCAACTTTCCAAGAATCTGGAGATCTCTTCTATATAACTATTTACAACTAATTATATTTTAGCTATTTACATAATGAATAGTATATAAAAATTAGACTTTCCAAGTATACTACTTCATTACTCAGGACAATTTCTATGATTTCCGTTAAGTTTCAATTTTTTAGCTTTCTGGCCATATGAGCTTTCTATACTTCTGCATTTCCCCAGAGGGCATATCTGTATTCTTGATTAAGGCCCTCTTTTAGCAACTATATAGAATTTAGCACACAGGTGTCTTCATTCCTGTCCTCCAAGCACCTTTGGATTTAGTTCTTCCAAAATAGAGGGATTGTGGGTGGGCTTCTGACTACTTCTCTCTGTGCTGACATACATCCCACTTCTGCTATCAGACTCCGAGGCCATTCCTTCTTCATGACTTATGTCTAGTCACATTGTCCCAAAGGATGCTGCTCTAATTGCATTATGTCCCACTCTGTAATAGATATTTATCAAATGAAAAATAACTTCATTAAAACTGGGCAAAAATCAGGGAACATAAAACCCTTCCATTGCCATTTTAGCACATAACACACAATGGATTGTCCCTGAAGTGCTTGTCAATTCCATGATTCCCAAATAGAATTTTTAACTGTACAGATCAACTTTTATTGGATGAGATAACAGGAAATAAGGGCCATCCAGAGTGTTTTCCCTGGGCTGGGAGTGGGAGTAGAAACTGCTTCTTCCAATGGAATTTTTGAGGAAATATGAAGGAGTATTTAATTGTATCAAAGAACATGCAAAAAAAATTTTTTTACAAGGTACCTTAATTAAAACAATTCCTTATTCTTATAGGTTTCAGATCCTCTCCAAAAAAAATATAGGATAATATAATTGGCTCTATGAACATAGACTAATTATTTTGCTGCTGGCTTCTTTATTTTTTACTATAGATATATTGGACATATCACTGGTCAAATATGTAGAGCGTTTTGTATTAATGAATATCACAAGGCTGGGGATGTAGCACAGTGGTAGATCACTTGTCTAGCATGAACAAGGCCCTGGGTTCAACCCCCAGTACCCATAAAGAAGAGGAAAAAAAGGAAAGAGAGAGTGGGGGTGGGGTGGGGGAGCACACCAGCCAAGCAGGAGGGGAAGGGATGGGAAGGATGCCATAGCACTTCCTGGTGAGCTTATGTTTTCACAGCACAGTGATCAGAGCCTGTAGACTGGATCTCAAGAAAACCAGGCCTGGAAAGATGTATTCTTTCAATTATGAATATATTCAAGTCTCTTTGGGGGCCTTTGGGAGCTTATAATTTTGATAAATGCAATCTTATCATCTTATAGACACCCTGCTTTATTGTTTAATCCTTATGACAAAATAGCTGGTGTAAGGATGAATACTTTCATTAATTTGTTTATTTGATGTCAAGGTATAAAACAAATGTGTGCACCTACAATTACAGATATACATATGCTGTTAGAATATAACTAAGACATGCAAACTGAATTCTGTTAAGCTGATTCTATAAATATACATAGCCATAATGTAGTCTTTCAAAGCATTGGTGTAATTTCCACTAAGGTTACTAGGAGTAAGCAAGTGTTATGCTTTGGGAGGTTTTCCTAATAAGCCTTGACTTGCCATATTATGGGAAGACTATAGGGTTTCAGGAGGCTTCAGTGTTATTATTGTGTGTATTTTTAACTGGAGATTAGTATTTTGGTGACCTCTTGGGTTACCACTATGAATATAATTAAGGAACAAGTAGAAAATAGTTTTAATACTAGCCTTTTTACATCAAAAGATATCACCTCTGGAAATCCCTGTTTCTGGGATTTTCAAAGCCCCTTTTTTTTAATAACCCATTTGAGTTTTTTTAAATTTTTTTATTATTGGTTGTTCAAAACATTAAAAAGGCCCTTCTTAATTGTATTTATGGAAAAATTTATCTCCATAAAAAAATCAAGACCATGCAAAATCTGCCGAATTGGATTGAGGCTTTTATTTTACACTAATTTTTTGATGAGAAAACTCAGATTCATTTGAATAAGTAGACCTGCACAAGTTCACACAGATGGGAAGAAGGGAATTGAGAGTATTAAATTCGAATCTATGTTCCTTAACACTTAATTTTTTTCTCTTATTAAAAAAAAGTTTTGTCCTTTCTAAATACTATCAATAAGTATTTTTCCCCACATAAAGCTTTCATTGGTACTCATTGTTTTTAATCTTCCTGAAAGATATTTACAGATAAAACTGGAGCCATTTCTTATGCAGAAATTCTCAAGGGAAGCCTCCAATATTTTCCATTTCTCTCTCCTTTCTGGAAAAGAGAGTGTTAGCAATGCTTTAAAAAAGATCATCAAACAACAAAATTGACTTCTTTTGAATGCTCACTTTTTCAAAAATCTTTAGACACCACTGATTGATGCTTTTGTTCCTTTTATAGTCAAGTGACATTGATTTAAAGCCTGCAGTGCAAGGACTTATGCTGAGAGGGTGTATATAAGGCCATTCTACCTTGTGCTTCTAGAAATAACCACCATTGAATTTGAAATAATGAATCATAATGTACTTAACAGTGTAATTTCATACATGTATTTTTTTCTTTCTTAAATATCTCTTCAGAGAGGTTATTAGAGTCATATCCAGAATAAAGTTTCAGTTGTATAATTTTATGACCATAAAAATTCACTGGTTATTCTCATGTAAATGTTGCTCCTATGATTAAAAAGTTCTCTTAGTTTAAATGCAGATGAGTTATCTTTGAGGAGCCACTTACTCTCAATCTGTGAGAGACACTCTGTCCTTCACAGATTGGGAAAACTGTTACTGAACACTCAGTCAGATAAGGAGTCCTACCACACATCTTAAATTCACTTCCTCATGCTTTCCAAGAACACTTTCAATTCCTCTCTATCCTTCTGAAATCTCCACTTCCTCCCCTTTCTTGTAAGATAACTTCATCCCCTTCTCTACAAACTAGAAACCATCAGAAGGTAACTTCCACCACCAAATTTATTAACATCCCTACTCTCCTCTATCCCTGACACACTTTACAATGAAAGAAATATCTTACTCCAATCCAAAACTCATCTCTCTGCTTTGGAGTGTATCTCCTCCTGTCTTCCAGAAAGCTTAAACTACTGCTTATTCCACCTGTTTCTATATCTTTAATAATCCCTCCTGGACTGGCTCCTTTACCTTAGAGATTAAGTATCCTAAAATTTCTCCTATCTTGAAACAAAACAAAAACAAAGTCAAGTCCCTAAACCCCTTATTCCTGATAATATTGTTACTCTCTTATTACATCCAAACTTAAAAGATTTGTCCACTTGTTTTTTTTTAATCTCTCATTCCTCAATCCAATTAAATCTAGCTTTTCTCCCTCCCCACATACTGAAGCTATTGTCTATAATTTCATCAGTGATTTTCTCAGTGATAAAAACTTATATTGAGTGAGGAGAAAAGATTATTTTGATATAGTTTTGAGCAAAAAAAGGGCAGCTTACAAAACTTAATATTAACTATGGACTTTTTTGGTGGATAGTTCCAGGAATTTTAACACACATATAGACTCTTGCAACCACCACCCAGTAAAGATACACAATAGTTCCAGCACTCCCCAAAATTTCTTTATGCTCTCTCTCTCCTTCCCCAGACCCTAAACTCTAATAACCATTGGCCTTTTATTACTAGTTTTTAAAAAATCTTTTTGAGAATGATATATAAATGGAAAATACAGTTAGTTTTGGAAACTGTCTCCTTTCAATCAGCCTAATGTTTTTCAGATTCATCCAAGTCTCTTGGATAAGGGATCTTACTCCATAGGATAAATGTATTATAGTTTATTTACCCATTAACCCCTAGAAGGGAATTTGGATTATTCCTATTTGGGAGAAATTATGAAGAGAATTGCTATAAAAAATTTTTGCAGACTTTTGTGTGAGTGAAAGTTTTATTTCTATAGGGTCAGTATGCAGAAATGGGTTTGCTGGGTCATATGGTAAAAATGTGTTTAACTTAAGAAATCATCAAACTATTTTCTAGAGTATCTTTGCTATTTTGCATTCCCACAGGTAAGGTTTGAGACCTCATTTGTTCCAGATCATTTCCAGTACTGAGTATTGTTAGTACTTTTCATTTGAGTTAACTAAAATGAAATCCGTGTCATGGTTTTAATATATTTCCCCAACCACTACTAAGGTTGGACATATTTTCATTTGCTTTTTTGCCATCCATGTATTCTCTAGAAGTATCTCTCTAGAAGTCATTAGCACATTTTTAAACTGGTTTGTTTGCTGACTTTGAGTTTTATATATATATCCTGGTTACCAGTCCTTTGTGGGATATATAATTTGCAATTATTTTTCTCCCACCTTAAAGCCAGACTTTTTACTTTCTTAACAGTGTCATTCCCAGAGCAATTTTTTAAATTTTTACTTTAATGCTGCCTAATTTATCAATTATTTTCTTATGTATATTGTGAACTTGGTGTCAGATCTAAGAACTCTTTGCCTAACCTTAGATAATAGAATTGTCTGAATTTTCTTTTAGGTTGTTCATTATACTTCTGGATCTATGATCTCTTTTGAGTTATGTTTGTATATGTGAATTTTAGGTGAATGTTGGTTTTGTTGTATATATACATCAAATATTTTCAATATAAATTTTTGTTTAAATATATTTTTGAAAAAACTATAATTTCACTATTGCTTTTCCATATTTATAAAAACATCAAATGGTAATAATTTCTCTGGATTTATTTTTTTAATTTTTAGATGGGACAAATCATAATTATATACATTTATTTGACAAATTATATACATTTAATTGACAGACCATAATTACATACATTTATGATGTGCAATGTTATGTTTTGATAAATCTGTACAATGTGGATGATTAACTAAAACTAATTTACCTATCCATCTCCTTACTTATCATTTTTTCTGTTGATTTGAAATGTACTCTCTGAGTTATTCTGAAATACACATTATTATTAAGAATAACACCCTGATAGGCAATAGATCTCAAAACTCATTCCTATATATCTGAAACTTTCAAATAGTCCTATCTATCTGAAACTGAAGATATCGCTTCAACATACTGATTTCAAATACTTTGGATATATTCTCAGGCATGGGTTTGCTGAATCACATGATTGTTCTATATTTTGTTTTTCTGAGGAAACTCCATCCTGTTTCACCTTATAGCTATAATAATTACATTCTCTCCAACAATGCACAAGTGTTTCCTCTTTTAACACCCTCACCAACACTTGCTATCTATCATCTTTTTTTATAACAGACATTCCAGAACTTGAGAAGAGTTGTTTTTATTTTTTTTGATGAATAGAGCTGCACCATTGTTTGGGGCATATATATTTATGATTGTTATATCTTGTATGGTTCCCTTGAGCAGTATGTAATATCCATATTTATCCCTTTTGATTAACTTTGTCTTAAAGCCTACTTTTTTTATATGAATATGGAAACCCCTGCTTACTTCCACAGTCCATGTAAGTGGTATGATTTTTCCCAACCTTTCACTTTCAGACTGTGTATGTTTTTTCCTATCAATTCCTATGAATCTCCTGGAGGCAGCATATTGTTGGCAGCATATTTTTTTAATCCAATCTGCTAGCCTATGTCTTTTGATTGGTAAATTTAAGCCATTAACATTTAGGGTTACTATTGAGACATGGTTTGTATTTCCAGCCATATTTGTTTATTTTTGTTATTTAACTTGACTTGGTTTTCCTCTTTGATTAGTTTTTGTTTTTGTTGTTGTTGTTTTAGTATAATACCTCCCTCTGCTGATTTTCATTATTGTTTTTCATTTCCTCTTCATTAAATATTTTTCCAAGGATGTTTTGTAGTGCCGGTTTTCTAGCTATAAATTCTTTTAACTTTTGTTTATTGTGGAAGGTTTTTATTTCATCTTCAAATCTAAAGCTTAATTTTACTGGATACAATATTCTTGGTCGGCACCTATTATCTTTCAGAGCTTGATATATGTTGTCTCAGGCTCTTCTAGCTTTCAGGGTCTGTGTGGAAAATCTGTCATTATCCTAATTGGTTTTCCCCTATATGTAATCTGACTCCTTTCTCTTGTGGCTTTTAGGTGTAAAGTAATATTATAGGTTTAATTTGCATTCCTCTAATGATTAGTGATGTGGAGTGTGTTCTCATGTACCTATATGCCTTCTTTACAAAAATGTCCATTTAGGTGTTTTGCCCATGTTTTAATCAGGTTGTTTTCTTGCTATTGAGTTGCAAAAGTTCCTTATATATTCTGGATATTAGCCTCTACTATGGTTTGAATGTGTCCCCCAAGATTCCTGTGTTGGAAACTTAAACCCCAATGAACAGTGTTGAGAGACAGGGCCTTTAAGATGTCACGAAGGCTTTTACCCTCCTGGATGGATTGATGCCATTATCTCAGGAGTGGTTTGGCTATCTCAAGAGTATGTTTGTAAGTAAGTTTGCGCCCCACCCCCATGCTCTCTGCCCTTTCATCTTTCAGCAAGGAATGACTCTGTGAGGAGCCTCTTAATTGAGGTGGAGCATGGAGAATGGAGAAAAGAGCTGGAAGATGGGAAAGATTGATGTAATCTCTTAGTCTCATGAATACCCTTTTTTTTTTTTTTTGGAATGGTTTTTCTAGAGATAGAACATTTCTTCTGAAGTTTTCTTTGTCTGTACCCTGGTGTCTACTATGAGTTTTCTAGAGAATACCAGAGGTAGATGGGGACATTAAGATGGAAAATTTCCTGCTGGTGCTGTGAAACTTTGTATTCTGTCCCTCCTCAACCTCTAGTTCCCCCTTGGTACTATTTTCCTTTCCCAGGTCCTCAAATGGCTGTTTTATGCATTTTTGTCCAAGTTTTTTTTAGTTCTGTTCATTGTAAGCAGGCCAAGTGTGTTTGCTCCATTAAACATAGACTCTTCCATGACTCTTTATTTTTGGTACTAGGGATTGAACCCAGGGATGCCTACCACTGAGCCACCTCCCCTGCTGCTGCTGCTGATGATGATGATGATGATTATTATTATTATTATTTTGAAACAGTACCTCACTAGGTTGCCAAGTCTCACTAAGGTTCAACTATCCATTCATGAATTTTAGGTCAATGTTTATGGTCATTTTGCTTGAGCTCTCAGATTCTCCGTAACACTGGATGCTGCTGATTAGACTCCTTATTATATTCTTCCCGTGCCTTCAGTACTTCCACAATCTCTGGTTCTTCATCCTCTTCCTATGATTGTTCCTTAAATATGGGCTTCTCTGGATCTCAATTATACTCTTGGTTCTTCTCACTCATCAAGTCTCCCTAGGCAATCACACATTCATTTTTCCATCTATATGCTTATGGTTTCGAAGTATGTATTTTTAGTCCAGAGCTTTCTCCTGAGTTACACATAATTATAATTGTTCTTCAGACATTTCTGCTTCTCTGTAGTGTAAGTACCACTAACTCACAGTTCTATACCTAAATGAAAGGTACCTTCATATATTTCTTTGCCCAATAGAAATAGAGGTTCTCTCTCTCTCTCTCTCTCTCTCTCTCTCTCTCTCTCTCTCTCTCTCTCTCTCTCTCTCTCTCTCTCTCTCTCTCGGGAGGGGGGGGGGTACCAGGAATTGAACTCAGGAGCACTCAATTACTGAGCCACATCCCCAGCCCTATTTTGTATTTTATTTAGAGACAGAGTCTCACTGAGTTATTTAGTGCCTCGCTAAGTTGCTGAGGCACTTGGATTAAACATATCTATTTTATTTTCCTTAGGTTCCTCATTCTTATTTTCTTCCTTTATCTCTCTGGACATTTGAAATCAAGTTCTTTTAAAGCCCACTTGTTTTTCTCTTCATATTGAACTTGTGATCCTTCTGTCTCAGGCTCCTGAGCCACTGGGATTACAGACATGTGCCACTGCACCAGCTTAGAGTTACTCTTAAATCTCCACTCCCAGTTCTTTCCCACAACATAAACTCAATCACGCAATTGATTTTGTTTGTGTTTTGGTGGAGGGAGGATCAATTCCATATCTTAATAATTCTAGAACTCATCTCTTTTCCATACCTCTATTGCTATCAGGTCTTGACTATTATCCTATCACCCAAGTTGATGCCTTTATTGTTTCCTTCCAATCTGTTTTCTTGGATACTCATGGTAATCTTTCAGAAATATAAATTTTATCTTGTCATGATCCTCATTATATCTTATAAAATGTCTCATTTCTCTAATGTTTTATCTTTTAAGTGTTATTAAACGTATTTTGGAATTTCTCATATTATCCTCAATATCTCTCAATCTCTGCCTCACTGTCTTGTTGCTACATGACAAACTACCCAGAAATACAGATCACAAATTTATTATCTATGTTTCTGTGAATTATATATATGAGCATGGCTCTATTAGGTCTTCTGCTTCAAAATGTCCCACAAAACTTCAGTTAAGGTCTTGGCCAGGACAGGGATTGAGAGGAAGACACCACTGGAAAAGATTTGCCGCTGAGTTTATTTATGTGATCATTGGCAGATCTAGTTACAAAAGAGTTGTTGAACTAAGGCCTTCACTGGCTTTTGGACAGAGGCCTCCTCCTTCATGTGAACCCCTTCAACATGGCAACTTGCATTATCAAGAGAGTCTTCTAACAGCACAAAAAGTATATATTTTTAAACTTAATCACAGAAATATTATTCCATCACCTTGGCCATATCTGTTGGTTGCAAGATCAAGCCTATTCTTAAAAGGAAGGGATTAAAATAGTGTGAATACCAGTAATTGTGGATCACAGAGTGCCATCCTGTAAATCAATCTACCACAATCTCTTGCCTTCTTTTTATATTTTCATCTTTTAATTTCTAAACACTCCTTTCTAAATGAGTACCTAAAAAATTCTAATTTACGAATTCACCGTTCAGTGGTATCTGGTCTACTGTTTAAGTTGTACTTTGAGATTCCCCAAGAAATATGAATGAAAAGTATATTTTCATTTCTATAATTTCCACTTGGATTAAAACATACCTATTTTACTTTCCTTAGGTTCCTCATTCTTATTTTCTTCGTTTATCTCTCTGGACATTTGAAATCAATTTCTTTTAAAGTCCTCTTGTTTTTACTCTTTGTATTCTTTCTTGAGTGAAAATCTTCTTCCATCTTCTGACTGTCTCTCATAGCAATAGTCTCTGAGAGTGCTTTTAATTATTTTCATTTTATGAATGTGTCTTTAATGGAACTTGTCTTCCACAGAAACACACAGAAGTTCCATTTTTATTCTAGTTTCTAGAGACGTTGCTATGAAAGTGACTGTTTGTTTTTTCTAAGACTCTATAATACCTAAATTCTAAAACTTTTCTTTTTTAAGCTTCCATAAACCAATCTTTTCTGGTTTTCCTCTTCTTTACTACCATTTCTTACTCAGTTATCTTTACAGTCTCCTTTTCATCCCATCCCTTACTCTATTGAAATTCTGCAGTACTCTGTCCTATGTCCTTTTCTCTTTCAGCAGCCCCTTGGCTTTAAATTTTCTCTGCAGTTGATAACTCACAAGTCTTAGTCTTTCCCTCTCTTTCTCTTTCTCTCTCCCTGTTCCTCTCCCTCCCTATTTCAGTCCCTCTTCATTCCTTTCATTCTTTTTCCTCATTCTCTTTTTATGTCATCATAAACTACAAACTTATTTATCTAACTTCTAGATCAACATCTCCGTGATGATATTTAATAGGTATCTTATTCTTAACATTTCCAAAATGTTTACTTCAGCATATTTATAATGTTGAAGGAGGTGACAGAGGTAGCATTTGAGGATAGAAAAGACAAACTTATTCCAGACACTAGCTCAGTGCTCCACAAACTTCAGAGTTAGAGTATGAGAACAATTCTATTATAAATTCAGTTTCTTAGGCTACATGTATTATATTATGCTATACTAATTCTAAGTCAGGGTCTAGGAAACTATATCTTCATATCTCAGGTGTTTATGGTGAAAGGAGTTCTAAAGACAACACTTTCAACTTTTTTGTCATACCTAATGACTGTGGTAAGATACCTAACATTATACTTCCAATTGGTACTCATTAGTTAAGGACAAGCTGAACTAACTGAGCCCCTTCATACAGACAACTAGATAAGTCTGGGGGAATTTCTTTTTTTTTTTTTTTGGTACCAAGGATTGAACCCAGTGGTGCTTGACTACTGAGTCACATCTCCAGGCCTTTTATATTATTTATTTTGAGGCAGAGCCTCATTAGTTCCTGAGGCTGGCTTTGAACTCATGATTCTTCTGCCTCAGCCTGCTGAGACACTGGGATCACAGGCATGAGCCACTGTGACTGGCTAAGCCTGAGAAATCTTAATTATGTTTAATCTGCACTTCAAATTAGAATTTTTCTCTTTCCTTGCAGGCCAATTTTAGTACAAGGTACATGTGTTTCATGGACTCACCTATTCTATTTAAATAAAATGTCTCTGAAAAGGCTGCTGTGATTGATATTTAAAAAGAAAGATTGAAGATAATTATGTCATTTACTCAGTTCCTCATTTATTTCTCCATATCTCAAATCTGCTCTCTCTCATCATCTCAGTTGATTCTTTCTTTTTTATTTAATATTTTTGGTGAATCCATAGTAGAGGAATTGCCAGTTTTTACAACTTTTGCCCTCCATCAGGCCTTATGTGAGCAGCATATATTTTTAGCATTTTTAGCCATTCTGTCTCATCAATATGCCTCAACTTTCACTTAGGGAGATAAAATAGGCTATTTTCTTAGCACAAGTGCTTTTCTCTATGATAGAAGAGTAAGTTTGAGAATCATCTTCTGGTACCAATAGCCTTTAAATCATTCTAATCTCGATTACACTTCATGTAGATTCCGATACACTAATGGGAAATAATCATCATGTCTTCCCTTCTGAGCATGCCAAATATACTATAACATTTTTAAACCAAGCCACCAAGCTACCACAATTTATCAAAGATAATGGTTAGATAGTGACAGCCTTGAAATAACTGTAAATTTGGCTTTTTTGAATGAAATAAAAAATGATTTGAAAATGAAACTGTCATGAGGAGCACTTTATAAATGTTTATGAATTTATAAAATTCAGAACAGGATACCTCAGTGTTGTTATTCTTATCATTATCTTATTAATAGAGAATGGTGCTAAAATGTAGAATGCACATGAACTTTCATTTAGGTCTTAACTGAAAGTAATTTGCTAAATGATATTGTAGTGTCCTGGATGAGTTTCTACAGTTCTGAAAGGTGGGCAATTTCCTCTCTCCTCTCTGAGAAATAGAGTCTGTTATTGTTGTGGAGAGCTACAACAAAGTGGTTGCCTTGGAGTTGAGAAATAGAATGGACATGCTGTTTTTAACTACTTTAACTTTTCTAAGACTCTTCATTTAAAATGTTTTCCTTCTTGTGGGGAAGGCATATTTTATGCTTGGATCAACTTGGGTTTCTCACCCCAGATATAGGCTTTTGTAGCAAAGAGGAAGGTGTAATGTTCAACAGTGTAAGAACCATGTCTACATGATAATGCTGTTGAAACTGGGTTTGTTAATAGTTGAGTTTGTAAAAAAAGGCTTACAGATCCCTGAGAGATTTGGGAAGATAAGATGACAAGGATTCAGAAATAAATCTTGTAAAAAGAGATAAGTAATTTTCTAAGGACAGTATTTGCAGAAGTCCTTGTTGCCCTGGGCATGCCAAAGGAAAATCTGGGATACCTAAGTTTGCTAGGTACTATATACGTGGCTTTACTCATTGTGATCTGTTCACTCTGCTTATTATGTGACACAGAAGATCTTGTGTTTCCTAATTGTCATTTGATCTAATGATATTCTTTTTCATTCATATGTATTATTTTTTCTTCCCTGATTAATGACTAACAGAATAAACATTTGTCTGAGTCAATGGTTATTTATCTAGCAGAAGAAATAAAGATGAATGAATTGGTTAGTATACAGTTAAATTGTTGTAACTAGAAGATAGTTAAAAATAACAGCAACTGAAGCAATGTAGAAAATTGGTTTTTTCCACATAAAATCTGGGGGTTAGTGTGATAGCTCCACTTTCATCAGAGTCCAGGATCCTTTGTCTTATGGTTCTTCCATCTTGAACACATCTACTTCATACTCCTCCTATGCCATATGCATTTAAGCGTAAGCACAAAGGGGGAAAGGTAGAAAGCAGGGCCACATCACATCTGTCTTCATATCATGTTTAATCACGCCCCAAAGGTCACATCTTGATCAAATAGCAAACCTTAGTTGCAAAGAAGGCTGATAATTGTATTCTTTAGCTGAATTGACATAGTCCTAAATAAGAAGGTGAACAATAGGGGGCTGAGGTTATAGCCTAGTAGCAGAGCATTTGCCTAGTGTGTGTGAGGCAATGGGTTTGATCCTTAGCACCACATGAAAATAAACAAATAAAACAAAGGCACGCTGTTCCTCTACAACTACAAAAAAAATATTTTCTTAAAAAAAGAATGTGAACAATGGATGGTATCTGATTACTGGAAGTTGCTACCATGAGTATATTTAGATTTCTGAACTTGGTGAACTTAAAATATTATACAAGCATTAATAACTATACATAAGTACAACACCAGAACTATAACACTAGAAATATAGAGTAAGTATGAAATAAAGATTGTATAAAATGTTAATAATTGAAGGAGGGAAAGCTGAAATAAACATTTATCATTTGAGGAGCTGATGGGATATCTAGGAATAGAACCCAACAGAGTATTAGAACTGCAGGGTTAAGTTTTCAAAAAAGGAAATTCCTTGCTAAAAAGGGGTATTAGAATATCTGATAAATAGAACTCTTTCAAACTACACCCACTTCTGTCCACCTAAATTATCTGAGATGTCACCATAGCACCAAGGGTGCTCTATTTTGGGGTGATGATGAAGCTGTGAAGGCAGAATGGGGAACTAATTGACCTTTACAAGTCTTCAAGCCTCTCAAGAAAAGATAATTTTCTTTATTGAATAATTCTACCTATCTTACTGAATAGAATTTTAAATTTTCTTTTCACTCCTTCCATCTTTTAGGGTGCTTTTCAGGAAACAATGATCACTTTGGGGCAATTCATCAGAAGAAGAGTGGGAAGCCGGTATTCATTTATCACCGTTCACAAGATATTGAGAAGAGCCTGGATATAACTCCACAAAAGATATATAAACATAGCTATCCTTCCTCTTCTGAGACTCAGATAGGTAAACGCCACCACATTGTTAATTCAGCCTTTCCTAGACCTGCGTATGACCCATCTCTCAATCTGTTGGCCGTGGCTGGTCAAGATCTTGAAGTAGAAAATCTACCAATTCCAGCAGCAAATGTAATTGTGGTGGTGAGTATCCAAGTCTTCCAATCCCAGCAGCATCAGGTTTAACTGATGTTGATGTTGTTGCTTTCCCTTGCGGTCGATACTGGAAGAAAAAAATAATTATTGTAAATACTTACCATTGGATCTCAATGGTTATTGACCATAGCACTTCTCACTCTCTGAAATTTCCTTTTTGTTACTTGATTGTTGTCTGTTTTCTTCCTCCCATGAGATTAGATAACTTGTCTGTATCCTCGGCTCTTAGCACAATGAATGGTGCATAGTAGGAGCCTAATACATATTTGGATTAAAATTACTTTAAAGAGGCTTTAAGTTACAACAGATCACATCCTATATTGAACCTCTTGCTTCTGTAAAATGTGTTCTGAAATGACAGGCATTAGTCTCAGTCCATGTAATAAATAGTACTTATTGAAGATTCTTTAAGTCTTTTGACTCACCTCATAATAAGTGAATGAAAGGAAGAATGTGTTATAAAAGGAGGACAGGTTTCTGTCACTAGTAAATAAGATGATTTAGGAATAAATGATAGATAATATTCTTAATATCACTGTGCAAACATAGCCTATATTAGGTGATGCAAAGATCTCATTTCTGATGTACTTCCATAGCCCAGGTCAAAAATTCCCAATTTGTAGAGGTCTAACAGTTCAAATACATGCTATGGTTGACACCTGTATGGACTATAATCCCTCTCAAGTTTAAAATCATAACAGGAATGTTCATATAAAAACTACATAGCAGCTGATCATTATGCAATATATACATGAATTGAAATATCACATTGTGCTGGGTACAGTGACACATGCCTGTAATCCCAGCAGCTAGGGTGGCTGAGGCAGGAGGGTCGAGTTCAAAACCAGCCTCAGCAAAAAACAAGGCACTAGGCAACTCAGTGAGACCCTGTCTCTAAATAAAATACAAAATAGGGCTGGTGGTATATGGCTCAGTGGTTGAGTGTCCCTGAGTTCAACCCCCAGTACCCCTCCAAAAAAAAATCACATTGTACCCCATATGTACTATAAAAATAAAATAGTTACAGAAGATCTTCTAAATAATTGTTGCATTTCTGTCTAATAATATAATAATGAGTTGACTTTTGAGGTAAAGATAAGTTCAAGAAACTCTGCTTGCATTTTGGCAACCTTTCTATGTACCAAATGTAATTCAATTTAACATGCTCCTTTTTTTTCTTTATTTTCTATCTACTACATATAATACACTTAGTATCAAAGATCCATTCTCTTATGTTTGCCACTAAGAAATACTGAATATTTATTTGATACAGTTTTCCCTTGGGGTATCTGAAAATAAAGACAAGTGCCAAAGAGCCTCGGTTTTGCTTGAGAAATGTCTGCAGGAAATGTCAATCATTAAAATTATACAAACAATCATAAATTGAAACATGAGATGAACTCTTTGTTAAGACAGAACATGTGGGTTGTTTGGCCTCTTGAAAACTTGAACATGTATTTTATATTTCATGAGTAGCAGATGTTCTGAAGGTGAAAGTCACTGTCTATTCAGTGAAGATAAATGATGTTAATGATATCTCTGTACCTGGATATGCCAGTTTTAATGATAGGGCCCATGGGACATATTTCCTCTAGTGACCATCATATACCCATAGTCATCAACTCTTAAAGTCACTGCGAATTACAGTTCAAGAGGTTTGTTCTATCTTGTAATATCATGTACTGTCTCATTAATTTAATATTATGGACAATAAAAGGCACCAACGAAGAATTCTGACAGGTCATTTCACTTTTAGCCTATTTGTGGTTTGGAGATTCATGAAGAAGCTGTACTTTTTCTTTTAAGTGATGATTACACAGATGCAATAGGTGATTTGGATGCATTAGTCTCACCTAATGTCTCTTGATCTAACTTCTAACCATGCTGTGGCTTTGGTAGCTTGCAAAAATAATTGCTAGTGCTATTTCCTGTAATCCACTTACATTACTTAGGCATACTAGGAAAACCAGAGGTGGAGTTATTTTTTAAATAAATCAATAATGTTCAGCTCCCTGAGAAAGCAATACGATGGCATGCAATTAAATATCAGCTGGTTTGAAGGGCCATTCTATCTAGAAAAGCAATTTAGGAATGGAATGTGGAAGATGCAAGGGATATATTCTGAGGCAGTTTTCTGACTTCAATGGAATAATTGATGTGTGTTTGTATGTAGAGGGTATACATGTATTTAAAACATACACATACGAATGCGAACCTTATCACTTGGGGGAATATTGCAGTGGTACTAAAAAATTCTTTTGTGGCTTACTTTATACCAAAATGAACCGTGTTAATGAATATCAGCTTTTTGAATGGAGAAATTACTGGTTTTTGCCTAGATAGGGTAAAAAACGACCCCCAATCTCCAAATGTGCAGTGTAATAATTTCTAAGACTTCCCAGCTCAGAAAAAGAGATCACATTTTATTCCTTCTAATATTTCTTTCTCTCCCTCTTGTTTCTGATATCACTGGCAATGGGTTCTTAGAATGATAAATTTAACAAGGACATGTGTCCCTTCTCCTTTCTGGATTCCTAATTGCTGCCACAAAGCATTTCACAAGAGATTTGGCCACAAATGATGTTTTTTTTTCCTTTTTCGTCTTTCTTTTGTAATCAGGAAAATCTGTAGTTTTTTTTGTTCCATGAAAAGGACAACACAAATGAGAATGTTTACCCCCAAATAATGCTAGTGATGTTCCAGAAACTCAATTAAGAAGCTGTGATTAGGATTTCTGTGTGAGGACTGTTTTAGAGGGAAAATGAACGGCCTGGAGGTCAATATCGAGGTCAGAGGGGAGAAGTGGCGTTAGCCAAATGCATGCTGGTAATTCTATAGCTCTTATCAGTAGATTCTTAGGGTATTGTCAGGCCCCAAAGCCACACACCGGGAAGGAGGAAGGGGACGCCTGAAAGTGGTTGGAGGCAACTAGAGGCCTTTCCATTTCAGCATAGGTTATTGAGTGAAAAATGTTCTAGCCTGACCAAAATCTGAGAAAATTGGGGGCTAATCAGGTTTGGGAATATAATAGGAGATGTTTAGGATCAGTGAACAGGGACAGAGGTAGGGAGATTATGGCTTACTACACAGGATGGATTCGAAGGATGGAAAATAAAGGAAATAAAAAGAAGATAGAGAAGGCAAAGGAGGAGGAAGAAAGAAGAGGAGAGGAGGAAAGGAAAGGGAAAAGAAAGGTCTCTGGGCAGGGAAGAGAACAGAAAGGGAGGAGAGGATACAGGGCTGTTCTCTAAGCACACAAGAAGCAAGGGGGAGTTTCCAGGAGCCGATCCTGTCTGTGAGACCTAGAATCCTGTGGCTTCTTGTTCTGCTCACTGACCCAAACCAGCTCCCAGACAGGTATTCTATTGGTTTTTTTTTTTTAACACAAACTATTCTTGCAAATACTTTTACTAGACATTTGACTTAGAAAACTTTTCAAACCAAAATCTCTGGATGAAAGGATTTCAAATCTATCCTAGACTCAGTTTGAGCCTCCTCTCAGCTTGATTCTGTTACTGGCCAATTTATAGGATTCATCTTATAAAAAGGTCATCTGTAGGTATGATTGGAAAGGCTTTGAAAGTCAAGGCTTCTCATTGTCTTGCCACAGGAAAATGAATTTTGTAGCATCTATTCTGTTGTGTGATATGGATAAATAATTGCTGGACATTTTTTCACTAGACAAATTGGTTTAATTATAGTTTTATATTTGCATAGTGAGGGTCCTAAGAAATGAGCTGAATTTATGCACTTAGCACTGGAATTCAGCTGTGTCCAGGAAAGTGCTTTAGTTATTAAGACTTTGTTGCAAGTGACGAAAGTACCAACATAAACTAGAGAAAATTTAATGGCTGCAGTACCCACACTTTTGTATGACATGTAAATTTAGGTATGGTTCTAGCAAGGGCTCAAGTAATGGGAACAGGATCAACCTTCCAACTCTGCTTTCTCTGGGTGAATTCATTCTCAGAATGGCTCTCTTCTCTTTGTCACAACATGAATTTTGGAAGCTCCTGGAGTTTCACCCTTGAAGGTTCATATTGAGTTGGAAGGAGCATCACACAGCTGTCAATAATATCCTGGACTTCCCTGTGACCAGAGCAATTTAAGTACTCACTTTGTCCCTTAAGAATTTGTGGTCAGGTAATAAGATAGGACTAATTACTTCAAACCTAAACCACAGAGTTCACTCTAAAAACTTTCAAGCCATGTATAGGAGGGGAGATTACTTGTTTGAAAAATGAGATCCTATTAACCAGCAGAAGTAGAGTAGACACTGGAGGGCGGTTCAGTGTGTACAAAAGCAGGGGACATAGACTTCTGTTTTCCTTCAGATACAACAGCCCCTTCAAGAGACAATGAGGATATAAGGACTTAGCACTATCTCAGGAAATGTTTCTGTGCAAAATAGATGACAAAGGTCACACTCTAACCTCTCTAACACTCAAACGGACTGCAAATTCACTCTGGCATGGGTGCCTGGGTTATGTCTTAAAACCCAGACTTTTTGCCAATGAGAAAGACTATATTTTAGTGTAGAAAGTATGTTTTTCAAATGCAGGTTTTTGGAAATTGTTGAATTAGCCTATGTTAGAGTCAGTAGTCAAAATACTATGTTGATGAAAGACACAAGTCTACTGAATTGTGAAGTATGATTGAGATGTCTTTCAATTCAGTCCCAGGGCACTTGGTCTCAAGTTCCACGAAGGAGTATAAAGAAATTCTGAGAGCAGGCACAGTGGTGCAGGCCTGTAATTCCAGCAGCTTGGGAAGCTGAAACAAGAGGATCATACGTTCAAAGCCAACCTCAGCAAAAGTGAGGTACTAAGCAACTTAGTGAGACCCTGTCTCTAAATAAAATACAAAACAGGGCTGGGGATGTGACTCAGTAAGCAAGTGCTCCTGAGCTCAATCCATGGTACAAAGAAAAAAAAAAGGCTGAGAGAACAAATTTATTTTTTTTTAAAAAAGTTACAGTGCACGAGATTAGTTTAACAGCAACTTAAAACATACTCATGCAAATTTATGAATGGAAATGGAGAAATCGCAGAGAGAAGTGAGTCCTTATAAGAAATAAAAGAATGACAGGGAGGCATCACAGGACAGTGGAGAAGATTATTAATCACATGATATTGGCACAATTGGATAGCTATTTGACGAAAAAAAATAATAATCATTCTATTAACCAGTAACACTTTTTTGTGCTAAGCACACTATATATTTGCATTTCCCTTAGCACTGTTTTAAGAATGAAGTATTATTTGTTACAAGCAAGTCTACGACAATAACAAAATGACTATCTTCATTTCTTCATTTTAGCTTTTACCTTTCCTTCTAACTAGTTATTGTGTACAAACTTGTTCCAATTTTTTTCAGAATAACCACAGAAAACTTAAATCAGATCATCACACACATACACACACACACAACACAACACACACAACACAGACACACACACACACACACACATACAACTACTTTCCTATTGTCATAAAAATAAAATTCAAGCATCTTGCCATGGTACCATGGCCTATTTCCTGTATCACCTGAAGCCGAAGTTTCCCAGAACCCTTGTCTAGGAGATTCCATAATTTGGGGATGGATTCTAGGAATCTGGATATTCAGAAAGTATCCTGGAGGATTCCCAGGGTTTGAGAAGTTTGAGAAGCATTGGTCACCATCTGTCCATTCTATGTCTCTGAGCTCATCCCTACCACTCTGCCCCTCCCTGATTCCAGGAGAACTGTTCTGGCCTTCTCTCTGCCTCCAGTTGCAAATCCATCTCTGGATCAGGAAATTTGTTCTTGATATTCTCTTGCCTAGAATGCACTTTCTGAAAATCTTGTGTTTTGTACATATTGGAGGTTAAATAAACATTTTTATATGAACAGATAAATGTCAAATAGCAAAATGTTTCTGGACATGGAGATTATGAGTGATTTTTAAAATTGCATTTCTTTGTTGTTTCTCTTAACCTACAATGATTTTTTTTACCTCTTTCTTTATTTTATTACCTTTTTTAAAACAAAGATTTTGGATAATTTTCAGGAATAAATTTCTCAAGTATAAATGTGAAAACAAAAAATAAACAATGGGAACATAATGAATCACTGAAAGAAGGAAGGAGCTGTCTTACACCTTAGCCAGAATGACATTTTATTTAAAAGAACAGTTTCCAAAGACATTTATGCCCACCTTCCTGCTTTATTTTTCCTCGTAGCACTTTGACCTTCTTGCTACTATTTTTTGTATCTGTTTGTCCTCAACCATAATCTAGGTTCCAAAAGTCTAGGATTTTTCTATTTGGTCCCTGCTGTATCCCAAGTGCCTATTATAATACCTCACCTATATCAGAGATTCAATAACCATGTATTGAATGAATGAATGAATGAATGAATGCTCAAGGGAACACAATTAAAAAGCCTCTAACTAAATAAATGGCACATTCTAGCAAGGAAATTTAGCACTTAATCACCTATCAAAATACGGTCTTATTTTACACTTTCTATGCCTACATGGAGTAGAAATTCCATGAAAAAAATAAATTTTCTTATCTAACTATAACCTTTTAGTAGTGGATACAAAATAGTCTATGAATATTTGATGATTGCTTAATTTATTCTCAGTATTCAAAATTATTGGACTTGACTAAAAGTATTCACAACAATCATTCCAAAGATTATAAAAAATGAACTACAGAGTCAAGTTAAATTTTAGTTTTAAAAATATCTAGAAACAGAAATTCTCTAATTTACTTCAGAATTTTGGTTAAACTTTTGCTCTTTTCTTAACCTAATTGAAATGCTTCCTATTAAATTATAAGATCTTACATAACCACCTTCATTTTTGTCCCAAACTTTTGCATTTGGGAAAGCTTAGTGCTTAGATTTTCCCAGATAATACTATTTCCTTGCAAAATAATCTGTAAGTAGAAATTCCATTCTTGAGCTTGGCATCCCGACAGTCATAACTGTCACCATCTGTTGCTTTTCTCCATTTCTAGCTATTAAAGCAGTAAGGAGGATCTGGAACACATTCTGGAAATTCTAGAGGCCAAGCTTTGGCAATGTCAATGTGCTGTGTCCACAATGGGCCACTCAGTACATCTGCTTGTTTTGGATCATATAGACTCAATATTAGGATGATTGAAGTCTAAAGAGAGCTGGTTTAATTGATCGTCATACTAAAGATAAGCCCTGCTTTCTAGGTATATTGAATTTACTTGAGAACAGAGACTAATTTAGTAAGGTTTTTATTCTGATTCCAAAAGTCACGAATCCTTGTAAAGTTTTAGATAAATTGGAAAATATAGAGAAGGAAAGAGAGGAAATAAAAATAATCCTTAACTATTAGATAACCAAAATGAGATAACTAATGTTACATATATAAGAATATATATATATATATATATATATATATATATATATATATATGTATATACTTATATATAAATTCTTCTATGTGTGAGCATACACAATTTTTAAACAAGTTTGGAATCTGTGTACATGAAGTTTTGTTATTTTTAAACTTATTTTATATTATAGACACTTTTCCAAGTCATTGACTATCTTTATACAACATCATTTTTAACAACTGCTAAAAATTCCATTATATAGTAGATTTTAGTTTTATGTATTGACTTATTTTCTCAACAGATTCTTTGATTTCAGGAAGCTAAACTTTAGAGAGAAAAATAAATGTTGGCTATATCAAATATAATATTCTTTTTATAGCAACTATCTAAATACTATTATTAAGAGAATTTGATGAGTTTATCTCAGGGAAAGATACTTTCTTTATGAACTCTATATAATACACTACAGGACCTAATTTTTCCCCCCTTGAGCAAACTATGCATATTCCATAGATATTCAATCTTCTGCAAGGGAAGCAACCAAAGAAGTAAGCAGTACCAAAAGGGGAAAGAAAGAGGGTGTTCTGTTCAGAAAATATAAAATGTTCTATTTCAGTTTTTTTTTCCTTTGAAGAAGATGGAAAGTGCTGTTCCTTTTTATGCTGAAACCTGAAAAATCCTTCTTAATACAAAATCTCCATGATATTGTCACAAAAATAGAATCTGCAGATAAACAAAGGGTATTTTCTATTTTTGAGCAAGTATTTACTGAGAGCTGGCAGTTCTTTTTCCAAAATGGCCTTTTGGCTCTCCCGTTAAGAACTAGTGCTGTGTTCCCTCTGTGAGTGTCTTTGTCCCTTTATCTCTCCTTCATTCCTCCTTTCTCCATTTCTCTCTAATCGTAAATACGTATAAGTCAGGCATACTATTTTGTTACTACACAATATTTTACCTTCAAGTCTAAGTGCTAATGAATAATTATACTGGACTTTCTGAGAATCTGGTGCTGCCTTTGTGTGATGGAGTTGGCACCATGAAGAAAAATGCTTTAGTTCTCTCCACGTGATTCCTGTGACTCAGGTAGGAACAATTTGTTCTTTAATCTTGTTTCAGGGAAATATAGGAGCTAAAAATCTAGTGGAAGTTTCTCTCCCTGGGTGAAGTTAGGAAACCTACAGTGCCAGTCTGCACTTAGAATGTGAGCCTAGAGCTCAGACAGGTCAGGACCAAAGCTCTAGATCAGGGAAGTACCCACAGACCTAGATGTTACAGGTAATGCTGTGCATGTGGATGAGAGAACAGAGGCTTGGAGGAAGAAAGAGAGTGGCATGTAGACTATCACTGTGGAGGAAGAGGAGAGAGAATCAGCACAGAGAAGGAACAATGGAAATGTGGGCACTTCACTGCATAAATTCTTCCGGCAATCTTAACCACTGAAAGAATCTCAAATATTAGGTTATTATGCCAATCAAGTTCTGCTTCCTAACCCTTTCATTTGTTTCTTGAAGGGGTACAAAATTCGAGATCTGTCTGTGACTTTCTAAGGGAAAATACTAGACTTTCCATTATACTTAATACAGTCTTTTACACATGACAGTTCTTAGATACTTGAACCAAATAAGGAGGAGAAAATCTGCAGATTGAAGGAGAGAACTGGAGAGAACACAGAGAAATTGACACCATGTGCCATGGCCTGAGCTCTAGCTGTGTAGATGCATTGTTATTGTTAATATATTATCCACACCAAGGAAATCAATCAGCTTACCAGGACAATGATACCTGGGGAAAACACTGGAAGTGGCTAAAAATGACTATAGTATAGTATTGCGGGGCTCACATGATTGCTGTGTCTCCCCTACATTCTATGTGATGTTGACACTTATTTTGACTGTGTTTTACTTTCTGTGAAACAGGAGGAATTAAAGTACCCACCTCATACGAGTGTGGAAATTAAAGGAGAAAATGAATCTAATACCCTTAACATAGTGCAGAGTATGTGGTGAGTACTCAATTAATGTTGACAACATAATGAAGAATGTTCTTGCTATTTTATCTGCAAAGTACAAATCAAAGAAACTGAGGCTCTAACTAGGAGCAGCTTGGGTCAGGATCTGGAACTCATGATCACTAGAGGACAGAAAGCCTCTTGGGTGAGTTTAGGCAGCAGGTAATATTGAAAGGAAGTCTGAACATTATAAAATGCCCATCAAGGAAGGCCAGTAATATGAAGATTTTAGCAAATTAGAAGAATGGGTATTAGTCAATCATCTTCTGCCTAATCACTCTGGAAGAATAAACGTATTACAATGAGATGTAAACCGTGGCAAACCCTTTCTAGGATCTTGCTGGAAGAGCCTTCTGTACTCTCTTACTTCTTATTGCTCTCTTTTCTCCAGAGTGCTTATTATAGCCATGGAGGGTCTCCATGGAGAGTGGTGTTTTACTAACAGTATTCTTGATGCTCTAGACCTTCTGGGAATCTGGAGGATGGGTAGCAGTCATGGCAGGGATTGAGGAAATGGATTCTGACCATCACTCTACCTCTTTATCATAACTAGTGATGGCGTCTAGAGAATTTGGAAATCAGCCATAATAGGTGGAGGCACAAGTCCTAAAATATATACCTCCAAGGCAATGCCAGTGTAGAAACTGAATGAAAAATCTTCTCGATTCACAGATCGCTTCCCTTTCTCTTGAGAAGAATCAGATTTCAATTGAATTCTCAGAGTTTGGGTAGAAAGATGTCGATGTCAGAAATTAAGTGGCCCAACCATAAAGTGACAAAATAAAAGCCATAGATCCAGGTTAAAGAAGTAAAGTTATCAGTACAAAATTAAACACTAAATTAAGGAGCATAACACAAAAGCCATGTCACAATAGTGTCACAACAATCACCCAACACTTGAGGAGAGAAAACAAAATAGGAAATGTTTATTTCCACCATTCTCTGGCTGATTCAAAAGAAAATAATCTTTTCTTACGTTCTTAATATGAATGACTTCAAATATATTTGCCTCTTCTCACTGTTGAATCTCCGTTGGGTCAGAATGACTTCAGAAATCCCAAATATGTGCTGCCAGCTTAGCCACTGATCACTGTCTATTCATGAAGGAGATTTGCTCAGAATCTTGTACTGGAAGCATTTTCCCAAATTACATTTTCCAAACTTTGTTTTTTTAAAGAATTAAAGTTGAATTCAGCCAGTCTTTATATCCCAAGTTGTTTCTTTTCTTACTTAGCTGCCATATTTGGATGATTTGAGTTTGAGACAGAAAAAAAAAAGAGGACATGACCATGATCAACATTAAATATCTTTCAATATAGCCTTTGAAAGATATTTATTTCATTTTCATGAGTTGGCCTTTTAACAGATATAATACAGTTAGCAAAAGATAAATTCTAAGACAAATAAATAAACAAATAAATAAATAAACCCACTTTTGAAGGATAGGCCAGATGTTCATAGAGAATTTCCAAGGCTGTAGAAAGATAGATGTTTGTGAGAAGTATTAACCCTCCTCTCTGAAAACAATATCCAGCTAAAAAATATTCCAGAGTCTGCAGGACTTAGAGAACACAGAAGATGCATCAGGACAGTCAGGGCTAGCAACCTGTCTCACTTCTCCTGAGTTTCCTGAATTGCACGTGTTAGAGTCATCTAATCGATTGTTCTGAATATCTTAGGGTTTTATATGTGCTTGTGTATCTGTGCACATGAACCCCCAGATTATCTCATGCTCCCACTGCCAACCACATAAAGCTGCATTGTTTAAGAATTTGATGATTTTTCCTACATGTTCAAAAAGCTAGAATTGAGGTGTTTAACCAAAGTACATTGTTTGTATGTGTGTGTGTGTGTGTGTGTGTGCACACTTTAAAACATTAAGTTGATTTCTCTCTTTTTTGAAAATGGTCTGTTTTTAAATAGGAAATACTAAGCAGCAAATGGTAAAATCTATATTGAATGCACTACTAGGCAAATTCTTTGGATACAAGCTTAAAAGAACAGCAATCCCTTATTTACGTACAAATGAATAAAAAATCTTCATGTGGGACCATCAGGTGCCATTCATATCTTGACTATACTTTTTTAAATTACAAAATCAAATTAATAAAATTAAGTCCACACAAAGATAAATTATGAAGAATAGCCAAGTTAAAGGAAGAAACATGTTTCTGGTAAGTGACTAGTATATGTAAGTCATGGATGCTGAAGAATAAGTAACTACTGTAAGGAACAAATAAGTAGAGGCATTGAGCCTGGAGTGCCTCTGATGAGCTGGGCCAAAAACAACACTAGGGATTCAACAGTGAAGGAGGGTACAGGATCACTGTTCAGAGCAGTGCCCGGCTGACTGGGAGAAAGATAATTAAACTAGTAAACAAATGAACAGGTCATGCAATGAAGAAAACAAAGTTACATGACAGGGAGAAAGTGGTAGAGTTATATTACATTGGATAGTGAGGGATTTTGTTGGATATTCAGGGATACTTGGGAATTGAATCAAGACCTAACTCCTAAATAGCCTTGTGATAGAAGTACAGCTTTGGAGTTAGAAAAATTGTATTAGAATCCAAAATCAGGTACTTGCTAATTGCACTTACTTCAATGACTTGCTTAACGTCTCTTATTTTGATTTCCTGTTTTATATAGGTGATACTAAAAGTGATACTAATAATACTCATGCTATGGAATTGTTGTGGGAATTGAATGAGATAATGTATTCAAAGCACTTAGCATCCTGCCTGACAACATTGTAAGATACTTATTTAAAAAATTTAAAAACCTGGTTGCTATTATCAGCACTATATGGAATAAAGGAAAATGTATCTTTCTGATCTCAGTACCAAGAATACTTGTATTTCTCCTGAGCCACTGGTTGGTTTATGATTATATATTTTAAGTGCTGAGAATCATGTTTCCCTCTTTTTCTTAATGGCTGAAAAGTCAAGAGCCAAATTTGTGGTCTACCACCTCTAACAAACAGAAAATTTTACTGAGTTCTTTATGTATTTTGTGAACTAACCTCACTCTTGGCTGGATGTTTTCTTCATTCATTTTCCTTTTAATTTAATTTCCTCATTTCCTTACTTTTTATCAAATTTTATTTTGTATTATCTGTGTTTGTGTAAGCTGCCGTAAATCCTTTCTGTAACATGTTCTGAGTAAACAAATAGTCTCTACAACAAAATAACAATCCGTCTGGACAAGCTGAATCTGAATGTAACACAGCAGGGAAACCTTTACAGGGAAAATGTGTTTACACATTGTACAACAGGGAAAATCAAGAAAATACAGTGCAGAAGAAAGAATTACAACAGGCATAATGATCTGTTTGGTTTATTGCTCAGCAGACCCCAACCTCATCCCAATCCCAATGTCAGGATTGATCTTCAGTCTTAGTGTGAGAAGCTGGGGTAGTGGGAGCAAAATAGTTTTTAAAGACATTCAGAGTTCATATGCCTATTCTGCCAGTGGCTACCTTTGAGATTGTGGGCAAATCAATGAACAGATCTCAGTGTTTATTTCTTCATTTTAATGGTAATTGTAATAACTACCCTGGGTGCCTAATTTGGTTGTTTCTGGGATCAGTGCATTCCTTAAAGCATGAATCATTGTGATAATGTCAGCTATTATACTGGTGGTTACAGTGATGGTGATGATGATGGTGATGATTGTCAGGAAGATGGTTTGTCAATAATGTTGCTGATCTACTCTGATTTGGTGGTAAATCTCAGTACTTTAATGGGATTCTTGCCTTGTTGTACAAAGCTAGGAGGTACCCTTCACACTGTACTTTAAGTAATGCTCACCTTTAAGTAAACCCCACATATGGCGGCTTATACTCCATTTCTGATTACCTCCTCTTCCTGGCCTGCATGTCTGCTTTGTTGAGCTCAACAGTATTTCAGTTCTGGGACTGAATACCTGCCTTCATATAGTTTGTCTTCACCTCAGATCTTGCAACTAGCACACATCTCTATCTGCCATGTTCTTGTGAAAAAGCTACCTGCTACTCTTGTCTACCTAGAACCTAAGCATCTTTCCCATCAGACAGAATGTGCCATCTGCCACCTGCCTTGCAAACCTCTTGTCACTGCTTCTAAGATCAAGTCTTTTCGTCTAAAGTTCTCTGAAGTAAAATATACAGTGACTGCCTTAGGATCTTATCATTAGTTATATGGCCAGTAGCTTCTGTTAAAGATAAGACCTTTGAAATTACACAAGGATGGAAATCTTTTAAACTTACACATTTCTCTATTTTAAATACATATATAGATTTGTTTCGAAAATTGGGTTGTATTTACTCTGCAATTTGCCTTTTTTTTAATACTAGGGATTGAACCAGTTTCCTTTCTTTGTATATTTGTGTATGTGTTTATGTTTACATACAAATTGCTGCAATAATCTTTATATTCACCATTGGAAAGAGGAACATACATACGTACATTTGTATTATATTTATGCATGAGATGGATGTTTAAAAGAGAGATTATTTAGCCCCAAAATATTTTAATTAATATATTACTAAGTTATTATTTTCTGAAAAGTTGTAGCAATTCCCCCTTCTGCCAGTAATATATGAATATATAAAGGTGCCTGATCCACTCAAAGTCTCTCTAGGAGTAATTGAATATTGTTCTTTTTAATTTTTTGCAGAGCAGGAAAGTGAAAATTGACTTAATTATTGCTTACATTTGCCTTCTCCTGGCTATGAAAAGGACTGAGTGTCAGTCAGTTCCTATATATTGGCTATTTGGATTTTCTCATGCAAATTGCTTATTCTCATATTGTATATTGGGTTGATTATTTTTTCTTAACAATTTGTAATGGCTCTTTGTTTATTAGAACATAATTCCTTCATCTGTCAGATGGATTACAGATATTTCTTTCTAGACTATCCTTTCCCTTTTCCATGCTATCCTTTTGCTATACAAAATTTTAATTGTTTTGTGTTCAAATATTGTTATTTGCCTTCTTTAAAAACTACCTTTTGTAACTATCATTTTTTTCCTTAATATATCACAGTCATCCTAACAAAGCAAATTTAACCTCTTCTTTTATCTTTCCTTGGTTTCTTTACATGTGGATAAATTTTTACATGCACAGTACAACATAAGTAAGAAATCATGAAATTTCTATTGTAGTCATTTTTGTTTAATTTTTCCACCTCTCCCCTTTCCTTCTTCCTTTCACCCAATTTATTTTCTTGTATTGAACCTCCATTTCTCCTGCTTTTTAAGAACATAGTATGGATTCTTTGATTTATTTTCTTCATACACAAAAAATTATATATACACACACATATAATCATATACAGATATGTAGTGCACTATGCATGAATGTACCCATGTAGGAAATTTTGTCATTTTTTTTTATTCCACAAAAATTGGAATATTTCTCCGCTGTTTTTTTCTTTTTCTGTCCCAATGGTACTCATGGAAAATTTTCCTGTTCAAGGGTCATGATTGTAACTGATTTTTTTGTATGGTACATGCCATTTCAAGGTATAGTGATAGCATGTTCCTCTATGAATGATAACTTTCATTGTTTTCACCTTCATTTTGGTCCCTGTGAAAAATGTTATTTTCTACATATACTGCTATGTACTCGTGCTCACATGAAGCAGATGTTCAAATTGAGATTGCCTTATTGAAGTAATATATAGCTGGATTTGTTTCCCAAAGATAATAGTAATTTGCCTTCCTACCAGTAAGTGCTAGAGTAACCACCCATCATCCCTATCAGCAAGTGTTACCACTGCGTTTTTGTGACTGAGAGGTATAAATTTATATTTGATTATCACCTTCAGCTTCTTAAAGAAGCTTCCAAGAATAACTTGCCCTTTCTGGATAACTCCAGATCAGTTGTCATCCTTTATTACATTGTGCAGTCTGTTAGCTTTGTAAGATTCTTGACCTCCTTCTAAATATCTCAGTGTCACTGTCTGTGTGCTTGACTCCAGTGATCTCCTTACCCAAACCTTTACCCTGCCTCCTTTGTTGTTTCTGATGCTAGAAAAGTTTGGACTTTAAAGTCAGAGGACTATGTTTGTTCAAAATATTTAAACATCTGTTAATAGGATTTTTTAAATGTATTTTTTAGTTTTATATGGACACAATAATTGTATTTATTTGTATTTGTATCAAGGTATAGCGATAGCATGTATGTGGTGTATGTGGTACTAAGGATCAAACCCACCCTTGCTAGGCAAGCGCTCTATCACTGAGGTACAATCCCAACCCCTGTAAATAGGATTCTTAATGGAGGCCCCCAAAGTACCATTCACAATGATACTTTAGTAATTCAATTCTTAAGGAAAATTTGTTTTCCAAAGGTGTCTCTAACTAATGAAGGACAAGAAAAAGATGGGTTCTGTTATTTAGTTTTAAACATCATTATCAATCTAACTAAAGTAGTAATAGTCTCAGAATATGCATATCACATAAAAGGGAAATTTTTAACCTAAAATCATCAGCTTAAAAAAAGGGAATTTATCTCCATTAATACATACTGACAAATTCTGCAATTTTACATTTTTGTGCTCACTCTCCCTACATCCTGCCAACCATATCACTAAACTTCACAAACACTATAGCCTTTAGAGTGCTCCAAACACTGGTGTATGTGAACACTGCTTTCTCTCCTGCCTCCTTCTAACCACACCTCTGTTATGTTATCGTGGTAAAGTTGTAGGCTAAACAGATGGCCTTAGTAGTTGATGGTGGAGATAGATCACAGAAGGGGAGGTAACCCATGCTAAACATGGTCCTGTACACCCAGTACCCAGGGAAGCTAGTCTTGTTCCAAGGATTCAAAATATTTTGGTGTCATAGATGCATCCATAGTGAGAAAACCCCTCAGCTCTCCTAGAGGGTTTTCATTGTTGCATACAATTCCATTTATTTTTCCTGAAGACTCAACAAAACTGACTTCTGTTCAGGCCTGGGCCTCCCCATCAACTTGACTGCAGGGTGAAGATGCTCCAGTGAAAAGTCTTTAAAGAATTTTGAGTCCTTAGCAATTGTTTCTCATCATAAGTGAAATTTATAGGCACCTCGATTTTCTAGGCATTTTGATTGACACAAGCTGGATTCCCAAGGGTTTGATCATCCCTGGGCACTGATAAGAAGGAATGAGCTCAGTTTCGAATTATGGAAAATTGGTAGCTTGATCATTTGACCACACAGTGAAATCATTCCAACCACTTAATTTCCAAATATGTACAAGTAGTTGTAGAAAAATGGGTCTTGAACATCACCTGTTCAACTCATATATCCATAGGTCCAGAGATATATGGGGACTTGTTTGAGATTAAAGACTCAGGGAGGACAAAAAATCAGATGAATGTATTTTTTCCCATGAAAATTAGGATATTAATATCCTCCCTGTTTCTCACAAGGATCTTAGTGAGAATCAAATGAATTAATATTTATGAAAATACTTGATGTTATGCACAAATTCCAGTCATTTCAAAGAGAAACTTTAGACATTTCTTGATAGATTTCAATACTTCCATTTATGAACAGGTCCTCTACGAAACTTATCTTACTCAAAGATTTTCATTGTCACATCTAAAAAGAATGGAGTAGTTAACTTAGTGAATTCTGAAGACCAATATGAGGCTGTTTCTGCCATCTTTTTTTAATGCATTAAAATGAACAATAAATTGTGAGCTTGGCTTTGAACTCAGACAAAGCATTTCCAGTTTGTTCATGTAACAAACAGCTTTGTCTTCAATGAAGCCTATTTTTTGTGCCATTGAATCATCTTTTATAGAAACAAGGGTAAGTAATTTTACAAACATTAAAGAAAATCTATATCTGAACATAAGTTCTTTTTACTCCAACACTTTAGATGAACTCTAAAAAAGCTAAATGACCTTTAAAAATTACTAAATATCACCCAATCAATTCTGTTCATGATGTTTATGGAAAACTCATGTATATTTTTTATATAAAAATAATTAGGGCAGAATTTAAAAAATAAGTTTGCTAAATTCATTTCTGTTGATTTTTTGTTCAAAAAGATGAAGTCTGGCCAAGCGTGGTGGCACAGTCTATAATCCCAGCAACTTGGAAGGCTGAGGCAGGAGGATCGCAAGTTCAAAGCCAGCCTCAGCAACTTGGCGAGGCCCTGAACAACTTTGCAAGACCCTGCCTCAAAATAAAAAATAAAAAATGGCTGAGGATGTGGCTCAGGGGTTAAGTGCCCCTGGGTTCAATCCATGGTACCAAAAAAACTAAATAAAATAAAAGATATAGTCTGTCTTTTCAAAATTAAGTCCAAAAAAACCACTCTGAAAGCCAGTATTATTATGTCTCCAAGCTCTACCAGCTTTCTTCAGTGATCATCATTACATCCCGTATGGGAATGAGGCCAACATGTGACTGAGGTGACAAGCGATTACAGCTCACAAATATATACTCAAGCTGCTGGTCATGGCATAAAATGGCACAACTAGAGAATGACAGACTCGAGTTGATGATACCAAATTTCCAAAATATCTAGATGAACATAGTCTTTTTTTAAATTTTATTTTTAACTGCCCAATAATAATTACATGTATTTTATGGAGTATAATTTGATTTTATGTTTGTGTATATACTGTGGAACTTTATATCTAGCACATGTGTGAGATTCCTCATTTAAATTTTCCAGATAATGCCAAGAACAGATTTAGTTGTTTATGTCAACTTTTTTGCTGCTGTGACCAAAAGACCTGGGAAGAACAATTTTAGAGGAGGAAAAGCCTATTTGGGGCTCACAGTTTCAGAGGTCTCAGTCCATAGTCAGGCAACTCCATTCCTGGAGGCCTGAGATAAGGCGAGACATTATGGCAAAAGGTTGTAGTGGAAGAAAGCAATTCAGGATATCACACTAGGAAGAAGGGGCTGGGGCGGGGGGTGGGGGTGCTCACACTCTCCTCACCACAAACAAAATATATACACCAAAAGCCTGCAATGGCCCACCTCCTCTAGCCACACTCTACCTCTCTACCGTTACCACCCTCTCAGGGATTAATTCACTCATTAGGTTAAGGTTCACCTCTAAACTTTCTTGCATTGTCTCACACATGAACCTTTGAGGGACACCTAATATCTAAACAGTAACAATAGTACAGTATGCTTTTACTAATATTGGCATTATAATATTGTTATAGGGGCTATAGATTCCTAGCTTTGTTCTAAGGGAACAGATAAGTCTTTATCTAATCAAGATTAACAGTGGTATAGGTCTGGACTGTTCTCTAAGCAGAGCCAACCTAGGGGCCTGGGAAAGTTTAGACAGAGTACAAAAAACAGTCACAGATATCTAGGAGGTAGCAGTAGAAGTGAGGGCTGTTCATTGAACAGGAAGCTCTGAAGACAAAGATCTCCTACTTTCCCTTCAGGGTAAGTTTGCTTCTGCTGGATTTTTCAGCAAAGTATCCATGAGCCAAAAGAGTTGCTCGCTCAGTCTGTGAGCTGCAGTCAGTCACAGATGAATCTGTTGGCCTGTGTGTTTGCACAGAATGAAGAGGAGTGCCTTCAAGTAGAGCTTACAACCAGTTTGTCACCAAACCCTAGTACTGGCAGATTCCTCTCCTCTGCTTCTGAAATTATTTGGGTCTGTAACATTGGTTTTGGATTCCATAGTCCATTAAATTTCTATATCCAAAGTGTTGGTTATATTTAGTCCATCCCAATTTGTGCTCATGCCCACTGCCTGTTTTTACAGGATCAGATCTGTGAATTCATACCACTTTACATATTCTTGGCTCAATTAATGCAATAATACTGTGAAAACCTTGGTGAAAATGTTACTGGGCATCATTACAAAGCCTGCAGACTGCCGAGTACCACAAGCACACAGTTGGAAGCCCTTCTTCAGCAAGCATTAGCAACAAGTGTGTGTATTAGACATGAAAGTAGTCAGGGTGGCTTAAGGATGGCAGACTTTTCTAGAAGGCTCTCATTCTTCTAACATTCTAGTGACAGAAGGTTGCATTATAAGCTTCAAATCATAACAGTGTCAGAAGCATCTATTCTCTCACTGTCTTTGAGGAAATAGAGCATGGAGTTCAGACTTGAATATTTTTGTTGTTTCCCCTGGTATGCCAAACTTGCTGGGAATGTGTAGGAAAGTTAATCTTATGGTAACAATGAATCTAGAAAATAAAGAGCAACAATAGGGGAATAACAAAAACAATTTTTTGTTTTTTTAATCGGGCTCCTACTATTCTTAAGGCACTCTGGTAGAGGTTTTTATCCCTGACCTTACAACCCTGCTTGATACTACTACAGTCAATCCCTCTTAGCCCCCAGGGGTACATTTCAAGACCCCAAGTGGACGCCTAAAACCTTAGATAGTGCTAAACCCTGAATATACTGTTTCTTCCTACATGCATACCTATTACAAATAATAAATTGGGAACAGTAAGAGATTAATGATAATAACTCATAATAAAATAGAACATTTGTAGCAATATAAAGAGTAATAAATATCATATAAATATGATATCTTCCTCAAACTGCACTCCAACTGCACTCCAACTGCACTCTACTCACCCTTCTCGTGATGATGTGAGATGATACTATGCCAGTGTGATGAGACATCATGAGGCTAATGGAGGAGACATTGTGACATAGCTTCACACTTGCACATAAAGATGACTTAAACAGGGGCTAGGGTTGTGGCTCAGTGGTAGAGCTCTTGCCTAGCATATGTGAGGCCCTGTGTTCGATCCTCAGCGCCACATAAAAAATAAAATAAAGATATTGTGTTCATCTACAACTATTTAAAAAAAAAAAGATAACTGTTAACACAAGCACTGCAATTCTGTGGCCATCAATCTGATGACCAAGACAGTTAATAAGTGACAAATGAGCCCACAGCACATGTAACATAGATGTGCTGGACAGAGGGTAATTCACGTCTCAAGCAGGTTGGAGATGGATAGTGAGATTTCATCACACAACTCACAACAGCTCACAATTTGAAACTTATGGATTGTTTATTGCTGAAGTCTTCCATTTAATATTTTTGGACTGAAGTTGACTACAGGTAACTGTAAAAATGAAACCTCTAATAAGGCAGGCAACTGCTGTATTCTCATTTTACAGATAATGATAGTGAGCTTCAGGTAGGCTGCTGTGCAGCAAGTATCTCACTTGATTTTAAAGATGTGTTCTTTTCCATGGAGACCTCTTATCTTTAGGTTTTCAAAAAAGTCTGATCAAGATGGGAGATGAGTGGCTGCCATATTTCTGAGCTTCTAGTGGGAGAATAATTGTTCATGTAGGTCAATTTGCTAGAAGGTCAAGGGTCTTCTAGCAGACAAATTTCCCTCAGAACTAAAGATCTTTTAAATTAATGGCCTGAGTCTGATTGTAAAATTTCATTTCTGACTCTCCTCAGCCTTTTCTCTGAAACATAAGAGGATGCCCACCTCTTTAGGAGGTACTGTGTCACTGTATTTGTTCCCTACGGCTGCTGTAACAAATGACCCAAAGACAGTAGCTTAAAGCAATGCAATTTAATTATCTTACAGTTTTGGAAATGAGAAGTACCATATTATAATCTAAGGTCAAGATGTTTGTAGGACTATTTCCTTCTGGAGGTTCTAGAGGAGAAATTAGTACCTTACTTTTTCTAGCTGCTGAAAGGTACCTGTGGCTGAGTATGGTGGTACATTCCTATGATCCCAGTCACTCTGGAATTTTAGGCAAGAGTATTACAAACTCAAGGCCAGCCTTGACAACCTAGCAAAACCCTGACTCAAAATGGGAAAAAAAAAAAAGTGTGTGGGCGGCAACTAGGATATAGCTCAATGATAGAGCTCCCTTTTGTTCAATCCCCAGTACAAGAAAGAAAGAAGAAAGTAAAAAAGGAAGAGAGATAAATTAAATAGAGGTTAACTCTGTTTCTTGGCTCATGGTGCCATAATGGCAATGGTAAACCGCTGCCTCTCCATTAGTTGATTACACTAGGTCCATCCAGATAATCCAGGATAATCTCCCATCTCAAAATATTTAACTCACTCACATCTACAAAGTACCTTTTGCCATATAAACAAACATTCAGAGGTTCCTAGAATTAAGACATGGACATTTTTGAGGGCCCATCATTCAGTCTACCACAGCTGCTAACACTGGTGATTTCTCCATTGATCATGGTATACTTTATTGGGTGACTCAGAACTGTGTCACCAACTCTTGGGAGGCAGAATCCAGAGATTCTCTCATCTGAGTCTCCTCAAATCCAGAGTATGAGTTTCAGGCCAATCTGTACTCCCTACCATGAAAGGGTCTGCAACTTAAAGAATGGACCTCAAGCTGGATGCAGCTCCAGATATGTTTCACATGGCCCTCGGTAAATTTTTTTTCTTTTTAAGTTGGCAGCTTTATTTTTAAATTTTTCATTTCAAGTATTTTTTAAAAATTATTTTAGCATGATTGTGCCTTATATTCAAATGGCTACATAACACTTCCCTTTGTGGAGAGAACATGTACTGCCCCATTCATATTAGTCCCTATCACTCTCTGATAAAGGTCTGTATCACTCATTTCTTTTGACTGCTTGGATCCTGTAGTTTAAATATCTAACTTTACAAGCACAATTCTAAAACCACAACATTAACATTTATATTAGAGAATAATTTGTTCAGATAATTTTGACAAATAATCTCTAGATATCCAGCCAAAATGGAAACTGACCCTTGTCATTCAGCAACATCCTGACATTGGTAGATTGATTGGATTTTCCCTTGGGTATTTCTTGTTTCATCCTGACTCTCGGCTTGAAACCACCAACATCTGGAGCAGGCATTCCTAATCATCATGTTAGTAACCCTTCCATCTCACTGCAAGTAAAATATTCCACCAGTTACAGGGAAAGTGACTCTTTTCAGAGCTGTCTCCTAAGGATACTAGTTCCTTAAGGTTTAAGATTTGCTTTATTCCAAATAAAGACCTTCTTCATCTTTATCTCCAGTCTCAGTGGCTATCATGTAGTGGGAAATTAATCAATATTTGGCAAATGAATGAATCAATGATGATAATGAGAATGGTATCTATAATCACAGCCAGTATTTATGAGAACTTAGTTATGAGTGAATATTGCAAATTGATCAAGGTAACAGTAGTTGTCCTGATAGAGAGAATTTCACCATGAGTACTTCCCTCCCATAGGTCCTATATAAGCAACTCTATTTCTCTGCTCCTGTTTTCTGCTCCACAGCTGATGGGTCCACAGAAAAATTCCTGGGCCAAGAACTCCTATCCTTTGCTGATCAGGAGCTTGTGCCATGGCCCATTGCAAAGTACACTCCCAAGAAACAAGCTTAAGCATTTCAGGGGTTTTCCTTTTGAGAATCCAAACCAAGAGACATAGTATGTCTAAACATGGTAGGGAAACTTGAACAAATTGGTCAGGCTAGCAATTGGGGACTGGCTACCAGTCTGGCCACATTCTAGAAGAGTATGCAGAAAGAATACGGGCATTGTATTTACAACAGGTTTGGCTAATTTTGGATACCTATGAAATTAACTTTTTGGATGCATACAACTTTTCTCCTCTGCCTTTAACCCAGAGGGGCTATAGGTTCTTTGTAATTAAAATATTTTTCTGGAACATTGCTTTAACCCAAGATCCTAGCATGACGGAGAGTTTAACGAAGGAGGAACTGTGGAATAGCAGCATTCAAATTAAAGATCAAAGAAAATCAAGAATTTGGCTTTAGGCACCACAAATTCCCAATGAGTGAGTAGAATTGGGTCTAAACATCTTTAAGCATAGGACATTTTCCAAGATGTAAATACCCCTATAGCCTTAAATTCTGAGTAGAAAAAACAGTAATGAAAATAGCTGAGAAATGTTTCATCAGTTTTGAAGTAAGGCAAAGTGATAACTACTGGTTCATTAAAATCATTGGATATCATTTAAACAAAAGGAACTATTAACATTTAATTGGGCATTTTAGGAATCAGCTTGCTAGTTTTGAAAAGATGATATATTTAGCTTTAGAATATGCTTCCTGGAATAGTTACCTTCAAAGTGTATATAATCTCTGTAAAATAGCCTCAGCATTAATTTTTCACGAATTAAAAAGCATGTTAGAAGATTAAAGCAGAATAATAGATGTAACATTACATAAAAGTACGACAGTCATGAATGATTTATGACTCCTTTGCTCATTGGGGCTTGGCTTTTTGAATCTTAATTGAAAACTGGTGTGACTAGATTGTTGAAAAAAAGTAAATTGGTTATTCTGATAGCAGACAACTTTCATTAGGGAGTTAATTAATTTTATGAGGCTGAGAGTTTGATATATTAAACACACTTACACAGTCATGTTTGGTCATGGGACTTTATTTAATTACAGTCTTCTTCTGGTCAGTGTGCAGTGTTTATATTTTGTTTTCATTTTGATCAGTGCCAGTTAGACAGGGTATAATTATTGTGGACTATAAGTTGTATATAAAAGCCAAAAGTAATATAAGATCTTCAGTAGGAAATGGGGCAATTGATTGACAAGAAGACGAATTTTACACCAACCCTGACACAATCCCAATCATACCTCCAACCTGTTTCCAGCTTCCTTGTATGCTTAGTTACCCATCAATTGCTCTGTAAACTTGGACATTTTTTAGATCCTAAATGAGAGGCTATTATAAAATTTAAGTTAATTGGTCTTTTCTCTTGCCTTTTTTTTTTTTTTCGGTAAACTAAGCAACAGATGGAATGGCTGATGTACTTATTTTTTTTTATTTGGACTTTTTTCTTTGATCTCTTTAATTTTTACCATTGGAATGTTGCCTGCTTTAATAAAAATAATTAATTCTACAAGCTATTGAACATGTGACTATGCTAGCCATGATTCAATTCTGAAAAAGAGGCAGCTTTTGCTGTCATTTTATAGATGAGGAAACTGAGACTCAAGTTTGTGACATTTTTTACTCTGGACTGTATAGCCCTGAAGTTAGGATCCAGACTTGGGGAGATGCAGCTTTAAGTAGGCTGGGAGAACTTACTCAAACTCTTGCCATTTTTTTTGCATATTGTTTCATTTTTCTTTGGGGACTGTGGACAATTGCTTTACCTTCTTCACTACTAATCACTGATTTTGTCAAGCCATCTGCGGTTTGCTGTGGGAAAGAAAGGTCTGGTCGTGAGCAATTTTGATAGATTTGCCTTGTGCCCCTACCCTCTAGCCAGATGTCATTCTGTTTAAAATTCCTCCTTAAAAGAGCATGACAGTCTGAAGAAGTTCACTCCGCTCTGAACTCAAGTTTACAATCTGGTTTCAGAATCCAAATTTTATTCCTTAAGAACTCTATTAGAAAGGCAGTAGCCAATTACGGCCACCTGTTTGTGTCCACAGAGCCGTGCTTGGAAGAATCCTCATACAAAGAACGAGATTGATGACCCTTTAACAAGCTCATAACTCCTACAGACAGAGCACTGTAATTTGGTATGGGAAGAATAGATGCATCTGCTTCTATTCTCCCCAACCCCAGGACTAAGCAAAGGTCTCCATGTGAACTGAGTGTTGACTACCACCTAGAAAACATCTCCAACTGTGATCAATCCCAGTCATTCTGAAAGACTTTGGGAAATTTGCATGGATGCCATTTAGAATTAAATATCCATGAGGACATTTGGAACAGAAGGGCTCAGCCTTCTTAAGATTTTATAGATTTCACAATCTGACCAATGACCTCTATAAAAGCTTCTCTTTCCCACAAGTCAGGAAGTTTCTCAAGCTCCACTTTATAGCCACCATATCAAAACATTTGGGAATCTGAAAATTAAGTACTTATCAATTCTAGGAATGGGGGAAACCACATGTGAAACTAATTTCACAAAGACCCATGACAAAGCAATGGCTTAACCACAAGGTTAACAAATGCCTTCAAAGACTGTACTGTGGGACTTCTCTTTGTCTCTCTCCCTCCCTGGCCTTTTCTTGCCATGTAAATATCTTGCTTCTCATTCCCTGATGCCAAGGGGAGCTTCTTCTATGGAACTTCTCTATCACCACTGGTTCACATTAGTCTTTCCCTGTTCTAACTCCAGGGCACAGGGATCCATCACTCATGCAAGAAGTATTTATTGAGTAATTTTTGTATGTCAAGTATTGCTTTTAATTCTAGAGATCCCCCCCCCAAAAAAATCCCTTTTATCTTGTATTTTAATGGAGAAAGACAGTCCCCCTCTCTTTTGTTCTAATGGAGAAAGACAGTTCATAAACAAATACATGCATAATACTTCCAGCACAAGTTCTAGAAAACAATTTAAAATGGCAAAAATAAAAGCATACCTGAACAAAGGAATAGAGAGCTATGTGTAGACCTCATTCACATAAACTGGCTAGGGAAGAGGCTGAAGTTGTCATTATTGCCTGGCACATACATGACACATAAAGGAACTCTATAAATTCCCATATGTAACAGTCAAAGAGTTAGATCAGATGCTGTGACTCACATACCTTAACTTTGCTGACTAGTCTAAGTTGTATGTCTCTTATGAAAACAGATTGGAGTTTATGTTTATTTTAAATTTCTGTGAAACATTCCATAGAAATATTTGACAGTGTCACTGATTGATACATCCAAATCTAATTGTGGGATTTTTAAAAGTAAGTCTAGACATACATAAATAAGATGGCTACTTACGCACAATAAATGTGGGTCATGAAGCACCTATTAAAAGTCTATTATTTCATATTAGCATAGAAGTTGCTGCATGCAACTAAAAATTTCTTACATTAAAATACACACACACACACACACACACACACACACACACATATATATATGTGTGGTATATATATATATATACATATATATGCTATCTTGAAAAAAATCATTATTTTTTTAATTGCAAAATAATACCTGCTGTGGACAACATGGAAAAGGTAGAAAATACAACTGAGAACCTTCATATGCATTTTGATTATGAAATGGCAAGCCTCACAAATTTTCTGTGCTTCTTGCATGCATGTAGGTATAGAAATTGTTCATAGGCATGTGGGTGTGCACGTGTAAGAATAGTTCTTCCAGATCTCATTAGGTGAGTGTGGCCCCTCAGGTCCCTCCAGCTCTTTTTTCTTTGGGGACAGGGAGGTGGTAGTTACCAGGGATTGAACTCAGGAACACTCAACCACTGTGCCCCATTCCCAGCCCTATTTGGTATTTTATTTAGACACAGGGTTTCACTGAGTTGGTAAGTGCCTCGCTTTTGTTGAGGCTGGCGTTAAACTCAAGATCTTCCTGCCTCAGCCTCCCACCGCACTTGACCTCTACAGCTCTTAATTCCACCCATCTTGTTCCTGAGGATGACCTAGAGAATGACCCTTCATCAAGGGTTTCTGAGGTCTGGGGCTATTTGAGTAAGGGTCTACAACATAACCCTGAGGTAGCTAGGAACTCTATTTCAGGATGTGAGAAGTGAGATGAGATGAGATGCTAATAAAACTGAAGCCACCGAGCTGGCAAACAATAACTCCCACTATCTGGAAGTTTTATCTATATTAATTTTTGAAATGCATAATGACCTTTGGATTTATCCTCAATTGACAGGAATTCTGAACTCTTTAGGTTTCAGTTGTAAAAATTTAGTCTGTATCGAATAGTCAATTCTACAGAATTTCATGTAAAGTATATCTCGAACAAGTCTGTTCGTGTACACTTGTCATTATGCTGAAAAACTGTAAAACCTTCATAGAAAATACATATAGTACTTAATGAAGTTCATTTCCCAAGTTCGAGTCTATTAAAAGTAGTATTTGCCTACACAAAATCATATGTTGCCTTGCAAAATGTAAGGAAGAGGCACTTACAGCACTGAAAACTTTCAATGTTTCTTTCTGCCAGAAAGTAGTATGTTATGAAATACTACTATTGTTTTATTTATTTTATTCCTTTGAGTATTTTATGAAAGGGATGACCCATGAAAACTTTATGAGAGAGAAGAATTTGAATTTAGGCCACAAGGTTAAAATAAAAAAAAAAACAATAACTGAATGGGCACATAACAGATGGTTTTTCGAAGAAAAAAAATAAGATAGTTATTGTTACAGTGATTGGGGGAGGGGAGAAGAAGATAAATAATGAGTTCAGATAAGCCAAAGTATTTCTGAGCTCTGCTTTGTGATTATTCCTGTGCCTAGGGAAGAATTAAAGCATGAGAGTTCCTTTTCCATTAAGAAGCTGAACACTTTTGTCCCCACATCCTCACCAACACTTATTGTAGTTTGTCTTCATAATAGCTGCCATCTGACTGGAGTGAGATGAAATCTTAGAGCAGTTTTGTTTTGCATTTCTCTAATTGCTAGAGATATTCAACATTTTTTCATATATTTGTTGATTGATTGTATATCATCTTCTGAGAAGTGTCTGTTCAGTTCCTTGGCCCATTTATTGATTGGGCTGTTTGTTGGTTGGTTTTTTGGTATTTAACTTTTTGAGTTCTTTATTTACCCCAGTGGTATATATACACAGTGGAATATTACTCAGCAATAAAAGAGAATAAAATCATGGCATTTGCAGGTAAATGGATGAAGTTGAAGAATATAATGCTAAGTGAAGTTAGCCAATCCCCCAAAACCAAATGCTGTATGTTTTCTCTGATATAAGGAGGCTGATTCATAGTGAGGTTGGGAGGGGGACCATGGGAGGATTAGACAAACTCTAGATAGGGCAAAGGGATAGGAGGGGAAAGGAGGTGACATGGGGGTGAAAAAGATGTGGAATGAGATGGACATCATTACTCTAAATACATGTATGAACACACACACAAACACACACACAAATAAAATTAGAAGAAGAAGAAGAAGAAGAAGAAGAAGAAGAAGAAGAAGAGGAGGAGGAGGAGGAGGAGGAGGAGGAGGAGGAGGAGGAGGAGGAGGAAGTAGTAGTAGTAGTAGTAGTAGTAGTAGTAGTAGTAGTGGAGGAGGAGGAAGACCAGGAGGAGCAGGAGGAGGAGGAGGAGGAAGAGGAGGAGGAGGAGACGGAGGAGGAGGAAGAGGAGGAGGAGGAGACGGAGGAGGAGGAGTGGGGGAAGGAGGAGGAGGAGGAGGAATCTAAATGCTTGGAGGAGAAGACTTGCACACAAGTTCATACTTGCCCGAAGTCAGGGACTTGGGAAATGAATTTTTGACTTCACTCTATGCTGATGAACTTGTTTCCTATTTCTCAGAAAAAAGTAGAAGCCACCACCAAGGAACTCATTCTATTTCCTGTCCTGTCCCTTGTATCTATCAATGTCCCTAGATTTGTGTATCTCCTTTACTTCTTCCCCCAAGTCCCAAAGAAGTGAAACTTCTGTTATAAATCTTCTGTCCTCACCTGCTTCACCAATTATCACACTCTCCCCAGAATCCTCAGCCTTTTTCTTCATAAATATTTTCTTTCTCAGCCCAAAATAGGGGCTCACTTCATAAGAAACTGGAAACATTAACCAGAAAAACTTCTTGGCCTTGTTGTGAGCATGCTATATCATTAATGAACAAAAATATTTGTGTTTTTTCACAATACTAGAATAATTGAATAATAACACATCCAGGGGCTGGGCCACCTTCATCAGTGGTGCTTCACTGAATACTTGTGGGTTACCTCGTAGTCATAAGTTGGGCAATCATAGTTTCTTTTATACCAGTGTTAATTTCTAATATTTATAACACCCAGTCACACATCACACTTCAGATAGATAGATAGATAGATAGATAGATAGACAGACAGACAGACAGATTCAGAAAAGCTAAGAAAGGATTAAGGCAGCCACTGGGGTTCTGAAAGCTTAACTGAGATCGAAGGCAGAGAGCAGATATAAATGCAAAGAGTCAGATAAAGGAGGTCAGATAAGGTTGGGAATCAGCCAAAGAACTTGTTCAGGGAGCAAAACTATCAAAACATAGGAACTTATTCTAGGCCAAGGTCCAGATGGATGGCAGTTTCACAGAGTTAGCTTGGAGTGTCGGTTTGAGATGTCTGCTTGGAGTGGAACTTGCATGATGATCACAGGCAGGAGAAACCACACTCTGCTAAAGCCCAAGGACAGAGATTCAGAGGTTCACTGTGATGGTGATTTTCCTGAGCAAGGCTGGTGACAAATGACCAGGTGATGGGGTCAGGGTGCTTCCATGCCCAGTCTGTGAGTGAACCGTGTTTTGGGGGGTTTCAAATGAGGGGGTTACATCATTTGGTGGTCTGTTGTGTTTGTTAGTGTGTTGGATAAGCTTAAGGATCTGTTTTTTTGTATAAGTTTGATATATCCATGCATCCATGTGCTTCTGACTAATTCAGTAAGCTCACAGGTGATCATTTTTATTAGCATGATTAGTTTATTTATCAGTTTATACTTTATGGGTGTGCCTGGCAGATGGTGGTTACCTACTTGTACAAACTATTGAGTCATTCCACCTCAGCACTTAAACTCAAAATGGAGTAGCTTATGGCAAACCACTGCTTTACAAAATGGAGGAACTCAGCTTTAGGTACAGCCTGAAAACTACTGTTCTATACCTCAAAGACTACCTCAGAGAGGATCATAGCCTGCTCTGCAAAAGCCCCATATCAGCTGTTGTCAACCCTGGATGCATGTTAAAATTGCCTGGGGAATCTCTGAAAAGAATAGTGATACTCAGGCAAAACTTAGGTGAAGGGTCAAAATCTTGAGGTGTGTAACCCATGTACAGTAGTTTCAAAAACCTATCTGCTAGAGTTGACAAACATTGGCCTACCTGATCCTATACCTCATTCTTCCTCTTTCTAGCCGCCAATCTTCTGTAACTCGTTATTTCTGTTAAATTTCAAAGAATTCACAAATAGCTAATGAAGAGTGAAGACACATTTAGATTATAGAATTAGTAGACGTTAGTAAAAGATTGAATGTCCTGGTATAAACAACTAGTACTTAAGCCACTGGTGCCACTTATTAAGATATAAGTATTATCTTAAGGAAAAAAGTGAAGGGTTAAGTTTAGATGTGTTGAGTTTTTAAATATTTTAAAATATCTATACAGCATAGAAACAAAGGCTGTTACCAGTACACAGTTGGATATATAGGACTAAAGTTTACCATGAACTTAGAATGGCACTGATTTAAAGAGTCTCTCCAACAATAACCAGTATAAAAGTATGGAGAAGAACAGTCAATGCTTGGCGTCATCCAGGTGGACGCAATGAAAATCCATCCAGGTGGACGCAATGAAAATCAGTATCTTCAGGATGCTGAAGATACTGAAAAAAAGGAGTGGTTGAAATAATAGATTATAGGCTAATGGGGAGTGAGTGGGAGTTAACTTCAAAAGCAAAGAAAGAGGAAACTATTAAGTAGAAGATCAAGCACCTAGGCTCCAATAGAGACTCTCAGGTTTTCTATTCACAAGCATTATCTTGGGAAGCTCAAGGTAAAAGCGAGGTAGAATATTTGAGAGAAATATGCCACTGAATCTGTAATAAAATGTGCCAAATGATCCCTGACCCACCTAGAGAACACTTCTATAACTGGAAAGTTTATGCTCCCCAAATTTAATATACCTATCCTTTTGTGTCAATGTGCATCATACGAGAAGCAGCCTGCAAAGATAGAAATAGGTGTACAAGAGGAAGAAAATTCCTAAGGAAAAAGGATAGAAGGAGCAAGAGTTGGGCCATTTGGACCATGATGCTTATCTGACATTGTGGAAAGGCAAAAGAGAAAGAAAGGAAGATTGGTTAAGAAGAATTTCAGGCTGCAATACAACCAGGCAAAGGAGGAGTCCCACAGGGGCAGGAATGAGCTGGCTCTAGTGCCCCTGCTGTGTCAGCCATCAGCTGGAATGTCAAGAGTAGGCGGTCGGCAGGAAACTGTAGTGAATCCTCAGATACAGCAGCTACTGACTGTTAGCAGCAAGTGCTTTCTTGAAGGAAGATTTGAGTAATACAACCTCATGGCTGCAATACTCCTAGAGAAGTGCCCCAACTTCTGGTTTCTATCTATTGTTGAGTGTTCTTGCCTTCTAAGTTATGTATATATTCTTCTCCTATAAATTTTATCAACTTAGTTAAGCTTTTATGTGTTCCCATCACATATTTACAATTTCACAATTCATTTTACACCAATTGAAAACCAATTTATCTACCCATGTTATGGAGTACTTTATTGTTCTGCAACCACTGCTGATATCCAGCCCTCAATTATGCTAAAATAGTATAGTTTATGTTTCCTGGCTTATTTGATGCAAGCCAAAATAATCACAAAATACTCTAATTCTATTGTATAGCATTGTAGCCAAGCATCTCTGGCTCACCCCCACTTGCTCAGCACTTGCTAACCCCCTGCAGGATGGATTCACCTCCATCCCAGTGAAGGCCCCATGGCTCAGTGGCCTACTTGACAGTCCAGTAAGTGTTCACTCCTTCTTTGACTCTTTCCTTCTTCATGGCACTTTCTTCTGACATTTCCACTGCTTCTCTGTCTTCCCTTTCTCAGCTTTCCAATAACCCTTTAAATCCCAGTTTCCCTCAGGGATCTATCCCAAGTGCTTTCTTTTGACTTTATGAATTCCCTCTAGTCAATATCATTCTCACTCCAGATATCAAATATGGAATAGATATCTCCCTTCAAATGTTATGCTTCTAACTCAAATTTAATCATTAAAAAATCAAATCCCACAAATTTCATGCTCCCCTATAACTTCTGTTATTCCTTGCATTGATAAATACAACTATCCAGTTTCCCAAAGCAAAACCATAGAGTGATACTATACACTCTCTTTCTCTTATCTTTCTATCTCCTTCTCTTCTTCCCTCCCTGTCCTTCCCTTGTTAGTCAAATTGAACAACAACCATAAATAATTCAACTCAATATGTTCTTCATCGTCCCAACTGTAATTGCAATACTTAGGGACAATGATTAGTAATTCCCTGCCTTGTTTGAAGCTGTAGGCTTTGAACTAGGCTCCCTAACTCTTGTCTCTGAAGTGATTATTCTCATGAGCAGATCTGTTCTTATCTCAAAAGTCTTTCATGGTTCATCATGGACTACTGCTTACCATGCCACCCCTGAAAACATCTAACCATATAAAGTTCAACCCCACCCTCCTGTAGTCTCACTTTTGTTCCCTGTGCTCCCTTTGACCTGAATTCATTCACTATGCTCATTCTTACTTGCCCTGTGTCTCTGCTGCTGCATCTGCCAAACTGGAGAACGACTGTTCATTCCTAACAGTCCAGGTGGATTGGGGCCTCGCCTCAATTCCTCCATGAATTCTTTCTATGTCTTCACCTCCACTTTACCCATTACCATTGTCCTGTGATTGTTGGTATGTCTATCTATCCACCACCAAGGGCAATAGTTAGATGCAGGGGGCATTTCTTTTAAGATGTTCCCAGAGCCTGGTCTAGTGGCTGGCATTAAGTGCCTGATAATATTTGTGTTTGAATGAACATGAATAAATGAATTCAAAGATTTGAGTTTTGAAGATTGGGGTGTGGGAGAGGTATGGCTTCTCCAAAGTTCTTCTAAAACAGTACTTGAAGAGATACAGGAGAACAAAATATTGGACAGTAAAAGTGCTGCAGGCTGTAAGTAAAATGTTCCTTCTATTTGTTAAGTGCACCAATTTCATTCTATTATGAGCAACTTCAGAAGATTGTCTTCAACTACCTGTAATAGCTTCAATTGTATCAAAAAAAAATTTCCTGCATAAGTAGGGCATGGGAGTCACAAAACATGTTATGTGGAAGAAGTTTTGTGCTGTGCTTTGTTGTTTAAATGGGATTTGGTATGAAAACCTTAAAAAATAATACCTTACATCCACAAGGTATTTCAAAGTTTCCAAACAGTTTTCACACCCTATTTTTATTGGGTATTAGTATCTGAATGAGGTATTCAGGATAAAAATGATCATCTTTTTATATACAACATAGGCTCTGAGAGGCTCTGAGACTGGCCAAGACTGACAGTTACTACATGATGGAGCTGGGGCTAGAATACAGGACTTCCAGTTGCGAAGTTCAAATTCTCATGGGCAGATCTGTTCTTATCATTTAAAAGTCTTTCATGGTTCATCAAGGGCTGCTCCTTACCATGCCATCCCTGAAAACATCAAACCCTGTAAAGTTCAATCCCACCCTTCTTTCTATTCTTGCTTCCTGCTTGGTGTTTCTACCTACAAGACTTTAGAACTATGTGCTCCCAGCTCAGTTCCCATTCCCAGGGTGCTTCTTGTGTTTCAAAGTTTCTGGTCAGTGTCTACACCTCAGATTTGGTAGGACTTCTCTCATTTCCCAAGGGCTTTTCCTCGACAGCCTTCCTAAATGCCCTAACTGAGGCTGGAGTGCCTGCTCTTGTTATTGACACCAGCAAACCCTTTCCCTGACCACAATTGTGGTTATTGCTCTCATGTTTGTGTCTAAACTTCATTCCTATACTTCATGGTTTCATCATTCCATCCTCCTGGATATAAGACAACCATCACAACAATTTCTTTTTAAAGGATAAATTGAAATTCTTCAAAGAGAGCTAGAATACTTACTATACCTTTCATGGAAGAATTCTCTTAACCCACATTTCTCTACACCAGGCTAAATTCAGCAGCGGATGTGTGCTGTTGGATTTCACAGTGCTTTTTCATAAGCATTTTAAATTTGTAAGATTTCAGGCAGAGTGTGCACTCTTCCATTTTTCTCTAGACCTCATCATGTTATTTGTCTTACATTGCTGACCCCAGAAGATATTGAATTTGCAACCCTTGCTTTATCGGGAAAAAAATAGTAGCTAATATTTATCAGTCACTTTCTACATACCAAGTGCTATTTTTAAATTTTTACAAATATTGGTTCATTTAATCCTCACAACAACTCTTAGCAGGTAAGTTATTTTTACTGGTAGGCACTATCTCATCATTTCCATTTTAGAAATGAAATAAAGTGACTGGGATTTAAGTAATGTGTTCAGTTGTACAGTGGTTAGGTGGCAGATCTGGAACTCAGATCCAGGCAGTCTGGATCCAGAATCAAGCTCTATTTTCCAGGTCCTAAATATAGTTTTTATATGACTCAAGAAGGGAAACAGAAAATAGATCATTGGCCAGTAGGCATCAGAGTAGGTCAAAGAATTGTTCGTTTAGATGAAAAGAGATTTAGGGAGTCTTCAAATGAGTGGACTGAGAATGCTGTTTGCATATGTGACATTGAACCTGCACCTCTTTGGACATGGAATTCTCTGGGGTCCTAATGAGGATGCATCTACTGCTTCATCAGAACAATGAGAGAAATTCATGGCAGAGAATGGTTCCAGAAAATCTACTAAATATGTAGTGGTCTCAGTAGGGTACTTTGATTTTGTCAAAATGTAGTTTAGAAGATTATGTTGACAGGAGTTACTGGCTTTGCTCTGCCATTTCCTTCTTAGCAATTCTGCTCCTTTTCACCTGCCTTTAATATTGCTCAAGGTCACACAGGAGGTGAATGTGAATTCCCTAGAAACCCTTGGCAATCAAACTGGGAAACCATATGTGGTCATGGGAAAGGATGAGAAGGGAGAGCAATTCTTTCCAAGTACATGGCTTTAAAATAATTACTTTTAGCCCTACGTGATTTTAGAATAAGAAAGAAGAGAGAGCATTAAAATATTTTTACTTAAGTTTTCTAAATACTATTCTTAGTCTGAAAATAAAATAATGATAATAGAGCCAGGTGCAGTGGCACATGCCTGTAATCCCAGCAGCTTGGGAAGCTGAGGCAGGAGGATTGCAAATTCAAAGCCAGCCTCAGCAAAAGTGAGACACTAAGCAACTCAGTGAGACCCTGTCTCTAAACAAAATAAAAAATAGGGTGGGGATGTGGCTCAGTGGTCAAGTGCTCCTGAGTTCAAACCCTGGTACTCCCAAAATAATAATTAATAATAATAATAGTAATGACATTTTAACTGCTGAAATATATGGATTTGTTATTAACTCATTTAGGCACCAAACAATACTTCATTGGCTGCTTACCGGGCCACTTTCCCTTTTGTAGGATTGTCTGTACTTATACATATATACACACACTTATATGTATATATACATATATTCAGCCATTTGTATTCATGGGTTCTGCATTCATAGATTCAAGTAACTACAGATCAAAAATATTTTTAAAAGTCACATTTGCATCTGTAATGAACATGTACAGACATTTTGTCATTATTCCCTAAATAGAACACCATAACAACTATTTACATATCATTTACATTGTATTAGCTATTCTAAGTAATCTATAAAATATTTAAAGTAAATGGGAGTGGGGGCAGGTTATATGCAAACACTTCCCCCTTTTACATGAAAGCCTTGATCATCCTTGGATTATGATGTCCACACAGGATCCTGGAATTAATAACCCCTGGATACCAAGGGACAACCATGAACCTAAAATGTCCTGCTTTCTGACACACAGAAACTGAAGGGTAGTAACACTCTGCCACTTGGAATTTTATGCCTTTTATCTTTCCCACTTGTCAATCTATAGTAAAATTTTCACAGACATATATGACCAATGTTTTCCATTTCTTGGTAGGATGTTGCTGGCTGACGTGATCCCATGGCAAGCCAGCACCCTGGGCTGTCAGTGCCAAGTTAAGAGTAGACACTTCAGAGAAGGGAGAAAGCAATCATGTACTGGGAGGGGGGAGCACAATAGGATCCCAGAGTCCAGGACAAGAAGCTGAAACAGATTTGGGTTTAGGCTGATGTCACAAGTTGAATCATAGATGAAGACTTAGTAAGGTAGATAGAAGACGAGAAGCATAGCCAATCATGGAAAGAGAAAGTGGCCAGGTAAGCAGCCAATGCAGTATTGTTTAATGCCTAAAAGTCTGTATTTCAGAGTCCAATCTGGATTCCTAATTTCCTTCTCACTAGTTATGTGACCTTGTGTATACGTTTAATCAGAACATTCAATGTCTTGGTATTAGATTCTGTAATTGGATTGCTTAGGTTTCAATTCTGTTTTCCAAATACCAATCATGGGTCAATACAAGCAGGTTATTTAATCACTGGATATCTCAGCTGTGAGGTTGCTAATTATAGCAAAACCTGCTTTACAGGGTGGATGTGAGGACTGAGGGAGCTAATAGAAGCCCTTGGCACAGTAATTTCAGATAGTAAGTACAAGTTACTCTCAATTTTAATGTTACTCTCATTTTTAATAATATGTTGCCTTCCTGTTCCTTTTTTATAAAATGCAGGTCATAACATTCACCTCGGAGGATTGCAGTAAAAATAAATACGATTAAGTGTGGAAGCAGATGGCCCCTGATTACTATCAGTTACATAGGTAGAAAATTAGTAAGATAATCTCTCCTGAGCACAGAACTTTTGAATATCCAAGATCCCACCCATAAATCATAGAGCATATACACCCAGCCTAGCATCTGACAGCAGTTCCTGCCCTGTCTCTCTTATCATCTTCCACACAACACTGGAAAATTAAAGAACACGTAGATAGGAGGAAATGCAAAGTCCTAAATTAAATTCATGTTTGGTAAGTACAAGCCCAGATAGATAAGGTGTTTGCACAATGTCACACTGCTAATCTGTTACACAGCTGACCCTTAAACTCCATTGCTTGAACTCAGTCTAATATCTATTCCACAGCACCACATCAGGGCCACTTCCTCTAGATTCCCACAGTCTAGTGCTTCCTCTGGAATTCAGGGAGAGCCTTCATTTAACTTTGGTAAAAAATCAACCTCTCCTGAGAGTGGGCCCAGTTGCCCTTTGCTGAGTTCTCAGTATTATTATAGTAGTCAGAGTATTTAAAAAAATAAGTTAATGAGAGAAACATTGTGACAGCAATGAAGAAACTAGGTTATGGTCACAAATAACCATGTCACTTTTTAACATACTTTTTTTTTGGGGGGGTGGGGGCAGTACTTAGGATTGAACTCAGGGGCATTCAACCACTGAGCCACATCCCCAGCCCTTTTTTATATTTTATTTAGAGACCCAGTCTCACTGGGTTGCTTAGTGCCTTGCCGTTGCTGAGGCTGGCTTTGAACTCATGATCCTCCTGCCTCAAAGCAGCCTCTGGAGCCTCTGGGATTACCTTGTGCATTTGTGCCACCACGCTTAGCTTTAACATAATTTTAATGCCCATTTTCTCTTATCTGTTTCTTGTTGTTGTTGTTTTGTTTTGTATCCTTTTCTTTTGTAATTCTTTTCTTTCTCACTTATTTTTTTATATTCTTCATATATCACTACAGCACATTGAATTCATATTGTTACTTAATTTTAACATTTGTTAAACAAATGATTTGAATAACTGATTTGTCATAAATATGGTGACTCATTTTGACACCTGAAACATTTTTCTCACCCTTACACCTTCCTTGTTCTCATATTTGCCAACTGGCTTCGGATTCTGCCCTGAAAAAAATTGAAAACATCTAGTTGGATCAGGTTAATTTTATTTCCCACACATCCTTCAGCTCCCCCCACACCCACACACTCCTAGGTTATCTGCCTTCCTTCAAGTACATCTGTCTCTTGTCAAAGGATTTGGTACCACAGTTAACTTCTAAGCCTAAACGCAAATAGACATTCAAGAACAATTATACTGAATGACCATAATCAAGTACAAAATATTTTTTAAAATAATAAAGAAGACATGAAAAATAATGAAAAGGTTAACGTACTCAAGCTTTCAAACATTTGGTTCTCTCAACTGACTTCTTCTTTCTTCTCTATTTTGCACATAATTATAAAAGGGAATTTCATCAATTCCAAGATATACATTTTCTCTTTTAAATTTCAACATCTCTGACATCAGGATGGATCTCAAGAAGTAATGGCATCTTGCACTTACAATAAGCATTTTTTTTCTATCAAAGCAATGGAGAAAATAGTAGATCATTTTATAAGGCAGCATGTATTCAGCATGACGAAAAACAACAATAGACACAGTGAACATTGTGTACCAGTTGTTTTCCTAGGTAGTTTGTACATATTAACTTGTTTACTCTTTTCAAAATACCTGCAGAGTGGATGCTCTTATTTTCTCTTTTCAAACTGGAAGAACAGGGCCAATTAGCAGTCAAATGAGTTACCTAAATTCCCACATCTAGTAAGTAATGGTTCTGGGAGAAGAACATAGGCTCCTTCCCAAGGCTGTGCTCTTAACCTCCACCTAATCCACTTTTCTGATTGTTCCATAGAGGACTTTGGATGCTATTCTCGTTCCCCCTTTCCAGTTTTCCCTTTAGAATACATATCAGAAGAGCATTTCATACATTTCATTGTATGTCTGGGCATTTTATCAAAGGATCATAAATGCAGTAGTTAAAAGAGCTATCTCTGGAACCAGAATCTAACTGGGTTCAAATACTGTCTTTGCCACTTACTCACCCTGCCACCTTAGGCAAATTACCCAACCTTAATTTCTTCCTTTAAAAAAATAGGTATTTGAGTTTTAAAATAGTCCACCTCAAAGGATTATCATGAGCACTAAATCAAATGATTTATAGAACAAGTGTTTAGAATAATACCTGAATATAAGTAATACCAAACAAATGTTTGTGCTTTTTTTGAAATATCTTTTATTCATCTTATTTATGAAATCACAATATGTGAAATTAAGTAGGAGAAAAAACTCCAAAAAGTTGACAATTTATTAACTTATTTATGCATTTAATAAACTGTGCGTTGAGGTTGTACTTTGTGCAGAGCAATGTAGGGACAGCATCTTTCTTCTTGTAGCTGGGTCTAGAGAAATAAGGGAATTTGAAAAATGCCTTTGTGTTCTCTACCAGACCTAGCACTAAATGTGTGAGAAGGAGTGGTACATCAATTCTTTTTTCCCCAATATTCTTTATTGGTGCATTATAATAATACTACTAATAATAGTGAGGTTTGTCATTATATGTTCATACATGCACACAATATAACAATATAATTTGGCCAATATTATTCCCCAGAATTTCCCCTTTTCCTCTTCTCTTCGCCCCCATCCCTTTCTCTGCTGATCTCTCTTTGATGTTCATGAGATCCCCCACACACAAACACCTTTCTTTTCCTTTATTCTCTTTAGCCTCTACATATGAGAGAAAACACACAACCCTTGACTTTCTGAGTTTAACTTACATTGCTTAACATGATACTCTCAAGTTCCATCTATTTTCCTACAATGACATAATTTCATTCTTTCAAAAGCCTGTCTTTTCTCCAATATATGACTGGATCAGATGACTGTATCTGAGTAGGTTTCTCTCTGTATTCTATTCTATTCCATTGGTCTAGGTGTCTGTTTTTATATCACTACATGCCATTTTTGTTATGATAGCCCTGTAGTATAATTTGAAGTCAGGTATTGTGATGACTACTGCATTGCTTTTTTCATTTAGAATCATTTTGACTATTCTGGCTCTTTATTATCCAAATGAATTTTCTAATATTGTTTTCTAGTTCTATGAAGAATATCATTAGCATTTTGATGGGGATTGCATTGAATCTGTATATCTCTTTTGATAATATGGGCATGTTAACAATAGTAATTCTGCCTCTCCATGAACATGGAGGTCTTTATAACTAGTGTCCTCTTCAATTTTTTTCTTCAGTGTTTTATAACTTTCATTGCGCAGGTCTTTCACCTCCTTGGTTAAATTTATTTGAAGATAATTTTAGAGGCTATTGTGAATGGGATTATTTTTCTGATTTCCTTTTTAGCAAATTCATTATTGGTGTAGAGGAAACTATTGATTTTTATATATTGATTTTTTATCCTGCTATTTTGCTGAATTTGTTTATCAGCTCTAGAAGTCTTATGGTAGAACTTTTAGGATTTTCTAATTATAGGATCATATCATCTGTAAGCAATGATAATATGACTTCTTCTTTCCTACTTGTGTCCCTTTTATTTCTATGTCTTGACTAATTGCTCTGGTTAGAATTTACAGTACTATATTGTATAAGAGTGATGATAGTGGATATCCTAGTCTTGTTCAACGTTTTAGAGAAAAGGATTTCAGGCAATTTTTTCCATTCACTATGATGTTGGCTTTGGGTTTGTTGTATAGAGACTTTATGGTACTTAGGTATTCTATCCCTAGCTTATTCAAAGTTTTTATCATGAATGGGTGTTCAATTTTGTAAAAGACTTTCTCGCCATCTATTTTTTTTTAATATTTATTTTTTAGTTCTCGGCGGACACAACATCTTTGTTGGTATGTGGTGCTGAGGATCGAACCCGGGCCGCACGCATGCCAGGCGAGCGCGCTACCGCTTGAGCCACATCCCCAGCCCTCTCCATCTATTAATTATGTGATTTTTTGTCCTTAATTCTGTTTATGTAGTGAATTACATTTATTTGTATTAAACCATCCTTGCCTCCCTGCAATAAAATCAACTTGATTATGATGTACATCTCTTAATATGTTATTGAATACAATTTGCTAATGTTTTCTTAAGAACTTTTGAATGTATGTTCATCAGGGATATCTGTCTGTAGTTTTATTTCCTTGATGTGTCCTTATCCGGTTTTGGTTTAAGGGTGATACTGACTAGAGTGAATTTGAAAGTGTTACACCTCTTTCTATTTCATGGAATAAATTCAAATGAATATTTTGGTAAAGGCACAAATAAAACAATTGTATTTATAGCTTAAGGAGCTGGTTGTTTTCTGTTTTCTTGTTTGTCATTTTCTCCACTGATTGATTTAACTTAAAAAGAAAAAGAATTAATTGGTAGCAATGAAAGTTATATGCTTTTATGAGGATAAGTAAATTCATCCTCAGATTTTTTTTTAATTCATTAAATATGGATTAAAGGGCCAGTTGGAACAATTATCTTTCCCAAATCATTTGATTATGAATAACTTTTCCCATTGTCAACTATGTACCTTTGTAGGCTGATAGACTTGATTCGTTTATGAAAAAAATCAATGGAAATGTCAAAGCATACTTAAAATTAGAATATGAAAACAAAACACCTTTTCTTTTGCTTAAATCATCCACCAGATGTCCCTCTTCTCAAACATGGTGATGTGTTACTACACAGTAAGTGCCTTGTTTTGTTAATGAAATAAACTGGTAATTGGGTCTCTAAAATTCCACAAAACAACTCCATTTCTTATTTTTGGCTACTATAGAATGATAAAACTTTAGCAGTTAACTCTAAACATTCCCTCCAGACTTGGATTCCCAGCTCACCTTATTTGCCCAGTGGTTATCTGGCCTGCTCTTAAGTACCTCCTTCAATGAGAAAACTGCTCTTTGAAGCAGCAAGTTTATTTCTGACCAACTCTGTCTCTTGGAAATTCTTAATTTGGTCAACAATGTCTCTCTTCCCATCAAAAACTGTTCAAATTTCTATCTTGGAAAATTACGTAAGTTAGACCTAATACATTTGTTGCAAATAATAGTATTCCAAATAACTTAACAGCTAATAAATTCAAATTAGATTTTCTCCTCTCCAGGTTAAACTTTGTTGTGTTCCCAAAGTTCAAAAATTAGTTCATCATTTGGAATGAAGATTATATTGGTAGCAAAGATTATATTGCTTATAAAGATTACATTGTTTATATTTTTATATAAATACAAAAATATAAATAATAATTAAAGTTTTAGACTAAATTTTTTAAGTTAAAATGTCAAGATAGTAGTCATAAATTAAATAAATATTTATAAAATATCTAATTAGTAATTCTAAGTAGGCTATATAGTTTATTAATTGTGTTTCATTAAATGGATATTATACAGAAATTCATTAGAAAGTTATCTACCCAGATTCAAATTATAATTCTAAGTATCTATCACATATTCTGCCCAATATTTGGGGGAAGCTCTGTAATGGTTTGGATCTTTAATGTCCTCCCCAAAAAGCTCATGAAAGTATGGTCAGCAAGATTCAAAAATGGGGCCCTTAAGCAATGAGTGGATCATGTGGACTCTAAATTGACTACCTGGAGGTAGACCTAGTTGGAGAGAGTAGGCTGTGGTGGATGGAAATTCCCTGAATGGTTTTGTCTTCTCCCCAGCCTCTCTCTCTGCATCCTGGCTCCAGGTTATTCTGCCCTGGAACAAGTCAATTGAACTGGTTCATAAACTAAACCTCTGCCCATGGGCCAAATTAAATCTTTCCTCCTCTAAGTTGTTCTTTTCAGGTATTTTGGTCACAGTGACAAAAAGCTGACTAACACAAGCCGTTAGTAATCTGATTATAAATAATTATTTTACATTATTCAGAATCTTTTAAGAGTAACCAAAGAGCATTCAACATACATTTCCTTAAGTTATAAGTCTCTAATCTTATCATTACAATTTAACATTCATTAATCTGCATGTGCACAGATGAACATACAAATACCCAGAGTAATAATAATAAGAGAATGAAATTTGGTCACAGAACTGTATAATTATTGCAAATGGTGATTACTCAGTGCCAGTACAGCTGTCTACACAGCAAGTCATTATATTTTATTTTTAGTTGTTTGATGGTTGGTTTAGGCCTACACTGAGTCAACATCTGAAATCCAAGTTAATTTTAAAGGCATGTCTCCTATTATATGTCTTATGAATAAATGGGCATTTCTTGTAACTCATTATAATGACACAACACATTGAGTTTTAAGTAATAACAGATAATGACCATGCTCATAAGAAATAGTTCTCTCTCTAGAATCTCAGGCAAAATATGAAGTGGATACTTCAAAATCAACTGAGTACAAATTATTTTCACTGAAAATCATTATGTTTATGCAAATCAAGAATATGTGATGATTATTTCTAAACTGTTCTTTACAAAAGCTAGAACAAATACTGAAAACGAAAATCTGTTTTCCAGTTCTGCTGAGTCTTTGCAGAAGCGCTAGGCTCCATCTGGTACTTAGGACCAGTAAGAATTTAATGTTCAAAAATTCTCTCTCTAGGCATTAAAGTTTGGGTATTATTATATCCAAAGCCCATTATTGATAAATCCTATTTGTCTTATTTTTGTGTGGTAGGAATGAGTAAAGATCTTTAAATCTGAGTAAAATGAAGCCTGGAAGACAAGAATATGGCTCACCCAGTCATTCCAGAATTTAACCTCATCAAGCAAATTGAATAAGGTGATGATTGTACAACCATATTTTAGGATGTAAATTCATAGCCAAACTAACCATATTATAATCTACACTGACTTTTTGCAAGGACAAGTATTAAAGAGTTGGAACCAAATACTTGGATTGTTTGTTATTTGAATATTGCATTGGTAATCAATAATAACGAGCTAACAGTGAGTAGCTACATTACATGTGTTGTAATTCATCTTCACAACACTCGATTATTTATAGACACCATTGTTAAAACCAATCTTATAGCTGCATCCAGGGCAAGATTTCTTGCCAAAACTTTTGTGCTTAACCTCCAATTTCTTATGTCAGGTGTTTGTTTCCCAATTCTCTCCTCAAAGGAAGAAAGGTTGGTTTGGTCATAGGCTTTTACAATACATCAGACACATCAGTAAAGATTCTCGGACCAAAAGCTTACAAAGTGGGATGGATGGAAGAATAATGGAGGATGCATGAGTAATGTAAGTGTAGGAAAATGTGCTGGGACAAACAAAAAGTATTTGAAAAGAGATAGACGCCTCTCTTGAGTCTATTCAAGCTGCTATAGCAAAATATACTACACTGGGTATGTTTTAAATAATGACAATTCATTTCTTTTCTTGGAGGCTGGCAAATCCATGATTGAAAGGCCAAAAGATTCTGTGTCTGGTGAAGGCTCACTGTCTGATTCATAGATGACACCTTCTCTCTTCATCCTCATGTGATAGAAAGAGCAACAAGCTTTCCTGATTATCTTTAAAAAGGGGACTAATCCCATTTCTAAGGACTCATGACCCAATCACTTCCTAAAGACCCTGTGTTTTAGTCAGCTTTTAATCCCTGTGATGGAAAGACCCAGCAAGAAAAATATAGAGGAAGAAAAGTTTACTTGGGGTTCATAGTTTCAGAAGTTTTTGGCTGACTCCATTGTTCTGGGCCTAAGGTAAAGCAGAACATCATGGTGGAAGGCTGTGGCAGGAAGTGGGGAGAGAGAGAGAGAGAGAGAGAGAGAGAGAGAGAGAGAGAGAGAGAGAGAGAGAGAGGTATGCCAGGGACAAAATATAAACCCAAAAGCACACCACCCAGTGGCCTACTTCTTCCAGTCACATCCTACCTGCTTACAGTTACCATTTAGTTAATCCATCCTAGGAAATGAATCTACTGATTAGGTTCCAATTTCCATGATTTAATCATTTCACCTCTGAACATTCTTATAGTGTCTCACAATGAGCTTTCGATGAGCATCTCATATCTTAACCACAACAATAGGTTAGAGAGCTTCTGTGACTGTATGATGTTCATATTGTTATCTTAAATGTTCATGTGAAGATTCAGAATCCTAGCACACAGCAAATGCTTAATAAATATAAGCCATTCAGATTTCATGAGGAAATTAAATATTTTCAAATATCTTATTTTCATAAAGAGTTTTGTAGTATGTTTAGCTTGCAATCTAGATTTCTGGGATAAGAAGAACTATAATCAGAGAGTGAGTACAGAAGTAAATGACCAGTTCATTCCTTCTTTTCATTAATATATTCAATAAACACATATGTTTCTAATGATACTGTTTGCCAGCTTCCATTCTGAGCTTAACAAAGTCAATTATACAAAGACAGACAAAAAAAAAGTGATCACTTTTTTGTAAATGTATTTTTTTGTTTTTCATTCTGTGGAATGAATTACAAAAAAAAAAATCTCTTGTAAAATTAAATTAGAGTGGAGTGAGACAGCCACAAGTCACTTCAACTACTGGAATAAAATACTTTTCCAAACTCGATCAGAATGAGTTTCTTCAGATATTTAAGTAGGGTAATTATCACTAGCTCTTCAACTTAAATGTTCTGAAGGAGCAATGAAATTATGAGGCAGAAGAACTAGAAGATCTCAGAGAAAATAGTTTTAAATGTCATTCTGTGGTAAACTAAAATGGTCCCCCAAAAGATAAATTTCTGGAATCTGTGAATGTTATTTGGAAAAAGGGTATTTTGAAGATGTAAGAATCTTGAAATAGAGGATAAGGCTAGACTGTCATGGTAGGTCCTCAATCCAGTGACAGGTATCCTTTCAAGAGAAAGGCAGAGGTAGATTTAATACTGACAGAGAAGAAAAGGAAAGCAATGTGACCATAGGGGCAAAGACTGGAGTGATACAACCACAAGTCAAGGGGTGCCAACAGCCACCGGTAGCAGGAAGAGACAAAGAAAGAATCCTCTAAGGGGCTTTTGGAGTGACAGGAGATCTGCAAAAAACTTGATTTCAGACTTCTGGTCTCCAAAACTATGTGAGAGTAAGTTTTGTTTCCATCGCCACCGATTTTGTGGTAATTTATTATAGTAGCCACAGGAAACTAAAATACATACCATAAATAAATTTCATAAGCATTGGCTGCTAATCCCTATAGTGGAAACAAACTAAAATTACGTCTGGGACAAAAGAACAGTATTTGAACAATTCAGTAAGTTTATAGCTCTGATTGTGTTCATTATCATCTGTTGTGTTGCTTATAAGATAGCTTTCTAAGGCCTTTAAAGAGAAAAGGTGGCTATAAATTCATTTGGGAAAATATTAACATAATAACTATTCAGAAAAAAATTTCTTGTAAAATTAAGTTGCAAGTTACGGGACCTGAGTGCTAGTATTATATTTTAAAAATTTGGCAATACTAATACAGTGCCCTAAGGATGTTAACAGGAAGGCTTATCCACCAAATGTTAGCAATTATGAAATTTTGTAATTACTGTATGACCATATATATATAAACTCATTAATAAAATATTAATTGCGTTTTGAATTTATACTGAAACCTAATGTTGCAAGCAATTAAATGAACAAATTTTTTCTATACCAGAAATTTTTAATTTAAGAAGTTGCCTTTAATTTCATTCAGTTTAAATAAAACATGTGAAACATGTTGAATATTTTAAAATATTATTCTATTATGTAAAACCATATTTCATCTTGATTTTCATCATTGCATTATTTTAATAGGTTTTCAATTCCTATGGCAAAAGTTGTCTAAGTTTACAATGTTAAATACCATATTATGCAATTATGCTTTCAGCTATTTCCTATGGGACTGGTAGTTGGAGCAGGGAGAGAAGCTATAAAACTTAAGTTATAGAGAAACTAATCATTTCTGGAAGATAAACCAAGTCAGAGTTGAGAGAACAAGCTGAGGAGTGAAAGATTTCCAGTTTGTGATGCAAATGAAGACCAAAAAATGTAAACATTATATAGTTCCTCTATAGGAAATTGAATTACCCACACCATATTAATAAATCTGAAATCAGATCTTCTCACTTAGCATATTAAGAAAATTTATTTTAGTTGCCTGTTGATTGACAGGAGGATCTAGATAAGGCTGGCTGCAGCTATTTATGTGTTGTGGGAATTGTTTTGTTTTGGTAGAAAGAAATCTGATTCCAGCAATGCTATAAGCTGAAATGAAATTTTCACTGATCAGCTCTTCTGGATCAGGGAAAAGGTTCAGTGCAAGAATTTCTCTAGAACCAACCAAAGAAGGTTTATTTAGACAATATAAAAGAACCTGATTATGAGTTCTGTTTAAGAAAACAAAGCTGGAAAATTGTGGTATAAAGGTGTATTAAGAATTGTAATGGGGGCTGGGGATGTGGCTCAAGCAGTAGCGTGCTCCGCTGGCATGCGTGAGGCGCTTGGTCAGATCCTCAGCACCACATACAAATAAAATGTTGTGTCCGCCGAAAACTAGAAAATAAATATTAAAAAATTCTTTCCCTCTCTCTCTCTTTCTCTCTCTTAAAAAAAAAGAATTGTAATGCAAAAAAAATATGAATGTAATTCACTCCACTATGTGTCATGTATATTAAAAAAAAAAAAAACTTGAGACAGGAAGCTTTCTGACCATATTGATTGTGTTGGTCACAGACGGTGACTTCATAGTGTTCATAAAGAACCAACCCCTGTTCTGAAAGTTTTGGTGGGAGATATTATTCTGGAATTCCCTTAATCTTAACTCCTTGCTACATGGTACAAAGTACCGACGCACTCAAATGGAGATGCAAGGACAATTGCTACTCCTCCACCCAAACCCCAGACCATCGGAGAGGGCAGAGAATTTCCAGAAGGTGCTTCCGATCGTCTTCAAAGATGATTCATTCTTAACTCCTCCATGTGCTTTCATTTCAGTCATTCAGTCACCTAAACGTCTATTCTATGCTGGGAAAGATTGAGTGAAAGAAGCAGTCTAGCTGGACTGAGAGACCCAATATACCTAACTCAAAAGTGGCAGTGGTAGGAATAATAATGCTCCTCTCAAAGATGTCCATGTCCTAATTCCTGAAACCTTGGAATATGTTACTTTACATGGAAAAGGGGAAATAAGGTTGGAGATGGAATTAAAGTTGCTCCTTGGAGGACTCTGAGATGAGATTGTGCTGGATTTCTGAACCCAGTGTATTTACAGGGGACCTTAAGAATGGAAAAGACAACCAGGAACGACTTAGCACACCATTTTTGACTTTGAAGATGGGGGAGGGAGGTGGCACAAAACAAGGAACACCATAACCTGTAAAAGCTGAATAGACGAATAAGCAGATTCTCCCCCAAAACCTACAGAAAAGATTGGTTTTAGTCTGGTGAAACTCATGTTAGACTTCTGAAACTCATGTTAGACTTCTGAACTATAGAATTCTAAGACAACTTTGTATTAATTAAGCTAATACATTTGAGTTAATTTGTTTTGGCAATGACAGATGATTAATACAGAGGAATTCAGAAAAGAACACAGAAACAGAATTGGAATTAATTAATGCTTTAAAAATCCAAAACCATTGTCACATGCATGGGAAATCGCTGCAGCTGACGAGATGATATTAATATTACAGCACAGCACAGGCATTTTGGTGAACTAGCAGGGCTTATACCTGTACCATGGTTTAGACTTGGCTTAAGTGTGTTTCCCAAGGTGTCATGTGTTTACATTTATTTCCCACTGTGAGGTAATAAGAATGTGGAAACATAATCTGACAACAGTGTTTGGAAGTAAGGGCTTTAGAATTATAAGTTTAGAATTAAGATAAGGTTAGGTTTAGGTTTAGAGAAAGTCATCAGGTTAGAGCCCAATGTGTTGAATACTAGTGGATTTATAAGAAGAAAGAGGAAGACCAGAGAAGGCACACATGGGTACATTTGTATTTTCTCTCTCTCTCTCTCTCGTGCCTTGTTGATGCCCTGCACTGCCTCAGGACACTGCCAGTGAGAAGCTATCACCAGATACTGCCACTCAGGTAATTCATTATCGAAATGAGAAAGATTAATCTGCTACTAAGAAAGCAATGTTAAACAAAAATAAGGGTACCCACCAGTATCTCTTCTCTACAGGAGGAGAGAAGCCATGCTGTAGACCTAGCTCTCATTAAGCACAATCAGGGTGCCACAAAAGGGTGAGCCTGGACCATATTATAGCCAGGTTCTATGGTATCTGTTGTTATTTAAAATTGTTTATAGAAATTATTTATGTAACTTCACAGTTACAGTATATGTGACAATTTCAGAACATGTTGAAGTTGCATATTTCCAGGATTTTTCTCTTTTTAAGTAATTTAAGTCATCTGACTTGTGGTAATACTGTTCAAACCATCAATGATATGTTGAACACCTTTAAGACACATGTATACAGAAAGAGAGAGAGAGAAAGATAGAGAGAGAGAATAAATTACTTCACTGCCTTTACTTCCTTTTCTCATAAAACACTGACCTGGTAGGCAGACCTAATGGGCAGGGTAGGTCTGATCCATACATTTATCAATGTCTTTCTTGTTACTCTGCCATACTTTAGAGGATGACCCTCATCCACATGGCTCAGCCTATTGCTCTATTCTAGGTCACAGGTAAGGAAAAGAAGTAGAGGGTAAACAACTTTTGCCTAAGGGTGTGAAGGAAATGTATGCAATTGACACCTGATTAGCCAGGATTAGCTACCTGCCACACCAAGCTGCCAGAGAGGCAGGGAAATGTAATTTACAGATAGGTGGCCATATATTCAGCCAACACCTGGAAGACTCTCTTAGGTAAGAGAAAACAGAGAAACTGGATACAGCGAATAAGTAGCAATCTCTGTTCAGACAGCCAGAATAATCTCCACCAGTCAAATGAGATTCACCCCAGAAATATGTCTGGATATGTTTGGATCCTGCTATCATTTGCCTGATGCTGATTCACTTCTGGCTTTCTGCTTGCTTTTCCTGCATTCCCTATGTGCCTGTGTTTGCCCAGGGTAGATTCATTTTCCTTTGTCACCTATCATAGTCTTTTTCCTTTAGTGTGTTCCTGTGAGATCATTTTGATTTCTGCTTGCCTGCCTCTGCCATATTCTGTATTTAAGTGGTCACCTCCCAACCAACCAAATTGCCCAGAATTTCAAATAGTTCAGGTTTTTATCTTCTATTACCAAATAGTCTCCACCAATGACCTGTGACATAAATCATCTTCATGCTGACAATATTCAAGAGCTTCAGTCTTTTTCCAAAATGTATTAGGAAAGGATGAGATCTGCAGATGTTGTTTTCATGTTATTGACCTATAGAGCAGATAAAGCTTACGCTAAATAGCCAATGTTCTTACTTAAACAAACTGGATTGCTTTGAGACCAAATCCATGGTAGGTAGTCAATCTGCAACCTCACTTATGGAAACACATCAATCTTAATATAGTGATGTGAGTGAACTTCTGAGGCTACACCTTCAATGGGTTATGTATCCTTGATATTTTTAAGATGTTTTGTTGGCATGTTGAAAATTTTCCTTTGTAAAGGAAAGTTGAGAAAATGAGGTCCAGCCTCCAGAATCAAGAAAAGAAGAGACATTTTCAGGTCAATAGATTTTTTTCATAATGATCTGAAAATGCAATGTATAAATAGAGTTTGTAGTGGGGAAATGTATTCCACCTGATTGAGAAATATTTATTTCCTCTCAAACTAGGTGATTAGTGCTTATAAAGGCAGCCAAATGGCCTCAGTAGCATAAAATATCAGAAATAAAAGAATGCTTCAAGATTATATAGCTCAATCTTTCTTTCATTTTCCTGATTAAAGGACACATCTGGGGAAATGAGGAAAATTTTCAGTTGGGGAAGCCAAAATTAGAACCAAATATGGATGCTTAATGCAGTATACAATAACTTGGATTTTAACAGCCCTACATTTATACCCACATTTCCTTTTATCACTTTCTGTCTCTTACTCCCCATTGTATTCTGGCTCCATTACTCCCATCTGATTTGGTATTCAGAATATCATTCTTTATACTTAATATACCTTAAATATATTTTGGAGGGTACTGGGTATTGAACCCAGGGGCACTTAACCACTGAGCCACATCCCCAGACTTTTTTATTTTTCATGCTGAGACAGGGTCTCACTAAATTGCTGAGGGCCTTGCTAAGTTGCTGAAGCTGACCTTGAAATTGTGATCCTCTGGTTTCAGCCTCCCAAGTCACTAGGATTATGGGCATGTGCCACTGTGCCTGTCGTATGCCTTAAATATTTTAAAATAAAATATTTTTGTATAAGATTTTTCTTTAGAGAATTTATAGCCCAGTGAGAACATATATCTTATGTACATCTATATATAAATTAGCAAGATAAATGTTAAAATACAGGTTCATTATTCATTTAATTAAATATTAATCAAACACCTACTCTGGTGGAAATCAAATTGGTAAATAAAAGAAGCACATTCACTAAATAAAACTGTGTACTATGAGCACATAACTGGGGATCACAGTCTGAGAGGCAGAGAAAAGTTTCCCTGATAAAATAACAGCTAGGCAGGTAAAGAATGTGAATGAGAATGGGAGTGCAGAGAGATTTTAAGAGGGAACCACAGGTACCAAGGCCCTGAAGCAGCGAGGAACATGCACTTTCAAAGCCAGTGTAGGTTGAGCAGAGTGATCATAATGAAAGAAAGACAAGTGAAGAGGCTGGAGGATGGGAAGGGGTGAGATCACATGGGGTTTTGTTGATCATGCTAAGGCTTTGAATCTTATTCCAAAATGATTTTATGGTGATTTTTGTTGATATTTCCTATTTCTGCAAAACTTTTATAAAATTGTCTAAACCTTTCAGATAAGGTAATGAAGATTTCATAGGTGTTGCATTTGAGTTGAAATTTAAAGAAGTGGGGTGTTTCCTAGCAAGCAGATGTAGTGAGGTCACACCAGTCAGAGAAAAAAATTAAAAATGCAGCCTGAGATACTATCATTAGGAGTGTTCCCAATTCATGAGCAGAAAGAAACAAGAAATGAGCTTGGTCTGATAGACAGGGACCAACTCATATATGCCACTCAAGGGTGTCTGGATTTTATCTTGTAGGTGATGAGATACCACTGAGGTCATCTGAGCAAGGAAGTGATAGGATCATACTCAAGTATCAGCAGAGTCATTCTGGAGCAAGGTGGAACACAGGTTAGAGAGAGAGAGACTAATGCTTAAAGCACTTCAATAGGAGAGAGAAGATAGTGGCTAGAAATTTGGGAGCAATGGTGGAAAGAGAAAAGGGGGGGCAGGTATAGGGAGACCTTTGTAAACAGAAGTTTATTAACTTGAGTGATCCCCTCTGCAAAACTGTCAGCTAACTGGAAGTCTACTGGGTTGCTGTTTTAATGAAATCACTTATTGGAGAGAATGAAATAAACATAAAAATACTTGGGCCTAATTTTTGGTTCTCATCAACTGATCCACTTACATCTGTAATGGAATGCCAATTTTATTAAAGTAGATATTCATCATGACACTTCTGGAAGAAAATTTGAAGAAGAAAAAAACAACAGTTAAGGTCTTAGTTTTCTAGCTTGAAGGCTAGAAGAGTTTATCTGGTTCCTAGAGACACCCTATTGGAGACATATATGTGCTCTACCAATTGCTTTTACCACATGCTCAAAACATTATAATCACTTTTCAATCAGTGTTTAGTGACTAGACAAGGAAATTGACTGGCAGTGCGATGACAGTGCTTTATGGTATTGAATACTCACCTGCCACTTTTCTCTATTCTTTGTAAATATTCAGTCAGTCCCTTTCTGCTTGGTCACTGTAAGTTATTAGATGGAAAGAAAGGACTCAGGAGTATATCTGAAAGCATCAAAATTCTGCTATAATCCTAACCAGGGCCTATCATAAATAATATAAATGAATACAATCACTGAGCAATAATTACAATAAACATTACTTATATGTAAACAATAGCCTGACCTTTCAAACATCAATTTATAATATACAATGGGCATTTAGATATATATCATCTATTTTTTATTCATATATGACAGTGGAATGCATTACAATTCTTAGTATACATATAGAGCACAGTTTTTCATATCTGGCTGTAAACAAAGTATATTCACACCAATTCATGCCTTCATATGTGTACTTTGAATAATAATGATCCTCACTTTCCACCATCATTAATAACCCCATACCCCTTCCTTACCCCTACCACCCCTCTCTCTGCCCTATCTAGAGTTCATCTATTCCTCCATGCTCCCACTCCCTATCCCACTATGAATCACCCTCCTTATATCAGAGAAAACATTCGGCATTTGGTTTTTTAGGATTGGCTAACTTCACTTAGCATTATTGTCTATTTTAATCATAAAAACAATACGGAAAAGTAGTCAGGAACCAAGGGTACTTTCTTAATTCTTCTGAACTCTTCTTTGTTACAATGACCTTGCATCTGATAAATTTGTAAGAAGTGCTTACACTTATTTAATCTCACAGTGTTAAGGGAGTTTTAAAGGAATTGTTATCATGCCATTTTACGAGAAAATCCACCTTGGAGAAGTTAAATGTCTTCCTTAAGAGCACACAGTGGTATAAGAAAGGACAAGTATTTAAGTCAAGACTTTGCCAGCCAATGGTCTTCTCACTAAGTCATCCCTACAACTAATTGTACACACATTTCTTGAGTGTAATGTAACTTTGAGCATCAATTACTTACAACAAGAAGTACTAGAAATATTTTTTCCAGGAAGGCAAATGATGACTTGTATAATGTCAAACACTATATGGAATAACAATGTGACTTCCCTCTTTTTTGAGGAAATATCATGCAAACAGAAGGGAGAGGTAGAGGAAGGAAAAGGAAAGGAAGGGAGAAGGGGAAGACCTGGAGAAGTACTGAGGAATGAAGTATACCAAATTATGCTATGTCCATGTATGAATATACCACAATGAATTTTATATATATGCACATAGAGAGAGAGCACAATTTTTCATATCTCTGGTTGTATACACAGTATATTCCAATTTGTGTTTTCATACATGTACTTTGTATAATAATGATCATCACATTCTACCATCATTAATAACCCCATGCCCCCTCCCTACCCCTCCAACCCCTCTGCCCTATCTAGAGTTCATCTATTCCTCCCATGCTCCCTCTCTACCTATCACACTATGAATCAGCCTCCTTATATCTATCTCTCTCTCTCTCTCTCTCTATATATATATATATATATATAGAGAGAGAGAGAGAGAGAGAGAGCGAGATCAATAGAGCAGAGGAAGCAATTTAGGGGGAGGGAAAAGAGAGGAGGGAAGGAAAGGTGCTGGGGAATTAGATTGATCAAATTATGTTATGTCCATGTAGAAATATGACAGTGAATCCCACTATTATGTATAATGTACTAGTAAAAAATTCTTTTTGAAAGAATTATCTTCAAGAAAAAAAATATATCCATTCTATTGGCATCTTGGGTGCCTACTATGTCCTAGGCATCATTCCAGCCATGGAAGAAACAGCAGTTAATTAAAGAAAGGAGCTGGGCATGGTGGCACATGCCTGTAATCCCAGTGGCTCCAGAGGCTGAGACAGGAAGATGGTGAATTCAAGCCAGCCACAACAACAACCAGGGGCTAAGCAACTTAGTGAGACCCTGTCTCTAAATAAAATACAAAATAGGGCTGGGGATGTGGCTCAATAGTCAAGTGCCCCTGAGTTCAATCTCTGGTTCCAAAAATAAATAAATAAATAAATAGATAAATAAATGGAAAAACCTGCCTTGGTTGATTTACAATCTCATCACTTAAACTCTAGTGGTTTGAATAACACCAACAGTTTCTCCACTAGGTGCTAATACCAAACTAATTTGAGAAAATGAACTAATTTTGCATTTTGCACTAACCAAGGGTTTGATCCACCTGAAAAGATTGAATAGAGGCAATCTCCTATATGGAAACTTTAAGTTAGGTGGCAGTGGCAGATGGCTCAGAATATTGTCATTCGATGTGATTTTTTGCTGCACAAATATACAAGCTTGTCATCATGAACATGAAACAAAAGCCCACATCCCTGTAAAAAAATGAAAAATTAAATACAAACAAAATGTGAATGATTTTGTCTCTAGATCTGAGCTTCAAAAATTCTGTATGCTTACCATATTCTAAAGGCACCAAGGGGCTCTGGAATACCAGAGTCCTGCAGTAATAGCAAGGGCAGCTGTTATCTATGGCAAAAGGTGAAGTTTCCATTTCCCTTCTGCACTATGTGTCAATGTAGACTCTAAAGTCAATAACTGCCTGAATATCTGCTGATAGGGTAAAAAAATTATTGTATGCCCTTTCCCAGGTGAGTTAAAATGCCTAGCTACGGTTGCTTTTGAAGAAGAATTGCATGGGAGGTAATGAGCAACCCCAGTAAAACTTGAAGTTCTTTATTGTATTCAATCTGTGCCACCTAGGGACTTCTCAGAGGCTCTATAGATGCCACACTGACTTCCTTCAAGAGTATTTCATTGGATTGCTACATGCAAGGTGAGCCTGCCACTTGTCAGCTTAGATACCCAAACCATTTGCAACCTGTAGGCAGGGGGAAGAACTGTTTTTACCCATCCAGTGAGGCTTATAGTGGCACTTAAGTCTCTTGGGGTACACAGTGGTGGAAATAAAAGCAATATGCCTTCACTAATCCCTAAGTCATCACCCTCTGGTTTTCCACCTTAAATTGTTGCTCTCTAACTCCTGTCCCCAGGCTATCCGGTCTTGCCATCCATTCTCATAACTATAGCATCACCTTTATACTGTTGTCTCCCAAGAATTTGTCTCCAGCCCATCTGGATGTCTCACAAGCACAAGACTGGTCAGAAACTGAAATTATCACCTCCACTTCCCCCATCCATTAGCCCACCCTACCCGCTTCTATTTCCAGTCTCATGGGCCACTGCAGTCTCATAGCACTTACTTTTCCTATCTAGAAATCTGAGTGACAACCCCTTCCTCCTCACTACACACGGGATCCATTGCCACATCCTACTTACTCTCCTCCTACTTTGCTCTTTGATCTAGCTCCCTTCTACATCCCTGCCCCGTGTTGGGTCCTCAAGATGTCTCCTGGAACTGTTGCAGTATCCTACTGATTCCTGTTCCAGCCCAAGTTTTTCTCTCTTTGACCCATCTTATTCACCACTCTAATATAAATGTGAATCTTAACAATGTCACGTTACTCCTTAGATCCTGAAGTGGAATCTCAACACCTATAGGAAGAATCCAAGTGACTTTCCAGTCCCATTTCTTATTGCCCTCCTTGTACATTCTCTACCCCATCATACTCAATGACTTTTATTTCTCCACAGGTGCCATATTTTCTCAAGTTCCCTCTGCTTGCAATGTCCTTTCTCAATAATATTTTATAATATGAGATAACATTTTTAAATCAGAGGATTGCACATTTTTTAAATATAAAATTCGAATTTCTCTTGAAAAAACAGAGCTAGCAACTTAACATCTGCATTTTTACACAACAACACGTGGCCAGAGCTTCAGGGAAGTCAGCTCCAGCTCCTATGGACAGAAGCCTGACTCTCCATTTCCTCCACTTTCAAGTCCTGCTTATTGTACTCATTCAGGTTACTTATTACTTATGTGATTATAAAAAGAGAGTTTATTAGATCAGATTACAGGACCATAAACTGCATAGTTCCACAATGACAAGTTTTCACACTGAAGACTTGGAAGACCCAGTAGCTGCTCAGTCCAAAAAGCTGGAACCTTAGAAGAAGAGGAACCAATAATACAGCCCCAGTCCAGAACTGAAAATTCCCTGGAGAACCACTGATCAGAGTCTGTTTTGGAAGAGTGAAGGGCTGGAGTTCAATATCCTTAGGCACTCACAATAGCAACCCAAGCACCACCAAAGAAAAATGGCATCTCCTCTGTGATTCATCTAGGGCCCTGTCAAAGTCCCCAGACTTCAAGTACCATTGGGTCTGCTGGACCATATGACACAAGTGGAACAGCAGCCTGCACAGCAGCCTGATCCTGTTGAAGAGTCTTCTACTGTTCTGGGCTCCACTCAAAACCAGCAGCTTTTTGAGTCCCCTGGTAGATGGGTGAGAATAACACACCCAAGTGAAGAGTATGCTGCCTCCAAAATCCAAACAGGTCCACCAGGCACTGTGCTTCTTTCTTGTTTGTAGGAGAAACCAGATTCAACAATTTATCCTTTACTTTAGTTAGGAGGTAAACTTCTCTTAGAAGTTTACTAAAGTAGAAAGCACTTGAATTTTAGTGGAATTTGTTTCCCATCCCCTGAGACTCAGATGCTCACCACTATGGTCCAGTCAACATAATGTGATCAATGTAATGGACCAACATTAAACCTTGTGGAGGAGAAAGGTGAGAGAGATCTCTGCAAGCTAAGTTATGACACAGGGCTGGAGAGCTGATATACCCTGAGGTAGGATAGTGAAGGTGAATTGCTGGTCTTGCCAGCTAAAAGCAAATGGCTTCTGGTGGGCCTTACATAAAGATATTAAGAAAAAAAAACATTTGCTGGATCAATAGCTGCATATCACGTACCTAGGAGATGTGTTAATCTATTCAAACAAAAACCCTATCTGGTACAGCAACTGCAATTGGAGTCACCACCTGATTAAGCTTATAATAATCAACTGTCATTCTCCAAGACTTATCCATCTTCTTCTCAGGTCAAATAAAACAGTTAAATGGGGATGTGGTGGTAACCACCACCGCTATATCTTTTAAGTCCCTGATGGTGGCACTAATCTCGGCAGTCCCTCCAGGGATGTGATATTGCTTTTGATTTACTATTTTCACATTTAATGTCTTCCATTTGGACTTTCCCAAGATGATAGCCCCATTCCACAGGATAGGGAATCAATGTTCTGCCCCATGCTAATTTTATATAAATAAATATATACAAACACACATATATCTCACAATTATGCATTCTGGGACTGGGGAAATAATCACAGGATGAGTTCAAGAGCCCCATGGACCTACTATATGTATTACCTTGGCCAAAACTTCATTGATCACTTCTTCTCCATAAGCCCCAACTTTGACTGGGGCAGGGAGGGGGTGAGGACAGTGGTGTTTTAGATCTCCCAGAATCAATGTCAATTCAAAGCCAGTGTCTAGTAGTCTCTGAAAGTTCTGATCGATGTGTTTTCCCCAATGCATAGTTATTCTGGTAAAAGGTTTTAGGTCCCTTTAGGGAAAGATGGAGGAAAGATTAACAGTAAAGCTTTTTGGTACTACACCAGTGTCCTTCCTCAGCGGGGCCTGGCCTCCTTTCATTCAAGGAGTTCTGCATCTGTAAACTGGCTCAAGTCTGGGAATCAGTGGAGGGGTCATTATTCTCTGCTGTTGTGATTTAAGACAGACTTTTGTACATTTGCCCTGGAATTTTTCTTGCTTATATAAATAGAGTAAGAATTTGGTGGGTTTCCCATCTTTTTGACTTCTGGGAACACCATGATTGATTAGCCAATGCCACAGATGTACAAGAGTCAGAACATTCTGTTCATTGCTTCTCCTTTGCTACCCATTATGGTAAATATGACCACCTTGCTTTGGCAGCTGAGTGCTGCTACTTGGCCCCTGCCATTCTGGAATTCAATTATAATCAGCATATTTAATTTTCCCAATTGAGTGACTGCAGCTTCTACCGCAAGTTCTGGCATACAGCATACAGAGAAGAGCAATTACAGAGTTCTTCAAGGATGCTGGTGCTCCCCTCACTAGTCTGTTTCTTATAGTATTGGTGAAGGATACATTTTTCTGGACCCTCCTGGTGTGGAGGAAAAGGTCATACAAGGCAAATTCACTCCAGTATTCCAATCTCTCTGAGCCTATGAATCCCTTCAGCAACAGAAAATCAAGGGATAGCAGTCATTTCCAGTTAATTCACTGTAGGCCATCTTTTGACCCATATTTCAGCCAACCAACCAAATAATTATTATCTTTTTTAACACTGGGAGCTACTATATTAAACCCAGAACCCTTACTTAATTAACTCATATCAATAAATTTAGCCTGATCTAATTTTATATTTCATCCACCATTATCCCACACCCTTAAAATCCATTCCCATACATGTTCACCAGACCTCTGATTGTATGAATTAGAAAACTTAAGAAGTTCCTTTGGAGCTGGGCATGGCGGTGCATGCCTGTAATCCCAGCCACTTGAAAGGCTGAGGCAGGAGGATCACAGTTCAAAGCCAGCCTCAGCAATAGCAGGGTGCTAATCTACTTAGTAACACCTATCTCTAAATAAAATACAAGAAAGGACTGGGGATGTGGCTTAGTGTTTGAGTGCCCTTCAGCTCAACCCCCAGTACCCCCCACCCCTCCCCACAAAAAAAAAAAAAAAAAAAAGTTTATTTGGAGTATAACACACCTCCTCACAGGTCATACTGTCTACCTTACTTCTAGGGGCCTGCTTAGACTTGTATCTAGTTATCATCCTAGAAGTGAAAGTAGGTGGTGAGGGTGGGTCCTGGGAAGAATCAATATTGTCATGCTGAGCAACTGCATCTTGGAAAATCTTGTGGTTTCCATAGGCAACACAAGGTTCAGTGGCCTTTGAGTTTTGCAACCCTTGACCTACAGGTGTGCAAAAGCTAGGAAAAAAAAAAAAAAAGATCAGTGACTCACAGGGCTTCCAGCATGGAGGATGGTTGTAACAGTATGACTTAGTGTAGGTTCAGTGAACAAGAAATTCTGCCCTGTTATTCTGAACTATTCCAGGCACTGGGAGTAACAGATTTGGTAAGATAAGGTTATATTTATTTAGTTCTTGGAGGAGGAGACTAAGCTTGAGAAAGAGATTTTGTTTCAGAATGTAAACATTAAAACTAAACATGGTGGTAAGCAAGAATAGCCAGCCCAGGCATTAACATAATTAGGGTACTACCAGAAGAACCCGTCTAAGAGGCAAGTGCTATGTTGGCAGACTTCCTGACCTTATGAAAGACTATGATATCTAGGAGCAATGAGGCTGAGTCAGACACTATAAATATGGCTTGAGATGGAGAAGGTTTTCTTAGGAAAGGAGAAAGCTTCATGTGGCTACATGCAGGTGAGCCAAAAGGCAGGCCTGAATGACAGCTTGCCTTCTGTCCTCCTGAGCTGGCTCTTCAGAACACCAGCCAAAACGAAAATGGTAACACTTGTGTGGGCTGCTCTGTGTTGTAGCATTTGTAACAACAGAACACTTCACACAGAAGGAAGCCAGCACATTCCCCAGATGATTAGAGGTTTCCTCCAAATCTGTCCTCTCCACCTGCAGCCTCAAAAATCGCCTTTCACTTCTCTTAGCAGCCTGGCTCCTTGTTTACAGGAAGAACAAAATGACATTTGAAGAACTTAATTGGGCCTCTGCTATTGACTGATGATTATGATTACTATAATATTAAGACTATTGAGTCAAAAATAGTGAGATTTTGTCTTCTAACAAATTGCTGATGATATATTTTAATCTTACTTCTGCCACCATATTCACCTATGAAATGAATTCTTAATTAATACATTCAGCATTCATTGTTACAATATAATAGGGTTAAAAGTGTGTACTATCTTGGTTCAAATCCCTACTCACAAAGGTTCCAGTGGAAATCAAGCAAATTTTTTAACCATTCTTGAGTCATATTGTCCTCATCTGTAAAATAGAGATAATAAGAGTATCTTCCTGTATTGTATTGTGGTGAGGATTTTAAAAGTTAATACAGGGCTGAGGATGTGGCTCAAGCGGTAGCACGCTCGCCTGGCATGCATGCCGCCCGGGTTCGATCCTCAGCACCACATACAAACAAAGATGTTGTGTCCGCTGAAAACTATAAAATAAATATTAAAAAAAAATAAAAAGTTAATACAAATAAAGTCATTAAAAACATGGCTAGCATATAGATTGGCTATTATCAACATTACATATGTCAGATGTTGTGCTGGGTACTGAATAGCCATTGGTGAACAAAATAGTTGGGCCCCTATCTTCATGGAGCTGGGTCTAGTTGCTGGCTATGAAAAGTGTCAACTATTTCATAGCTACTTTATTCCAAGCAGGTCATTTGAATGCACGAAAAGAACTCAGAGCACCTCAGGACAGCCCCCTCCCCATTTTTCTCTAGAAAATAAATCATATTCCTTTTCCAAAGGTATCCTCTGGCAGAAGCACAGAGCACTGATAGCCTGATCAAGTGAGACATCAGTGACCATCTTAGATTTTAGAGGTGCTAGTTTGGCAATGGTGATGTCCATAGCATTTATAACTTAAGATAAAGCTGCTCACTGAGCACAGTGGCTTACATCTGTAATCCCAGTGGTTCAGGAGGCTGAGGCAAGAGGATCACAAGTTCAAGGTCAGCCCAGCAATTAAGCAAGGTTTTAAGCAACTGTCACAAAATAAAAAATTAATTAATTAATTTAAAAGGGCTGGGGATGTGGTTTAGTAGTTGACCACCCCTAGGTTCAGTCCCTGGTACAAAAAAAAAAAAAAAGAAAGAAAGAAAAGAAGATAAAACTGCTCAGATAAGTACAGATAAGTATGGTGAACCATATTACCATTTTTGCTCATTGCCCTTCCCAGAAGCATACTCTTAGCAGACTTTGCCAGAAAACATGCTTTGGTCATTCTAAGGGGGGAGGGTGGAGTATCATTTGCCACTTCCTCAGTAGCTTAGTGTACAGTTAACCATATGGCTTTCCTGGCCTTTGAAACTATGGAAACATTTCAAGGTGAAGTTTCTTTCATACTAAGCCTCTGGGACACTAAAATCAATTTTCGACATGGATTGAATGAGTAAGAAATGACTATTTATTACTAAATCTTCTGAAAGTTCAGGGTCATTTGTTATTCAGCATAACCTATCCTATTCTAACTCATACATCATGTCTGCACAGGTACCTCTAGTTGCTGTGATGGCCAGAAACCCCTACTACACGAATCTTTCAACCTCAGGTCCTGATGCATCCAAGAGTGTAATAGCCTGAAGATTTCTCCATTGCTGGAAAGTAGGGGAAGTGTCAGTTCAATGACCTCTACTATTTGTTCTCAAATAGATCCCCCTCTCAATCTACCTTCCAGGAAATCTTACTGGACAGCACAATCTAATTTAGATTCACTAATTTATTCATTCATTCATTTATCAAATGTTTACTGAGTGACTCTGTTGTGCCAGTCACTGTTTCAGATATGGAGGTGTGGACTAAGTAAGTACTGCTCACAGGGAGCTTGCATGTCGAAGGTGAGCTGATGCTTAGGCTTCCACAGCTCCCTGCCTGTGTCCCCATCACAGGCTTGGTGTGCATATTCATAGCTTTAAACCACAGGATCCTTGAAGATAGGAAGGAAATGGATCTCATTAGATTTTCTGTCTCTAGCATCTTGCTTAGTGCCTAGAATACAGGAAAGCTTCAGTAAATGTTTGTTTCCAATGGGTAAATAACAGGAAATAGAAGAACTGATTTTTCATGTTCAATTCCTCCCCAAAAACTGTGAGAAATAACTGCTTTGGATGCAGTTCTATATTGGTTGACAGAGGAGTTTCAGATTGGGAAAAAAATACAGAAAATTAACCACATTCTTCAGCTAATAAAAATTGGCATAAAGTGTTTTGTATACAGTGTGTGTATGAAAGTAGCACATACTGAGAAATAATCCTAAAGTGGCCAAGGGTGAGCCTGGAAATGTAGCCCTGTGAGCAGCCTCTCCACCTTCATATGAACTGTGGTTTGAGTATTATGGAAATATGCAGAGAAAAAAGAAAGCCAAATTTTATATAATTCTCCCTTCCATGAAGATATTTTTTTCCTCCCTGTTCTCATGGGAGTGTTACTTTAAATAGTAGGAGTTCCTATAACATACTATATATGGACTAATAAGTATGGTTTTTCCCACTAAGGCAATGTTAATTCAGTGGTTGAGGAACTACAAGGACAAATACAAAGAGTGGTGCTCAGAGAAGTGAGGGGGACATCAAGGACAGGAAAAGGGCCATGGACACAGGAAAGGGCTTGGTAGTGATGTTTACTCTTGCTGGGCTACTATTGCCCCCTCCTCATTTCTAAGGCATATTGGGTATCTTACACTGTGTTTGATTACCAAAGGAAATGAGTTGTATCTTTATTTAGTCATTTGTCAAACAATATTTATTAAATACTGATAGTAGCTAGTCTTCTATTAATATATCAGATTATTTTTATCTAATTTATTACCAATATATATTGAGAGAACTGAATGCCATGTTGTCCCAAAATTAATGTATTGAAGCCCAAACCCCCATGTGACAGTATTTGGAGGTGAGAACTTTGGACGATAAGATCATGAGAGCAGAGCCTTCCTGGATGGGATTAGTGCACTTGTAAAAGAGATTCTGGAGAGTTCTCTTAGCTTTTCTGCCATGAGAGCACACAGTGAGAAGACAGCTGTCTATGAACCAGGAAGTGGGTCCGCCTCAGACACTGCATCTGCCAGAAGTTTGTTCTAGGACTCCCAGCTCCAGAACTGTGAAACATACATTTCTGTTGTGCATAAGCTACCAGGTTTATGACAGTTTGCTATAGTAGCCCCAAGATTATGATAGTTACCTACTCTTTATTATTCGTACCTATGTACTTTGCACTAGACACCATCCTTGGACAGACCTGGACCCTGCCCTTCTGTAACTTAAATTCTGATGGGGAAAACAGACAATCCACAACTAAACCTATAAATAAGATAATTATGTATTATTATAAATTCCACGGAGGTGATTTTAGGGAGAATGTATCTGGGGAATGGATGGTGATCGTTTAGGCAAAGCTATAAGGAAAAGAACTAATGTATTCAGTTTTGCAATCACTCATACACCTGAGCATTCATGGCATCAGTTTATGCTGTGTTTTCAAACCAAAACCAGGGCACATGGATTGACATGTGCTTACAGGGTGACTAGAAGAGAATATTTCAAATCAGACGATTTGGGGGAAAAAACCTAAGATCAATATCCATTCTGTCTCTAATTGTGCCTAGCCTTATTCATCTTGTCATGGGGAGCAAAGAGGCAGAATTCTTAGCTCAACATGATTTAAGTGTTTCCTAAGTGCTATTATATAGAAATTTCAAGAAGTTCCCAGGCAAAGGAGTTGGGGAAAGTGACAGAGCAGAACTCTGTAGCACAGCTTGTTCTCTATGCCATCTATCCCCTACCAATGGAGGGTGTGAGATGAGTGTGCACAGCCAACCTTCCCACCCTCTTCTCACCATCCCCATTATCACTGTTCCATTTGCACCTTACTCCTTCTCTCCTATTAGCACTATTCCATTTCTAAATTAATTGAAGAAAACTGTTACCAAAATTCCAGCCTTCCTTTCGGTAACAATGTAGGATAACATCAGCATTTCTCTCAGTCTCGTACTACTTCCTTCTCTCCTTCTTTTTCTCCCTTTTTCTTCCATCTCTCACCTAAATTCTCACTTTCTAGCAAAGTTTCACTCAGGACTTCAGAAAGTTCCAGACTAAAAATGTTTAAAATCCACTGTATCAGAGAAACATTTTCTGCAAAAGGAGATTGACAATCAACATAGTTAAATCAGGGCATATATATATACATGCAAGAACTTTAAAATATTAAAAAAATAGTTGTGAAATGTTTTCTATCTGAAACCAGTGAGATTTCTAAAATGGCAGCCATGATATGGTGGCCATATTGTCCCATAATGTTACTTTCTAGCCATCATCTCTTCTCCTGTTTATGGAAAACTTTTTGCATGCCAGCTATAATGCTAAATGCTAAGGGACATATGACCAGGGAATTTTTATCAGTCAGCTTTCTGTTGCTGTGACAAAATATCTGATGAAATCAACTTAATAAATGCAAAGATTTGTTTTGGCTCATTATTTCAGAGTTTTCAGTCCATGGTCACTTGAATCCATGTTTTAGGGCCTGTGGTGAGGCAGAATATTATGGTGGAGAGCACAAGCTGTTCACCTCATGGTGATCAGGATTCAGAGAAAGAGAAAAAGGACCAAGGCCCCAGTAGCCACTCCAAGGGCACACCTTCAATGACAACCTCCTTTCCACTTGGCCCCACCTCCTAAAGATTCTATCATTTCTCAACAGCTCCAGAGGCCAGTGACCAAGCTTTTAGTATATAGGCCTCTGGGGATATTTCAGATCCAAACTATAAGAGACACACTCCTGCCCCCTAGAAATAATCATGCAATGGGGTGACTGGGACCCCACAAGGGAGCACAGTACAAGAGAGGCTGTGTAAGAAAAGCCTTTACAAAGGAATGTGTTTCCATGGTGGAACCAAGGAATGAATAGAAAGTAATTCCAACACAGCTTGGGGAAGGCCTAGTAGAGCAGAAGGAATTGAGAAGAGACCAGATGACACCATCTGTAACTGCTTTAAGGCACCCCAGGCCTCCTTTCTTGATTAGCCACAGACCCACGTTTTGGATGGTAGGTGATTGAATCTGCCTCTGTAGGCTCACATAGGGTGTTTGAAGTCAAGTGCAATTTACATGTGCAACAAGATGATATTGTGACAGTGAGCAAGTGTCCTCAGGCCACCACTTACTCTCTACTTAAATTTGGACCACTTCACCTTTCTACTCAGTTTTCTTGACTATAAACTGGAATAAAAAGTATTGCTTACCTAGTAGGGTTATTGTTTGGAATAAGCACACGTAAAGCATTTGGAATAGTCCAAGAAAACTTAATAGCACCAAATGATGCTACCATTAGAATACTAATTCTAGTGGCCCGCTGTCAAAGAAGTATGTGAAAATCATCTTTGATCCTTATGATATTGTGTTTATTCATCTTTACTTTTATACAGATACTCCTTCATGGAGTCACAGCCAAATTATTGCAACCAAGTCCTTGCTTTCTAGCACTAGGAGGATGAGGAAAACAGTTCAGATCCAGCAGCTGACATCACCAGCCCCTCTGTGGTTTCCTGGGAACCAGCCAACTGCTGAGGTCAGGGGTGCCCAAGGGAACACTGAGCCATTTGGGAACCAAGCACTGTCTAACCTATGCTCAAACACAGATGGATAGTGTTTTCACATGAATGTTAATGCTTTGTTGAGATGATCAAATGCCATGTTATTTAATACCCTTCATAATAGCTTTTGGCCTTCATAGTTTCTTGACAACAATATCAAGTTTAAGATATAACTATCCCTTATATTTCTAAAACACTTAAGTGGATTATCATCCTCAAAATTATGTATTCCTTTAACTGAAAAAAAAATATTCGTTGAGTGATTACTATTTGCCAGGCACTATGCTAACTCTTGGTGACACAAGAGTAAATGCAATACAGCCTCTGCCTCAAAAGGCTGCTGAACATGTGTAGTCATTAGGGAAATGCAAATTAAAATTTCACTGAGATTTCATTTCACCCCAGTCAGAATGGCTATTATCCATAAAACAAAAAATAACAAATGCTAGTGGGGATATTGGGTGGGGGCAGAGGAAGGAACACTTATGCATTGTTGATGGGAACCTAAATTAGTAAAGCCACTATGGAGAGCACTATGGAGGGTCCTAGAGAGAGAGAGAGAGAGAGAGAGAGAGACTACAAATAGAACTATAATATGATCCAGCTACACCATGCCTGAATACATCTCAAAAGAAGTGAAGTCAGTATGTAAAAGAGATACCCGCCACAGACCCATGTTTATTTCAGTACTATTCACAATAGCCAAGATATGGAATCAGACTAGGTGCCTGTCAACCGATGCACAAATAAAGAAAATGTGGATATATACACAATGGAGTGTTATTCAGCTATAAAGAAGAACAAAATCGTGTTGTTTGCAGGAAATAGTTGGAACTGGAAATCATCATGTCAAGTGAAATAAGCCAGACTCAAAAAGTCAAGGGTTGAATATTTTCCTTCATATGTGGGATCTAGGAAAAAGACAGAGAGATGACCTGAAAGTAGAAGGGGGACTATTAAGGAAAGAGAAGGAGACTCGATGACCTGGTAAGAGAGGGTCATAGGAAGCATGGATACAATCAAAGAACATTATATGCTTACATGAAATTGTCACAATGAAACCCATTATTTTGTATAGGTAATATGCACTAATAATCACAACTTTTAAAAAGTCTCATAATCAAACAATTACAGCACAGATATTGAGTACTTGTTAGGATTAAGCCAGAAACTCTATGAGGACACAGCAAAGACACAGAACCCAGAAGCTGCTTCCCAGAGGAAGTTCTATCTAAGGTTGAGACTTGGGGTCCAGAGCAATATATATCACTGCTGGGATCTCTATGAATGTTTGTGGAGGAGGAGTTTCTCTGTACAGGTTGAGGGGAGCCCTCTCAATTCCTTTCCCTGCCCTTTCCCTCCTGCTGTACTGTCCTCACTATAAGCCCCTCCACGCATCTCTGATTGCCACCAACATGGCTACTTAGTTCACTAGTGCCCACAGGCTGAACAACACATCCAGCCCATGACCAAACAGCAGAAGCAGCCCTTTCTGGCTTGCCTTGACCTCTCTGGCCCTATCAGTTGCATTTCAGTCTCTGAGAACTCTTGAGTGTTCTCACCTCTCCTGGGTGAGGAGCTGGCCCCTGGCAGGTAGCCACCCTCCCACACCAAAGCTAAGGTCAGCCTTTTGTGGTCTCCTGGAGAACTCAGCCTTCACTTTTGTGCCCTATACCATGGAAACTGTAGGGAGGGTGATGAAGTTCCAATAAGCAAAGTTCCAGGCAGGCAGGCGATATAATAGGTGCAGATTGTAAAAGAATCATAACATAAAATAACTGCAGGGCACTGTGAGAATATAGAGAAAGAAGCTAAAAAGTCTACCTCGGGGTCAGAATTAGGTTCCAGGCAGTTTTTCTGTTAATCACTTTATTTTCTGTGAGATATAAGGGTCCGTTAGGCTGGATTTAACTTGAGTGAGACTGACAGCAGTGTCCAGGTTTCCAGACCACTGACATTTCTACCCCTGCTCTGCCCTCCTGCCAGTCAATTTTAGAATGTGCTTCAGGAACCCACCATCATTTCTCTCATTGATATAATTGCATATGTAACGATACAATTGCACATAATAATAATGCCAATTATAACAATACCTCTTCTGTTCCATTTTATTTAAAGCTTACCAAAAAGAATGGTTTTAAACCTATGAGTTGTGCCATAGTACCAGCCATGTTATTTCACACACACACAATAAAAAACTATGTGTATGTGCACTTTGTGTTACCAGCAGGTGAAGGCAAAGAGGAAAATCAGGAAAAAAGGAAGTGAGTCCCCCCAAATATTTGTTTTTATTTAATTGACCTTTTAGAGAAAATTGTTTCTACCCAAGGAGAAAACACACACACTCCCAAAATTGGTCTAAAGAAGGATTGGGCCCTACGATCTTAATTTTATTAGCATTATGTTCTAGATAACCAATGAGTTAAGAGATGAGAGGACATTTTAATCAATTATGGTTACACAAATCTGTGCCTTTTTCCATAGTGGCAATTTCTTAAAGGCTCAAAAAGCATTTTTAAATGTTTTCTTTTGGAAACACTTATTGACAACCCTGCCTTCCTAGTGATGGGTGGATTCATTTAATTTCCTTCCTCTGTGTTCCTTCAGCTCTTGCCTGGGAGGTGGGAGGAATTATTTGCATAAATATGGCCTGGTAGGGAGGAAGCCTCCCAGCCTGCCATTGAACTGCAGAATTTGGGCACCTCTCACTTTGCCCGTGGCTTTTCCCCACCATATGGCTAATACCAGTCACAAAAAAAAATTATGAATAAATGAAGAATTGAATTGACCCAGTTTCTGCAGTATATGACACATGTTTTTCATGAACATTAGAATCCTTTTTTTTTTTTAATTTGAAAGAAAATTAAAACTGAGTTCTGGCATGAATTTCCACTTGCCCTCCTCCTGATAATGTGCATTGTTTATTTCTAAGATGCAGAAAAGCATAACTCTATTTTTTCTATGTTTTACAGACATGATTCATTTTTTTAGGGAAGCCCCTTTGTGTCTTTACCACTCACTTGTACGGATTCCAGTTGATAATTGCAGTTGGCTCAGTTTGACGTCACTCTGTGTACCTACTTGGGGTTAGGTTAAAGCGTCACTTGTTCAAAACAGCCTTTCCTTTGTTTTTTCCTGCAAAGTCCAGCACTCTGGCCTTTTACACCATGATGCACAATCAATCCTTATTAAACAAGAAGTTTCCTGGAGTGTTGAAATCGATCTATCAGAATTCGAAGTACTGCACATCCATAGAAATCAGACATGTTGACACGCACTGTTATCACTCCATGTAGAGATTTCGCCCTTGCTATTGCCCCCATCGTGGAGGAAGTTCCAGCCACACTAGCCTTCCTGCCAATTCTCAAACCAAACTTAACTCCTGAGTCAGGTCACAGCATGAAAAGGATTGATCACTTTCAACACACTTTGTATTTATTTGGGCAGTGTTGACTAAATAAGTCTCCCAGAAGATGTACATCCCTTTCCTTGGAGGATGCAATCCTGTATAGACAATGGCCTGGTATTTTTTTTTCATTATTCTTTTTTGAACTGGCATTTACTTTGAAAGGTTAAAGACGCCTGTTGGAACAGTAAAGCAGACTTTATTCAGGACTACTGTGACAGGTGCCAAGACTACCGTAATAAGGGAGACAGACCAGGCTCAACTCTGAATACAACAAAGACAGTCAGGATTTATAGCTAATAAGCAGAGAGAGGGAGTCATCAGATAAAAATTGACTAAGAGGGGACATCAAGAGTGAGCATAAGGTGGATGGATTCTTGCTCAACTGATTTAACAGGATCCTTGTTAAAGGCAGGCTCAAGATTAATACATCATCCTTGGGGGATGAGGACTTGATCAGACATCCAGGGTGGTCAGATACCCAGGGATGGAGATTCTCTCTAAACTGTCTTAATGGGATTCTTGTTAAAACTCAACTCCACAGGACCTAAGGAAGACATTCTGTTGAAAAGAGAGCTCAGAGGAGCCTGTTGAGTTTGAGCAAGAAGAGAATCTTGGTCAAGAATTACTCTCAAGTCTTTTCTCTGTCTATTGAGCATCATTGTGTCCCACACTGAAAAACAGTGTGTTGTCTAATGATTACCTGAAGGCAGTCATCGTTATGGTTTGAATTCTAGATATCAATACGTACATAAATGCACTCACTTCTCCATCAAGTCCCAATGCAGTCAGTTTACCAGTTGCATTTCTTTCACATTATTTCAATCTATTTTTCATATTCTTCACCCTCAATATAAATATTTCTTCTTTATTCTTAGCTTGAAATTTCAAGAAAGAGGACCTCCTCTGTTCACATTCTACACTCTTAGATTGACATTGTCAGGGAACTTCTCTTCACAGGTGAATACAGGGAATGTCTTTACACTGTCTCATAATATAGAAAGTATTCATTTTTATATTAATGGACTCTTGAGTTCTAAAGCTGCTGTCCAAAGGGAATGGTCAAAGGCAAAACATGAACAGGTAATGTGTATTCTCAAATATCCTGCCCTTTCTGAGCCTCTGTATACTGCTTATTCCATTTGATGCCCTATCTCTGCTCTACCTTTTCAAACTGCCTTCTCTTTTATGCAACATAAAAACTAACCGATCTGAATGCAGAGGTTCCTGATACACAATGACAATGTCTACATCCTGAGAGACACTTACATTCTGTGGTAGCAATCATAGGCAATGTGAAAGACATTGAAGTGAAATGTTTGAGCAATTGGATTTTCCCAGCAAACCCTCAAATCACAGCTCATCAGTAATACCTACTCTGATTTTGACTCTTCTTATAAATTTAACATAAATATTTTTCAAAAAACATCAAATCCATAGACACATAATTGCCTACACCTCTACTGCCAATGCCTATTGTTTATTCTTTATTCTGTTGTGGTTATTCCTATTCTCTGGAAGACTGCAATCAAATTATCTAAGCTTATAATCAGATTATATAAACTTAGATAAGGCTCTTCTTCCTCATTCAAATGTAGAGAAAAAGGCTGGGGATATAGCTCAATGCTAGAGTACTTGTCTAACACAGGCAAGGCCCTGGGCTCTCTCCCTGGCATTGGAGAAGTAGAGAAAAGACAAAGTATCTGAAATAGTTCTTTGGATTACCATGATTTATTTTAGAATACAGAACAGTGAGGCAAGGTGTTTTTACTGTTATTTTTTCCTGAAAATATTTTTAATATGAATATTTTAATTTTACTTAACATGTTACTTTTTGGTTGATTTTATATAGATTCTTGGTTAAATATTCCATAAAATAAAAGTGAAATGGCCTCTGAGGTAACATGAGAACACTGAATCAACTGTCACTTAAATCACTGTAAGAGACAGAGAAACTCCAAATCTTAACCTGAATCAGCCTCTTTCTATGTAATTCCATTTCAATGATCAGTCTTCTCTTATAATTATTTATTTCCAAATAATTTCAGACTTTCTGAAAAGAATGAGTGTAGTGCTCTCTTATAATTTTCACCTAGTTTCTTCCATTGTTAATATTTTTCATTGACATCATTTTCTTTTCTTTTTTTGTCTATTTTCTCTCTCTACTTTTTTTCTTCCCTTCCTCTCTGTCTCTACTGCTGCCTCTCCTTCTCTTTCTTGATAAATAGATCACGGAGAAAGAAAGAGATGTACATATTTGGGTGTGGGTGTGTATGTGTGTGTGTGTGTGTGTGTCTACATGTGTGTCCTGTCTCACAAATTCACATTCTAGTAGAGGAAGAAAGGGGATAAAAGCATAAACTAATAAAAAAAAAAGACAATTCTGGAGAGCTATAAATGATTCAGAGCAAATAAACTGAGTGACACATTCAGACTTACATTTGTGTCAAATGTATCTCTTGAATATGCCTCCTTTCATGAGGGACATGGTACTGTATGAACAACGCCTGATGATCTCTGAAATGATCATTTTGAATGGGTGTTCCCTTGGGAATCACTCTTTTTTCAGGCTATTGAGAATCTCTATGTACAGAAGTAATAGACTAGAATGGATTCTAGTGGTCATTTCTTTTTTTAATGTTTTATTTTGTAATTGTAGTTGGACAGAATACCTTTATTTTATTTTTATGTGGTACTGAGGATTGAACCCAGGGCCTCACACATGCTAGGCGAGTGCTCTACCACTGAGCCACATCCCCAGCCCCTAATGGTCATTTCTTAAGCAGGTACTTCATGGTAAAAGTTGTTGATATCAATCTAAGAATATATTTTAAAAATGAAACCATTTGAGAATATGCTATAGACAAATGACACTCTTGAACAGTTCAGTGTATGATTCTTAAAAACAAGAACATTCTCTTTCATCATCATAAAACAAGTATTAAAATCAGTAAGATAACATTGATACAATACCATTACCTAATATATAGACTTTATCCATTACCAATTCATCCTATCTGGTCCTTTACAGCCAAAAAAAGAGAAAGGAAAAGAATAAAGAAAGAAAAGAAAATCTGCATTTTCATGGATTTCTATAATTGTTTTTTCTTTGGAAAACTAAAATAGAGGGTTACAAATATTTGATGTCCACTTCACTTTAATGTATTTCAAGCTCTTTGAATAATTTTAACTTATTTTTACAAACGAGAATGTATACTAAATTTTGACACATTGCTGCCCACATAAACTTTAATATGTGCTGCCTGCAGGGTGTATTTTTATATCAACCTTAAGGTTCCTCCTGTTCCTTGTACATTAGAGAGCATTGCCGCATTCATTAACATGTTCTCCCATCCATTTAGCAGGACAGGTAATATTGAAGATCAGCTAGAGCTCTATTCTGTTAAGAAATAAACTGTGAAGAGAGTGCAATAAGGGGTGTGGATGTGGCTCACTGATAGAGTGTTTGCTTGGCATGTACAAGACCCTGGGTTCAATCTCCAGCACCACCAAAAAAGAAAAGAAAAGAAACTGTGATAATTAATGATGATTATTTGTAAATACTGTAAGTCCATAGAAATAAACCCAGAACTAAGGCTGATAAAATACTATGATTATCCATAATCCTTGATTTTAAAGAAAATAAGCTTCATCATTTATTTTTATTGAGTATGTAAAAATCAAACATTATCACTTGGAAGCTAGAAAATAAATGAACTATTTGTAAAATAAAT